>NC_139344.1:209518209-210120709 GCF_055883805.1 Amblyomma maculatum
AGCGACGGTGCCGCCACCTCTAGGTCATTTCGCGGCGAATAGCCAAGCTATGTCTCGTGAGGTATATGACCATAGCAGTCACGTGACCATTGACACTGACCACTGGTCACGCTGACTTTGACCTTTGTAGTCACTGGTGGCGCCACACGTGACGTCACTACCTCTTGTCATGTAAATTGGTTTGTAAGAAAAGGAAAGCGCAGTAACTGTCACAGTTCTCCGTGGACACTTGAACCGCTCCGTAAGGAAAAGGAGGAAGGTGGGATTCAAAAAGAGAAAAACGTGCCGTAGTGGAGGGCTCCGGAATAATTTCGGCCACCCGGGAATCTTTAATGACTGTGTACTGATATCGCACAGCACACAAACGCCTTTGCATTTCACCCCGTTGAAACGCGGCCGCCCACGGTCTGGTTCAAACCACTGAGCCACAGTGGCGGGTAAGTTTCGCTCGATATAAGCAAGTTTAAGTTCGCGAACAAAGGCAGCTGCTTCAGTGCGATGCTGTGTTTCTTCCTTCTTTTGTTTTAATTATTTGCTTTCTTACTTGCTTCTGCGCCCCGCACGCACTTTATGGGGCCATGCTTGTCCGCTGCAGACAAAATTTGGTTTCATTTGTAGGATTTAACTTCGCAAAGCGACTCAGACTTTATGAAAGACGGCGTAGTGGAAGGCCCCGGAATTCTAGATCACGTGGGGTTCTTTAACGTGCATTTACATCGCTCAGTACACGGGTGCCTTGCTTTTCGCCTCCATCGAAAAGCGACCGGGTTTCCATCCCGCGTCCTTGGGTTCAGCAGTCGTGCGCCGTAGCAACTGAGCCACCACTGCGGGGCGCATCACCATCATCATCAGCCTGACTATACCCACTGCAGGGCGAAGACCTCTCCCATATTATTCCAATTAACCCGGTTCTGTGCTAGCTGCATCCACATATCATCCACCCCCTTAATTCTCTGCCGCCCCCTGCAGCGCTTCCCTTCCCTTCTTCATCGGTGGTTTAAAGATGCTCGACAGAGAAAACAACTGAGACGCAGCGTTGACATACAAGCTAGGGTACGTGATGCAAGCGGAACGCGGGAAAGGACATGGAAATTCAGCGAGAAGCTTCGCAACAATGGCATCGCAACAGAGAGACAAAAATGAGAAGGGTTCAACGCTGCTGAACCGAATGCGGAGCGAAAGCATTAATGATGATGATGATGACCTCAGACAAAATGGCACATACCCACGAGGGGGGATTGGCCAGCGTACATTGTAGATTGTAAATATATATGATCAAGTACTGGAGTATTCAGGTAAATATGGTTGTTTAACTAGAATTTGGAAAAAAAAAATAAAAAGGAAAAAAAAGTAATCAAGTCTTACCTAGCATAGGCATCTGCCTGTTGAAATTACGTAATTATGAATAGAGTCGCACACTGGTTTTAGCTGTGGGTATAGTGTTCTGCTGTAGGTGACCGAGCGTTTTTCTTCCTCTTCGCCTTCGTCTTCTTTGTTGTCGTCTCTTTTTCTTCGTCTTCTTCGTTGTCGTCTTCTTCTTCTTCTCGTAGCTATGCCTCTTCACGGCGTAGCTGCGGCCACCCGATGTCTCGCTTTGGCTGTCGTAGTGTTGCTTTCGCAACAAAAAATGGCATGGAAAAATACCATGATGGTTCAGTGGGTGGCAAAGCTCCGTGCACAGCCGGTTCATGCGCGTATACAGTGTGGCGGCGATGCAATTCTGGGTGCCGTGATAGCATTAGAAGCCTAGCTATTAAAGGTCTGGATCAGGGGTTCTCAAACGTTTTTGTCTCGAAGAACCCCAACAGCCATTAATATGTGCCACGGACGCGCCGCCCACTCCCGCCGTCACTATCAGACAATGTCCCTTTGTCCATAGACCACTCCTGGTTTTTTTCTCGGTTTTAGTTATTTTGTTACATTTTTTTGGTTTCTTGAGTTTGGCAATCAGCTTCGGCGCGCAGCATCTCGGTGCGAAGCCAAGGTCTGTGCTGAGGACAGTACCTACGCTTACGGCGCGAAGCTAAGGAGGCTAGGATGAGGAATCTAACACTCTGGAATAGGTTTCAATGAACCGTGCACTCCGTCTAAGGCCCGCTAGGGTAGCAAGAAGTGGAACAGGAGCACCGCGGGAGAGATTAGGGTGACGTCCAGTGAGAGCTGCGGAACCCAAGTGAGAAGCCCGCGGAATCCAGTTTGAAAACCCCTGGTATAGATCTTCGCCGCGAATGTTACAATGAAGTGCAGCCCATTGCTTCTTTAAGGCGAGATCTTGACTAACAAAAGGGGCATGCAAGATGGTGCCAGCAGGGCGACCGCCAAGCTGTCCAGCTTCTAAGAGGGACAGGAAACAAACACACCAGATGAAGCATAGTGAGAACTCGAATGTCACACGCAAAGTCATGACCGAAAGGGCACTCATTCCTCGAGCGAAACTTTACATAAAGAAAGGTCGTCTGTATCAGCGAATCGCAAAAAAGAAAAAAAATCCTGGCCGGCAGTTGACCAAATAATTTTTGGGAAAATGATGGCTTCATTATGAAAAATTACAGAAGACACTTTGTCAAGACTAAAGTGTGAAACGGCGGAAGCCTGACGCCATTGCTAATGGCGATTTGTTGCATCGGAAAGGCCACGGAAGCATACAACTCGTACACTGTTACGTGGATGTTTGTATGTCAAAGGCCTGCAACGTCGTCTACTCCCATGTCTGTCGTTTCGATGTCTTGCAACTCATGGCCGGTGAACTCCTTGTGCTTTAGTGGGTCCACATCCAGGATGGCTGCTTTCGCACAGCGCCCAATCGGTAGGCCACCTCAAGCGCCCGACGACAGTGACGTCAGGACGCGCCGTCGAGCACACGGCCGCCGCCTAGGTGGTGTTGCCGCCGCGCGCACCGATGCAATGAGTCATCCCACGCAGCGCCGAACCACTCCGACCCCCGCGCCCAATGATAGTGATGTCACGTGCGCAGGCCAATCAAGAGGCGCGCACTTGTGCCTAGCAACAGTGACGTCACGACACAGATGAGACCAATCAGGGTGCCGGAAAGCTGTGACAGTTTCTCCTAACGGCTTTCATACAAGGGGAGCCAACAGCCCACTGAGTCTAAAGAAAACATAGGGGATTTCCTCAATGTGCTATGATACCAGTCACGGAAGTCACTGTTTAAAAAGTAGAAAAAACAAAACAACACATGCCGCTAGCGGGATCCGAACCCGTGACCTCTGAATTTCGAGCTTGAAGTAGAAACTAGACAAATTATATGAAGATCAAAGTGGACTATACAATTGCGTTTATCCTTTTAAATTATGTGCCGCAGTGTGTATCCCGCGTCTCGCAGCGGTGTGGCGGATTTCTTAGTGCGGCTTTCCAAACCCCATGTACCGATATACTCACGACGCCCTGAACATGCAGCCAAATCCGCGGACAGCGTATTTTTGACAGCCATTCATTGCAATACAAAAAGATGCGAATGAGCGTAGACCGCCTACTTTGGCAGTAAGTATATAAACACCCAGTCGTAAGAGCTACGGAACTTTGTGAAAACAAACGACAAAATATTTTGTAGTTGTGTTGTCAACGTCAGATTTTTCAGTAGTTTTGTAGAGCTTACCAGCGGTACTCTAACTTTTTTGGTAGTACTTTTTTGTGGTCTGTAGTTTTGCAGTATTTTTTTTTTTTTTTGCGCTGCAGAAAATTGTGATGTTACTACAAAAATTCCTTTTGTCACTACAGGTTAACTGTCAAAAACCGCACAGAAATTCTGTCATGACAACATAAAATTTTGTGTAGTATTATTTTTTTCTGACTGGGCAGTGCCAAAAAGAAATGTTGGGAGGGGGGGGGAGGAAGGGGGGCTGCACTTCAGATTTCTGCGCTTTCCCATCGTCTTTCGCTGGTATGCTCCCCGCGCAGCACGGGGGAAAACTATTTTGAGGCCGTCGAGATTCGCTTCGATTGGTGTTATCGGCATGCATTCCTTTATTTCAAAAGCTGCTACTGTCTATTACGTGTCTTGCAGTACGCTCATATTTGTTTTTTCCTCTGTGCGTTGTGTGAAAAATAAATACACGTCAAGAAACGTAGGGCTGATAACTTTGGAGAAGTCGTCGATCTACTAGGCCCCCACAACTGCAGGACAGTTTAAATGTAAGCATATAAAATAGTTTGGGGCTTGCAATAAATTTTTGAATTATGTCCGCCGTGCGTCAGCAACAAATCTGCGCAAAAACAAGCACATTTATAAAAAAGAAAAAATGTGTGTGTGTGTGTGTGTGTGCGTGTGTGTGTGTGTGTGTGTGTGTGTGTGTGTGTGTGTGTGTGTGTGTGTGTGTGTGTGTGTGTGTGTGTGTGTGTGTGTGTGTGTGTGTGTGTGTGTGTGTGTGTGTGTGTGTGTGTGTGTGTGTGTGTGTGTGTGTGTGTGTGTGTGTGTGTGTGTGTGTGTGTGTGTGTGTGTGTGTGCTATTAGGTTTGGGTTTGCGTGCACCTGAGTAGCGTACCGCTACCAGCAGTTATACGTGCGGCTCGCGTGCTCAGCCCACCGCTGACGCCAGTTGTTACGTGCGGCGCGCGGCCCCTCGGTAGCGTTGGCCTGGCGGCTCCGTGGGCGGCGGACGGCATGAACTGTTCCAGCAAAGACGAGGCGTCTTCTAACGAAACAACCTTTACTGCAACATCATGAAGAAACTGGCAGAGAAGCTGACCCGGAGAGAATACGGACACTCTCACACAGCTGGTGTCTAGCGTCGTGTCAACGGCGCGTCAAAGTAGTCTCTGTCTCAGCAGAGTCGGCCGCTGCTTTTTATAGGTTTTCTAGTTCACAGGGAAAGGAAAAACCCTCACAGGAAATGGAGAGCCCGACAAGTCTGGGCAAGATGGGATGACTCAATCGCAGGTGGACCGAACGCATCTCCTCCACCTCCTGCAGACGGGCGAGGGCGACGAACTCTCTCACGAGCTCCAGGCTTGGCCGGCGTTTGCACACACACGCACGCACACACATTTGGCGCGTGGCAGGATCACGTTGAGACTCGCCCGCGGGAGGAAGCGTTGCGCGGCCGATGAACGGCGCCGAAATGGCCTATCCGCTCGCGGTTCTGCCTGTTGCTATACGGTGGCATTTCTCTAAAGCAAAATGTGCTCACTACCACTGTAACGGATGCGCAGAAGCCTTCAACAGCAAAATAAAAATAAAAAGAAACGCATATTGGCCCGGAGTTTAAAGCACGAAAGCGACATCGGCTATGACGGATGATTGATTGTAGACGATGGTTTCGGTGTCTTTTTTTTTTTTTCATGATTACCTGTCACATCGACTACGTGGGATTGTTTAACGTGCAGTCAAATCCTACAGCAAAGGAGCGCCTTTCGAAACGGTCGTGACTGAACCTCCTGTTCTCGAAATCAGTCGAGCGCCCTTACCACTGAGACACCGCGACGGAGGTTTAACAGCAAAAAAAAAAAAAAAAGTACGCACACAACTCTATCATGCATACAGAAGGCATAAAGTGGCCTGTGCAAACTGCATTCTGCTATATGAAGCAATCTTCGGCCGCATATTTCAGTAGCTGCGGTATTCCAAACAGAAACGGGGATATAAAATTTCTAAGCGTTTGCATTAAGTTTTATTGACGCCAACGGCCTGTTTTGCTTTGACACGACGCTAACGACTGCACCCCTTCGTTTGAGACGCCGTGTGTTAAAGAATCTCAAGCGCCGAAGACCGCGACTGATGATGTCCTTATCCAGCATGACATACTCGATACGGACAACTATTTTTTCTTTTAATGAAGCCTGGGATGATAGCCTGTTCACATATATTTTGCAAGAGGCAGATAGGCAAACAAAAAAGCGCAGGAACCGCGAAACACACACAAAAAAAAGGCATCCTTGTACACGCCGCACGCGCGCGCGTAAATCACTGCTGGCACACGACGCGAAAACGCATCCACACTGAGTAAGTTTCGCCGCTGAGTCGCAAGGTGGCAACTCCGCTCGATCTCGAGGCCAATATATGAATGACGACATATGGGCAGATGGCATGCGGATTAGAGCTTTTCTGATTTTTGATGGTGGAAGCCATCCATGTTGGTCGCGACCAAGACGTTCATTTTTGACACCTCTGCGCGTCATTTCAGTCAGGTGCTTTAGATATTGCCGTATGAGCTCTTTCTGAAGTTTAGCCCTGCTGGCTGTTACAGCTGGCACTAGGGTGACCACCATTTTTTCCCAAGCTTCGCCAGGTTTCCGGGAGGCACAGACCGCTTTCAAGGATAAAAAAAATTGGCCATGGATTAGCTCAGCTAGGCCAGGATATACGTAGCGAAAGCATGTGTGCCTGGAGCTGGGCTGCCTACTCCTCTCCAATTCAATCTAATCCTATCCAACCCAGCGTAATCCAATCCATGGTCTAATCCAATCTAAACCAATCCAGTCTAATCAAATCAAGTCCAATCAAGTATAGTTCATTCCAGTCAAATAATATCCAACCAATCCTGTCCAATTCAATCCAAACCAGTCCCATCGAGTCCAATCCAATCTAACCTATTCTAATTTTGATTGCAAGTCAAGGTTAGTTTGGTTGTCTAGCTATGTTGTTGCTGCATTAAAGACGACACATCTTTTTCTCGTTGCTTCTTGATTGCCAGATGGCGCGGCGAGCGCGCGGCGCGTCCGCCAGCTGGGGTGGTTGCTATGCAACGGCTCTGTGCCTCCCGCCGCGCGAAAATCCTCGTTCGTGGCCAATGTAGCTTTCGCTACAAAAATCATCACTGCAGTTTTCGAAGTTTTCAAGATCCGTTAGGCATGACACGTGATGCGTCTACCCTGTAGGGCAATTCAGTGCTAGCAATGTTTTAATGACAGCAAGTAAAGGATGGCTTTGTCGCTGTGCTCTCAATGTCGACCACCGCAGTGGTGGCTTTATGGATATGCTGTATTTACTCGCGTAATGGAAACAATTTTTTAAAATCGACGTCAGTTTGAAGGGAAAGTTCAATACGCAGGAAATAGCCTTTCCCCCATCAATCATAAAAGAAAGCACGCGGTCAGCCACGATCATGACCTTTCAGCATCGTTCTCTGCGTGATATAGAGAACGCACTGAAAACCAGGCTTGCACAAACAGACGAACCAAGCAAGCCACCGCCGGCACCGCCGGTACTTTTGTGAAGGCCGCTGGCACTCTGCAAATCTCGTTCCGTCGAAAAGACGCCAGCGTATTAGTTGGTACCACGTGTCAGAAAAAATCGTGGACTGCGTAAAAAGAATTGTATCATGGTAATTTGTGGTTCTGATGATGGTGTTCGATAGGCGATGATTAGTTAGTGAAATAATTGTAATTGATTTGTAGGTGACTTAAAGAAATGAATATGATGGAAACGGGGGTTGAAAGCTATAAAAATGCTCAGAATGTAGAGCCAGTGCTTGATGATGCTAATTAAGAAACATCTGAGTATGTAACTGATCAATTATTTCATTGAAAGAAATGAAAAAAAAATTGAAAAAATGAAAAATGCGTTCAAAGCTGTCAAACTGCTCCTGAGAATGGCAAGCCAATGTTTGCTGATGCTAAGTATCGGTTTATAAAAAATAAAGAAAGGGAAATACATAAAGATAAAAAAAAAGTGAGAAACATCGCCTGTGTGTGTGTGAAACGCTATCGCGTCATATCCTTGAAGGCGGAGCCGAAGTCTCCCCTAATTTTCTTGACTCAAAAGGACCAAAGCACGATACATTAGGGGTAATGCAGAGAGGGCCTCCATGGCAACAATACATATCCTCAATAAACAGCTCAATATCATCAAAGAAAATGTGGGAACAGGTGCGGAAATTCACAGGGAATTTTACTCCTTTCACATTTCCGATGCCAACAATACCCGGTACTCAAACGATACTAGAAGAGCCGGCCAACATATTGGGTGAGCATTTTTCCACAGTTTCAAGCTCGTCCAACTGAACACACACATTCTAAAAGCACAAAGCAATAGTAGAAAAACAACAACTTCCCTTCGGAGCAGGTATACATGAAGACTACAATCAGCTAATTACACTGCAGGAATTAAATACAGTACTAACATCCGGTAAAAAGAGAGCACCAGGCCGAGCCAATTTGCTTGCCCACCTTTCTGAGACTGCCATAGAGGCCTGCTAAATTTTTTCAGTAAAATATAGATGACTGGAGAAATTCCTCAAGCATGGAAAGAAGCAATTATAGCACCTTTCCTAAAATCTGGCAAACCACCAACTAGTCCCATCAGGTATAGCCCAACAGCACTCATTAGCTGTATAGAAAAACCACCCTAAAGCATTGTAAACATCAGACTAGCCTTCATACTTCAGTCCTGGCGGCATTTAGATATTGTCATGTAGTGGTGACCAGGGTCGATGGCACAAGTGAAGAGTCGGTGATTGCACTGAAGAAACTCTTTATTGGGCTGACTTGCGCCCGCAAAAGAACTAAGCAACTCGGCGGCTGCGATAGCAACAAACGTGCTCGTCGATCGTCGAACAAAGAATGCCCGTCACAGTCGTCAACACTAAATTTAAAGGCTGCTCAGAACAATCTAGATAACGTCGCAACTGCTCCAAGCACAAGCTGGAACATTGTAGAAAGACACAAGAGTGGCCGGAATCTTCGAGACAGGTCTCTGTGCATCTTAATTGCGCTACAATGAAACTGATAAAGGTGCGACTCGCGACATCGAGCATTAACAAACAAAGAATAAAGAACTGATACACGATCAGAGTGATAAGGCTGCATGCCGGCGGCTGTTAAAAAAACAACTAATACAGTTTGGAAGGTTTCGCGGCAATATACACCAATGTGAATTTATAAAGACATGTTCCACAACCGATCATCTTGTCCGCTTTGAAGATACAGTCCGGGAAGCGTTCATCAACAGCCAACACTGTATCGGTGTCTTCTTCGACCCGGAGAAGGCCTACGATCACTTAGAGGTTCGGTATCCTCCGTGACCTCGTGGACCTAGGTATATCCGCGGCAGGATGCTGAGCTGTTTGAGCGACTTCTTCACCAGCAGTACGCATGGGTGTACGTAGAGTACGGTAGCCTCGTTTTTACTTCTTCAAACCAAGTGGTTTTATGCGGGAAACATACCGGTACCGTCAATGACGTCATCTTGCGCACCCATGCGTCGCTGTGCAGTGCGGAGAATCCTGATAGTCGGCGCAGCTTTAATCGCGAATTGCGCCATTGTTTGAAATGCTAGCGTCATGACATTTCGCATGCTTAACCTGGAAGGCGTACGTATTCATTCGATTCCTCGAAACTGATCGAAATCTACAACCGGTGCAGTTTCCCTCTAATGAGGGAAATGTGTGTGTGTGTGTGTGTGTGTGTGTGTGTGTGTGTGTGTGTGTGTGTGTGTGTGTGTGTGTGTGTGTGTGTGTGTGTGTGTGTGTGTGTGTGTGTGTGTGTGTGTGTGTGTGTGTGTGTGTGTGTGTGTGTGTGTGTGTGTGTGTGTGTGTGTGTGTGTGTGTGTGTGTGTGTGTGTGTGTGTGTGTGTGTGTGTGTGTGTGTGTGTGTGTGTGTGTGTGTGTGTGTGTGTGTGTGTGTGTGTGTGTGTGTGTGTGTGTGTGTGTGTGTGTGTGTGTGTGTGTGTGTGTGTGTGTGTGTGTGTGTGTGTGTGTGTGTGTGTGTGTGTGTGTGTGTGTGTGTGTGTGTGTGTGTGTGTGTGTGTGTGTGTGTGTGTGTGTGTGTGTGTGTGTGTGTGTGTGTGTGTGTGTGTGTGTGTGTGTGTGTGTGTGTGTGTGTGTGTGTGTGTGTGTGTGTGTGTGTGTGTGTGTGTGTGTGTGTGTGTGTGTGTGTGTGTGTGTGTGTGTGTGTGTGTGTGTGTGTGTGTGTGTGTGTGTGTGTGTGTGTGTGTGTGTGTGTGTGTGTGTGTGTGTGTGTGTGTGTGTGTGTGTGTGTGTGTGTGTGTGTGTGTGTGTGTGTGTGTGTGTGTGTGTGTGTGTGTGTGTGTGTGTGTGTGTGTGTGTGTGTGTGTGTGTGTGTGTGTGTGTGTGTGTGTGTGTGTGTGTGTGTGTGTGTGTGTGTGTGTGTGTGTGTGTGTGTGTGTGTGTGTGTGTGTGTGTGTGTGTGTGTGTGTGTGTGTGTGTGTGTGTGTGTGTGTGTGTGTGTGTGTGTGTGTGTGTGTGTGTGTGTGTGTGTGTGTGTGTGTGTGTGTGTGTGTGTGTGTGTGTGTGTGTGTGTGTGTGTGTGTGTGTGTGTGTGTTAATTTTGAGGCAACTGCGGAATATTGTAAGATATGATTACGAACATGTTGATAGAAAGTGTCTGAGCTTGCGACACATGCAAAACACAGGCACCGAGTTTTCGATGTCTTTTTCATTTGTCCCCCTTGGCAAGCGATATACACAGGCGGAGAGGCTGTATATATGTAAACATATCAGTTTTATTCGTCTTGATTGAGTGATTAGGCTAGGAAGAATAAAAAAATGGCCCTATGGTCCTTAAGATACTAAAGATGAATGAAGAAAAGGAACTGAAAAATACCTAAACTCTTCAGCGACATTTAGAACGTACTTAGCCGAAGTAGGGAAAAAAAAACAATGGATAACAAAAAAAATTCCGCAATAACATAAGAATTCTAAAATAAACCCATTTTAAAGCAAATTAAAATTTAAAGACGGAATATGAACTCTTCAGGCATCTATCAAAAATGTAACCACGAAGACACAAACAGGAGAGGCAATGAGCGAAGGTTGTAATGACGAAGCGGTAACACTGCAGAGAATTTATTGCGGATTTTATGGGAGGGGATAATTTGAGTCCGGGGACTGTGACAGCTTGAAGAAAGCTGGCGTATTTTACTGTTATGAAGTTCTCTTCCCTTCATGTTATATACAAAGGCTACCGCACATTCAAGAATGTGTTTCTACGCACATTAGATCTCTGAATAACATCGCCACGATGTCACCGAGATTTATTTTGCGGGCGAGCTCTTCGTGCCCGTGGAGAAGTGCTATATGACTTAATTGCAAATGTCCTATTGTTGACCTCAGATACATTTTGACGCGGCAAAGGCATGAAAACGATTTCTCGCATAGGCATGACGTGACTGGAATAGTAAAAGTAATTTTGACAATCTTAGCAGCTTCGGGCAAAAGATTTCGCAGCTGTTATCGAACCTCATTTCTGAGTGACGCGAGATAATCATGGGCCATATAATTTCCAACATTTCGTTTAAAATGTCATGGGGAAGCATACTGTACTTTTTTTTTTTCGAGAAAGGCATGATTCCAGTTCTGAAATGTAATTTGTGCGAAGTTCCAGAAGCTGTCTTAAATTACTTTCTGCATCATCATTACCACGCACTGTCAGTCCCCGGAACGGTGCAGTGAAGAAAATGTCGCTATCAGTGCTTTTCTTGCATCATCCATCCCCCCCCCCCCCCCCCCCCCATTTCCATTTGTTCAGTCAACCCAAGACGGCAGTGCGGGACCCTGCACTCTTAATAAAAAGGTCGTGCTACTTTAAGGCAAACCTAGTAAGTGCTTATCACATATGCTGCGATTCTTAGTAGCTGCAGTTAGTAAATGGAGTGGTAGAAACCGTACTAGTTCGAAGAGCTAGTCCCTGTAACTAACCTATCCAGGCGATCCATAAGAACTAGCTTTTGACCTGTAACCACCCAAGCAATGTAAAATGTTGCCGAAATGTTGCCAGAATGTCTTCATATATCGGTCCGTCCGTAACGTTGCAGATGTTTTGACAGAGCACGTAATTAGCACATGCACACCGTGGATCAGGTCATATATATCAGTCGGACAAGAAGAACTACGAAGTGCACCATCGCTCTGCGCGCCCACACAGAACAGCAACTTTCAGAGAGCTTATATCCCCTATATGATGACACCCTGTTTTAGAGCCAGTGACATTCACAAGTTCAGAGAAGATATTCCAATCCTTTTTGCGCTTGAAATGGCAAAAATAAAAAAAAAAAAAATACAAGCGTGTATGATCATGTTGCTAATATTTGTTATTTTAAATGTCCTCTCTGCCGTCTTGGTGCGAGCCTTGTCCGCGTTATTTTACAAATTTCTGCTCACCTTTTTGTCTTAGTAACCGCTGCTAGTTCAGTTCTAGTAACTAGTAATCGCTGCTGCGTCAACTACCTTTGTTAGTAATGACTCCAGTTACTACCTGCACTGTGTTTGGTGTAATAAACAATTAGTAGCATGCTAGCAACAGTCGCGGAAAGGTAGTAATGACTGTGGGTTCTAGATTCCTTAGCAACTCGCTCGAGTTTATTTTTAAGAGTGTGCTACAACTGGCGTCTCCGCATACTCGCTCTCATGCGAATTGCGAACACCGTGGAAAGAACAGCCGCGCCCCAAACTACGCCGCGGAGACATTCTTCCACGTGCATTCGCTACAGTGTGATCATCACCATGTGTGTCCCAGCCACA
Source organism: Amblyomma maculatum (assembly GCF_055883805.1). Classification (NCBI taxonomy): domain Eukaryota; kingdom Metazoa; phylum Arthropoda; class Arachnida; order Ixodida; family Ixodidae; genus Amblyomma; species Amblyomma maculatum. Next base: position 209,530,644 of record NC_139344.1, read on the forward strand.
GGTGGTTCTCATTAGGCAGCACCCACTGCAACGGAAACGGCTCTACGACAATGTAGCCCAGCCATGGAAGTATCGCAAACGCCTGGCGGGCCGCATGGAGGAAAGTCGCTGTCAATCACAAGCGCTTTTCTCCTTTTTCGGCGTCTTGGTTTCCACAAGTGTTTACGTTTTGGCGACTGTTAGACCAAAGCTAAACCACCTTTGGGTCATCGGGTCCAGATTAACAAAAAGCCAGCAGGTTTTGGCCAACTGCGCATCAACATGTGGGCAACGAGGTGGCATGAAGAGAGGACACTTTCGGGAGGTTTGACTCGACCAAAGAAGACGATGGAGGGGCGCTGGGAATGAATGCCAGAGCTTGGTCAGCTGAAAAAGCGAGACAAGGAGCATCGCTGGCCCCATCCAAAAGCAGCGCCCGATACCCTGTGGTTGGCCGAAAAAGGCGGGAAATCAACACTCTCATTGGGAAGGGATTCCTAAGGAGTTTCCTGAGCGGCTCCCAGCAGCCGTCCCAGCTCTGAGTTTGTTGGTTTTTGTAACCGTTCAACGCTGTAACTTATGTAAATACAGTGTTCCTTTGACTTTCCTGCTCCCTGTCTCCGGCCTTCCTCAACCGGCGCAGTGGCGATGATCCTGTACTCGATATCTGGTGCGACACGCTACTAGAACGACGACTCGTAACACCCCCTCTTTCATAGCTGGAGTTGCTGCTCATAGTCGCACGGTGCACATTTGAGGCCTCATATGAGTCTTAAATCTTAAAAGAGCTTTCTTCAGTTAGAAAGCACATTTCCCGCAAACGTCAAGCGAGATTCCTTATTCCTGGAAGTATTTTAAAGAAAGATGTCCCCTTCACAAGCAGCGCGACAAGTATCACGAGATACACTCTAAAAACGAGTAGACCTATAGGGGAGTAAAAAGGGAGCAGCGTGAATGAATGAATGAAACCCATTTATTTTACATACAAAGAGGGTACGGCAGCGCTCCTTAAGGGGCCGCCCCGTACAATTACTAGATGGGCTCCCTCTTACCGGAGGCGTCGCCCGCGGCTTTGGCCCGCTCGACCAAGGCCCGGCCGTTGCACCATCAGGTCAGAGCATGTCCTCTAGCGCACGCTGCCCGAGCCATGGGGCAGATTTTCAACACTAAACATATGGAAGCCAATTCTCACTTCAATATATGCGAAGTCATAGCAATTACAAAATTTTAAATGAGGTTTAAATGACCTCTAATTCTCTAATTACGAACATTGAAACCTCTGGTGCAGTGGTTAAAAGTCTCCTTTCATTGCTAATTGCATCAAATAAACATGATTTAAGAACAGAATATGCTCCTGTTGTCAAAGTATAGCATTCTGTATATGTAGTGGTGAAAATATACCTGAGCCGATGGAGAAAATACCGTTTCCCAGCAAGGAAGAGCACAAAAGGACATGTTACTCCCTTTTACTTTCTTACAGGCTTATTTCTGAGGGTATCTTATCCCATGATGCGTCATAAAGAAGTCATTTGTACACATGTTTCCAAGTTGGTTAGCAACGTCGCCCCTCTTGTTACTACATCTTCAGTAAAAATTTGCTCGCGTGCGAAGGCAGAAGTGGTAATTTTCCAGTTACTACTGGAGGTGACCCCAGATCGCCCCAGTGTCCATTCTGCGGAGATACTCCCAACCTTGCCCGCATAGTTTGATAACGCCCAGAAAACCAATTCCTTCGATACTCTCCCACTCAATCAGTCTTCCCGAACTTGGACGGGCCAGATCATTCAAACCTCGGCCCCCAGCCAGCTCTGGCTGATGAACAGGACTGAGGCGGCAGCTGTTGCTTTTAGGTCCCTGTATTGACGGCTCCATATTCTTGTTTTGCCGCTTTTGTTTTCTTTTCACTCTTTCTTGCAATAAATTATCTTACTACTGCTGTTATGATCGCGGCTTCCAGCCGAGGCTTCAGGGGCCGTCGTCAGGAACCGAACCAGTCCGGCGAGCAGCAGCCCTCGAAGGCACCACGTGCTACAGCAACATCGCCGCCACGTGCTGCGGCGGTCACTCACTTCGCCGGGTCGGAAGGCCCGTGAAGCGATCGATCCATTCACCTATAATTACCCGCCTGACGATCGCAGGGGTTATCACGAGAAAGCTAAGGATCCTTGAGTGTCTGATGTAATCCCATGACTACTTTGAAAATAATGAAAGAAAAAGTTTTCCCTATTGTTGGCGAAACCAAAAGCACGCAGCTTTTCGCCGAACGGGAGTGCCCGCGAAATTCCGAGAATTAGGTGCCCTGGAAAAATGACCCTTTCCAGGGCCAGACTTCCTGGAGTCCTGGACTGCCTCAACTGGATGTTGCATTTCTTCTTCTTCTTCTTCTTCTTCTTCTTCTTCTTCTTCTTCTTCTTCTTCTTCTTCTTCTTCTTCTTCTTCTTCTTCTTCTTCTAGGTACTGTGGGGTATTCTTGGGGAGGGGATACTGCACACGGGTTATGCCGGCCGATGTCGTGGCGGCACTCTTGGCGTCCAGGGGTAGGGGAGATGGGATGTAGGGAGGGGGTATGCATTTCCACCGTCAGCTCAAGATTGCCATCGCTATCAAGGGAGTTCACCCTTGTCACATGAAGGTGTGCGAGGAGGCTCAAGACCGTCGGCAGTGAGCGGCACCTCGGATGTTCGCAAGTGTCCCTGACTAGCCTATCCAAAATGAACTCTATTTCCCCAGCTCCCTAGCTGGGGACATCAAACTGTATTTAAGTGCAGTTGAAGCTCGCTGAGATCAGCTCAGTCCTTTTCTCGTCTCTCTGCTCTGCATATAGCTCGCCATGTAGAAAGTGTACATAAACGTATTTTCTTCGCTCTCCTCCCTGGCTGCTCCTGAGTCGATGCCTCCTCTACGCCTGGCCAGTCTGCGGGTGAAGCCTTGGCCCCTGAACCCCGATCACATCGCTACTTAGAGTGGCAAATGTCGAGCCTGCAAGGTCCCGTGACATAAGTGTTGGGTATCCTTTCGTCACTTTCTCTGGGAGGTTTATTCTTGATGAGATACCTGTTCATTGTTTTTCACGGCTTCCTGAAAATGTATTACCAGAAAAGTAAGACGACCAAATAATTCAGCGACGAAAGCGTATGCCAGTTTTAATAAAAAAAAAAAAAAAAAAAACTACCACTCGCTTATTTGTGCGTGTCTCAGTCTGTATACGGACATCGAATAAATATGTCGCTCCCAGCGACAGTTTTGGCATAGAGCAGGAGCGACGTCAATCAACCACGGAATATACAGCCTTCGCTTGTCTATTGTCGGTGATTCAAAATGTCGATGAATCACCGAATGGAATGGAGGTTTGGAATGTCTCCCATTCCAAACCTCAAGGTCATCTGGCTTTTAACATTTGACCTTGAACTATCACCTGCGCCTCGCCACGGCTGCGCAGCTTTCGAGCCTGCACCAGAATGAACAGATCAGCTTCCCTGGCCCAGGCACGATAGCACTATCAACGTAGCCGAGCAAGCTTCTTGTAAAACTGCAACACATCGTCGTCTTCATTAAGTTCCAATTGCAACACATTCTCGCGCTGTAAGTGAACATCGTCTTCATGACGTTTCATCTACGCCACTCCTTCATTTAATATAGGTAAATGCATATACCCCATTTGGGCGAGTGCAGGTGATGTCCGCGAGCGTAGTGTCCGACGAATATACCAGGCGGCGAGACAAAACGGCGTGTCGTCTCGCTAAAGACTGTCCGCCGCAGCCGTGCCTGACAGGCTGCCGATGCTATAGTGAACTATGTAGGCTATATTCTAGTTCACTATCGGCTCCGTGCCCAAACCGAGAGGACGCAGCACTGGCGGTGAACAGGCTGCGCCACGAGACGGCGCTGGAGATGTGGTGGTGTGGTGGGAAGGTTGGGAGAGTCACGGCCGCCTGGGCAGGGGCAGGGCGCGCACCCGATTGAGACGGCCGGAGGAATACTGTAGTCTGGATCGATGCAGCTAAATAATGGCGGTCTGGGCTAGCTGAGGTTATACCGCGATGGATAAAGAGTACGAGAACCACGATACGCAATACTGCTCCCAAAGGCGTGGGATCGAATCCCACGTTAAAGAACACCAGGTGGTCAAAATTTCCGGCGTCCTCCCCTACGGCGTCTCTCATAGCCTGAGTCGCTTTGAGACGTTAACCCCCCCCCCCCCCCCCCCCCACCTATCGGACACCAATCACCTATCGCACACCAATCAGTTGTAATTCACAAGAGCGACAAATTACCATGATGCAATGTTTTTACGCGGCCCCCGATTATTTCCGACACGTACGCGGTGCCGACTACCACTGCTACTACTACGCCTACGGCTTTTAAGATATGGAGTAGAAACGCCGCAGGCGAATTGGGGGAGAAGGGAATAAAAGAGTGGAACTTAGATGAGAAGGAAATAGCGGAGAGGGTGAAAGAGAGGGGGGGGGGGGTGAAAATTTGTGAAAAATGACCGGCTTGAGAATGACATAGGTAACTATGACGCAGCAGACTTGATTTGATGTCATTTGAAAGGGTTCAGCTATATCTATGTTGAGACATTTGCCGCTTTTCGCGATATCAAAGATCGATCTAGGCACATTTACACTGATCGCTCTTTGCACATTGTATGCAGCCTGCGAACGGGCCAAAGCTTAATATTAGGCGACTATTGTAAAAAGAGAGTTGGAGGGGAGAGTAGGCAGGGGAAAATGGAAGGAAAAGTTGGGGACCTCTCCAGAGGAGAAAACAAGTGCCGGCGGAGCGTGACAGAAAATAGTGTAAAATAAATAAGAAACGAGTGGGCGGAAAAGTAAAGATGTGAGGAAAAGGAAAAAAACAAAAAAAAACTCGAGATAAATTCAATACTATTTAAACAAGAGGGAGAAATAAGTAAATAAGTGATAACTCCCTCTACATTGCACTGGCACTAATGCATGCTATCGTGGACAGTGCACCTTTTTGGCAAATATAGACCACAGCAGGGGTTAAGTAAAGGAATTGCAAATAATCATTTGCGTCCAGGATCACGCCACTGGACGCGTGTTGTGGTCCTCTAGTGCACGCGCTTTCCTTCCGTCAGGTAAGCTAATTGACACGAGCTAATACAGGGACATCAGTGATGAGTTGCCCGATATGTTTTTTTTTTTTTTTTTTAGAGCGTGTCTCTTGCCGGCGTGAGGGACGCGCGCATCACGGCCAAAGTTCTCTTGCACGAATAACGAGAAGCCAGACTAACCTGTCGCCGAGAAGTTTACTAGTTTACCAAGTGCAAAAGGAAGCCAAGATCAAGGCGGCAGCAGCGACTCCTTTTTTTTTTTTTTTTTTTTTTTAAATCCCGCGACGATTGCGACCCCGACAGTTGGTGGCGGATTTCTTGAGTAAAAATTGAAGAGGGTGCTCCTAACATTCTGTCCTTGAAGTCCCTGCAAACTTTCCAGGGGCTTTATCGGTCCTCAGCTTGTTAATACTACTAAGAAAGCGGCGGCGGCACTCCCCCTCTCCACTCTTTTGCTAATCGTGTTCGCAGCCTTGATGGTACCCCTCACATACGCGTACAGCTGCATAAAGCCGAAGAAACGATACAAACCTATCGCAAGTACGCTTTATATCCTTTCTAGCCTTTATATCCCTTAAATGTTACAACTGTTAAGAAAATAAAATGTGAAAACATTTTTTTTTTTTTATGATCTTTAAAACTGTATAGGCCTACTTTTCTGAGTATTTTGCGCGAATAAAGCAAGAATAATTAGTAGGTGTAACATCATGGCGCTACACGAGAGTAGTACAACCTAGAGGAGCCTTAGTACAACCTCCTCGCCGCACTTTACCCCCCTGCTATTGAGCGCTGCGGCTGCCTTCGGACATGTTCGCTGATGCTGAAAGGCCAAAACTCTTTGTTGGGTTGGGGAGGGGAGGCAGGGGACGCTCTTTCGCGTTGCATTCATTTATTTACTTCGACCACTCGGCCAGCATCACGTGCGACCACAAGCCGGTACGCGGAGATTCCAGCATGGAAGTCGTTGGCAGGTATCAGCTTGCGCCGGCCGTTTCGCATCACCTCATCTCCGCCTGTGAACGCATACGTTTTGTTTTGGCGGGTTCAGTGTCGGAAGAGCAGGCGATCACTTTCAAGTAAGCAGAGCCCGCTCTTATTGGGATGAACTCGGCAGGCAGCGGTGAAGGACATGCCGGGCTCCAAAGCGCAGTCGGCACAGCCTCCAGAAGGGTGAGAAAAGGCGGCTAGTGACAGGCAGGTGCGCGAACATCTGGGGACCTACATACAGTTTCTACGGGTACGCGTATAAGAGACCTGCTCAGATAGCAAGAGCGAACAGCATTGTTGGCATTTGCGGGCATGTTGCGACGCCAGGAAGTCTAGACAGACTCCCTCCATTCTCGATATACTCCGTCTGTCTGCTCGTAACCTTATACTTGGCGCTTCGCACAACCTTACTGCGATTGTTCTCAATGTGCTTCTGTGACGCTTCAACTGCCACGGATCCAAATACAAAGAGGAAAAAGAAAAGGCGCCGGAAAGGCTACGTTATAAAGACTGCCATGCCACAGTCGCGAAGGGGACCCATGCGAAGAATGGCCGCTTCACGTCGATACCGTGGGGAACGTTCATCAGACATTTATTTACCTTGGACAAACTAATAAATTATCGGTCCGAACACTCTTCACAGACCGTGAAGCACCGGTACAGCGTGAAGTAGGGGAAGCCGCGGGAGCAAAGAGGCCTCTTCCCTTTCACAAAATGGATCAGCAGAAACAGATTTTAAAGAGCAGTGCTGCCGTATAATTACAATATTCCGACAATCAAGAGACATCATAGCTCTTTCTGGCATCAGGTCACTCTGTGATTTAAGTTTGCTTCAGCGGATTTTTAGTGTAGCTGAATAAAACGTCCAGTTCTTTCAATCGTCTTTCTTCAGACAATGGCCTGCGGCTTATGTGCGAGAAAGCGTAGGGGTAAACTGGAACAGCGGCAGCCATCTCGTCATCCGCGATGCGGTTCAGTTTGCGTGAGCGGTGATATGATACGCCCCGAGGTAGAGGCCACGGATAGATCCGTAGCCGGCGCCTGACTGCAGTAAGCTGTCCAATGATACGATGCACGATCCCACGCCACGACTCTGCAAGGCGCGACGACAGCCGACACGCCGGCGCCAGTCGGTATTTGCTTACTTGCGACGCGTTGCCGCTCCGTCAAAGCGTAGGATATCCCGGCGCTAGCATTCTCAACACATAGCCAGCCGCTCCACACTTTCAACGCTCTCTTTGCCCCCTCCGTTTGCTTCTGTTATGTGTGCAGAATAAAGCGGTCCATTTGGAAGATCTCCATTGTCTTTGGCGCGCAGAAAACAATTCATTAGTGAAGATAGAATTACCCTACGCCCTAGCTATTCGTGTTTGTTTTTCTTGCATTTAAAGGAGTAAAGACGCCGAATATTGGTTGCATTGTTCTTCTTTCTAATAATGCGTAAGGCAATACTGTGCATGGATCACCACGTGGTTTTCGTCTATGACCGCTAAGTAATTTATGACAATTTTTTCTCTCGCTTTTTCTGGCGTCAACAGCCGAGCACTTGCGATCACGTCAAAGTGAAGTATAGGTCACGTGACTACACGAAAAGCTACGATATAATATGGTTTATTCCTTGCCCGCTGTGGTTCCTGTTCTTGAGGCTTGCAGTGAATATTCGTTTATGTCACAGTATTTTCACTCTCATGTGACCTAGACTAAACTTTGACGGTAGGCATTGCTCGGTGGCTGAAAGCGAAACAGGTGAAAAAAAAAAAAAAATTGATAAATTATTTAGCGATCGCAGACAAATGACACACAGTGATTGGTGCATGCAATTGTATGCCGTGACAGTAATTAATGTTATGCATAATTACAAAAATAGAACACACAACCAAAGATTAGGTATGTACAGTCCTTAGAACAAAATTCTCTGATGCTATTTTCTGATGGCTGCCTCTCGTTGACGCGCCTCTCAGCGTTGTCTAGCACGGAATATAGCGGGAAGATGAAACAATGTGCGCGTCGCATCTGCAGAGTTTTTTTTTTAGGTGTTTACTAAGTTGTTTGTAAGGATGAAAATTAGAAAGTAGCTTAAAAGTAAATTACATTGCTCTGCAGAAGTAATTGTATGCAGTGACAGTAATTAGTAACGTAATTTAATTCATTTTCAAAAGTTCTGCCATGGAATTGTAAGGCGCAGAGAAGACGAAAACCCTCACAGTTAAATAAAAAAGGTAATCCAGCACCTCACCTCGGCTCCACTACGCCACAGAAGTCCTCACGGTTGTCTTCTGCCACTGCACCACCGCAAGACGAGAATTTTATAGACCGTGTTTAGATAGCAAGTTCCGAGTACATTCACGATAGTCAGTGTCGCAAAGCGGAAAAAAAAAAAAAAAAAAGGCTAGGGAAAAGTTTGCCAAGCCCGAAAAGTTAGAAGTGCATAAAAATGCGCGCTGCACAGCGGCCTCCAGTCGACGTCGCGCGGTTCGTGGCCAAGTCAGTATGCACAACAAGGAGTCTATATGGCACGACTTGAGGCAGCAGGAGTTTGCGAGACGCTGTCTGAAGGTTACTCTTCCGGCGTAAAAGTACCTTCTGCGCTAAGGTCTACCTTTTGCGGTCACACAAGCAAGAAAAGCAATTTCCACCATGCAGCTACTGCCGATACACACAAAATATAATGAAGAGTTAACAACGTGCATGAAAAGGAATGACACCTCTCCACTGCTGCAAAATGAGGTAGCCATTTTGGAGAGACTGCAAGAAACACTGTGCCTTCCAAAAACCAACTACATCATAATTGTAGATGGGACGCGGCACATCACCGCTGTTGAGCAGGAAATTATACGCTTCCATTTCAGCGCGCAGAATAGTGCTTGCAATGGGGCGTTAGCCGGTGAAGCTTGACGTTCGGCTCAGCTGCAGAATCCGGGTGGCTTGCACAACAAAGGCGACATTTTTTCATGGAGCCGCGATCATTAAAAGGGAAGTTAACGCATTAACGACTGTGAGGCGATCATAAAATCTGAAAACTCACTTGCTGTTTGCATTCACTGTGGAGCGCACTGTTCGCACCTCGTAACTAGGGAGGTCATCACAAGCGGCTGCCCACAGCTTCGAGAACTGGGCTGGGCGCCCTTTCAGCGCAATCCGGTAAACTTAAGCAGCTTCCTTCCGAAATAAAATCAAGCAAAATCATCAAACCCTGTGTCCAACGCGCTTCTCGTGTAGCGATTTCCGCTGCATTACAAGAGCGTAAGGCAGTGACCGCAACCCTGAAGAGATGATGGAAGACACACTTGCTGAACAGTTCGTGAAATTAGTAGGGAAGCTGAGCACAATAAAAACTGGCAATATTTGGCTTCTCCTGGGCATCGTTTTGCAGGTATTGTCTGTGCTCGAGGGCCTGTGCATGCAAGGACTTTCCTCCATTGTGTGGTAGAGAGACCTAATTAAGAGTTACGGCAATTGTGCTCCGAAGAAATCATCGATGGACTGTTGGAGAACAACGCGAAACCTGCCGAATATGAAAAAGTCTAGCCAGTGGAAGTTTCTGTATATAGACTCCGACGATGCCACGCAAGACACGTACAAGGGAGCGCCACTGACAAACCTTTTGAAACTACAGCGCACACCTTCCGCGTTTTTTTTTTTTTTTAATTAGCGATTCGGCTTTGTTTGCCATCAAAAGACGATTTGGATCGGTCTCGGAAGTAGGGATGTAAAATTTCCGGAAATTTTGAAGCCCGAGAAAAAAAAAAAAAAACAAGAAAAAAACAACAACTTTATTTTCTGGAAATGTTGAAAAAATTTCAAAGACATCAATTATATATATGTTATTTAAGATGTATAGGTGCATCGAAGCAGCAAACAGCCTTTCTCCCTCTCCGTTTTCAGTTCGTGGATATGTTGCTCCACTTTTACATGGTTACAAAAAGACGTAATTGACACTTTTTGCTGTGAACGGCTGCGTTTTTTTTTTTTTTTTTAAATTTGCGAAACCTTGGTAGTTCAAAGTTTATCAGTTTTTTTTTTTCTGAAATAATCTTGTGAAAAAAAAGCGGCAACAACAACTTTTTGACCATTTTGCGTGTGTTCTCCTTTGTTCAGTCAATACACGTGAATTGTTAGTTGTGTTCAATTCCCTCTTTCTTAGCTTAATGTTCACCGAATTTTTCATTAGATCAATAACATGTGGCAAGGAGTATTGGCGATCTATTTTGTGTTCGCTTCTTCCTATATTTTTCTCATCTGTTCATATTGAATTTCAGTTCTTTTTCATTCCAGTTCATTTTGTATGTACTAAAAATGGGCAGGACATGTATGCGAAGAGAGGATAGCCGATGGTCGCTTAAGGTAACAAACTGGGTTCCAAGGGAAGGAAAGCGTAGCAGGGGGCGGCAGAAAGTTGGGTGGGAGGATGAGGTTGAGAAGTTCGCAGGGGTCAAGTGGATGCAGCGGGTTAAGTGGAGAAATATGGGAGAGGCCTTCGCCCTGCAGTGGGTATAGTCAGGCTGATAATGATATATATATATATATATATATATATATATATATATATATATATATATGTGTGTGTGTGTGTGTGTGTGTGTGTGTGTGTGTGTGTGTGTGTGTGTGTGTGTGTGTGTGTGTGTGTGTGTGTGTGTGTGTGTGTGTGTGTGTGTTTGTGTGTGTGTGTGTGTGTGTGTGTGTGTGTGTGTGTGTGTGTGTGTGTGTGTGTGTGTGTGTGTGTGTGTGTGTGTGTGTGTGTGTGTGTGTGTGTGTGTGTGTGTGTTAACTACTTCCTGCGTATTGAACTTTCCCTTCAAACTGACCTGACGTCGATACCTGAGTGGGTGTAGTCAGGCTGATGATGATTACGATGAAAATTTTATCATGCTTTTCTCAAAGGGGTTGGGAGACCAAATTTTGAAGCTATATAAAGCTTGTCACAAGTAAGGCCACCCACGACCATGTACTGGACACAACAAACACTTGACATATACAGCGTCTTACAAGACTAAAGTTTTTTCAAAAAGTAGTCTTTGGAGGTAAAATTGCTTTTATTGCACAGTGATCAGAGGCCGTGGCGGGTGTCATAAAATGGGTTAGATATACTATTCAGTGCAATAATTAACTAGAATTTGTTAATGAACTTTTTATCTATTGCAATTAGGTGCATGATATCCAGACGGCCGTACGTCAGGATATCATGCACCGGAGTACATGTATGTATGTATGTATGTATGTATGTATGTATGTATGTATGTATGTATGTATGTATGTATGTATGTATGTATGTATGTATGTATGTATGTATGTATGTATGTATGTATGTATGTATGTATGTATGTATGTATGTATGTATGTGTGTATGTTCTTTTAAACTTCTTAAACCCTCTCTAATTTGCCACTTTTTTTTTACCTGTAAACTCATATCGCTTTTATATTGGGCCAATATTAATACGATGGCATTATAGGTGTGACGAAACGCCTGCGTATGTCATGAAGTTGATGGGGGGGGGGGGGGGCGGGGGTCCCGTGGTCTCGTGGAATCACACACCCTGCCGGTCAATCAACGCTTGCGACCGGTTGGCAGGTGGCGTTGCAGGATTCTACAGGGTTGTGACGGCATCCGCAAAGTCGAATGCAATCTCAAGTAAACAGCATTACAAAGCGCAAAAGCAAAAAAAGGTGGTCAGGCAGAGTCGAACCGCTGCCCTTTGGGTCGCAACTCATATTATATTGGCGTGCGACCTCTACACCACAAGGGGAGTTCAGTGAGTGCAGTACACCATCACTTAACATTACTTAGTAGCCCTTTTAGGTAGCACTTAATCGCAGTACTAATTACCTCTAGTGGTAAGGACTAGTAAATAGCAACTAATTAAGTCCATTATTTAGTAGCTTCAGACGACATCCTTAGCGCAAAAAAACACACGCACACGAGAGAAAAGGCGGGACAAGGGACAAGCGCGTGTGTTTTTTTGCGCTAAGGATGTCGTCTGAAGCTGAAAACCATCTAGCCCGTCTAAAAGTTCTTTTAAATTATTTAGCAGCAATGTATATATTGTTACGAGCGAGGTTTTATTACCCGTATGAGAAGCGTCGAAAGCTTGAGTAGCATGCAGTGCTGTCGCATCAACACTTGAGGATACTGAACAGCTCCCTCAGTTTATTTAACCATAAACTTCTATCCTTTACTTCGCAGCCCTGCCTTTAAGCCACTAGTTTTCTTATCGCTTTTTGCTAACGTCTACCACAGATTAACACCTTCAATATCTGCAAACCCCATATAGAAGATAAGGGCGAGTGGCTGTACCTGTATCGACATCTGTATGGGTGCTGCCACATGCTAAAAAAAAGAAAACAAAAAAAAACCATACCCCATTGTTTCTACGGATTTACCGCATGTCCAATATGCCATCTTTTTGGCTAGGAGCTGGGCGTTCTAAGACACCATGATCCCGCTTCAAAGGATACGCTTCCTCGTGAGTCATCGGTCGATTCCATCCTGGCTCACATTTTCTATTTTAGGTGGATAGAGTATAAAGCTTCCGTTCTCCAGAAAATCCGGCGTCAGTGGGGTAGCGCACATCTATGACTCGCGATCCAAGGGTCCTATTTCACACCCCCATTTCAAAGGAAAAGCCCGAGTTGTCAGCGCTCGCAAACTCGGCTATGTAAGGCGCTTTCGTGACGTCACACAACCCGTCGACCAATCAGTGCACGGCATGGTCACCTGCCAACTATACAGCACCTGCCAGAGACATGCTCGTGATGTTAAGCTCACAACGCCGACGCTATAGGTCACGCAGGTACGTAGTACACATTCGTATGGATTGGTTAAAGGGCCACTGTCCAGGGAAGGCCCTTTTAAGCAAAGGAGCCCAGTGTTTCGATCAGGTACCGGAGATAGTCTGTGCAAAATGCTACAGTGACACGCGCGCCGCAAAGCATCGAAAATACAATTCAAAGCTATCTCATGCTCTCCTCCGGGAAGCCAGATTCCCCGTTTCCTGCGCTGGCTCGACGGGCCACGATAATGACGTACGTACCGGGAACGACGTCAATTGGTCCGTCTCGCTGACTGACGGGAGAAGGATTGGTGTCTGCCGCTCGCAGCGCGCTTTTCCCTCGCCACGGCCAGGCTGAATCCAGCGGCGCGCGCTGCCTCGACCGTTTCTTTTTTTTTTTTTTTCGCGCTCGCGGAGAGCCACGCCCCACCTCCCGCCAAACGCGGAGGAGGAAGGGGAATTTGTATTGCGGAGGCTAGACGACCTCGGGCAGGAGAGTGAAAACCTTTGCGAGAGAACGGAAGGAGAGAGGCAGGATAGAATCGGGTGATTGCGGTGGCTGTAACTGCGTTATTAGTTACTCTTTTCAAAAACATTTTGCGGCCTTGCGTTCCAGGGGCGAAGTCTCACAGTCACCGGGGAAGAAAATATTTTCGACCGGAGGGTGGACAGTGGGCCTTTAAGGCGAGGCTTTACATCTGTGTCGAGTGGTCTTCCACACAGTGTGGTAGCTTACGAGTGTGAGATGACAGAGGCACAAATTAAGGGTTTAGTGATTAGGTTAGTAATAAATTGCGTGTACGCGAAAGAGGATCCAGAAGGAGAGCCATGGAGGGTAAAGGCGGATCTTAACTGTCGCCCAAATTTTAGTCTGTTTTTTTTTTTTTATTTATCGAATTAGTCCAGTTGTTACTGCTGTGTTTGGAATGGTTTCCAGCCCAATGGCTGGTTAGTTGTTTAGTCCTTTGCGGCCACGGTGGACCAACACTCTCGAGACAAGTATTTAAATACTTTAGCTCCCCACCCGTTATCGTTCAGCTCCCCTTCAGGTGTTCCTCGTAAAATATTTTACTTTTGAGCTTCTCATTTACTCTCGTGCTTCCCTTGCTTCGAAAGATGCCTAACCAATGAACCCCGTGCAGCCTGATCTATAGCTTTGCCACGACACCTAGCGCTAATCTGGCAACAGTTCCGTGATTTATTTCCAGTCCTGACTGAACTGCCCTTCCAAGAGGCACGTAACCGCATTCCTTAAAGTAAGCACCATTATTTCTCTCCGAATACCTCGTGCCTCTAGAATCCCGTTATGCTTGAATGTAGCGGAATCTCGTGCCCGTTTGTTCTAATAGTCATTTCGTGTTTTTCTATCTATGTCCATCCGTCTTATACCGACACCCAGAAATATTTGTATTCTGACAGCATGGTGATCTCTTAACCTTGTATTGCAAGCACATGATTAGTGTGATCGCTAAGTACCATCAAACCAGACTTAGCGGCTCTAAACCTAAAGCGTATAGACCCTCCCCTTCTCCACAAGCGTTAAATATCCGTAAACTGCCCTTGCAATCAGCTAACTGTGCACTAACGTCCGTATACAATAACCCCAGGAGCCTCTGTTTTACGACTATTCCGCCTAATTTCTCCCAGATTACTATAAGTTACTTTCTTTTGAACCTTCTTTCCATAATAAGCACATAAATCCTGAACTTTCGGAGGCGATAATGAACAACTGTACCTTTGTCATTTCTGTACCTCGTGTATTGTTGCTCTTCTTATCCCTCCCCATGCAATTCTATTTTATTATCTATTCTATTATTCTATTCTTTATCTATTCTATTATCTCACGGCCGATAACTTCATCTTTAAGTACGCTCCATAGGTGCTCCTCAACGTTGTCATACGCACCGCTTACGTAAAGAAAGAATAAATACAGAGGTTTGTTTTCTTCCTTTGCTAGTTTTACACCTTTTACACTTTGGGTAAGATATCATCTAAGCGTCTACCGCTTTTGAACCCACCCCGAGGTTCTTCTAGTAACTTGATACTTTCTATTCACGTAGCCAGTGTGCTCCGAAGCCCTCACCTCCGCGTTCTTAATCGAAGCCCCTTACACGCTGCATTCATTTTCTGCAGCGCCCACCCTCGGAAGCCGTGGCGTCCGTTGAAAAATAAAAATAAAAAAAAATAAAAAATAAAAAGAAAATAAAGAAAGTAAAAAAATAGGCTCGCACTTCACCGCCGGTTGTCAGACTGCGTACCCTTGACAGTGCTTCAAGACGCACTCTTTTACTTACCGTTGCGCATACAGTCCTCGCTGTAAAAGAAGGAAACAACTTTAGCATGGACAGGGCGTCTTCTCATGCCCCGTCGGTCAATGACAGTAAAGCACGCGCCAGGTTTGAACCACACGGAAGCAGGAGTAATCGCGCAGCGTGCGCGGCTGATAGCCCCGCTGGATTAAACCGAGCATGCGTGGAGGTATCCACGGGTATCTCGAGGCCGGGTTTCCTGTCGAAGCTCACCGCCGTGCACGCATGCGATGCATGCTTCCGTGGAAAGGCTTGCTGTGCTTGTGACTGCATCATTTCGCAAGATATCGAGCGCGCCCTTCATTACTGAGAGAATCTGGGAACCTTCAGGAATTCACCGGGTAGCTGGAGTGTCTTTTTTCTCGAGGGGGTTTGTTGCCGGTCTCAGTCATCGTGACTGCGGAAGCGCCCATGTCGCTGGAGTCCACTCACTCTTCAGCCGTCCGCCTCGCAGAAGGAGATCTCCTCTAGGGGCCGAATGATGGCTTTCGGCCCCGTGTCGGAGGAGCTGCTCTCTGGCGATAATAAAAAGCGGGCGCGTTCGTATCGGATGAATTAAAAGAGGCCATCGGCGTCGGCTGCGCCGCCGAAAGCGAGCCGCGGAAACCCCTGTCAACGCGGAGGGCGGCGAGGAGGAAGATTTCACACTTGTCCGTCCCCGCGGCCAAATCGCGTGGCTGCTGCCGGCGGCGGATAATGCCCGTCATGCAACGCGGTGCCCGCCCATCCCAATGATAGGTTTCTGGAAGTCGGCTGGGGGTCATTTTACGCGTTTCGGCGACTTCAAAGGGGCATCGTAAAAAATAAACGCCCAGGGCGGCCTCTCTGCCGCCGCGGCTGGCCGCCCGCCGTCCAGCTGTCGCCGCAGTCTTCTTCCGCGCCCACGCACACGTGGGCGTGCGCGCTCGCGGCGGCTGCGTCCTCACCGGGGAGCGCACGTGGCCCGCGCACAATGGCACCGGCCGTCGTTTATCACGCGCAGCTGCGGGGTCCGAGCCCACCTGATAAGAACGACTCCCTCTCTCCTCAACAGCCAAAACGAAAATCGATACCTTGTCTTCGATAGGGTACGGCAAGAGAAGGAAGTGGTCCACCCTTGTACGATTCCCTTGACACCACAGTCAGCGCTACGGCCTTGTTTTGACGATCCCCGCGGCCGGCCGACAACGGCGAAAAGAGCCAGTGGCTCGGTGCTCGAGACGCATGCGCGGAGGCTGACAGAAAACTGATGTATGGAAGAGCTTATTTCGATCGCAAGAGTTTATCGCGCGCCGGATGAAATGGAAGGCGGCTCAGCGAGGACTTACAAAATGGGTGACCAGCGTCCTACTTACTACCTCAACTGGCTGCCCTCCGTTATGGACACCTGACTGCTATTGTTCTGCTTGCGATGGTTCAGCGCTTAGGGAGCTCTGCCGATGATCAGTGCTCAATCCCGACCGAGTCGGCCGTGTTTCTATGCTGGCGAAACTCAAAAAAGGTGCCCGTGTTGTGTGATGGCAGCGCACGTTAAAGAATCCCAGGTGGTCGAAATTAATCTGCAAGACATACCTAGACCTCTGGTCACTTCTGTGCTGCTGTGACCTGAATTACTTTCTGTGCCATAGTGAATGACTTACCCAGAAATTCTGGATAAATTGCGAAAAAACAATGTTTTTGAATGGTTTTTTTATTTATTTATTTTTTTTTTTACATGTTGAATGCGTTCACCGTAACAATTACCATATCCGCCAATCCTCCCTCTACAGGCTTGTAGCTCTTTGCTATTTATTTTCAAAAACGTACCGCATTTGTTTTCTATAGCAGCATTAACTACTCGTGAGCGTAGGGCAAATTTCAGAGACACAATTTTGTCTACGCAACGGAAGCTCTTCGATCATTTGTGTTCATAAAAAGCACTTTACAGTATTTTACAGTTGACTCGCAATTTATGTGTGTCCCAGAAGGCTGGACTTCTTCGACCTTTACCTCATCCTCCACCCATCCTAGTGGTTAATGCTCTCGGCTGTTGATCCCGGGAATAGGATTCGATCCCGGTTGCAGCAGCCATGTCTCGATTGAGTAGAGATAGAGGCTCTTTAATGGAAAAACGGAGGATTTAGCCGGCGTTTAAACCCGCTCACTTGCTACTCTGCGTGGGGAAGAGATTTGAGGAGAGAAAGATGGAAGGAGAGAGGTGCAGAAAATGGTTAAATCAAACTACCTCCTCGATAAACAATTCATTGAACTGCTGCGAGGCATCATGAACATATAAACGAGAGTCTAAATGAACAAACAAAAAGCAAATGCATCAGCAAACTGCCGCACAAGCGGACGTCTGTAGGGTCAAGCAAATGTATAGGTTACAAGGCTGATTTTTCTGAGGATAAAATGACTTGAAAATATTGGTGGGAAGTTACGTGGCTTCCCACGAAGTATAGAATGCAATAGGGCGTAGGAGGATGAAACTCGACCAGTGCTTTACGGAATGATTCTTTTTTTGCTAAGGACAGTTCAATTTATTTGAAATCATGTATTTCGTGAGTCCTGAGACGTGTGAAACATTCGTTGTGAGGGCACCGTATTTGCTTCGACCACCTGCGTCTTCAAAGTTCGCTAAATTGCTGGCACGCGGGTGTTTGGGCCCGTGGCCATGAAACTACAAAGAAGCCGCTGGTTTACGAAGCCTGAATTCCGTGCTCAACACCTTTATTTTGTAATATCCTTTAAAAAGCAGCT
This sequence comes from Amblyomma maculatum, assembly GCF_055883805.1. Lineage (NCBI taxonomy): Eukaryota > Metazoa > Arthropoda > Arachnida > Ixodida > Ixodidae > Amblyomma > Amblyomma maculatum. The sequence continues at coordinate 209,548,481 of NC_139344.1, forward strand.
GCATCAATTTTCGAGAATTTCGCCATATTCAAATCTATGTAGGCTAAATCTCGAGTTTCTTTTCACAGCACTGAAGCTCTACGAGAAGCTCAGTGATGACGTCAAGGGCGATGATATTTCTTACGTTCGTTATCTTCGCTTACATCCTGCTGTGCCTTTTTTGATGGTGTCAATCAACATTTCTTGCTTTAGGCAGCGTTGTTTTTACTCCTTCAAGCCAAGTGTGTCTATGCGGGAAACGTACCGGTACCGCAAATGACGTCATGATGCTCCCTCCGCCCGTTGCTGTGCGGAGAAGGCTGATGGTCTTCGCGATTTTAATCGCTAATTGCGCCATTGTTTCAAATGATAGCGCCAAGATGTTTTGCATGCTTAAATTGCAAGCTATAATCTTGCGACCCCTGGAAGCTCATCGAAGCCGGTGCAGCTTCCCATTAAGCTTACGCGTTGGGGGTCTTTTTGTTCATGTGGGATTCTTTTTTTAGAGCGGAAGCTCATTTCGCACTGAAACTACTAAGGTCAAGATTGATGCGACTTTGGCCATCAGCCGCCGGAGCGGAGGTGTGTCTGTATGACGTCACGTCACGTGATCCGCTTTGGGGAAGGCGCCGCTGTGTACCAGGAGATACCGGTGGCCGGGTGAATGAACCTGCGGTGGAAGCTAGCAAAACACGATTGGTGGTTTAAAAGCAGAAAAGTGACATTATGTTAGTAATGCAGAAACAAAAATTCAATTCATAAAATGATGGTATAGTTAACCAATCTAAAACAATAATTAAGATATAGGGGGAAAAATGAGTATGATAGCAACTGCTACCACCCCGTTTCAAAGGGGACACTCCTATTTTCCATCCATCCCAGCCAAGTGACTAGACAAGCTGCATGCAAGCTGCTTTGCCGGCGCTTGACACTCGCCATGGATGAGGCGTGCGCCAATCCGAGTGCGTCAACTCTGGCGCAGGCTGAATATGATCATCTTGCCGATATAGCTCGCTAGGATGAAGTAATGATTAATAAGCCAAACCAATGTGTAGCCATGCTCCCGCTTGTATATCTAGGTTCATCAAGGATAAACATCGATTTTTTTTTTACACAGCAAACATTCTTCCTCGGTGGCATCAAAACACATGTTTTAGCTAGCAGATTTCATCAATAGTTTTGTTTACAAGATTTGTAACCAACTGGCCCTAAGGGTATCCAGGGTAGGTTGACTAAACACCCACACAGAGCTGTGTCGCAAGTCTGCAGGGTTTAGTCAACCCAAGTGATAAGCGTTTGCAAGACGCATATTCTGCACCTGGAAACATTCTTGAACTTAAGTATTCAGGTACAGTAAGCAAAATCGCTTCACTCGACTGGTGAAGAGGACTCCTCCCGTCCACACCGCTCGCTCCAGGCGGGTTTTACAAAATCCTCCTGCGTGGAAAGCGAAATGCACAACCGGAATTTTGTCACCGTACTTAACGTTCTGAAGAAAAAAGAAAACGTTCACAGGCCGTTAGGCGACTTAACGAATACCAGCGTTGTGGATTAGCCTTTCAGCCTCGCTCGGAAAGTGCTTAATTGATGTCAAAGGCAGCCAACCAGCCTGGCTATTTCATTAATTACGAAATGTCTCACTGTTTCACCAGCGGAGAATAGCAGAAAGGCTAGCAGAAACAAATATCAAATATCCACCGAGCGTGACCGTCAGTAGCCTTGAGGCCCAATATCAACAGCTGCCATCTTGCTTCCTTCAAGCCAAAAATGCCGGTGTTACCAGGGGTGGCGGGCCGGCAAAGAAGCGAGGCAGCAGCATGCCTCCGCCGACAACGACCGCTGATCCAAGAGAAGCAGCGGAGAGCCGACTGGGCGCGGTTCGGGCCGAGGGCGACAGCGCGGCGGCCGGGTCGCGGCCGGGCGACCGCTCTTTCCTAGCGGACGGCGGCCCCACCTCAGCGGGTGCAGTGCGCCGCTCCTGCGCCCATTGGCTGCCGACGGCTTTCGCCTTGCGGCCTCGCCATCCGAGAGGAGGGGGACGGGGGCCGCGCGGCGCGGCTCCTTCATTGAGTGTGGCGCTGCCGAAAAGAAAGAAAAGTGTACTACAGCGGGCCAGTTCTCGGGCCGACCATGTCTTCTCGCTTCCCGGCTCTGTCGACGACGTTTGGCGCTCGGCTGTAATGCTACGGCGCTGTTTTCCGACCTGGCACCATGGGCAAGATGCAGAGTAAGCATGGTGAGTGTATTGAACTGCGGCTTTGCTGCTAGTTTTGTGTCAGCCGGCGGCCGCGGCGATACGCTACCGCGACGCGCGTATCTTGTTCTTTATGTCTCAGAGGGACGCCGCCGTTGCTACGGCCTCTTTTCATCTGGCCGCCGCCGCGCCGTGATGGAACTGCGCTCGCTGCCGCAGCTTCCTCGGCGTGCGAACTGTCATGCAGTCCACGGTCACTGTCGGGTTGAATGTTGCTTCCGTAGCTGCTCTGACGTAACGGTAGATTTGTATTGCAACTCCGTGTGCATATTTGGCTCTGTGACTGCGATACTTGTCGACTCCTATTCTGTTTCCGAGATACGCAGCATGGTGCGTGTGTGGCCGAGCTTTTTGTTCCGCGGGCGGTTTGCGCAAAATTCCATCATGTGCTCATCCTCGGTACTTATTTGTACAGTTTGCGAAACTTGCCATGTCGAACTGTTAAAAACCAGCGCGTGACGGGCGATCTGTCGCTCAAATCTGTTTGGATGGCTTCGCACGTAATTCCTTACTCGAACCTTTACCAGCGTCTGTACCGTGGACAGCTGAATGAAAGATGAGCCAGCGTACTTTTCTCACTTGAGCCGCCAGCGTTACCGCAGGCACGCATGAAACCGGGGTAGTATGCACCGCGTACGCTCACGGCATAATGAGCAGCAAGACGCCGTTTAGGCGGAAGATCGTTTAACAGAACCTCACAGATTCCCGAGCTGCGATTCCACTAAGTTGGCGCCATCCATCACCAACGGCGAAAGCAGAAGGGTCATGGAGGGCGCCGTGGATTCCAAGCGCGTCGATACATCTTGTGTCGTCACCGTGGCAAGCGGCGTGCTTTTTTCAGTTGGCCGTGTTTGCTTGTGCCGAGAAGCGCCCTTCGCCGGCTTCAGTCGGGGCGGCCCCCCTTCTCGACGCTCTGCCTTTTGCCTGCTCGCTCTTTCTCTTGCCTTTTGTGCGTGTTCTATTTTGGAGTCAACTTTTCAGTTTTCGTTTTCTAATTATTTGACTCCATTTGCTGGGTATTCTCTCTGGCAGCGCCTCTCTGCGCCGGCTGCGTACGCAACCTGCGTGCATTCAGTCTGTCGCCTTTTCGCTGGAGGAGCGCTATTAGGTGAAGGCCGAGAGAATGGTGAACGTCGTGCAGGTGGATACGCGTTGCTATAGGAGCTGGGGAAACAGCTCATTTCACATGTGCAACAGCATGAAGCCAGGGTTTTAGGTGGTCAAGGTTTCTGTTTTAAGTCCTGAAATTTCAAAATGTATGACCCAGATTTACAGCATATGGCGAATAAAGTGGACCCTGTTATGCGCAGAACGTGTGCTAACCTGACCAGAATTGTTAAAACGTCAACACTACATATAAATACGCAAATACATGAACAATCCTGTTAGTGTTAAAATACCTGTGCTGTTTTGTTTAAAACACTGGGGGGGGGGGGGGGGGGGGTCGCCAGAGTCGTAGCCACTCGCAGGCCTCACGCTTCAACTGATCTCACCTAAAGCGCGTCTCTGCCTTGTCAAAGTAGCGGCAGTACATCAGAATGGTACGCGAACGAGACAAAATCGGAGCGGCAAAACAAGAATTTACTTTACTGTTAGTGCGTTTAGTTTCTACTCGATGGCACGAATATCGCAGTGTGTATTTCATCTCCGGTTCTTGTTTTGGCGGTAGCGTTTCCCTGTTCGCGTTTAGGGCTCACCAACCGGTGATGCATGTGTGGCTTTGTGATGGACGATGATTCAGGGCTGCTCCTCGGGCTCAGAATTAGACGACTGCCAAGGCCTTTAATAGTCACCAAACTTTTGTCACTACAGCACATGAGAAGTGTACTATGTGAATCGAGCATCAGGATAAGAGCAGTGGATGTGTTTTTTACATGCGTATTAATTTCGCTGTGAGGGTTCTTGTGCATTGCGCTCTTTTATGAATGTGAATTTATGGTTTGCATACACACGAGTAAAATGCAAAATGGTTATAACACCGTGGGTATATCACTGGCTTCGCCTTTAAAAGTTGGCTTCTTACGGGCATACTTATGCTAACGCATGTGAGCTGGGGCTGCATTTCGTAAGCTTTCATTTTCGGATCCATTTAGTCCTCTGGCATTGGTGACGAAGCCGCGACTTTGAGACGTCCATGGGAAGCGACTGGGGCATTAGCTCACTGGCGACCGTACCTCGACATAGGCTGCATGACGCAGCCAGTGGTAGACCACTGCGTGTGGTGACTGATGATGGCTGTCGCCGAAGGTGGGACCCGCTATCTTACGATTTCTCTCACTGGTTGCTCGTTGCTTTCGTCTGGGGCTGCCCTCCGACCAAATGAAATGGGAAAGGAAGCTTATGAAATACGGCTCCTGATTTTATTCAATAATAAAATTGAACGCGATCCGTGCTGTGCTGGTCCATGAAAGTCAGAGAGGAGGAGCGTTATGGGAATATATTTAGTGAATCAGGAGTATGTCGAGCACTGTTCGTGCGTGTTGTATCAACACTTTTGTTAGGTGTGTTTGTCACAGCAGTAAACCGGAACCAACGTTTTTCCCTTACAAGTGTTTAACGAACAGCGCATATGCTATCTGCCGACTTGTTAAAAAAAAAAAAAAAGTTTTTCGAATGTTGCGCGTCCTGAATTGAATGCCTTCGGTAACGTGTTCTGGCGAAGCCGGTTTTTATTCCGGACTCTCAGTGGTGCATAACATCTTGTAACGTAACGCTGCTGTTTGCAGCTAAGGCACTGAAAAGTGTGATATTTTGCAAGAACCATACAGCAGTAAGGGGTCTCCGAGCGCAGCTGCCATTGATCTATTTGAAATTCCCGCGCCCAGAGGTGCTCGATTGCTGGCCGCTTCTACGGACGCACCAGGGCGCGGCACCCGCGGCAGCAATCTTCCTGCCTGAAAACGGCAACAAAGAACAATCGTTCAGGAAGTCATTATGAGCTAGGGAACTTGTTTTTATCCAAAGGTGGACAACCTCATGAGGTTAAACTGAAAACTCACGAGGTTGCCCACCTGTGCTCATCGCTAGATTAGAGTTCCTGATACTGCGTAGCTATAAATGTAGTTCTAAGAAAGATTTCTTTATTCTCCATTGAAGGATACAATTGCACAGCAGACTGACGAACGTTCAATATCGTTCGATTGCTGCAGGCGATGAAATGGCTGGTTTGATCTGTGGGCAACCTCATAAGGTTTGAAACCACATGAGGTTGCCATCTATATTTTTGGCCCTCAACAACTTCCTACCAGATACGTAAATTTTGTAAGTCAGTTAGTCGGAACGAGTTTATAAATAAAAAAGTAATGAAATAAAATAAATAAAATGAAAAAACAAAACAAAACTGAAAATCTATTGCGTCCTGACGAATCAGGTAATAAATAAAGATTCCGCGAGCTCTAGATGCGCAGGCGTTGGGAACTATTAGCTAATTAAAGAATATATTTAAACATCGGCTCAGGTTAAGGGAAGCGTCCTGTGCAATAAATAAATATGCTGTTTCGGGGTACATGTGAACGGGAAGGCTGCTGGTAGTACATGGCACTATCGAGGGTCTTCAATGAGGAAGTAGCTGGTAACCGCTGAGATAGAGGGGATTTCTATTTTCTTATATATTTTAATTATTGGTTCCTTGCACCATGGATTATCAGGAATCGAGTATATCACCCGAGCCATTTTGTCATTTTCTGGAGGTCTGACATATCTTAAGAGTCGTTTCCTCTTGCTGGAGTTTGTACGCACTAGTCTGTAAGCGTACAAAGCCTACAAGGAATGTGATTAGCTTACTGGTTTCTAAACTTAAGGAAACAATAACGGCCCTAGAATTGGTCCCTGAGGAACCACTGAACAAAGGGAAGGGGCGTTGGCGAATTGACACAATTGATAGCCGCACTTGTCGGACGCGCATCAGTCCAGCTTTGTTCAGACCAATATTGATAATTCTATTTGAGGACGTAACCAATCATACCATTCTCTTGCGAGCAGTCATATGGGGGAACCACACACCTTTCTCGTAATTTTCACAGAATTCGTCCTCCTGGTCAGGGCTGGCCTCGAACCCGCGGCGATCCTTTTCAGTTGGTAATCGCAGTCTGATTTTTTTTTTTTTATTAGTCGATGCTGAGAAAGCTTTGTGGCCGTATTGTTTTTGCACTGCAGGTGTACGCCACTGAGTAACTGATCCTTTAAATGAAATGCGTTCTGCATTGGGATATTTCCCTGAACACACTGGGCCAAGCCCCACACACCCCTCTCCCGGCCACTTTTTTTTTTTTTTTCATTTTTTTTTCAGGAGTGAAATAAGTGGTGCCGATGTCTGAAAAGAATCCTCAGCGCAGCCCTCCTCCTTTCCAGTGCTGCAATTTCATATGCGGGCGGGCCTTTCGCGGCGGCCGATGCGCATCAGCCCCGCGTTCCTGCTTCGCGCCATCCCCGATTATGTGCGGACTGGACGTTCATCGTAGTTGTCTCTTTCTCTTCTTCTTCTTCTTTTTTTTTTTTTTTTCGCGCAAAATCAGCTAGAAATTGTTATATATTTTTGTTAACCGCAAGACGCATAGCAGATGAGCTGATTGGTAATGTTAATCCGGCACTTGCTGCGTATAATGAATGGTCGCGAATGCGCATGCTGAAAATAAACAAAAGACAAAATGTGTTCATTTCGCTCCTGAAACAAGAGCATATGCAAGTATGCTGAAGCAAATCATTATCTCTGCAGTACACACCTGTTTAAATCGTGGCCACTTCGACTTATTGAAACCCTTTCAAGAAATGTATAGTCTTGGTAAAACCACTTGAAGCCAAATGATTATCGTGTCAGCTCAGCCAAGCTCAACGGGATGAACGTAGAGATAATCTCCTAGATGAAAAAAAAAAAAAAAAAGTTAACCATTTCAGTGCCCTTTGGAATGGTGCCGTAAGGGTCCAGTTTTGCGGCTAAGACGAAAAATACTTTGATTTCAATACTTTTGAGCAAGCCTACACGTGCGCATGTAGATTTTGTTGCTAGTAAATTCGTGCAGGTAGTTGGGTTAGTATGTCGAAATCACAATACCTCGTCACGCAGTATTTGCTACGAATGTATAATTGTCTGTTTTGATCGGACTGAGCAACTGTACCTCAGTTTTGGCGCAATAGCTAAAGACATGCAAAAACCTCATTTATTGCAAAAGTGGTTTCTTCGAATTATCGAAACTCGCCTTAGCTATTTCTCTATAAATATGCAATGTGATGCCTGCTATACCACAGCTTGCGATTATCGTGTAGGCAAGAATTCACAAATAACTAGATTTCTACATTATATTGAAGCGTGAACGCCATAGACATATCCTGCACGCAAAAACAAACGTTGGAGAGTACACATATAAATATGGTACAACATATCGTCTCCAAACGCTGCATATCATACCCCCAGAAAATTGAACGATTTACGTACAAAAAATATCCATATTTATATCGTGGTAATTTAATAATGTGCACCACTCTTTCTTGTTGTGATCCGTGCAATAATTGAGGTACAGCGTCTATCACACTTAGCGGGAACACGACTCCTCGTGGCCATAGCATCTAACCCTAGGATGTCTCGATAAAGCAGCGCCTAACCCGGTTACGAATCAAATAACAGTGACGTAAAAAATAGGTACCTGGTCAGGGTGTCGAACCGAAATTTTTTCGCGTTCCGTTCAGATTCGGGTTCACGCCTGTTGGTGTCGACTCCGGAGACATTCTGTTCCGGTTCGAATCGGTTCGACCCTGCCCGAACCGATCAAACGAGTTAAGAAAACTTCGGGTGTGTTTTTAAAAACTCTCCTTTTTTAGTACTGAGATTTCTGTTCCAGTAATAATAAAAGCTGAAAATTTATGTTTTCGTCTATTCTTTTTGCTGTCGGATGTGGCGGGCTGCACTTGACTGTACAGACTTCAGCAAAATATTTATAATGAGTGGCCGACGATTAGAAGGAAAATAGTGATTATTTTCACGGGCACATAACCAACTAAAGTTAAAAGACAACAATATTTCCTGCTGCGCTTTTCAGATACAAAAAATTTCACGTGAATTTTATTTTAGAGCGAAACCTCTTCCACTACACGTACGAAAATGTTTCGTTCTGCTCCCACTAAAGGACTTTGAAATCAGATCGTAGTCAGACCGAGCACACACTTCAAGACTAACGATGCATATTTGTGTGACTATATTTCCAACAGCATGCGGACGCCTTTGAATATCGCGTTTCTATGGTGCTGTGCATGTGGCAGTATATTTTCCCCTGTTCTTGTCATCTTTTTGCGAGGTAATATTTTTCAACCTGGTTGTAATGTTTGCTGCGGTGTGCGGTGGCGCTTTGGAAATAAGTGAGAAGAGCACTTTACAAGCAGCGATAAAATAAATAAATAATGAAGGTAAGTTGCCAGCAAAAGTGGGCCGTGACCGTACCGCCGAACTGGTTCGGAATGGTTCCTCCGATTCGTTCCGCTTTGGGTTGAGTTCCTAGATGGCGGAAAAAAAATCGGGTTCGGTTCGATTCCGAGCGAAAATTCGGGCTTAATTCCGGTTCGACACTTTGCCTGGAGATGGTGCTTCGTGTCGTCTGCCACTCCACATCAATTTGGTACTGGGTTGGGCGCAGTGACGCTCCGCATGTATGCAGCCATACGGAGTCGTGTTTCCTCCAAGTATGTGAACCCTGTACGTACTATAGTACGTACAGTACTGTGCAAAAAATATAAGAAATATATATATAAAATTAAAGGAGCTAACAGTCTTGAGAGATAAGGTAAACTTATGGGGGTATTATTACTTTTTTAATATTTTTGTAGTTGATCTTGACTGGAATTAGTCCTGGGATGATTTTAGGGAGAAAGAATATAAATGCAAAGCGGAAAAAGAACGCGCCGATGGTGGGAGACGAACCCACGACCTTCGAATATCGCGTCCAGTGCTCTACCAACTGAGCTACAACGACGGTTGTCCATCCTTCCGCTTTCTTGGGTATTTATGTTGACTGTAACCGAAACCTGAGAGTGTTCACCAGCGCTACCCTCATCCATAGCGGCGGATGTGGAACAACATCCTGTTTACCGCAAGTGTCACATAGCACGTGATCGTTATATATATATATATATATATATATATATATATATATATATATATATATATATACTATAATATGTAGAGTACTTTAGTATAGTACATACTGTATAATTTTAAGGCGAAAGCCTTTAATGGCTCATATTGTCGTGGACAAAATGTGTCCAGCTTTTGCGGCCGCTCTGATTGACCGAAGCGGGATGACGTCATAGGGGCCTCGACCAATCACAGAGCACCACTACAGTATGCGCGACTGCGTGCCTTATATGGCCATATGGCAATCAATGATCAGTTACTAATTAATGTCTAATTAATTAATGGCCTAATACCCAATTAATCAGTCATTAATAATATAATGACTAATTACCAATGTCTAACAATCAATTACTAACTATTAACTAATTATTTTACTTACTAATTGGTGACTAATTAATGATCGAAACTTAGACGTTTTTAGATGTTGTATAGAAAATGCTGGGAACATTCCCGAAACTCGTCACAGTTGCGTAGCAAAATGCGGCACTCAGGCTTTCGCCTTTCACTACTTTAGACGCTAAAGTTCGTCGCTTTTTTTTTTTTTTTGTAAAAGGGTGTTTGTCGCTTTGTTTTTGACCTGAGAAATGTCATGTTGGCTGCAAAATAAGGCAAATTTTACTGAGATTTTTTATCTTAGGATTGTGAAGCTGCCGTTACTATTGTTTTTCTGCCTTCAGCCTTGTGACGTTGTCGTTACGACAGCTTTTCCTCCTTTTGCTATTCGGTGTAATGCGAGAGCGTTATAAAAGGCCCTCCGGAAAATACGGCGTTGACCTTGTCGGCGCTGTGGGCGAGATTAAGCCCCGGGCATGGCAGGTGCTCGTAGGGTTGTGCGACGTCACGTGACATGGCCAATTTGGCAGAAGCTGCCAATTCAGGCCTTTGTCAAATCAGAATTCAGTCTTTCAGAAGCCTTGCATTGCGAGTCAGGCACCTTGGCCACGCCATGTCGGATGGCCTTACACATGCACGACTGTACGGTAGAGAGTATGTGTGAGATATATGAATAAAGAACAAATTAAGGGATTAATAATTAATAATAATAATGTTACATGTATGCGGATACAGTGATCTACTAGGAGACTTGGCAAACGGGTGCCGTTAACACTGTCCCATTATACCCTGAAAGGCGGAGCTTAGTGTCCACAAATAATAATAATAATACATATCCGCTAATATGCATGTGGTGCAATTAATGTAACAATGCTTGCAATGGGCCAAATGCTTAGCAGCATTTTGGTTCTCTTTATTTATTTTTCTTGTAACTGTGCGCCTTCGGAAGCGAGCTGCACAGCCGCTTTTGTGATGTTTTTAGCTTGCTGCGTTTTGGCATGGTGGTGTCCAATTCCGTGGGGCAAATTCTTTCTTAGACGAAGCACTGCAGACAGTGCAGATCTCCCAAGCGGACTGCTTTGTTCTGCTCATGAAAGCGAGGAGAGGGAGGAAGCGCCGTGGGAGAGTGCATCTGAGTGCGGAGCATCTGGGTGTGAGACGCTGGCGCCCAAGTAATCCGTGCTCTTGCGCAGCAGCGCCGGCGTGGGGTGTCTGAGGTGCCGAGGCGCCGCCGCATCGCTTTTCGCCGCGCCTCGCGGAGCCGATTCTTCTGCGTGGTATCATTTGACACCACATATAAGCAACCAGACGCCAACTGCGAAGTTGACTGCCGTTGCTCGAGTTCGCCCCCAGAATGCAAGCCGGCGAGCGTTTTTGGACATTTTGTTCACTCATAATTCCCTTACATAAGCTGAAATCCGCAGATGGGCGTTCATAATACGCTTAAGCTTCCTCGAAGAGTCCTCAAAACTCGCTAAAATTAGCGCGAAAGGCGCTAAACCGGCAGCATTGCTAGTAGACGGTCGTCGTCTCTCTTCGCGACAGTGTGACACACACCGCGGTTGTAACAGCGCGAGTGTTGCGGCGGCGCGCAGGTGTCGTCTCACCGGCACGCGTGCGTCGCGGCGCCCGTGTTTTGGCGAGCGGCGGCGTGACGTCCGCCGCGCGCTGCCCGGCTCTCGGGTGACCGCATTCTGCCGTGGCGGCGCCGAGGCCCCCAAAGCAGCGGCGGCTCCCGTTTCGCGACACAAGGCATGCCGCCGCCGACCTCTTGGCAGCGCCCCCCCTCCGCTTCGCTAATCCCGCGGCAACATGAGAGCGAGCCGCGCGCTCGGGCGTTCGGGAACGTCGGCGCCCGCGCCCTTTGTTTTTCGCCGCTCGAAGGACGCTGACACGTGAAATAGCTCTCTCGCGGCGGGCCCGCCGCCGCGCTAAAGTCACGTCGGCTCACGAACGCCGCTGCGTGCACATGCTCGCAGATCCGACTTGGGTTGTCTTCACTCTTGCAGCTCTGTGTGGTTTCCTGAAGCTGCCGACAAAAGAACCGACGGCATTTGTGTATAGCTTTAAATTCGCATTTATTTGGGGATCTTTTGCCCGAGCTACACAGTCTGCATCAACTGCTCCTCGAGACCCGGCGGAGCGGTGGTGCAGTGGTTAGGGCGCGCTCGACTGCTGTGTCCCAGGATCGAATCCCGGCCTCGGCGGTCGCTTTTCGATGGAGGCGAAACGTAAGGCGCCCGTGCGCTGCATGCGATGTCAGTGCACGTTAAAGGACCCCAGGTGGTCGAAATTTCTGGAGCCCTTCCCCACGGTGTCTCTCATAGCCCGAGTCGCTTTGGGACGTTAAACCCCACAAACCAAGCGATCCTCGTGCTAGCAATGAAGAAAAAGCCTGATTTTCTGTTTTTCTTTCTTTTTTTTACCTGAACCTGCCTTGTATGATCACGGTCATGGAACAATCGCAAAACGTTTTCTTTCACAATTACGCATCTCATCTGCTGGCTCTGGGCTTTTTGTTTCACTTCTGAAATAACACACTGCGAGGCTAGAGGGCGTGAAAGACGATTCTTGCTTTGTGTGTATGTGTAACGAGTAGTTTGTTGTGAAGCAGTAATCTGTACCGGAAAGAAAAGAATAATCGGGGCACTTATAGGCTCCTCCTCAGGGGTATGACGCGATAGAGTTAATGCGTCACTTTAGCGGCCTGGGGCCGTATTCCATAAGCTGCCATTTTCAATTTCGGATCCATTTTGTCCGTTTGCCATTATTAGTCACTACTGTTGGACGACGATGCCTTCGCGGCTTTCAAGTGTCAGTGGGAGGCAACCGAGCCATTGGTTCATTAGTGACTGCACATCAGCATTGGCTGCGTGATGGACAATGCCTAGACGATGTTTTCCGCGAGGGGCAATGGCCATCGCCAATGGCGTGGAACACGCTGTCTTGTGATTTCTGTGACAGCAGGCGCCCATTGTTTTCATCTGTTGGCGCCGCCATATGCTGACGTCCGACCACATGAAATGGAAGCTTGCGGTATACGGTCCCTGGGGTTCTCTTTGCCTATCACTTCGCATACACGGTCAATTTTTAATTTGAAATTTTATTTATCGCGAAATACGCGTGGCCCCCTTTTAACCCAAGTCGAATGAACGTGCCCCCGATAGCCTGGGTAACGTGTTTTCCCCGCGCATTGAGGACACATGTTTGATTCTCATCTATGGTTACCCGAATTTTCTCTTTAGCGCAGTTAGCTTACTCCTCATTGTTATATTGATGTTTCAGTCATGTTGCACCCTTATTGTCATAATGGTTGAGTCACTTACTTTCGTGCCCTCTCGTCTAATCGCGATTTACCCTTTATGGGGAACTCTACGCTATCTCGTCAATACGCCGATTATGCAACCAGTGGGATGCGTTCTAACGAGCGAGGCACCGTCGCTCGCGGCGCGTTCGCTCCGTGCACGATTACATCCTCACCCCGCGCTTTTTTTTTTTTTTTTTTTGTCACTCTGCATACTCCACAAATTTTATCTTTCCGAAATCACTCACGAAAGTAATCCGGAGGGCTGTTTATTCCTGTTAATGCGTTTGCAGTTCAGAATCCGACACTAATTACAACAGGTGTAAAGCCGATGGCGTCGCGTCTTATTTGCAGTTGGTTTTTTTTTTTTTTTCGTTTTTTTTTGTTTGTATTGTTCGCACCGACGTTGGGAACCGCATGTAACCGAAGGCGCCTTTTATTGCTTATCTAACAGGTGACTGCATCGTCGTGAACGCGCACTTCAACCCCGTCTGCCAGCTGGACGACGATCTCCCGCGGCAAAAACCACAGACACAGACGTTCTCCTGCTCGGTAAGTGCCCTGCGACTGCGTTTCTGGGCGGCTTTCTCCCAAAGATGGGTGCACGTTTGCGTCAAATACTGGCCACAACTGGGCAGCCCCGCGTATTGAACTCATGCACAGACTCGGCATGACTTTGCTTCAGCAGGCAACATGATGAAGTGGTAGCCCATTAACGACCAACATCTGCGCTATTGTAGCTGAGATGGTGCGGCTTTTAAAGTTCTTGTTACGCCGCTGAACAACATGCCGTGCTTCACTCGCAGGAGCCCGGTATCGCGCCCGGTGCGCGCGCTCTGTGCTCTCCTGTGCTGTGCTCCTTGCCTCCTTTTTTTTTTTTTTTTTTTAATTATCACGTCCTCTCCCATCCTTCATCTATCCCATTTAACTCCCATTCCCCACCCCAGTGTAGTGCAGCGAAGGTGTTCTCCACTAAAGAAGAGACAGTTGCAAGCACCTACACAAACTTTCAAATAATAATAATAATAATAATAATAATAATAATAATAATAATAATAATAATAATAATAATAATCACAAGCTTTGTTGCGCCGCATTCCAATAGAACACAAGGACGCGGGCTCGAATCCCGGCCGCGGTGGCCGCTTTTCGATGGAGGCGAAAAAGCTAGGCGCCCGTGTGCTGTGCGATGTGAGTGCACGTTAAAGAACCCCAGGTGGTTGAAATTTGCGGTGTTCTACACCACATCGTCTCTCATAACCTGACCAAACTTAAACCAGATACCATCAAGTGTGAGCTGGTCCAAGTGCACTGCCCTCCATTGCATTCTCAGTAGCGCACGCATGCTCACGAAAGTCAGCCTAACAGGCAAAGGCCATCGATTCGCTCTTGGCTGCCACCATGTATAACTTTCCAAGAGCGGTGAGTGGCCGCGGTGAAGATATTGAGTGGATTGATTCTATGTGGTTGGCCCGGACAAAAAGTGGGTGCATGGGCGGCGTCAGCGCGAAACATTGCGGAAAATGAAAATGTTTCCTATATATGTGCAAGACTTTCATCACTGTTCCGTGCGCGAACATTTCGCCTCTTATGACTGATATGTCCGCAGCCGTCAGACCATGAGTGTCGGGCTGGAATCTCTGCCAGTCCGGTTTAGAGTCCTGTTCCGACGAAACAGGTCACCTGCAGACAGAAATGAAGAAAATGCTGACGAAAGCAGAAAAGCACAAAGAAAACGAAGCGCAGTTCGAACCTGGTGTACGGCTCGGGGTTGTAATTACTTGCTCATCTCGCAGTCTGAATGCACCCGAAAGGGTTCTGCTTTTTAATAACGCTTCCGGAATTGAGTCGTCGTGTTACCGGCGCGGAGTCGTTATAATGTCGATGGGACTCCTGCCCACCGGCAAGATTAGTAGTTACGTTGCGATGAGTGCAGCCCCGTGCGGTTGTTTCTATGTCTGGCAAGATTAGTAGTGCGATGAGTGCAGCCACGGTTGTTTCTCTAGACATATACCTTTCTTCAGTCTCGGCGCTTGCATGTCCCCGTTGTTGAATTAGCACACTCAGTTGCCTCAGCCGTTTTTAAATGATACAGATGCAGACCGAGCTTTTTTTTTTTTTTTTTTTTTTCTTTTTGTTGAGACACACTCCCACCAGCTTTGCAACATGCTCCGTTCTGCATTTGCCGCGTCGTTTGCATCGGCTCATCATTGTTTTCATGTGTTTGTGTGCACAACGTAAACGCTGGGTGAGTTTACAGGAGGCGACTACCGCGTTTGTTCCACTTTCAGCCGTACCACAAGGCGACGGTAACTGATTGCCTAACCTTTCACACAAGCCATGCAAAATTTGAGAACTGCTGCAAACCACTGATTTAGTATGGATCATGCACCGTTTCCGGAGCGCTATACTGAAAACGTTTTGTGTGTAAGTTGTTTCGACCACGGTGACGTAATTTCCGTTACTTCCGATATTTATTTACCGGCTGCGTGCTATTACCAGCCAGTAATCGGCGGGGGCACCTTTGGTTCCTGCTTTTTTCCTTCCTCCCCTTGCAGGCATGAAATTCGTTACCCTTATCCAAATTAAATGTCTCAATGTGTCTTTTTTTCTGCTCTGATTTCTATATCGAAACGTTTAGAAGCAGGGGGGGGGGGGGGGGGGATAATAGTAGTTTCAAGGGGCTTCGAGCATATGGTGACGTTTTCCGGGAAATTTGTAGGGAGGGAGTGCTGTTTGACAGCTTCCCCCCTGCCTTCATTCCACGAATGACACACCAGCAAAATTGCATTGTGCCGTTATTTAATACGCGATCAATAGTTATTGAAGGAGCACTTGCAATGCAGGCGGAAAGCCATATTTGCGTGGTTTGCTTACGGTTCGGCTTTGCAAAGGCTGATTTGTTTTAAGGCGTTGCGCTTCCGAAAGGAAACACCATTCGTCGGTTAGCATGGTGCGTCTGGCCTCTCTCTCCCGCTGTGCTAACCGATAGGACGGCCAGCTGTTTCAGATGCACCGCGAAGATGCGTCCAGGAAAGAGGACGAGACCGGCGGAGCAAAACGTCTCCCGGCGGCACATAGCCAAAGACCAGTAGGCGACACAGGCTGCAGACGACGCCTGTTTTTCTTCCCGAGACGTCTCGCTACAGTGGCGTTGTGTTGCCGGCGGTGCTTCGCGCGGGTCGGCGCCGGGTGCCGCCGGCGCATACGGCACGTTTTGCGGCGCGCAAAAGGAGGCCCGCCGGGACCTTATCTTAATTTCCAACATGGCGCCGTATCGTGCGCGGCGGCAGACATCAAAGGCGGCCACTCGAGCGGTTCTGGGGGCTTCCCACCGGGGCGTCCGCGGGCCGCTAATTAATTGGCCGCCGGACACTGCGGCGGCGGCCATTTCTGCATATCCCCCTTCTTCGCGCCTTGCCCGGTGGCGTTCCTTCCTCCCATCGCGGAGGAAAGTTGCACTGCGCCCCAGCTCGGGTTTCCTCGCGTCCGTTGTTGTGCTTACGCCGTTTGTTGCCGGCTGTCATGCCTCTCTCGTCGTCAACGGCCTCCCTCCGCAGTGCGCCTTAACGGTGTCGCTGGAATTGGATGATAGCCAAACGTAGGCGACCCTCACGAATGCGTTGTCCTAAACATCCGTAAGTGCAACTTGAGCACTTCACAGACGTGAGGTGAGTTCGTCTAGATTATTGGACAAATTCTGGGCGAGAGTTATTGAACGTATTATTATTATTATTATTTTTTTTTCACATATTGTAGAACTCCGCCGTAAAAATCAGTATATCGGCATATCCCTCGGCAGATTTTTGTTTTTTTTGCTATTTATTTTCCATAACGTATCTCATTGGTTTTCTGTGGTAGCCTTGATTGTTATGAGTGCAGGACAGACTTCAGAAGCATATAATTTTGCTGCACGTCGGAATCTCGGACCTCATCTATCATATATGTTCATAAAAAGTGTCTCGCAATATTCTTCAGTTGCCTATTTTCAAATCTCAGCCCGTCAGTTCTATATGGCAACTGTACCCGCCGCGAGCGCAGGAAAACTTCAAAAGCAAAACTTTTGAGTTCTGGGACGCCTTTTAATTGTGAGCCAAAGAACATTTTAAGGTACTTTTATGAGCATATTGATGGAAATGGTTCAAGCTTGTCATGCGCGTAGCAGTGCTTTGCTTCTGAAGTCTGCCCTGCGGTCACAACGAGTGATTAAGACTGCCATAGAAAACCAAAGGATGCGTTTTTTGGAGTTGGAGTTAATGGCAAGAAAACTAGTTGCCTCCCGAGGGAAGATCTGAGCATACATTAATTATTGTGGAGTTACACATTATGTGAAGAAATTTCGTTTAAAGCGACTGCTCCAAAGATGTCCGAAATTTCTCGGTATGTGCTGCTCATCGGAAGTTGAGAACATTCTCATCAATATGAGCGTAACAATATCTTGGAATGTTGCACAGTTGCCTCACAATTAAAGCGATTCTCAGAAAAAAAATATATATATATAGCATGTAGTGCGAATTGTTACAGAGGGTATAACGCCATTTCGCGCGCCGCCGGCGATGTTGTGTTTCTTGCATACTGTCTTACTCTCGTATCGACCTGCTGAAATGATTGCTGTCACTTTACGAGCGGACGACGGGCGATCCTTCACCCGATGGATGGAATATAGGAGCGTCCCCTTTGAAACAGGGTGGTAGCAGTAGCTATCATGCTCATTTTTCTCCCTATATCCTAATTATTGTTTTGGTTAACTATACCATCATTCTATATATTGAATTTTTGTTCCTACATTATTAACATTATGTCACTTTTCTGCTTTTAAGCCACCAATCTTCCAGTCGTTTTTTGCTAGCTTCCACCGCCGGTTTATTCACACGGCCACTGGTATCTCTAAACCCCTGAGCTTCAGGAAGAGTGGCTGCGCCTGCATCAACTTCCGGATGGATACCATTACATTCGAGTATAATATGGTCAATTGTTTCACTGGAGTTACCACATACAGCACATGCGTCATCCCCATTGTTAAATTTCTTTTTGTAGCTGCGTGTTCTAAGGCACCCTGATCTAGTTTCAAAAAGTAGGGCGCTGCCTCTTGCCCGAATCGCCTTTTGAAAGCGCCCTCTGCAGACGAACGTTGAAGAATGTCGGGAAAGTGAGCGAAGCCCTAGCAAAAGTGAGGGACGGTCAGACTGATTCCAAAGACAAAGTGGTTGCACTGGAAGTAGCAAAAGGCGCGTCCAGTCGGCGCTCATAGCTATCTGTGCCCACTGCCGATGGCACCGTTAGAATACGGCGACCTTATCGTTGAGAGGGATAAGGGAACTGCGGGGAGATAGTGCGCATGTCCAGAATGTCAGGGGAGATCGAAGGTGTAGCTGCCATTGCGTTGTGGAGGGCCGAAATCCCTTCTCGGAGCTCAAACTTAAGGCCGAATAAGTCAAGTGCGGTAGGCGTTTTCTGTGTGCCTGAATTTGATCAGTACACCAAGAGCACTCAAGTTCCGCCGCTCATCACGCTGCAGTGGGCGCATTTACGTTTAATGTGTGCAGTATACTCCATCTATTACTCCCATGGTAACGCGCATGTTTCTTATTGCCGCCAGCCAGCCCACTTCCGAGTGCACCAAATGGGGCGTCAGGAGAAGCATCCTTCCAACGCTTACGTGTCCAGTGAGGTTCGCTTGCGGTGCAGTAGGAGCCCTCATCTAAGATCCTTCGGCGCTGCACGACGGACGTCCGAGGCCCGAAGTGCACCCCGCAGGTGTGCGCACCATTGCGGGGGTTTTCCCCCCTGGCGAGATGGGGTCCCGCTGGAGTGGCGGCGGTCCGGCCGCAGTCACGCGCGCGCTCCCGCGGCGGCGTGTGCGTTGACCCCAACGGCGTGGAGAGCGCCGCCTGGCGGCCGGCGTGCATCAAAGCGCCGTGCAGCGCCGATAATTCGCCGCGCCGAGTGTGACAAACGCTCAAAGGAAGCCGCCAGGAAGATTCCCTCCTCGCGCCACCGAGCACTCGTGCGCGCGGTGGACCGATAGCGCTGCGATACCCCTTCTTCCCCCCCCCTCCGCCCACGCCCAACAGGAGCCCGCTGGGTAAACAAACCTTATCGAAAGGGATCTCCTTTCGAGCGCTTTATAACGCCCCTATCGGCCGGACGAGTCAGCGGCGAAAATCTGGTGCGGGCTTCGCGAAATCGTCGTGCCCCAACCCCAGTTTCAGGCCTTGTGTTCGGAAAAGTCGTGCACTCGCGCTTCGGCCCCTGGACTGCCTCGTTAATATGGACTCTGATGCCCGAGAAAAACAGCAAATCGTCCGCTGTTAACAACGAATCGAAAGAAAAAATAAATAAATAAAATAAAAATTAGAGGTACTAGTTTAGTGAATAGCCGAGTTGCAGCGTGGCTCAAAGCCCCTTCCGCGTTGCAGGAGCCGGCGTGATGTCATATCTCCTTCTACGACTGGTTGTGTCCCAGGAACCACCAACAGAGGTTTACACTCAATATGAAAGGGAACAAAGTTTGAGCGTTCAATAAATGATCACTCTGCAAGTACACGTGACGAACGCGGTTTTTCCTGCTTGCTAACTAGAGTTCCTCTCGGCGTGTGATGTCCAAAAGTCAATACTATGTTTGGCTGGTGTTGACTCAAACGCAGGAAGGAGACGTTCTTTTCCCATCGCCCTGTCCATTCATTATCCGGTTGGTGAATATTAGCGAGACGTAAATACATAGAATTTGTCCTGGCAGAAACTGTCCGTTATAATTAGAGCCGTGCACGCGGCTTTTGTTGACGTCTATAGTCGTATGCGCGCATGCGTATATAGCACGACCTCTTACGGAGATACGAAAGGACGTATCAATCCAGCAAAGAGTGCGTTGAAGACTATGCGCGTTGCAGTGCTGGCGGCCTCCACGGCTTCTGAATCGATGCCATGCCACCCTTGCGAGAACGTGGGTTCGAACACAACCGGATTCCAATGAGCTACTCCGCTTTCGCGGCTATGTTCATGCTGGCTGTTCGAGGGAATTTCAGCTGTGCTCGTCTTGACGTCTAAAATCGTGAAGGGCGAGTTTTATCAGCTGAACGCTTCGACTGAAACTTGCCAGATATTGCGCGAAGAGGCTGACGTTTGTTGTCAGTCCCGCCTGGAAGAACGTTTCTTTTTTTGCACAATAATAAACCAATCTCGCTCAGACGATAAAAGGGCCTCCTTTAAAGCAGCTGCTGGGCTGGCGCTCGTGTCGAGCCGAGGAGAAATAAACGACCACAGCCTTCTCCCAGTTCAACGTTAAACGCACGAGGAGGAAGATCGTCCTTTTCCCCCTTTCTTGAGTTAAACGACTTAATCGCGGCTTGAGGAGGCGTAAGCGTCGGGGCTCCATGTGTCGCGTTAGTAGCCGTTCTTGTTATTGCGCGTGCTCGCATCGTGCGGCATTTTTATATATAAAAAGACATCTGCGAAAGATGTTGTTGTTATGTTGGGTTTTTTGGCGTTCGACTTGGCTGTGGGAGACGGCTGCGTACTACCATCATCCCAATCAACCACTCCGGGTTGACAGTACAACGCGTTCGGCACTTTTCGTTTCCGCTAAGCACCGCCGTCGTTCGCAGCTAAATCAGCGGGGTCTGTCCGCGCTCCGCCACGCTTTCGCCGGGCCGGGAGGCCGTCCAGACAAAGGCTGTTTGCCGCTCATTTTATTTACTTTTCTTCGGCGCCTTTGATCCCCCCTCCAAAGATCCATCGTCGGTCTCTACGCGGGAGGGCACAATGCGTTGTCTTCCCGTTTTTCCGCCGCAGTCGTCGTACCGCGCAGCGTGCGACGACGAACGCTCGTTTTCTTCTCCCCTCAGCTCCCTGCCTTCAATTAAAGTTGGCCTTTGAGGCGCGTCTTCGCATCGTCCACAGTGAGCACTTAACGGGTTGAAAAGGCCCGTCGTCGGCACGCGTTTGACGACACGCGTTTTCCTCCTCCATTCTGCAGTCGCCCAGGTGGTGCTGTTTCTGACGGCGCCGCTTTCGTCGCGTCGGGGAGGGACAATGCGCCGAACACCCTGTCCGGCATGGGCGCGGCACCGCTCTTTTCCTTTGCTCCCCGTGCCGCCGCTTCGGCGTAGCGAGGCAACAAAGCAAACGCCGCGTGCCCCATCTGCAGAGGGAAAAGTGCTTGCACCTTGACGGCGTACTTCTTTCTCGGCGCCTCTTGCAAATTGCATTTGCCGAAAATTCTGTCACATTTTTAGTCGCACCTGCTCGGAACTCCAGCCAATCTACCACGTACCCGTTGTCCTTGGTGGCGCGGTTCTGCAGATTCGTTACGTGCGTCTCCGAACGGTGGGATGTGAAGGGTGCGCTATTTACGTTTACCGCGAATAACTACCAACGCCCCCAACCCCCGTTTTGGCTTCAGGCAAGGATTCGGACAACCGCGCTAGCTAGTCTTGATTCGTTGAGCCCGTTTTGTCAGAAACGACGTTAAAAACGTTCGTGAGACAATTCTGTGACTGTTCCTGCGCCATTTTGTCCAACGAGGGAACGCGTATCGAAAGGTAGGGTCTGGAATTTAAGTAACGCACGCAGTCAGATATGTCAGGGCTCAGAACGATAATTTCCTTTGTCGATGTGGCTTCTCCTTCTGCACAAAGGCTCACCAACCACCGCGCAAAGGCCACGGTCAGCAGTTGCCACCTGCGCACTACGTGCTAAAACTGACAGTCAAGGCAACACAACCAAGTTTTCACACGCAAGGTAACTTGGAAGCCTCCTGACCATGGTCAAAGGAGATTATCCGTGCAAGCGCGTCATGTCTTGGCGAGCTAAATAAATAATAATAATAAAAAAAGTTGTTAAACTTAGAGTTGGCGCGAGCGATGAAATTATCCATACTGTCGTTTACGCGGTACCTGGTACGGTAACGTCGACAAAAACGAACCGAAATGTATTGACTTCCAAAAACAACCCTCCCTTCACGCGCACTCGCAGACGATTAATTCCTGTTGATACTTCGAGTTTTCCCGTCACCGTAAAAACAGTGAACCCCGCTGCCATGCAAACCAGTGCTAATTTAAGGATGTCGTCGCGGTCATGAGTCTGTCAGTGCAGCGTCATGTGGCCGGCGCATGAGAGAATGCCCAAGCATGAGGGTGCCGTGAGCGCTTCTACATTCCATGCTTGCTTGCAGTGGTTGCATCGGCACACTCGCCTCGTCCAACGAATCCACCAGCTGAAGCGCTTTAGCCTTCGTGGAGCTTTGCGCAGTTTCGAAGCTGGTTGCGAAACGTCACCGGTGAGCGCGCTTCGACTCAAATGCGCCGGGAGGGGGGTAGAGAGGTTGCATTTCGCTGTGGCTGGACCACGCGCAGCGGCCAAAGGATGTATTTGGCGGCGGCGGGACTTTAATGGAGAGCACAATCGCGACAGGGGGCGGTGGCCATCAGTGAAGGGCGAGACCTTGCCGTGCTCATTTGCGCCTCCCGCGAAGCCTGCGAGCGATTAGCGACGCGGCACGCAGGCTGGCAATGGTCTCTCTCCCGACAACAATGCTCGGGCGGCGAGTCGGCGTTGTTGGACGGCCCCCGCTGGCGGCATCTCAGCCGAGGCCTCAAGATCAAAGGCGCCGCCGACATGTGCCCGCCAAGATCGGCGCAGCCCTCTCGGCGGCCTCGACCAAAGGAGCGCGCTCCCCTCCTCGCCGCCCTCTCGGCAGCGGCGCTCCCTCCGATGGCCGCCGCAGACCGGAGCCCGGCACCCGCGACCCTCGGACACCCATTAAAGCCGCCGGCTTTTCCTTCCTCGTGGTCCACAGTGGCTGCGGTCGATTAGATCCGCGCTGCCTTCAACCCAACGCGAGAAACACGCGCCAGGCAGATTCTTTTCAAGCAGCATGTTTCACTCGAGGAAGCCGAAACGAGAAAAAAGAAACAAAAAGTACCCTGCTGGCACTGGTTGGGAGAACGTGAGCTCAGATTCTTATCCGGACTTCCCGACTGCATTGGTTTATGTAGCCCCAGTTCATAAAGCTCCCTGCCGCGCTGTTCGTGCGTTGCGCTCAGTTCGCATTCAGGTCTGATACACAGGCTTATACGCTTTGTAGGCGGTCTTGCGCAATAAACTCTAAGGACACGAAAGCTGGCTTCTGTTTACAGCATCAGGGTTATTCAGGTATACCTGCATCTGTCTACAAAGTAAGTTGTCTAGCAGGCGCTCCACATATTGGCATGTGTGGACTTCCTCTGAAACGTCATTGCCTTGCTTGCATTATGTAAGCATTACGGCTTTGGCTGCCGGGAGGTGATTTAGAGGAGTTAGTTGGTGCGTTTTGGCGTTGTTACAATTCATGTATCGCTCTAATTATCGATGCCATGCTTCCGCCACACATGATGAGTACGTTGCTGTAGGAAGTGTGCTTGTAGTGGTTGTGTTATTTAGTGTATGAGACAGCGGTTGTTGGATAGCATTTTCAACTCGTCGTTGGAATTGGTTCACATTTTAACTGAGCATGAGAGGTAACCAGTGACGCATGATGCGCACCGCGTTGTAAAGTTCTTTTCCACAAATTCTTGTCCATGCGACTTTACCGCCGCTGATCTTGGCATGGCACAGGCGCTGCTCCTGCAACCTAAGAGACATTCGAGTCATGTGAGGTCGTACATACCGGTATCCGGAACGTGGGACCGCTGATTCGCGCTATACAATATATATATATATATTTGCAAAGTGGCCGGCTTTGCCCTAGGTGCATTTTAGTTGAAATAAGGAAATGTGAAACCTACAACATTGATCCAGGCTGAAATGGGCGTACTCAAACGCTGTTTCTGCAGCTTGTATGGATGAACCCAACGATGTATTTAAATTAGCATTGTCTTGATCACGTTGTAAGAATGTTGGTCGTGATCAAGAATAAAGAGGGCTAGGTTTCGTACCAGTAGTGCCCCTGTGTGCTGCTTCGAGTCTGCCAAGAGTTGTTCTAAAGCGCCCGAGGTCACCCGTCATGCGAGCAAGACGTGTATGTAAGGAAATATCGCAAACTGTACCGCTGTGTCGGGTGTGCAGAAATACATGATTGCTGAAGGGGTTACAGGTGTTCATCCCCTTTACTTGGGACGGTGCTGTCACAATGAACGTTTTGTTCACATTTTGACTTTTATACTTCATGACCGCGCTGACTTCCGAAAGGAAAGTATACCTATGTGCGTAGTGTTAATAAAACGGCGGAGCTAATAAAGAATCCGCGTACGAAAGTGGCGGCGCCGGCAGGACCAGCACGCCGGTGCTCAGCGGCGCCAGCAAACATTCACGGTCATTTACGTGCTGGTTTTGGGGAAGCCCCTTCGTGCAGGCCCCCGTTGCCCTCATGTTGTCCAGCGGCGAACGGGCCGCAAAGCAGCGCGCATACCGACCTACCCTCAAACGCGAGTGGGTCGCTCCAGCGCTCGCCGCGCATGCGCGTTGTGCCCACTGTGCTTGCTGCTCCCGTCCTCTCGTCCCGCCGCCTGCCGAATGTCCGTGCGCGCTTGCCGGCCTGAAGTGCTCGTGTGCGTGCGCGTTTGCGAGCGATGGTTTGCGTTGGGTCGACCGCTTGAACGTGCACTGCCTTCGTTCGTCGAGCGCCACGCTTGACAGTTGCTGACATGGCGACGATACTCAGGAAGATGCCTCGTTTCACCGTCAAGTTTTGTTCGGCCTTCTCGAAAACGGAAAGGTCGCTTTCGGAGTGCCCGCTGGTGAGCTCATCGCCGTTTTGATTCACTTGGGCAGATTTTACTACAGTTGCGAACTGTGTGGTCAACTGATTTGGGCATCTTTTTTTGGTTCTGTCGTGTCTCGCGAAGCGGTGATGACTGTAGAGCTGGCGACAGAACAGGGGTGATGAGTACGTTTGTTTATTAAAACGCTTTCATCACTGCTGTCTTGATGCCCCCTTTTGTTTTACGAACAGGTTTATTCATAGTGGTTCTCGTTTAATAAGCAGTCGTTGACACTATTTGAATGGCTTCACTTGCGCTGCATCATGCAGTACCTGAATAATTTTCGGTTAACCAGTCCAAGCCCAGTAAAGCTTAAAATCACATGCGAAGTCAGCGTATTAAAAAAAAAATAATAATAATAATGCAAGAGATGTAGCACACTTTTTGAACTTGCCACCTTTGTCGCACAACCGTCACTCAGCTGTAATCGCAGCGCGTTATCTTGTGCGCGAATCTTTGTCACATGTATGGACAGTCATTGATGTTTGCATTCCGACAGTGTCTTCTTGAACAATAATAATAATAATTGGTTCACAGGATGGGAAAGGCGCAGTATCTGTCACACTTGCTCTGAATGATATTTCATTACTTTGTGCATTGAATAGTGATCGCTGAACTAAAATTACATAAAGCTTTGCAGGACGTTCTGGCTCAGCAGCGATTTTATGTCGCTGCTAATAACGTCTTGCTTTTAATTCTGTTCATATCTGCTTGGAATATGTTCTGTTGAAATTGGCTGAAAATTTGTTTTGAGGAAAGGAAAGGCGCACTATTTGTCTCGCTTCTCGATGAATACTTGAAGGTAAGTAGTCGGAAGAAGTGTTTTAGTGGAGGGTTTGATCACCTGGGGGTTCTTCAACGTGCACTGACATTACAAGCATACGGACGCCTTTTACGCTTCGCCTACATCGAAACAGGTCGAGTTGGGAAACCGGTCGCGGTTGTGTTCGAGCCCAGGCCTTGGCTCGAACCCGACCGCGGCTGACCTCAGTGCCGGTATCAGGTCAGTAGCAGAGTGTCTTTCCCACTGATCCACCGCGGCGGCGATGAGTTTTGTAAGGACAGATTTTACATGGGACAGAGGTTACCTAACCTGTCCGTGAAACAATGTTCATGCTTTCACGCTAGATAAGACAAGCGTCAGCCCGTGACGTCAGTGGAGATGCGGCGGCGCTGGTGACAGCAGTGACTTTCGTGGTGTAGGCAAAAGCGCGAGCCGTCTGCATTGTATGCGCGGCGCTTGCC
The DNA here is from genome assembly GCF_055883805.1 of Amblyomma maculatum. Classification (NCBI taxonomy): domain Eukaryota; kingdom Metazoa; phylum Arthropoda; class Arachnida; order Ixodida; family Ixodidae; genus Amblyomma; species Amblyomma maculatum. The sequence continues at coordinate 209,574,454 of NC_139344.1, forward strand.
GTGTTTTCGGGCATAATTCCCAATATTTCTGCAAACTGTGGTGCGGTTCATTGCACCTCGAGGCACAAAAAACAAAATGGCACTTGTTTTAACATGTTTCTTGCGGTCGGATTAAGATGAGAGCTAAGGGCAGCGGCGTTGAGCGCGACTCTTCGGTGAAGGATTGCCTTCGCGGCTAACGTGCGTTGCACTTCTGCACTGAAACTAGATCAGTTCGTTGCAACCCTTAATTGTCATGATTGCTTTTCGGCGGCACAATGAATTGCGTAAGAATAAACGCCTACAGCTCGTGCCCGTTTTGATATACTATCAAGTCATAAGAAGTTTAGACGCGATATTCCGTGTGCGTATGACCCCGCGGGGAAGCTGCATGCACTGTGAGTTCCATTCACCCGCAGTACTGCCCGGGCATATGTTCACACAGAAAAGGACACAAAAGCTGCTGCGAAGGTAATTGCAATTATCTTGAGCGGTCACTCAGTGGGATATTGCCGTAATAACAGGCACGCACATGTATAGTAGCTTTTTTCTGTTTTTACATTCGCGAGTTTCAACGATCTTCATCGCCGGTTTTATAGTAAACATCGTTATAATCCAGGCAGTCCCGCAGCGTTGTTTCTCATATTTTTTAAATTTATTTTTGGAGGTGATTATAAGATCGTGACGAACGAATTAAATATCCACGTACAACCTAGCTCTGATCGAGCAGGGTATTTAAGTATTTAGGGTACATGGAGTTTAATGTCCCAAAGTGGAATCGGCTATGAGGGATACAAAATCAGTACAATAAGATGACGCGCAATTTGAATAAAAAATTCCAAGTACATTAAAAAAGCTCAGCAGATCGCGCAAATTTCAATGCAAGCGATCGTGGAGGAACGTTGCATCTGCACTCATGCATCTCTCCTATAGAGGAAAGAGAACAAAATGATAGCATTCTTACGGGCATGTACATATTAACCTGTGCATGACCTTGGCTACGTCTATAAGATGAAACAGACGTCAAACGTCTTTTTTATCGAGCAGGCGAAAACAAGTTGGCAGAGGTGAACATGTTACAAGAACTAAAAGATTGAGTTCTTCTTATTAAATATGAAATTATATTACTTAAGTTGCCGGTAAAGAGAGCTAGAAATGTGATTTCTTTTTCACTATATATATATATATATATATATATATATATATATATATATATATATATATATATATATATATATATAGTTGCCGATAATATTGTTCTTTAGAGGGAAAGTGCTTGAAGCAGCAGAAAAAACAATTCAGTCATTCATATTGTCGTCCTCCTTGCATGCGCTAGGATAGGCCCGGGAGTTTAACAATGCTCACTATTAGTTTCTCTTATACATTGCGCTTTCTCATTTTTATTTAACTTAATCACTCATTGCAGTCGCCTGCGTACCGTAGTTACGCGCTGTTAAGGCCACGGAGAAGGAAGTCAATGCAGCGCTCTTTGCCAGGTAATTCCAGCAGTAATCGGCTGATAACGTGCTGAAACACTCTCCAGGCATAAACCAAACTATTTCTACGCACAAGCGAAGCTTACGCTTAGGATGTTCGCACGCGTGAACTGGTTTCGAAGGCAGCGTCGCTTGGCGCAGTGTAGGCACGCTGCGCTTTTGCCTACACCCCATGTCGCTGCCGATCGCAGCGCCACCTTTGTTTACAAACATGACGCTTGTCTGGGTAGCCCCCACGCGCCGTTTTGCTCGTCAGTTCAGTTCAGCAAGTGTGGCAGATACTGCCCCTTTCCCTTCCTGTGAACCAAATATTATTATTAGTAGTAGTAGTAGTACTTACTCCCCCCCCCCCTCCTCCGTTCGGGTGCACGTGTGTTTAATATTTGAATGCGCTGTAGTCTTTTTTTTTTTTAAATAAGGCACGGAGAAACAAATTAACGCGACTTGTAAACGTTATCGGCTATTTTGGCTGTGCCGTGACATGTCGCTAGACTGATACGCCAAGCGAAGGAAAAAGGTCTATTCACACTTGCGACTAGATGAGGACGCGCGACTACCAGTCGCGCGACCAGTGGAGAGGAGCTCGCCACTACCGATGTTCACACTTGCGACAGTCGCCTTCTCGTTCTGACTCTCGTTCCGAACGAGTTGGGAGTGAGAGCTGCTGGGCGATGACAGCGAACGTCGGTAGCAGCCGCTTGCCAAACGCTTCAGCTTTTTCAGGCGAGCCGGTGCGCATGCCGCACTCTCGTGTTTCCGGGAGAACGCCGACGATGAATAGACGGTGTCAATATATAATGTTGCGCCTGCGTGAAAAACCCATTTCTCAAAAGTTCATGGTACTAACCGGATAGTCGGAATATCTTTCCCATCTCCTCCCAGGCCATATCCTTCTCCCTGCCTTTGAATTCCGGGTGCCGTTTGTTGAAAAGGTAAGGGTATTTTTTAATTGCATTGAGAAGGTGCTCGATCGAGTACTCCGGGACCTCGCTGATTGGTGAAATGGTTTGCGACTAGTAGTCGCGCGACTGGAAATTCGAGCAGTGCCCGATCGGCCCGCGGCAGTCGCTTTTCGACCGATGCGACCATTTGCGACTGTCGCTTTTCGACCAAAACGGTCGCGCGACCGCTGCTAGTCGCAAGTGTGAACGGGCCTAAAGGGGAACAGAGAAAAATGTAGGGAATGAGGGGAAGGTTTGAGAAAGCGTTCAGGTAAGGCCATTGCGTTCGGGAGTGAGATCCATGTATACATTGGAGTCGTGGTTGGAATGACTAGATGAAAACGTTGAAACTAACTTACTATAATTTACATGGAACCACAAATGCGCATCGGTAATAGCCGTACCTAAATTTACCGTACCTAGCGCAGTGTCTTGCTTTAGAACTGAATTTTGGATTGTGAGAGGTTCATTAGATTTCTCCATTTGTATTTGTTTTTCATGTTCAGTAATTAACCCAGTGACACTGAGCTAGCTAATGGGCAGTTTACGGCCGATACGGTAAACGCGAGGGCTGTGGCGCCGAGTGAGTCGGCATTGTGCGGCCGCGTATTTCGGTGCGCTTTGAGAAAATATCCGAGGCTTTGGGCAACATACTCGCTGCCACATGGCAAAACGCTCGGCTACTAAGCCGGGGGACCAGGGTTCATAACTACGTGCAGTGTACGATGTCAGCGCGTCTTAGAAGAGTACGCCAGGTCGCCTTATGTAGCCTCTCCTCTACAGTTCCGCAGTTAAAAAAAAAAAAAGAAGCAAAATAGAAGTGAACTGCCGGCGTGAACCTCTCTTTGCGAGGACTGGTTTAGTTAGCGCACGGTGCAAGACGAGGTATAGTGGGTGTATCTTGTTCGTTCGTGTTGCATGCAAGCTGTGGATCTAATTGTCCTGTGAAATTGCCCTTAAATTCGTTCTGTTAATATTTTGCTCGCCAAATGTGTTTCCATTCCTTACTTCGTAGGCGTGTGGCGTGTGCCAGCGCTGCATAGTTTCTATACATGCCACAAGGGGCCGAATTACCCAACGATCACATCACAAAAACTCGGCCAAATAGGATCGGTTAGTGAAAGATTTGTGACAGGTCTGTGGTGTGGCCGTTGCGTAATTCGGGCCCTGGTGTCCGCCAAGAGCGAGGCGGTTAACTATAATTCCTTTATAATCCTGTACCTCATCATTTACATGCTGCGCTGACGAGCGTCAACCATTGCGTTACTTGATCCTTGAGCGGACCGCAGGGGTGTTCTTTTGTGTAGGCTTAGAAATTCGTTGAGGTCAGAATAGCGCCCGATTTCCGAAGCCCTGTCGCTAGTTCTCCAAGCAAAGAGCTGCGCAGTTTCAGAGGTCTTTCACACATATCCAAGTGGACGGCCACGTTTGTCTAGCTCTTTCGGTTTGGTTGGTTTATAATTTGTAACAAGTCCCAAAGCGACTTGGGCTATGAGGGATGGCGTAGTGGAGGGCTCCGAAAATTTCGACCTGGGTTTTTTTTCTTTTTTTTTCTTTTACGGGCACGGACATCGCTGGGCGCGGCTTTTCGCCTTCTTCGACAAGCGTCCGGGATTCGATCCCGCGTCCTCGCGAGCTTAGCAGTCGAGCGCTGCACCACCGCGGCGGGGCCTGGTCGGTAGAAGGTTGAAACTGTATTTGTAATGAGACAAGTGTCTGTCACATTTCGTTACTGCGTTATTTCACTGCTTTCGGAAGGGGTAACGGTGTGGGTGCAAAGGAGTGATGAACTCGTGTGGCAAATTGAAGCGGCGTGGTTTTGCTTGAGTACGAAGCTTTTGCTGTTCTTCGACCTCGCAGTGGTTATCTTGAGCGCGAGGCGTATACAAGGCGACGTTTGCCACTGGGATTGTCGATCGCCACGCCATCGTTCAAGCTTGTGTCTATAAGCACGGTTATTTGGGCACGTTGCTGCTGCCAAGTTGGGAAGCGTGAAGGGGATCCGACTTGCTTTTCCTTTAAACCGTCTGCATAGAACCACTTGTGTGGCATTATTTGGTAATACGCACTGCTCAAACCAAGGCCATGCAGCAGGTTCGTGACGGTGAATTACGGGAAAAACAATAAAAGGCGTGCGCAATCGTCGTATGCGTTCCGTAAGAACCTCTTTGCGAAGTTAGGTTGAAGAGACGCGCCTTCGGCAGTTCGTGATTAAATGGGTCAAGGCTTACATATTATGGTTTGCGCGTCAACTTAGTGCTGCCGAGATCATCGCACTTGCGTGTCCGAAACAAAATTGCCTCAGTTTCGGCCTGCCGTTTGCGAATACTGCCTGGGAACGCATTTCTCCGAACCGTGCAGCGTACTTCTGCTAAGAAGTATACGCCTCCTCGCTGCACATCGCCGTAGTACCTGCTGGTTTGATAAAGCCCACTGCTACTAACTGCTACAGCTTCGATCTTCGAGGTTGTCATCAACAGACATCTTGAGATGCTATCGCACTTTGCAAGCTTGGGTGCTCACTGAATCACAGCCAGATTATTTTCTAGAGTTGGTAAATAGTAAACAGAGCATTTGGACCCACAACTGTGATCGACACTCGCCTTTGGTAAAACACTTGGTGAGGCGGAAGATGCACTGTTCTTTTTTTCTTCTTTGTCGTGCTGCGTGCCAAAATACCTTTTCATTGCAACGCCCTTCTGGTGGCCATACTTTGGGACTGCTGCTTTCGATGATGGCCCAAGAAATGGAAGCGGCCAGCCAAGCCTTGTAGCTCGTGAAGCAGTCCGGAGTGTTGCTGAGAGGCAGCCTCGTGGGGAGTTTTTTTTTTTTTTTCGCCCGGAAGGCATAGAAGCGGCGGCGCGTGTGAGGGGCGCCGCCGATGCGAGGCGGGCGGCCAGGATGAAAGGGGCCTGGCTGCCGCCGCCTGGGGCTGCGGCTCGCCCCGCTCCTTTCTTTGTGTGTGTGTGCGTGAAAAGGGAGGGGCTCCTTCCCTGTTGGCCGAGCTGGGCGGCCTCCTTGCTTTGTGCATTTTCCTGCTGTAATACACAGGGAAGGCCTTAATTTCGCCCCTGCCCTGTAATTTCGTACGGGCCCTGCATGACGAGAGCGACGACTGCGCCGCTGATGAGGTCGCTGATGCTGCTCACGACCGGATTCTCGACGGCGCGTCTTCCGCCCGCTGCTGATACCGGCCTTAGCTTTCGCTGCCCTCCTTGGATGTTGGTGTGCGGCGTCTCTGGACGACGTCCCGTTCTGCGTTTTTCAAATTTGAAACATTCGCCCAGTGACAACCACTTTCGCCGCTGGCTGTGGAGCGGCTACAAAAGCGCTAGGTCTCGGGGCCACCACCGTGACCGCGCTGATTTGCGATCTGCGCGCCGACTTTTACTTCCGGCATTTGGCATGCACCGCGGGAGTCGTTTCTGCGAAGGCCGTCTCGTGGCCACCCCCGCGGTCACCTCTGCCGCCTCTGCTGTCATGCGCGTTGTGGACAGAGAAGCCGGTGCCCTCGAATGGCATCGCTCGCGCCACACACGCTTTCGGTGAGATACGAGCTGACTGGGCTGGTCTCCGCCGCTAATCGTGTCCATTCTTGGGCGGCCTCCCGAAGGGGTCGCATGCCTGGGCGGCGGCGCGGGCTTCTTCTGGGAACCGGTGACCGCAAGGCGCACTCGACGCAGATGAATGCCACGTCGGTGGCATCGTGTGGGGTCTGCGGTCGTAAAGTAAACCCCTACGGCTACGGCGCTGCTTGCCTCTTTTGTTCACACCGGGAGCTGAAGCAAAAGGTCAGAATGGGAGCTTTGGGTGGCTTGGCACCCTCGCTGTCCCCTGAGTATGTCGTGCGGGAGAAACGAACGCTTGGGGAATCCCCTACAATGCGTGCTTTGTTCTTGCCTGGTTTCGGAGGGTGAATTGTCACGTGAAAACGAAAACCTCAGATGCAGATAGCATCTATAAACGTCTTTTTTCTCCGCGATCAAAAAGAGTGGTTTTTAAAGGCCTCTCACCAGAAAAATCTGAAGGGCACCGTGGTTATACCCCCCCCCCCCCCCCTTTTTTTTTTTCTACAAGAGTAAAAATTGATACTCGAGGCTGCGAGCCGCCTTTTCGTTTTGCTTATATACACGTACACAAGATACCAGTGACTGCACGCGACCGCAGCGCGAATGAGAGATGGCACTGTTTACTTCGCTGCCGCCTTTTTATATTCTGTTGCACACGTGTGCAGCGCCTCCTTTAGTATGGTGCCTTCAGCGTCGCGCGATTTCCCTCAGTACTGCGCGATTGTCTGTCTTTTTCTCGTGAGAGATCGTGTGGGGGCGCCAGCCTATTGCCTACCCTAGTGTTCGTGTATATGCTCCACAGGAACACTAACCCAGCCTTGTATGTTTTATGGTTTGGTTTGGGATTTAATAAGAAGGGGGGGGGGGGGGGGGGGGTCTCAAAGTGACTCCTATCGAGGGACGCCGTAGTGAAAACTGTTAACATAACTAAGGCCCTCTTTTCTATAACGTTGGTTTTGCATCAGATAGGATTCTTTAACATGAACCGACATCACACAAAACAGTGAGCTGGTGGCCGATTAGCACTAGGTGCCCATGGTTAAGCCACAAACGAGGCGGTACAGAGAGATATGAGTTGGACATCTTTCGAAGCACGAGAAGCTCGAGAGTAGAATGTTATGTGAGGAGCGCCTGAGGAAAATGGACAGTAACAGGTGGGCAGCTAAAGTATTTATAAAAAAGTTTTAGAGGGCACTTTTGACCACTAAAGTGCGATGAGGCGAAAGCCATTATAGCATAGTGGATTGTAGCCCTCCACTACGGTGCCTCTATCTCCCTCTCTTCTTTCACTCCCACCTTCCTCCCTTCCTTTACGGCGTGGTACATGTGTCCACGGAGAATTGTGACAGATACTTCACTTTTCTATCTTGTAAATCAATTTCAAACCCCGCTGATGCCTGCTGTACTACCGCCTCCTAGACATCTGGGTCTGCTTCTGTTTGCTGTGTGGTGCGATGTTCCAGGAAATGGTAAATGAAAGGCGCCGAACGGTGGCCTGGATCGAATGCCTGGCGAGGTCAGCTTCCTATATATGCATGAACCGCCTGGTGACGTCATGACCTGTTGTGACAGTACATTGTGCGCCCCTTGTTGAACACAACCAGCATTTTATTGAAGGCATCAAAGTTCACCAGCGTTCTATAATTCGATTACAGGAAAGGAGGGGCGCAGTATCTGTCACTCGCAGAATCCTGCTGTCATCCTCGCGGTAGGCAAGGGGAATTATGAAGACGATTTCACGATCCGGGGTGTGGCGAAGTTGGTAAAGCGCTGGGCTGGGGATCCAAGGGATGGAGGTTTGATTCCCGGTGGAGACAAGGTTTATTCATTTACTTTTAATTCGCTCTCGAAAGCGTGACACCTCTGCTGACAACATTCTGTCAACAGCGATGAGGCAGTAAGGCCTTTCGCCTTAATATGTATACCTTTCAAAATGTTGACTCACAATGGAGGAAAATAACTATAGGAAACTAATGAAGTAAGTATTCAGGGCACAAAGACCAATGAGGCATTAAGGCCTTTCGCCTTAATATGTATACCTTTAAAAACATTGACTCACAATGGAGGAAAATAACTATAGGAAACTAATGAAGTAAGTATGCAGGGCACAAGGACCGAGGAGTAAAGAGCGTTAAACAACTGATAAAATACACAGAAGGATAAATTTAGTGGAAAATAAGCAGAGTGTAGAACTGTATCGAAATTGGGAAAAAGGCAGATCAGGGAGGAATTTTTCTTTGATAACTCAAGAGGCAGTGCCCTACTTTTTAAGCTGGATCTGGGTGGCTTATAGAACTCACAGCTACAAAAAGTAATTTATCCAAGAAGATGACACATGTATACTGTGTGATAAATCAGTAGAAACAATTGAACATCTTGCTCGAATGTCGGGGTATCCAACCGAGTGTTGATGCAGGCAGAGTCACTCTCCCTGAGGCCCTAGGGTTTATTGATGCCTTTGCTAGGGTGAATGAATCTGTTGTGGCAATTGGAAAATTGGTGGCTGAAAAGCAGAAAGATGGCATAAGGTGAGAAGGGTAGAAGTAAAAGTCTATTAATTGGATTAAATGACTGAATAGTAGACGAATTAATAACATTCAAGACGTAAGAAAAAAAAGCTGAGCATGGTCATAGGTGGAAACTGCGACCACCCCATTTCAAAGGGGACGCTTCTATATTCCATTCATCCATCCATGTAGTGATTTCGAAAGGTCATCTGTCATAAGTAGTGTTTAGAGACACCAGTGGTCGGGTGAATGAATTTGCGGTGCAGATTAGTAAAAAGTGATTGATAGCTTTGGTAGGAAGATGACAGCAGTTTATAAGGGTAAAAATACAATTCTAGTAACTGAAAGGACGAATCATTTGATGGATTTCTGACAACATTCGAGATATAATAAAAAATAAAGCCGAGTATGTTGGAAACTGCAACTACCCCGCTTCAACAGGGATGCTCTTATTATCCATCTAATCAATCCGTTTATCCATCTAGTCGATGACAGTAGATATGACTCAATGTTTTACATAAAGCATATGCATCGTGTTTGTCCGAAAAGCCATTGCCGTAGCCCAAATTGGGAAAAACAGTTTCGGAGAAAATAGTTCGTGATTGCATATTGAAATGCTAGTTTGCGGTAGATATATTCGAACCGATGACATTCGCACATCTGAAAAACGTAGACGTCCACTGAGAAGCGTGATATGCGTCTTCCTTTCCTCCAAAAAACAAGACAAAGAAAAGGTGTTCGCTGAATGAAAAGGCGGTGTTAAATGCGTTTCGTGTCTACTATCAAAGTTTGAGCATACCCCCATTTATTATTATTATTATTTTTTTTTGTGACCGCCGTTGTACCAACAAGTAAGCCTTGCGGTTCACCGTTGTTTAGTTTGTGTGGTGTGTTTAGTGGAACTGTTTCACCAGTGACACGTTCAATATTGCAGTTGTTTGGGCGAGTAGAGAGCCAAGATGCGCAGCTGCCGTATTCCATTTTGCATGCCAGTGAAGCAAGAAGCCAGGGGTTACGTTTCGTGAAATTTCTGCCAGCTTAGACCTCTGAGAGAAAAACGGGCTGCCAAAAAGAACATCAAATTATTCTGCAGTTTGCAGTTCAGAGGTGACTTTCAGGAAGGCACAGAGTTTCCAGTGTTGAAAAATGGCACCTGTCCTTCTAAACATTTTCAACCAATACTCGTTGTACCAAATTTTAGCACCACTTACAGCCGCATAAAGGAAGAGGAAATGCGAAAACTCGATCACCTGTACATACCATTCATATATAGTTCTCAACCTGGACCATCGGGCGCGAGCTCCGTAGAGGTTGTAGAGCTGAGTTTGCACATGACTTGCGATTGAATTGAGGCAGCCAACACATTCGCTGCCTACCCGCCCGTTCATCAGACCGCATCTTTTTTACACTTGTCTGGTATCCACATAAACAAAAATCATCTTTGGCTTTCTTTGACCGAAAACAGTTGTGCGGGAATGAAGGGCTTGGAAAGCACAAAACGAAAGGCTGAAGTACAATTGACGTGCACAAAAAACAACTCAAACACCTCATGGAAGACTGTCCCATAGAAACGTTCCTTGAGATTGTAGCAGACTCTGAACAGAGTTGCTAACACCATTTGATTTGCATATTAGTAGACAGGAACACAATTGCAAAGATATGCAGCAAGAAGAAACCAATCTCCCAAAAATTCTTGAAAGTAATTAGAACTGCAATGAGAAAATTTCTGCAGCCCTCATCACACCGGCCTATGCTTTTCCTTGTAAGTGCGAACAACATGTCAGATGGCACGGTTGTTCTCTGTGCATGGCCAGCACGCAGTTTCGGCGAGCCGGATACAACACGTTGATGCAGACGAGGGCATAGGCATTTCAGCAGCATGACGTCAGTTCATAATAAAAAGTAACAGTGACGCACCAGGCAGCGTCCTAAACGGCACGAGTGGCCAATTGCACGCCAGATCGCAGCCTTGGAATGACGTGATTTCAGAGAAAGCGAAAGTGAAACTATGCTACTGGGCTCCATTTTGCAAATACGGGACTTCCAGTCGTCGTCGTGCCTGCCATCGTGTGCACGAAGTGTGCGGGCACATCTGTTTCATGCAATTGAGGTTCGGGGCGGTCTATCTCAGTGATCGCTGGCTGCGCTGGCCATACCTCGACGCGATAATCCGTCCAAATGAACCGGAACGAGCCTGCTCCTGTACGAATTAACAAGCGTCTGATGCCATAGACTTAAGTGGATGTCAGTTGGTACCGCGCGCCTAATTCGAATTACCCCAGTTTTCTAGTTAACGGGGATCGAATTAATTACTGCATATTTTACTGCATGAAACTTGCTGTCAGACAATGGACAAGAGGGAAATGCAGAGGGCCTATCGGGGTCCATGCATTTCTGCCCTGTTAATACGGTTTATGACAGAACAAAGTCTCTACGACCCCAACCAGGTGTTTCATTTTCTGTGCTCAGAGTGCAAAGCAGCTAAAAATGTTTTGTTTCGGTTTTGTTTCTGGGGTTTAATATCCTGAAGCGACTTAGGCTATGTGAAGGGCTCCAGAAGCAGGGATGCTTTAAGGTGCACTAATATCGCACAGCCTCCATCAGAAAGTGGCCGCCCCGGCTGGGATTCGATTTCATAGCCTTGGGTACAGTGGTCAAGCATCCTAACCACTGTGCCACCATGGCGGAGTTGTTAACAATGTATTTAAGAGTGTAATATGTAAACACCCATTTCTGATTTCATGCTTTACAGCGCAGTTGTTCAGTCGATGCTCTTTACCGTTTTCCGTATTGTGTTCATGAGTGACAGCAAATAAAACCTGGCAGGTTGTGCAGTGCACAAGATAAAATTAAGTCACTTTCAGCTGACTTGAGCGTTGATGTTATGTGTGTGGGCAGTTGTTGTAGGTTACTTCACTTATCCACAGTATACATGATAAAGCTATTGTAGACCACTAGACGCATCAAGTTGCACCACATTATTGCAGTCATAATGGTGTCCGAAGTAATAAGATGGTAGCTCCCAAAATCGTCTGATTCCAACTTTGTTGGCCACCCTTGCACAAAAGCTGAGCCTAATTACAGCGGGATTTTTCAAGATATGTTCTTCTTTGCGATTCGCTATTATGGATGGCTCCCGCTTTATAGGCAGTTTTACCCGGAAGCTAAAACGTCCATATTGATGAGGCATGACTACTTGTTATATCGAGTTTTAAGGCATAAGTGCAGCATTTCTTGGCACGTTTGTTCTTATTTTATTATGCAATATTTGATTCAAACTATAGCTAGTTAACTAGCAAACAGCATAGGCATAAACCAGCTAAATCAAGGCAAGCAAGTAAGGGAGGCGTTATTTATGCAACACCTGAGGTTCCATCAGTGCCACACATAAGGCATAACAACAAACTCAATGCAGCTGAATAATGTTATGCTTTGTGTGGATTTGATGGGAACGCATGCATACCATAAATGATGTCTCCTTTACTTGCTTGCATTGTTAGCTGGTTCATGTCATGTTGTATGGCTGTTTGTTCCAGTAGTGGAGCTTGGGGCCATCTTGTATAATGGGCTGTTTGTTTATTATTTACTAGGCATGCCAATTACTCTTTTAGGGACGCAGCTCGAGCTTTGTAAGTAATGTCCATCACTGTCGATGTTGTGCTGCAAAAAGGGGGAAAATAGCCACCCAATTACACTAAACATACGCGAGCTTGCAGCACAGAAAACAAGGAAAAAAAACTGTTCTTGGTCTTCTCTGGCTAACTGAACTCTGTATCAAGTGCAGAAAGTAAGTGTGCTGTTATTTCGGCTTACATTTTCTTTGCTGCATTGAACACCTCATAATAAAAAATGGTTTTGTTGCAGGAGTTGTCTCTGTCACTTTGTGATGACGAGAGCTGCAAACCAGGTGGCCAGTTTGAGGAAGAGCAGTGTTTGCATCATGGTGAGTTCATAAATTTTTTAATTTGTTTCAAAAATACTTGAACTTCATCCGCTGCAGATGAGGGGGAGGAGGAGGGGTCAGTGTTACTCCCCTCTAGAAAAATTATTCACCAGGAAAATTAATTGCAGAAAAATTAATTAAAACTGGTACAAAGCTGCTGGAGTGCTTTGGTCAGTTATGCAAACAAAAATAGTTGACTGCAGGAAGAAGGCATGCCGTCAGAGCTGAAGAATTGTCTGTGCACAGTACCGAACTCAAGCATATATTTTTGTTGCACACTCTGGCAAAGTGTCCTCAGCACATATTTTCAGTGCTTACCAAAAGGGCAGGTGCGTCGTATGCACCAATGTGACTTATGTGTGAGGTTTTTCTGAAAAACTGCCATTTGTAGGGGGTCGTGACTAAATTGTGCACAGGTGCGACTTAAGCTGTGATCAACTTAAAAAAAAAAAAGCACAGTCACATTTGAAGTAAGGAACATAGATAGAACAAGGCATTATAATCGTAGAAGATAAGCTGATAAAAAGTTGGACCAGACTGATTCACACAAAAAAATAAGAATAGGTTCTTGATTGTTGCAGTTATTGATCTGTTCTGAACAACAGAATTTGAAGCGCAGGGTCTAATAAGAGTTTGTAAAAATAGCGTGATCAAAAAGCACTGGAAGAAATTTCTATATCTGACATCATTCGTTTGTGATCACCCGAACCCGCAAATTTTTGCCTTGCAGAGAGCTGCTTAAATCTATAAACTGTTTGGTAGTATCAAATAACTAAAATAAAATGGACAAGTTTGAAACTAGTCAAATGTGTGTAATGGAACATGACATGGTCTATAACCAGGTTAGTTTGAACCATGTGTTCTAGTCCAGTTATACTATGTCAGGGTTCTGTGATTTAAGGAAATTTCCCTTTTCGTCTTGTAGGGCAGAGGTAGAAGAGACCAAAGAATTGAACGTAATGTAAGTCACAGATATAATGAAAAGCTTGCATCAAATTGATCACTTCTAAATTTAAGAAGGTTTTGTGTGCATTGGCAAATAGACATTTCATAATCACAACTTTGTCTCAACACTTCTCAGTCATTGCACTTGGAATACTTCCTTCGTGCATAATGAGTACATTTATAACACATATCTTGTGACGTAAATCATAACCATTGCCTTTGAATTCTTTTTTTTTTCATGTTTCTTGGTTTTGGTTGGCCTCAGTAGTTTTGAGATTACATTATAATCATAATATCTTATAAAAGTTCTTGCGGCAAGTTCTAAAACTGCCCTTTCACTTTATATTCAAGCAAATGAGGTAAAATGGTCATTTTTCATCATCTTGTCATTCCTACTGATGATGCTTGCAATACTAGTAGCATCAGAAAATACAGTTGCCACTAACATACAATTTCAGAGAAGATGTTTAAATCTGTGGTGTATCGCAGAGTCATGGGAATCTTGGGGACTGTATGACTTCACGTCAGCCTGACAAGATGTCTCAATGTAGCCTGTCAGAGTTTGTGTGATTATAACTTGCTACTGATGTGTTCTTGGATCTGGAGCTACTTGGCATCAGATAATCGTAGACTTAAATTTTACTTGCTATTTTCATGATGTGATGTTTTTTTTTATTTCAACTTCTTCAGATTGTTTTCATGAAGCTTGCATATTGTGATTTTTCCAGAAGGCAGCACAGGCAGCACAGAAAAGGTGACCACGCCATCATTGACCGAGGATGAGGAACGGCCGGAGAAAGCTGAAGAAGAGAAGAGTGAGAAGGAAGAAAGAGGAGAAGTCCTTGGTGCAACGGTTAGTTCTGTCTCCATATATTCTGAAAAATGGTGTGGTCACATTTAAATGTGGACATCATTCTTCGCAGCAATTAGCAAACTGTAGAGGTGCCTGTTACGTATGTACTTGGTAGGAATATGCATTTCCTTTTGTTTTTGCTTTGAGGCTGACGTTAGCAGTCATTAAAATAATTTTTTGCCTCCTTTAAAAGACATGTTTGAAAGAGTATGAGAGCTGAGAAATTAATAAAAAGCTTTCAGTGACTATAAACCATGCATTTATGAATGGGTGATGCTTGTTCCTTTTTGAAAAACTTTAATAACCATGTCTTATTGTTGCTGGCTTTTAGTTGCTTGAAAGATTTGGGCATGACCACTGTTATTGACTATATACATACAGTTGAGTTATGTTGCTCTGACTACCACGTATTTGGATTCATTTGAGGCAATTGCATGCAAAGGTCAGCCAGAAGAGAAAAAAAAAATATTGCATTCCATTAATAGTCTACAATTATTTTGTAAGTGCAACTTAGAGTTTTTCTGAACATACAGACCAAATTTTGCAGTCTCACTTAGGTCAAATTGACAGTGGTTATTAAATGAACCATGGTATGGTTGGATGCAACTCAAGCCTGCAGTAGCCAACCTACACAATTCCTCAGTGACAGAAAATAGTCAGTTGGTAGGTCTTTTCTGGTTGCTCACTTAAAAGGCTAACCGTCATAGCAAATTAGAAGCACAAGAATTTCGATGCCTTTGGCTTGTTTGATATGATAAAAACTGATTGTTTTTTTTTTTTAGCGGACTAACACACATACCGCATATACTACTGCCCATATTTAGCGACTTCTGTTTTTTCAAATTGTATCCTACTATATAGTTTGAAATTGCTCCTGGAAAAATTAAACGTATCCTTTTGCAGGCTAGCTTTTTGAGTGCAAGTAACATATTCAAGAAGTTGCATGTACGTGGTTGTTTCAAACTTGATGGAAATGTAGGAGGGCATGGCTGCACTCTCAAAAGCACCATTCTATTCATGTAGCTGCAGGGGCAGACAGCGGAGCAGACGTGAAGCACTGTTTCCAAATCTCTCTATGCCTGCTCCATTCTTCGCTTGATATGCGGTTGTGTTGGGTGCTATGGAACTGATCCAGTGTTCCCTCTAAGTGTGAAGAGTGTGAAACAACCGGTACACAATCCTTAACTAACCCCTTAGTCGGTTAGTCTGTTCAGAGATCATAATAGAAGTGGAAACACTCGGGAACAAATGCAAGGAGACAAATGGACTGAACAAATGCTAGGGGTTTAACTTAATTGTTTATTTCCTTGTGTTTATCTGCCTTTAGAAAAATTTTGAATTTGTTTGCAAAAATGGGAAAACTCTTCTCTTTTTTCACTATGCACAGGATGCATCATGCAATAAATCCAACCAAGGAGAGGAAAGACAAGAGTTTTCATTTACACTCTACGACTTCAATGGTCATGGCAAAGTGACAAAAGATGTGAGTAGACAAGCCATCTGTGTACTTGCATGCTTTTTATTTGATTCAAGAGCCTTGAATGGCTCCTTGAGCTTAGCATCAGCATAACTGAAAATTTCTCACAGAACAGCTGGGACAGAAGAACAGGACACAACATTAGGGTTCATGCTGTGTACTCCTTTTCTTTTGCCCTATTCTGTGGGAAATTTTAAGTTATGCTGAACCAGAACTAAATAGTCTGGCCAACTTCATGCCTTGATGAGCTTGGCATGTTAAAGCACTCAGCTGGTAGAGTATGGGTTTGTGAACAAGTTATACACACATAAAAACACAACACAAAGTAATGGTTTGAGCAGTGCATGCCACCAATGTTCAAATCTTTATGCAGTCAGAGAGTGTTGGCTTTCAGGGCTACAGAAGGCATGTTGTATAAGATCACTCACTAGAAGAGGTAGCATTCTTGATAGGACAACCCAGACTTTCAGCCGATATTCTGCTATGCACATGACTAGTTATTCTGTTTACTATTGACTTATTCCAGTTGACTGATTACATCAGATGTTTGGAAGTTTGCCTGATTTGTATTTCTCTTAACTGCCAGTATTTTTGCATTTGCACGATGCTGGATGTTCATAACTCTCAGCAGACACTTTCATCACCTAGGCATTGCAGGGCTAAGCAGCTAAAATTTGTCTGTCGCTATGGAAATTCCCAATGTATAGTTGTTTTGTGTGTGGTACCTACTACCTAGGCACCATTGTGTATATTTGCCGT
The DNA here is from genome assembly GCF_055883805.1 of Amblyomma maculatum. NCBI lineage: Eukaryota > Metazoa > Arthropoda > Arachnida > Ixodida > Ixodidae > Amblyomma > Amblyomma maculatum. The sequence goes on from NC_139344.1 coordinate 209,590,923, forward strand.
TGTAAACAAAGTTCAGTTTGTGTAAAATGTCGTTCGTTATTTGAGAGCAGTGCTGCATTGGAAAATTCCTTCGATTTTGTTGTTGTTCAAGCTAGTATCAATTCTTTTTTAGGACATAGCCAGCCTTGTCCGGTCAATTTATGATGCATTGGGAAAGAAGAGCCTGCCAAAGTCGGGCAGTCGAACAATCAAGGTCCGACTTGCCATTGGACCCGATGAGGACAGCTGCCCAGCACAGACACGGCCACTCTCCGAATCCTCGGCACGCAGCAGTGTTCCAACTGCTTGCACACTGCTCACGGATGATCCCCTCCCTAACCGCAAAGCACCTGAGAGCTTGTCAGTTCCTGTGCACCGGAAGTTCCCACCACAGGTTGGTCATTTCCTTCCATGTTCTCATGATTTCGTAGTGTTGCTACTTGACTTTGTAGGTGCAAGCTACAGCTCTGTGGCAAAAGGTGACATGCATTCATGCTATTTTATATTGGACAGAAAAATTATTGCACCCATCTTTAACTGTTAATTGACAGGTCCTCAGGTCTGTAGCTTTGGTTTCCACCATTAACGAGGAGATTCCCTGCTTTTCCGAGTCTCTATGAGAGTAACAGGCATGCTCTGTACCTTTACTGTTGGTATTATGAGGCTGGCAGGGTAGATAACTGATCCAGTTTCTGGTCATGAGAGCTCAGTATGGGCAACCAGTGTATGGAATAATTGATTTGAATGGAGACATGAAGTGAGTGCGAGCAGTGCATTTTAAATCCAGCATAGCACAGATCATAACCATGGCACCAAAGGAACCATTTGCCTTCAATTTCTTTTGTTATTTTGTTTACTTGCTTTTTATGTTCTTGTAAGATTGGAGAGATTTAGTATAGCGGAGATGTAATAATGTAGGCGTATACCGGTCTACCACATTCCTATGCCCACTCGCAGTGCCAGTTGTGGGGCCTCTGCACGTGCATAGGAGGTGCCTTGTAATCCAGTATACGTCTGCACTAGTACTTCTCCTCTATGTTCTATCTCTGTTATGACTATCAGGTACTTAAATCCTCCGCTGGTCAACCACTTCTTCCAGTGATCCCAAGCCCTTGCCCTATGGCAGTTGTGACTATTGTATCCTGCTAATTTGTTGAAACTCCCTGCTCCTGGTCCTTGAAGTTTTCTAGTTAACATGTTCAACATTCTGAGTATGCTTGCATGAATATCTTGACCATTAAGCTACATCTGTCTGGTGTGTAATGCTTGCAATTTGTAAACAAAATGCTATGTAAGCTGTTGCCTCTTCTATATAACTGATTTACCATTTGCATGTCCAATTGTGACAAGCTGGTTTTTTTATGCTCTGGTGGTATTAATTAAAGCTTGAAGATCCATACCACTAAGTTGTTATAATAGCTTGGCTAGTATGCGATATTAGCTTTGCCAACATAAGCCTTTTCAATTGTAATACATGACTCTACTATATTGAGGGAATGTAAAAGGAAAAGAAGGCCAGCAGAAGAACCAGTGTTAAGTGATGGACACATTGAGAATCCACATTTGAATTTGATTGCATATTTTCAGGCAGAAAATGCTGGGAACAGGTGCAAACACTCGTCTGGTGGAGTGCCACCATCACCATTAGGGAGTCGCTCCCGAAGAGTCAAACCTCGCGTTCATCCCCGGCATGAGCTTCTACAGTGGCTTAAGGAGAGCACAGAGAAGGCTTGCTATCAGTCATCTGCTGCAGAAGACAACAGGTAAAAGTGCGAATTATAATTATGTCCAAAACCTGCAAGGAGTATAGGCAATGTTGTCTGATCCCATATTTGCACGATTGTAAGTCGACCTGTTTTTTTTTTTTAATAGAAAATTCGAGGGGGGGGGGGGGGGGGGAGCGCATCATTCAGTTACTGTGCTTGCTTCTCGGGAAGAAATTTTCATTTTTTACTTTTACTGCACACGCCAAACTTGAAGAACTGTTGATACTTGATGGAAAGGCCGCTATTCCAATCGTGGAGAGACTAGCTTTTTGCAAGTTAGGCGTGTCAGGTCACGTGACACTTTGCTTTGCAGCGCTTCCAGAGAGTGTTGATGGTTGATAGAAGAGCTGATACCGATCATCCGTTCTTTGGTGCTGCCTGAGGTTAGTGCGTTTGACTCGATACCGGCCACATACTTCGTCATGAGCTCTCCAGGGCCAAAAAGCATTCAATGCTCATTCATTGCAGCATTCAGGAGGGTTTCCATCATTTATGCCGAAAAAACAGCTGTGCAATGGGCTGCAGGTTTGAAGCTTCTAAATGGGTTTATGCGAGGCTGGCAGTAAGGCAAAGTTTCCAACTGTGATTGCAAGCGAGGAGTCTTCCATGGGCCACATTTGAGACCCTTTCGAGAGCTGGATGCCAGGCTTGTAGCGCATATCACCAAAATACATGATCGGAAGTGGGGATGAGTAGACCAGCTAGGCAAAGCACCCACCGGTATGCTTTTTTTTTACTTGCGATTTTTTTTTTGGGGGGGGGGGACTTACATTTTATTCAACTTACAATAGCGTAAATACGGTATTACTTCTTACAGTGTAAGGTTTAGAAGGACGCTGAAACAGCTCTTTAGTGTTATAATATACCATTGCGTTAATTTAATCATGTGGCCGTGTCTGTGGGCCTGAAGTGCGTCTGCTTAGAGAGGCTACGGGAAGTGCAACTCCAGTTTAAAAAATTGCTTCATTAGTCATTCCTTATCTTTCATAAGCTTTGGTTCGTAGTGCACACTGCTGCCATTTGCAGAGCTGCCTCAGTGACACAAGGCACCATGTTTTTGTTTCGAAAGCATTACTTAAAATGGTCAAGCTCACCATGAATCTTGTGTGAAGCCTCCACCAAGCTCGGGAAAAAAAGTACTGTCGAACCCAGGAATTTCTTGTGGAAGGCAACTTCGGAACTTCATAGCTGTGGCTACACCTGATCACCCTGCTTTACTGCCACTCTTCTTGCCGTGTGCAGCGGATTTAAATGCACCTCTATCATGTCGCCCTCTTAAGGTGCATTAAAAGTGAGAGGCAGTTTGAGTTGTGCGCTGCATACCCCCATAATTGCCTTTGTGTAGTTAGAAAATTGAGTTGATCCACGTTCAAAACTGACTTGGCCTACACCCAAAAAATGATGGCCATCCTCCAAAAGTTAGATCAGGAAGTCCTTGAATGTGGATAGACGGTTGAGATTTGTGCTCGTTCACATGATGTTTAATTTGGTTGGCTGAGTCACTCAATTTTTTATTCAGAGAAATAGTGTTCAGGTCACAACCACAATGGTGGGCGGTGCCTGAAAGGGACGTAGATGCATGTAGTTTAAGAAGGGTTCAGAATAACTTGGTGGTTTCACACTGCACCCATAAAGTCTGCTCTTCGTTATCTGCTGCCAAGTGCATCAAGAGCAGCATGTGGAAGTATGCCAAGATCATTTTGAAGCAGATAGATTTTTAGGTAGCTTTATACTTCAGCTAACTTCAGCTAAGGGTTAAAAAATGAAATATTTTATACAGGCCAGGTAAACCAGTTGCATAAGCTGCTTGTCGTCTTGTGCACCACAGTCATTTTGTTTTGCAATTAATTGGCTAATTAAGTTAATTTTCCTGAGTTACTAAATATCGACTTTAAACTATAGATGAGATTTGCAAAGTTGTAGAGCACCTTTGGAAACCCTAATTTATTATTTTTGATAAGAAAAACCTCGCGTGCATCTGTTTTTGATCTCGAAGGAAAGCCTGTGAAATACAAAAGAAAAAAGTTACTAGTGCGTTTGGCTGCCACAATTGTCCTACTCTAAATCATGGTTTGAGTGGACCTAGCAGCTACGGCCATGGCTCCATGGCCCTGTTGCAGCGACAGGCCGACACGCCTTCAATGGTTTCTTCGCTCACATCAGCCGGCTGGCATATGTGACTGTGCAAGTTGCAGTGAGCACAGCGAGCTTGCTGCAACCACTGCCAACATATCAGCTGGCTCCCTGCTCAGAGAGGTGGCTGCAAGGGCTTGATTGCTTATTTTACTTGGTGGGTCATACTGTGAAGATGGAGCGTGCTGACTTGCATACTTTGTGTGTGCAGGCGATCGCAGCAGGCGACAGCAGCCCGTAGAGCAGAGGCACCTTCCCGGCCAGAGGCTGTGCCGTGCCCCTACCAGTTGCTGGACCGAGGCCACGAGTGTGGAGGTGCAGCTGCTAGTCCCCAGTGTGAGCGGCGTCAGCACAGGCGCTCAAAGTCGCACGAAGAAGAGCCACCATGTCGGGGTTGGCATCATCACTACAGGCATCGGGAGCGAGACTTGGAGCGGCAGCGAGCCATGCGTCAGGTGGCCAGCTGGATTGAGCGTGAGCAATTAGCTGGACCACCCCCACTTCCTGCCCAGCGCCATGAGCACCACCACTTGCACGAGCACGTGCACCATCATTACCACCACTACGTTGACTGATAGTGGGCTTGTGCTCTGGTGCTTACTTGGAAGTGTGTGGGCCAAGAACGTGGCATGGTGCTGTGACCAATGGGGAGCAGAGTCTTGCTTGTCCAGTGAAAAAGACACGGTAGCTGTGGGCAGCCGGTGAAAGGCATGCAACTTTCCAGATGTATGCATTCGAGCCTGCTTGGTGACGACTCAGCGAGAAGCCTTCTGTGGCTACAGCAGTGGCATTTCAAGCCACAGTGTAGCACTATGACTGGGTCACTGCATTGAAAACTATGCCTTTCTGTTATCTTGGTCAACAAGTTTCTGAGAAGCTGCAGCAGGGACTCAAACATCTAGTAACTTTCTCATTAAGGCACTGCTTGGGTTCCCTGTATGGTGAAGCTACTTGGGTGTGTCATTGAACAGCTGAGGAGAATGTTTGTTGATAGACATTTCTTAGACTATTAAAGAGTTGGCTTTCTCATTTTTGATAGAGGTTGAGGTAAAATGCAGCCAAACGAGATAAAGGATGCATGTTGCCTGATGTTTTGTGTACACATACATATACACATACAGGATAAGCCAAGTTGAAGGTGTAATCTGCATGTCAATGCTTAGCGATTTTTTTTTTTTTCGAAATGAGCAATGTCTACAAAAAGACAGACTGAGAAAATCATGAACGGTTGTTGTCATTGGCACAGGCTGTAGAAATATCCAAACTATTTTTTGATATGCTTCATATATTAGTTCGAGAAACTCAACACCTGAATTTAATGAAACCTTAATCAATAATTTAGACGGTATTAGCAATTACATTTTGAATTTGGCTCCTTTCTATATAAAAGTCTAGGTTTGACCCCTATTTGTCAAAAAATTATGAATTAGAGTTGTTTTTAGGCTCTCTTCATGAAAATCATACCTAAAAATTGTCATGCTGTGAATAAAGCAAAAGAACGAGTAAAGTATTCACTTTTTGCAACCAGAGTGCTGCTCTGCTTTAAAAGCGAGTAAGTAAATGCTAATAGCAGGCTTCTGCTTCGTACACTGATGTGAGCGTCTTTTCTATTCACACATCGGTAGCAGGAGTAAACTAGTTAAAATTTATTAAATCAAGAATTATTTTATTTTGCTATACCATTGTACATTCATGGGTGGTTGTGAAATTGTCGACTTGATTGGCTGCCTTTCGGTATCAAACCTTTTGCAAAAGTAAGATCTATAGCGATGATGTTTGAATTGCAAGAATTGTTGAACTAGTTTGGTTTTTGGATTTGGCTCATTTCGGCAGAAAAAAAAAAAAAAAAGAAGGAAACTTCATTTGTTGGCATTGTTTTTCCAGTATGCTCAAGTTTTTTTTTTTTTTTTGTGTGTGATTTGTCGTAACTGGTGCTGGTGATGGTAGTAATCGTAACGTGACTGGTGGTGATCTAAGCTTTGTGGGCTCTGTTATTAAGTGGGACTGCATGGCACAAAGATTTGTTATTTCATTGATTGTGATTGCCGGTGCATCTTGTTAAATTAACTAATTAGTGTGCTTCACTTTATTTTTTTATGCAACCATCCCATTCTACTGCCCTTTAGTGGCTGAATTGGTGTGTAGCAAGTTACTAGTACTTTATTTTGGAATTGGGGAGTTTTAAAACTTTGAAATGTTATTTGTGACTGATATCCTCAAAGCAGTTCATACACACAAATGGGTTTCACATGTGATCTAGCAAATTCATGGGAGTTTCTTTGTCTCATTGTTGGTTGTCATACGTAGGATACATGTATGATGTGATTGTTAGCAGAATAAACTGCTGGGTGAGCTTATGCATCAAGGGGTGTGATGAAAACAATCACGGAAATGAGACATGGACAAGGAAAATGGCAGAACTCCTTTCCATTGAGAAAATCATTGCAGTCTGCAAATCTAGTAGCAGTTCACAGAGTCACGGATGAGCGTACTCTAATTGCGGCACATTGGGCGCATGAATTACACTAATATGGAATTTTTTAAACTTTGTTGGCTTTAATTTTGCCGAATAAAAAGGGCTACGCTAAGGCTACCTTGTTGGCAGTGCCTAGGTCGGACCGTTTTCGTGGCGCTTGACAACTTTTCTATTCACATGTAATCGTTCAAAACTACATTAAAAAAATTAATTTGTTAAATGCCAGCCAGTACTTTAAGTGAATTCTTGCAGCATTCAGTTGATTTCAGTTCATTGGAACACTTTGGCTTATTTTAAATCTTGGTTCATCGTATCTGGGACACATGGTCAGAGCTAGGTCAGAGTCTGCAGGTGAGCAAAAGCAATAATAATAAAAAATAAATGCACGTGCCCAGTGCCTGGGATATTAACACTGATAACTTTAAAACTTAATATAATGTATTAGCCAAAGCAGAAACTGTTGCCTTGATAGTCTCAAACCCTCACCGAATGCAATAGGCTCTTCTTAATAGTGCCGAATTTTCCCTGTATGGAAGGATCTCCCCTCCAGTTGGCATGGTTTCATGATGAAGTGTATTGCTTTGGGAGAAGTGCTTACCATCTAAAAGTTTCATGATTAGTTGAATGCTAACATTTATGGGCTCTGTTGGCTGTGAAATTTCCGTAAATCTACATATAAAGAAATTTGCAATGGTTGTCTGCAATAAGCATTGGCTTTTTAGCTACAGCACCTTGATGATTTGGACAACTTTTTCTTGCACGCACGTAGGTTGCATACATACTGACGCAAATTTACTCAGTAGCAAGTTCGTCTAGCATTGTGTTTTTTTTTTGTATTTATTGTCCTCATCTCTTTTGTGCTTGTTTTTTTTTTTTTCACTCTTCATAAGTGATGTGATTTCTGGGTGCACACCACACCATGTTCTAAATGTGAAGCATTGGAATTAAAATTAGTACCGACAGTTAAGCAAATGTATTCAGTGCAAAATTTTTATGGATTAAGAGAGGTGTCAAGGGAAAAGGCAGAAATGTACAGTCAGTGCGAAAAATATGCTCCAAGGGACTTTCTTCTGGGCATTACAGCAGAGCTTGTTTTGCATCATCAGCTGTCAAAGTCTCCTGGAGGGAAAAGGAATATGTCCCCAACCCCCTGAAGCTGAGGATGTGTGTGAATGCTCGAGCAGAGGGCCTATTGCATGTCTTTGAAGCACTCCCCTTGGGCTGCACATTTTTGGCACTGGCTCTACAGTGCTGTGAGGCAGTATAATTTTTTTTTTTTTGCATTGATATTTTGCATTGTGATTGTCAGAAATTATCCAAAGTTTCTGGTCCTTGGGAGCACTCCTTTCTGAGTGTAAATTTTTATCCGAAAAATTATGCTAGTGGACTTTTTATTGGTCATGGATACTACCCAAGAATTCAGTGTTCAAACAGTTCTGTACACTTGATCATCACTTTTGTTGTGATGTAAGTTATGTTTCTGCTCATTCACTGGCATTGAACACAAATACTGAAGGCAAGTTGCAAACTTTATTACTCTACATGATGCTGAGGTTGCTGCCTCATGTCATTTTTTTTTTTTTTTTTAATATGAAGATCACTTTCTTTAGAGGGTTGTGGCACATCTTTTTGAGCTTTGTGAGTTACCATGTTAAACAAGCAGAGTGCATTGCCACGAATGTCTTTGGAACGTTGCACATTCTTAGGTGCTAGTTGGTGCTGCTGCGACTTGAATGTAAAAGTGATGTTACTTTCCATCCTGTACGGCATCTCTGTCACATCATCTTGGCTTGAGCAGTAAGCATTGGGTATGTAGTAGCTGTAGCTGGGTTATCATGGGTGACAGCATTGGCAGCAGCTTTAATAAGGGGGCCAATGTCAAGGCAAACTGGAGAGAACTCGAGTTGAAGGAAAGAGCAAAAGCTACACTTAAAACATTTAATTGGTTTGTCTGCTGCTGTAGTGAATTTAGGAACCTTGGGGCAACATTTTTAGTGAGGTGCCTGCTCATGGTGTGATGTGTGCGTGCTGAAAACATTTTTTTTTTAAATCGAGCCTTCAGTCGCGGACTGGAGGCATAGCAATTACTAATTAATGTTCCCATAATTGTGTGCCTTCTAAAATTGTGAATCTGCTATTGCAAACCAGCATTTTTCCCTTGGAGTTCAAACTCTGGTCTGCCCATGCTTCAAAGTCCTGCACTGATTTAAGCCTAGTATTTCACTGTAAAAAATGTATTCTGTGCCTCATATTTATTTTGCGAATGTTTACAAACTTGCAAAAGCAGGGCTGTAGGAGGCTGAAGAAAGCAGAAAGCTTTCCTCCCCATGGTGTTCTCAAGACTGCTGGTAGTTATCTGAAGGATCACATGGTTTTCAGTGGGAAAGGGTCAAGGCCACCAATCCTTACAAAAAAGTTTACGAAGCTAATTTGTGTGGTTCACAATAAGTAATTGAGAGGAGGTTGTGACAAGGTGTGTACTGCAGGGTAATCCCTGAATACCGAATGACCTTACATTGAGGGTAAGGAATATAGTATGCATCCAGTGTAGCCCATATGATTACACACTGCCATTTAGCAATGGCAAGCACAGCGTGCTCTGTGAGGAAGAGCTGTTAGTGCTGTCAGCATGTGCACCTCGGCGACCAGAATAATGAAAGAACAGTATGTAAGGAAAAATGAAATGCCTGGAAATATGTCAAATGACTTATCTATTAAGATATTGTCGTTATTATAGAGAAGATGATGGTGCGCAGGTGGTGGGGCTAGACAGCTGCTTCGAGTTGTAAAAGCTGCAGTGTGGAAATGTATTATTCAAATGCCATTAAGAACACACAACATACAACAACACACAAGGTGCAAGGGTGCAAAGTATGTTTATTGGTATAAAGTTCGCCTTCTTGAAATTCCTTTTTAGCACCTAGTGCATATGTACTGAAGGGAATCTGTATTTTTTTTTTTTTAATGATACGCCACTGAGAAGTGCTCTAATATTTCGAAATATATATTGCTGTTGGGCATTATCGACACTGTCCTCTGTATAATAGCTAGTCTTTTGAGGTATTTGAGATGGCAGCTTGAGTGCATATTTTTTATTGAGAATGTGTGTTCTAAACTATGCTTTAGGGTTTGCTTCATTTGAAATGAAGATACTGGGACTTCCTTATCAGATAGATCAATAGATAACTGTAAAAAAAAGTTGGCCTGAAATTTTTGGAAACTCTTCACCTGATCCCAGTGTTTCAATGACTGTCATCTATCGAGTATGACTAGAAAAGAATGATGCATCGAGGACACTGGCACATGCAAAGGTGTACATACAGAGTGTCATAGGGATGACCGAAGTAAACACTTCCTTTTAGCTGTAGAATTCCGTCTGCAGGAGCTTCAAACAAACACATGCCATGGGTGTGAAAAAGGTTGAAATGGCAAATGCCAGATTCCCTGAAAGTAGAGTGGAAAACAGCAGATCTGGCTGTGGTCATGTCAGTGCTTCTCACTTATTTCTGGTGACTGATCTGAGTTGTGTAACGTGACCCTGTGCCTGCACGCGTAAAACAGTGTTACATAACATTTCTTCCCTAACGCAGATATGTGACACACATAATTTCTAGTGTGTTGGCTTACTAGCAACACTTGGAACAAACCTGCCTGAAATCATGTGAGCAAGCCACCAAGCTCGCTTAATTAACTTCATTCACATGTGTGATGGACTGTTTGTGTGGATATCTTAGCTACACAGTATGCAGGATGGTAGCAAGGCTATTGTACTGCCTGAGCATAATGCTTGCGAAGTGGTTTACTCAAGGTTCTATATTTAGAGGCTCAAAACCTCGAGGTTGGGGGAAGGTTACTGGGCAAGTAAAATAACGGTTTTGAGCTTATTGCTGCAAGGGGGTTGCATTCCAAAAAGGGGAGGGGCAATTATATAGAGTGTTTGTGCATTAGTCACCATTTCCATGTATTTGCCCTGGGGTTGTCAGCACTGGCTTGGTGATAGGATGCACAGTGCGAAGTTTCATAGTAAAGTGTGCATGCAAAATGTTGCAATGACTTGGATTATTTGACTGTGACTTCATGTAGAGTTGTGAAAAGTTATGGATGTGGCTGTATGTAGTATGTTTTATGAGAAATATATATATTTTTTTCAAAGCATTCCTGTGTGTAGCTAACAAGTTTCCAGGGACCATTTTCTTTTATGTTTGGCAGAGCAGAAGCTTGTAAATGCATGATAGTCATACTTTGTTATGGTTGTATAAAGCTGGAAATAATGAGGCAGAAATCCAGTACTGCTTTTTATATACAGAAAATTGGTGCATGCGACTTGTTTGATTTGTCAGTGGGGTATATGTGTGCTACGTGCTGTGCATGAATGCTTTGAAATGTGGCCTGCACCAATGCTTCAGTGCTATGTTCAGCTTAGTTGCCTTTATCAAATGTATTTTGTGCGCACATTGCTATGGCTATATGTATGCAGACGAAAAGAGCGCCTTGCTGTAAAAATTGGATGAACTTCACGGAGTGCATCGATCATTGGATTCGTGTTTCAAGAATTTGGGGCTTACCCTTGAAGAGTGGGTGTAATTTGTTGTCTGCTACCATAGTTTTAGTGGCATATTGCTGAGGGACTGCACCGCACAGGTTCTACTGGGCTCATGTGAGAATCTAGGAAAACTAGTTGTGTAGGCTTTTTGCAGTCAGATAAGACAGATATGTTGAGGATACAGGTGTTATGGTGTACAGTCTTAGTCAGAAGCAGGGACTACTTAACTAATTCTTGAATGAGTGCATATGCCTGATTGAAACCTGAAATTAGTCATATGAGCTGTGGCTGCATCAGTTTGTCTTTGTACTCGGAAAACAAAAGCAAAGAAAAATGCTTCTATATGATTGCACACTTCACTGCCAGATATTTGGCTGCTCAGTAGACTGATCACATAGCAGTTGTTGAATCGATGATGTGTTATATGTTGTCTTATTCTCAGCCTTATTTCAAACTTGCCCAGTTTTCAGTGCTTTTTATTTTCAGGCTGATGTATAGTGTAATGCCAAAAAAACATAATAACTCATAAAATCTGTTCATCACATTTGCAATAATTTTTAATCAAGTATTGAAAGGAAATGCTAGGGGCAGTGAGATTCTACCAGGCAATTATTAGTATCTGCCTGAGCATAGTCATGCAAACTTTCGTTTGTCCAGATTTTTGCATCACTGCAGTTGTAGGAGCTTGTAGCCTATCAGTAAAGACATTTGGTGGAATGATTAATCAGGTTTTTAGGCTTTCTTATTTTTGCAATTTTTTTCCTGGTTCAGGAGATCTCTGAAAGCACTGTACCTTACAATTGCATGGAAGCATTCAGGTTGTTGCTAGCTGTTGTTTTATGGTAGGTCATTATTTACTTTGCTAAATTCACCTCTGAATAACCTGCCAGTTCTTGTAAATTTATGGCAATAAAAAAAAGTGAAAAAATTTTTTTTTCATCATAAAATCTCCTTTTTAGAGTGCAGGTTGATCTTTTTTGTACTGAATACTCCATTATTGACTTTCTTCAGCTTGTACATAAACTGCTCAAGGAGTCTCAGGGATCATAAGAATAAGCACTGGGCAAATATTCGAAGACCTTTCCCAATTGCTGTGTATAATGTGTCTGGACATTCTTCCGCTATATAGATATATAAATAAACAAATATATATACACACACATATACAGATATTTCAATGCCATGCTGTAATGGTGCATTAATGTGGGTTGCACCTACGTTATTCTTCCATCATTACAATCTGTGGATTTTGTGTAAGTTATTTTGTACATAATACATCCATCCATACCTCAAGCCATATGTCATGCCAATGTTGCATTGAGAGCATTGGTCACGTAAAATAGCTCAGTTAGGGGTGTTACACTCGACATTTGTACAACAGCAGAATTGAGAGTTTTGTTGTACTGAGTGTACTGAATAAATGTTACAACTTCCAACCAACTTTAGTTGCCAGTTGTGCTTTCATTGGTTCTTTGAAGTTGTGGTTTGCATTTCTGGCTAGTGGAGTACACTGCATAGTCAAAAACATGTGGTCAAGCCCATTTATAGCAAACCTGGTGGTCACTTGGATAGCATTAGCTGTACTTGAAGTTTAAAGAGGACTTGCTGTATTACAGCCAAAGAATACAAAGCCACGCTGACTGCGAATATTTCTTTAAAATGTCCCTAATCGGCATTTTTTGTTTTCAAAGCAAACAGTACAAACCTTCCGGCTCTCCGGAGTGGCCATGCGCTCCTCAGCTACTTGCTGCAGATGAGCTGGCACTTCAGGGACAGCTTAATGCCTGTAGTGATCGAAGGGCTCGTGACAGTGGGTGGTAGGTGTTAATTTGTGCTCTTTGATCCTTGAAAGGATGCAGTGGCGAGCTCCTGCAACACGTGCATGCTGAGCGCACAGTATGCCTCCGCCTTGGGTGGTGTGCGCGTTGATTAGCTAAATAGCGATTTAAGTTACAGTTAGAGATATTTGTCTGAAATTACCAAAAGAAAGCTCGAAACTTTTGCCCTGCAGCAACTATAATACTATGTATGTTTCTTTACGATGCACTGCACATCAGTGACGTACACTCAAGGCTGCACGTAGAAATCACACAGATTGAAGCCGTTAAGCCAGCAGTGAGGCAATGAGAAATTTAAAATTAGTTTCAGCATGCAGCAAAACATCCTAACTGCTGCGACATTTGGCACAAACGAGCAGCAAACTGAGGCGAATGTATACAGCGAGAGTAAGGGACCGTCAGACGCGCGTGGGGGCGTTCATTCCTCCAATGGTCGGAGGCCTGCAATAAAGCGGCTGAAAGGCAGGCGCGGTGCCCAACGTCCCAGGCAGTAGGGCTTTGTTTGGTGGTCGTCTCGAACCCCTGAATAACTGAATAAGCGTACGGGAAGGAAACACGCTTGCAGCACACGAAAAGTAACTGCGGAGCAAACGCGGAGCCCGTTCATTCTTAATAAAATTGAAACCGTGAAGCGGCCCGCCACAGTGAAAAGGAACGAAGAAGCGACCACAGTCCGTAGGAAGCCAGGCATGGGCACCATGGAAAGTGTGGCATTGAGAGGTAAATTAAGTACAGCCGGACAAAGTGATTGTCCAGCGACGACTGGTCATTTGGATGAGATGCCTTTACCCCGGTCGGGGTAGGCACGTGGGAGAACGCTGTGAATTGTTGGCACCCTGTTACAAGAGCTGAGGTGTCGTCTCGTCTGTCAAAACAACGCCCTCCCATGTGCAGGGAGGGCGTTGTTTTGACAGACGACACTGGGACGACGAGGCCAGTGTATTGTCAAATGAGAGGTGTAGTACCTGCTTGCAGGGGCCGTTGCGTGTCGTTCCAGCAACAATAACGCGCTCACAATATGGCAAATGTCTGCTGCGACAGTGCAGAGTGCATGGCGCCAAGAAGTGCGGTATATGCGTCGAAACGGAAACTCGAAATTAGGACTTCCGTGGCTTTAAGTGACCAGGTGAGGTGTCGACGTGTGGGCGGCACTGGGAGAAAGGAAAGGTTACGTTCTCGCGTTGTTTGTATGTTTCTTCCCTCTCGTGTACAGGGCAAAGTTGTGCGCATTTGGCAGGAACACTGCTCACTGCCGACTCCGAGTGTATGTTTTTACCTTTTTCTTCATACTCCTTGGGAGAGAGCTATTAGTGCTGGTAAAGTAAAAAAATAAAAGGGGGGGGGGGGGTAGGCAGCAAGTAACCAATCATGCTGATACTTGCTGCGATTCGAGTGTGGGCTGGGCCTCGAGACATTAAAACCGAGCTCGAAGGCCCACTCGAGCGTTATGGGCTACAAGTACAATGCCTCTAAACAAAAAGCTCCCCTCCCCCCCTATTTGGAAGGGGGAGGGGGCCTTGCCGGGGGCATCGGATGGATGATGATAGGTTGATGGATTATATGTGATCCTGGGGCGCGACACTTCTGCAGGTGCCAAGCACCATTCCTACCCGACAACGACAGGGGTCTCCCCTGTTGCTAGCCGGTTCAGAGTTTTTTTCTTTGACATATTTGCTGTAAATATCTCTCCTTGTACATATTTTGTACATATAAGCTCAAGTTTAATCCTTCAGTCCTGTCGTCGTAGAAGTCGTCACAAGGCCGTCTCTGACGGGTTTGTTTAAGAAGAAAGCCTTCGAGTCTTCGTCACCTTCATCTACTCTGGTCACCACCTGAAATTTGCTGAGAGATGACAGTAAAATCCGAGGCGGTCACAAAGAACGCTGGAGTTATAGCATTGCTTTGTTCATGGCTTTGTACCTTATACCCTCTTTACACGGCAGGCTTAACCACAGTTACGCTTAACCGAGGTTACCGAACTTAACCACGGTTAACCGCCAATCGCGGTTAGCTAGAGTGGCCAGGCCGCGGCGCAGCGTACGTAGGAGGGGAGCGTGCGTCGAGGCACTCTACTGGAACGTACTGGCACGCAGCGTTCAGCGCCGTCAACGCCGGCGGTCGTCATTTTCTGCGGTTTTAAGGCCATCGAATGCTTGAGAGCTACTTCAAACCATCGATGCTGGCGAAAGCACGTCGCCAATACGGGAATAGTCACGTTTACAACGTAAAAGGTGACGAGGGGCGTCAGCGCGAAGTGCCGCTCGCGACGGAACAAGCGCGCGTACGACGTACAGGGGCGGGCATAAGTAAACGGAGCACGCTTTTCCATTAAAATTAAAATCACACCTTCCACAACAGAGATAAGAAAACAATATTTGTCCAAATGAAAAGGCACTGGGTTCTACTGCCATTTTTTTTTCTTAAGGAAATAGCGTGCTCCGCTTACTTTTGTCCGCACCGTACGTACGTTGAGCTTCGCGTGATTCATCCATCAACGGCTCATCCATCAAATTAATGTGAAAACTCCTTGCCTTACCCATATTTTCAATCTATCTTTGTCAACTGTAATTTTCCCTTGTAGTATGCAGATGGCAAAGGTTAAAGTTATATTCAAGAAACTTTGATAGAAATAATATGTCAGATTTCCGTCCTTTATTGGTTCTGCCGGTTTTTTCAAAACGGCCGGATAAAATAATTCTAAAATGTCTGTCCTCATTTACTGAAAGTCATAACTACCGTATCATAACCTCATATATTCAGCCCAGTATGGTTTTCGCTAGAATAAGATCTACAGAGTTAGCGCTCTTAGCTCAAAAAGAATTCATTATGGAGAATCTTGAACGACAAAACATGGTTCTTGGACTTTTTTTTTTTTAGACTTCTCAAAAGCCCTTGATCTTATTAACCAGAATTACCTTTGAAAAACTTCATTATTATGGCACTAGAGGGGCAACACATAAATTGAATCTTATTTGCAACATAGATCTCAGTTTGTAATGATTGGAGGACAGAAATCTTCAGTAATGTCAGTAAAAACAGGGGTCCCACAAGGTAACATTTTAGGTCCTTTTTTATTTATTTACGTAATCTACGCGAATGATACTAGTTTATTTTTTGCAAACAAGTCCGTTGTACAAAATAAATGCATGCGGCTCAAAGTAATTGTTTGAAACTCAATCTTGACAAAACGAAAGCTGTCCTATTAGACCCTCGTCGCAGACATATTCAGTTGTCGCAAATTGTGTTGAACAAAACCAACATTAAGTGCTAAACGTTCAAACCCTTGGGCGTATATTTCTCTGAAAATATGATATGGGATGAACACATGAAAAACGTGGTTAATAAGCAGTCCAGGACTATTTGCATCACACGCCGCCACTGTCATCATCTCCATACCTCAGTTAACTTCCTTTTATACAATTTCCTGTTTTATTTTCCATTGCATTTCTAGTATGGTTCACCACGACAGCAGCAAACATTCACAAGCTCTCAGCATTGCAGAAACGAGTATTGCACCTAGCATGTAAAGTTCCATATCAATCACACACTGCTGGCCTTTTTAAAAAGCACCACATAGTTTAAAGGTAAAGATGTTTTGACTAATTTAACAGGATTGCGGAAAAACTCTGAAATTTATGACGTATGTTATTTAGCGCCATGTAACGTTACCAAATATTGAACTACGAAAAACAGATGCTGAAATAATCATTGCCGACAATTTTATGCCAGATCTTCATGGAGAAAAATACTGACATAACCAGAATCTCGTTAAATTGACTGTGTGCTATGTTTGCACCATAATGTACTCTCTTTCGCATCTATATGCCTATATCGTTCTTATTTTTGATTTGTTCTCGAGTGTGACGTAGCTTACCCAACATGTGTGTTCATATGTGTATCGCCTTCATCGCACGCTGTTGTGTTGCTCTGTGCGCGAGGGGAATCGGGGCTCCTCAAGCTGTTTTTACAGCTTTTTACCTCGTCTCATAATTGTTTTATTGCAAAAATAAATTTCAAAATTGAATTTTTCATTTATTTATTACATGCACACTGAAGTGAATCGACAAGTGGATGGCGAAGAACGAAGCCACGTCACCGCAGCTACTGTCGTTAACATGTGGCTTGGCCGGTATCTCGGTAGATAAGCACATGTGCATGCTTCGCAACAATTCTGCCCCCTTAAAGGGGGCATGAAACGGCTAGAAAGGTCACTGGCAAACATTTTCAATGTGTAGAACAAATGCTTCCGAGCATTCGTTCAAAGTAAAACCGTAAAACTCATCGAAAAAAATCTAGCGATTTATTATTAATTTTTAAAAGCTGCGTTTTTTGAAATTCGCGGGCTGCGCCATTTCCGCGTGGCGGCGAGATTTGGGACTATTCTGCCGTGATTACCTACGTCACCAGTCACAGAGTGACAGGCCACGACAGGCTGCCATTGGCTGCAGCCGCGACGCTCTCTACGTCACTGACACGCTTCCGGTAGCTGTGAAAGTCGTCTGCTCGAGTGCTGCAATGCATGCGTGAACCCGAGCTTGGCGCTTCGGTTCGCGATGTTAACCGAAAAGGTGGTGGCGTCCGACTGAAAGTGCGCGTCGTTGCAGGAGTGCGAAAAGAGCACTAGCTGGTCCAATTTCACACCGTACCGATTAAATAGGCAGCATCAACCTTTATGTACCGACCGACGGCGCAGCAGCGTACTGTAGTCCCGTCTCGTCTTTGCCGCATCGACCATTTGTGCTGCTTGTTAATAATTAAATGGAACGTGCGTCAAAAAAAGGTGTACCCTCAGCTTCATCGCGAAAGTACACAAATTCGCACCGCTTATGTGAAGCACCGGATGTCGCCAGGTTACCGCAGAGATGCCGTCCGCGGGCGCTGCGACCGACGGCACTCCGATCGTGCGCTGCTCCCTGGTCGTCGCTAGGCCTTATTTGCGTCGAAGCCACGGCGGACGGCGTTTTGGAATCACCCGCTTCGCTGCGTCTCTAGCG
Source organism: Amblyomma maculatum (assembly GCF_055883805.1). Lineage (NCBI taxonomy): Eukaryota > Metazoa > Arthropoda > Arachnida > Ixodida > Ixodidae > Amblyomma > Amblyomma maculatum. The sequence goes on from NC_139344.1 coordinate 209,608,652, forward strand.
TAGCCGCTCGCATGCTCATGTGCGCGATTCTTGCGTGTCGGTGCGAAAATCAGTGACAACCTGCGCTGCCGAACTGAGTGTGCCGAGCTGCTTTGCTGATGTTTTGCGCCGATATATACTTCCCTCGCAGTTTCGCTTTACAGCTTCTATACCATGCCGAACATTTTTGTTCGTCGCGCGCAGCTTTCGACAGGGCCGCGGATGTTACAGGAAGGCAGGTGCAGTTGACGGTACGGATGCTTCGGTGACTGCAAGCACTGTGCGGCTGTAGCGTGCTTCATCAACGAAAACGAGAATGCATCTTGCACACGTACCGCAAGCGTGGAGGTCGTTCGAGGTGTGATTTTTGGTTGTTCTAATTATGGAACGTTCTATCCCCTGGGACAAGAATCTCGAGCAACTTGACAAGTCGGCTGAAGGAATCTCTGGTGTGCAACGGGCGAACGTAACTCCGGCAGTGCCGCTCGCCGGCAGCGCGTGGGAAACGGTTGCAATCTGTTTGCTGCGATGATGCTGCTGCATTTTCAGTTAGCAAAGAGAGCCGATTTTGAACATAAACCGTTGCGCTGTCGATTCCGCAGTCACTAACATGTAATATTTCTCCACGAACCTTGTTTGACAGGTATACACTAGTCTTTTGATTGCGGCTTATCTTGCGGCAAACGGTCGTTACTCGATCAGGCTGGATACAGCTATTTTCGGCTACCGAGGGATGAATGCTACGAATGCAGCTTACGCAACATATGATCTAAATTTCCTCCCCAAATGTCAGCAGAGAATAGGGAGCAAGGATTTTGATCTCGTTTCGACGGCAAATGAAGAGGCCCATCCTACGTGTTATAAAACTCAGGCCAATTGCTAGTGATCATTATATTGTTGAAAAAACTTTCTAGAAAAAAAAAAAATATCGTTCATAATTTATGCCTCGCTCTACACGTATACCATTACAAATACGTCTGTTGTACCTGCCGTAGTTCGTTCCCATTCGATTGCAAATATGCCGATTTCAGGAACAACGGCACGCGGGGCAGACTGCGGCAGAACCAGATTTCACCTGAAGCATATAGGGCACGCCGGGAGAATGCGAAAAAAGAAATAGTTTATGAAGTTTTTCCATGCTTATTTCTTGTTTAAGATGTACCAAATGATTATGACCCGTCTCCTCAAAGATGAAAATATCTTCAGTGGTGGAAATGTGTGAAGTAAAGTTATTACCCTGGAATCAGCTGTGCGCCAACTTGGAATATTTCATTTCACATTAGCCAGGTTTGAATTAGCAGCTGTATTTTTTTTTTTTCATTTGCATGCTAGCTGTTCTTATATGCCCAACAATTCCTGTGGTGAACATTTTCTTCACCTGCGTAAATAAGCCAGAGTTGACCATCGAAATTTCGTGTCTTGAATGAGTAGCGCAACAGCTGCACCATGTTCACATATTTTAGTGCACTAGACTAGACTTAACACAGTCAAATCCAACCACGAATCTTGAGCCTCTGCCGAGCACAAAGGGAAACATCTGTCGGAAATGAGTGGATTCGAATCCAGTAATTTCTCGTGGGAAGCAGATATGAAGTCCCGTCTATCACCGCAGCCGATTACCCTGCGCGTGCAGAGTGCACCAAACTGTCGCGCTGTTCATTACATGTCGTCGCCTACTTCCATCTGCGCCGAAAAGCTTTCGTGCGTGCCACCGAATCAGTTTACCTACGTTAAAATCGCAACATTTTTTTTCTTGCTGTCCTGAACACTGCCTCAGGACGTCGGGAGTATTGTAGTGTCCTCACAAAGTGCTAGAATTCTCGTGCTCATAAATATGCTAAAAACTACAGCACGACGGTTTTTGCGGCCAAGTACGCGGCGCAGAAATAGTTAGTTTTCTCAATGGGCCCATCCCAGAGTTTCCGATTTAGCACAGACTAAATATTCATCGAATTTCTTGCCGAAATCACTGTTTAAAAGGTTTACAGGTGCATAGGGAGTTCGGGTACTGCACCGTTGAGAAATCGAAATTATGCCGCCAAACGATAGCAACGTTCACGCTACAGCGCTGGCCGTACTAGCCACCCAGGACTGTGAGCCCATTTATTATAGGTATTTTTAAGAGGAAGTGCGGCTGCGCGCTGATCCTCGGTGGAGTGCAGTTTGCTATGTTAACTTCCAGAGGACATCACCTCATTCGCGTTTTATACGCGTCCTGCTTCAAAGCATTTAAATTGCCTCTGCAAAATAAAAGAACTGATAATTAAAACATCTAAGGCATAAATCGCCGCTGGAATAGAAATTTCGCCGCCTGCTTTCTTTTGCGATCCTTCGGTTAATTTCTCGCTACGCTACCAAACCGTCCTACGCCAGCTGCGCCGGAGCGATCCTGCAATACTCTCCCCACTGCTCGCAGGGTGGCGTTGCCTTGCTAGGTGATCGCGGCGGCTCCTAGCGAATGACCATTGCCTTATATAGCTAAAGTGAACTAGTGCACTTTACCTTATACCCCAGTCGCATGGGCCTCCACAGTTCGATTTGTTCAGCAGCTGTCACTATATTTACCTAGAATTATGCTATGTCCAAATTTTGAGCGTATCTTGGGTTTAACGAAAACGCTGACCAAAAACAAAAAGTAAACACCATCGTCTAGCTTCATGCCGAATGCCGCCGTCTCGCATGCATAATTAGAGGAATTAATAGGCTGAAACTTTGGACGTGCATATCTCCAGGCACAGGTGCGATATTAAAATTGTACAAAATGGAATCCTCTTCAAATGACACTGCCTCCAAGTTATCAACATAAATATGCACGATACATCAGTTAATAAAAAGGTAATTATTGAATTTACGGGAACAATTGTTACCCCAATTTGTATCCGCCTGACCACATTGCCAACGTGCAAAAGCGGAATTAGCGTACGACGCTTTGCATTAAAAAAAAAATCAGTAAAGTCTAGCTTTGAACGCCCTGTATCATAAACTATAGTTCCGTGATTGTTGCAAGGGATGAACCTTGATTGTTGTGTCCGAGCGAGGGAAGGTATAAACTTTATGGTGTGTGAATAGACTGGGCCGCGCCGCACGTGACGGCGTCAGGTCCCCCCTTTTCTTGACACCGATAGGCGGCGCGCTTGCACGCAGTAAGATGTGCACGATGCAGTGTGTGGTAAATCCGTAGAAAAAATTCAACATCTTATACAGCGGTCAGGTGAAGGAATCTACGGTGGAAGTAAGAAAAAGTATTAGAAGATTGGTGGCTGAAAAGCAGAAAGGTGGCACAAGATTATAAATAAAATTTTAATAAAAAAAATGACGAAACTAATGACGAAGGAAATGACGTTGAAATCGTTGGAAACCGTCGGAATCGACCAATAGGTGTCCAAGCACCTAACAGGTAACAACTGGGAAAATTACAGTTGCAGTAAATGAGCTTTTTCAGCTAGGAACACACATGGACGAAACAAAGTAATAAATAAACATGCTTGTACAGGTTACACATTTGACGTTACTTATCTCAGCAAATCCAATTGTGTTCCCCTTGCCAGGGTAGCGCAGTGGTTACGGCGCTCGACTACTGTTCCCAAGGACGCGGGATCGAATCCCGGCCTCGGCGGCCGCCTTTCGATGGAGGCGAAAAGCGAGGCGCCCGTGTGCTGTGCGATCTAAGTGCACGTTAAAGAACCTCAGGTGGTCGAAAATTCCGGAGTCCTCCACTACGTCGTCTCTCATAGCCCGAGTTGCTTTGGGACGTTAAACCCCACCAACCAAACCAAACCAACTGTGTTCCTTGCGTTGGCTGAATCATCGGGCAGGTGTAGAACCGGGCAGGTGCAGAACCGGGTCGCGTACATGCAGCTTAATTCGTTCACTACCAATTCAGAGCTGTCACTGTCTTTTTTTGTGTCTTCTGGACCAGAGTAACTGGAGAAATTGCTCGCTCACTTCTATTCTGCCCGGTCACTCTAGAAGCCACCAGTGAGGCCGCGGTGGTCCAATTTCAAATGTTTCGGCGCGCGCGCGCGCGCCAAAGAAAGCGGTGCAGATGGAAATTGCCAGAAGCAAGCCCAGCCGATTCCGCAATCCCGACCACATCGCTGTGCTTCCGACACCGACGATATGGGCGAGAAGGCACGTTGGTCCACGCATGCATCCCACCGCGCGGACCTGGTCCTCCTCACTTCGTGTCCTTGAGAAGGCCGAGCGTGTACGTAGTCCATGGCTTCCAGTAAGTTACAGGCTTCTGCGAGCCGGAGGAGAGGACCATAGCTTTGGCAGCGCTGCACTGTTTTAGCTTGCGCTTCTCCGCATCTTGAACATTCGGCGGTGGTTATTTGAGAGCGTGCTGCCCATCGGTTCTGGTTCCAGAAGAAGTTACGGTAGCGGTAGCAGGCAAGGCCTCGGCTTAGAAAAGTCGTTAAGAGAGCTAGTGAGTGAGCTATGAGCTCAAGTTTCAGTTAACGCGCCTGCTCATGGAGTAGTGTGTAGCGCGAGTCAATCTTTTGCCAAGTTTAGTCGCCTCTCTGCCTTTTGTAAATAAGTGTTGTGTACTTCGTGTTTTTGTTGCATAAAGTCAAGTTTCGCCTTGTTACTGCAAGTTCGTCGTCCTTCGTCTCACTGTGTGTGTGAATTACACGTCACCAGCCAAATCGACGAGCACATTGAAGAGGTGAGAAGAATTGAAGAGGAACACAACGAGCCTTATTTTAGTGGCGCAGCCGACAGTGCGATTTGGCAACCGCAGCACTCCGCAAGCCTAGTTTGTTATCAAGCCGTCGCAACGCTATGGGCACTCACCGAATTCTTCCGATCGCTCAAGGTGGGAGAGCACTGCCGCGTGCAAGGATCCAGGGGCCCCAGAGGTGACGGTCAGAGGCAGCGACGAGCGGAAGTGTCCCACGGCGAGGAGCGACGCGGCGAGGAAGGCGCAACCGTTGCTCCGGTGAGCCGGATTACTTACGTCCGTTTGTGTACGCGGCTGAGGCATTAGGAGCGAGAGTTGCGTGGTGTCGACGTGTAGTATACGTTAGCAGACATGAGTGGTAGAAGGTCAGCGTTTTCTGGCTGGACCACTGTGTCCGTAAGTGTCCCCCTCAGTTGCACTGAAACGGAAGGATTACGCAGTAAAGATGAAAAGTAAGGACCAAGTGAAGCTTCGAGAGACAAATACGAAAAGAGAGACTGGGACTCGAGAAGCGGAAAAACGGAGGAAAGGAATCCAAGCAAAAATTAGCGAGATAGAAATGAAAAGGATCGAATTGAGAAAGCACGAACTCGATACTGTTATGACCGTGCATGGTCCGCACTTGCGCGCTCTATTGTTCGCCTGTGGGCATAGATATGTGCTGTGGATATGTGCTGTTGGTGCAAGGGCTCTAAGTGAGCCTGTTTCCATGAGCCTGTTTCCATGAAAATACAAAGAAATGTCGCCCTGTGGGAAATAGCCGGAAGTGCTTTCGTTCAATTGTTCACCCTTCTCGTCGAGAAGCGCTATGGTCAAGTGAGGAATGCCTAATGTCCAAAGGAGACGACGTCCGCTGACGTAAAGGACAAGAAAGGAGCATGACGCATACGGCCATTAGAGGAATTCCCGGGAATGCAGGAAAGATTTGCAATTGCCGGAAAGGGACAATGCTGGGAGCAGTATGTGGCGCGCACATGCACTTGGGTTTCTGAGAAGGAAATCCACTTGCCGGAACCACGATATCGGATCTTTGCAGAAGAATAGAAATGTACCTCCTCGCCGTTCCCAAGCTCTACCCGCCAACAAGTGACCCCGCCCAATGAAACAATACCGGACCAGTCAGTGCATCAGACCATCAGTGCAGTGATGTGTTCGATTGGATGCCGATATCTGAGGGGCGTGCCCTGGAACTGGTTGGTCAGCATCTTCAGAGAGGGGCTGGACATAGGGGGTTTTAAGGACGTCGCAGAGCACGAAATGAGGCTCTGAGCCCTGGGTAAACGGCTCATCCAGACGCTTCTCGCTATGAACTCTTAACGCTTGCCATTTTGCTGATATACCTTTTTTCATGTAAATAAGTTTTCTCAAAGTGTCATTAAACCTGCTTATATATATTTTACCAACTTCGAAGATTCAATCCTTCATACCCGGAGTCTCTGCACGCTACCAAGTGAAGGCCGGGTCGACTTAGCCCCAGCGTCACGACAACTGGTGACCAGCGTTGGGATCTGAATCTACAAGCCACAACATCTGGTGATTGGAGGTGGATCAGAATCTACAAGCCACAACATCTGGTGATCAGAGGTGGCATCTGAAGCTACAAGCCACAACATATGGTGATCGGAGGTGGCATCTCAAGCAACAAGCAGGAGCAACAGTCGGCCAACAAGAGAGCAGCTCGGAACATCGATCGCATGCGTGGGTGAGTGCTTGGCTTTTCTTCTGATGTGGACCAGGTTCTAGAACAGGGTTAGATTTTAGAACTGGTAAAAAGAGTGTTGAAACGCCTTTAGGTTTGGTAGTTTGCACAGTTGTTTTGGAAGAAGCCGACACTCGGAGCGATCATGAACCTACAAAAGCTGCAGAAACCGGAACTGTTGCTATTGTGTGAGGAATTGGGAATTGATACAAGTGGTTTGGCACGAAAACCCTTGATTATAAAGGCAATCACTGATTTGGGAACTGATGATGAGGAGCTCAGTGAAGCATGGAACCTCATAGGACAAAAAAAGGAGGAGCAACTCAGACAGCAGAAAGAGCGGGAAAAAGAGGAAAAGAGGCGTGAAATTGAGAGAGAAGCAAAAAGGCTGGAGCAAGAAATTGAGCTCCGGAAATTAGAACTAGAGTTGAGCAAGAGGCCGGGCAATTGTCCCCAGCTAGCGGTATCTCTTCTCAACAAGGAGGCAGATTTCAAGATGTCAAAGTACATGCAGCCATATGTGATATCAGGGGATATCGGTCTGTATCTGGCTAACTTTGAGCGAACCTGCGAAAAACTGTCCTTTCAGCGAGACACTTGGTCTCAGAGATTATTGACGGTTCTGCCCTGCGAGGCAGCGGAGGTTGTCGCGCGGCTGAGCAAGGAGGACGCGGACAACTACGAGAAGGTCAAAGCTTGCCTTCTGAGAAAGTATAGGCTTAGCGCCGAGGCGTTCAGACAACGTTTTCGGAACGCTACTAAGTCCAGGGACGAGAGTTACCCTGAATTCCTGTACAATTTAAGAGTCAATTTGGGCGAGTGGCTAAAGAGCACAGATTCCTACAGTGATAGGGACGCTGTAGTCGAGCGAATTCTTTTGTAGCGGTTTTATAACTGCCTCCCAGAAACAGAAAGAAATTGGTTACAGGACCGAGGCGACATTAAGCCGGCAACTGAAGCTGCCGAACTCATTGAGGAGTATGCTTCGCGCCGACAATTCAGCAACCCAGCAGTGGATAGGCCCTGCAATCCCAAGTTGAGTGTGAATAACCATCAGGAAAGGCACTTTGCTAGAGTTGGAAACGAAGAAAGGAAGGCTTCTTCAGGCAAACTCCCTAGAAAGGACGGCAGTGAGAAAAGTGGGGAAGTGACCAACGCACAGAACACAAAGAATAAGCTTGAGGCTAGGAAGCCGCTCACATGCTTTAGGTGTCATGAGCAGGGTCATATTGCCGTCAACTGCCGGAAAGAAAAGATTGCTTTCTCGTATGTCAGTGACTGCGATGAAAATATGCAGCTTTTGGAACCCTACCTGCATGACCTAGTAGTCAACGGGAAGCCTTGCAAGGTACTGCGCGATTCGGACGCAACGATGGATGTTGTCCATACGGCGTATGTGTCGCATTCCGACTATACAGGACAGTGTGCATGGATCCGCCAGGTAGTGGAGGAGCAGAGTGTGTGCTTGCCAATCGCGAACGTGGCCATCGAGGGCCCTTTCGGCGAGTTAACAACAGAGGCTGCCGTTTCAGGAAAGCTTCCTAAGTGCTATCCGTATTTGTTTTCCAACAAATCGGACATGCTACTGCGAAAGAGGGGCATCCTTTTCGGAGACAGAGTTGTGCAAGCCTTAACACGTTCAAAGGCACGAGAACTAGCTACACTGCTCATTCCAGAAAAATCCACAGCGGAGGAAACGGCAGTTAAAACAGTGGTCGATGCGGAAGATAGCGGGTCAGAAAACTTTGAGAGCGAGGCATCTCAGATAAGTCAACTTGAAAGTGAGCTTGATGAGACGCGGAATGAGGACGTTCTTGAGAGTAACCTCTTGCCGCCAGTGTCTAGTAATCTCACGAGACTTTTAAGTGGAACCCGAGAGGACTTAGCTATGGAGCAAGTCAATGATCCCAAGATACAGGAGATAAGGGAGCGCCACTGCACCACTAAGACAGCAAAGAATATTTCTTTCGAGATGAGAAAGGGAGTGCTGTATCGCTTATTCAAGGATAAGCGCGGAGTAGAGCGGGACCAATTAGTCGTTCCCCAAAAGTACCGCGAAGACTTGCTGCGACTTTCCCATGGCAGCTCGTGGTCATGTCACCTTGGAATAAGGAAAACAAAGCAGAGGCTGTTGCAAGAATACTATTGGCCTGGATGTTTTAAGGACACGGAAAATTTTGTATGGTCATGCGACACGTGCCAGCGGGTTGGAAAGGCGCAAGATAAGTGGAAAGCTCCGATGGTGTTAGTACCAATCATTACCGAGCCATTTCACTGGTTAGTAATAGATGTAGTTGGGCCACTTCCTGTGACAGAGTCAGGGTACCGTTATATCCTCACTATGTTATGCCCAGCCACAAAGTTTCCAGAAGCTGTTCCGCTGCGCGAGGTGACGTCCGAGAGTATAGTGGATTCGCTGCTGTCAGTGTTTGCACGAGTTGGATTCCCTTCCGAGGTCCAAAGTGATCAGGGTAGCGTTTTCACAAGTGTCCTCACCACCTCATTTCTCGAGCGATGCGGCATTAAGGTAGTGCATAGCTCGATCCACCATCCGCAGAGCAACAGCGTAGAAAGATGGCATTCTGATCTCAAACGAGTCCTGAGGGGACTGTGCTATGAAAACAAGCGCGAATGGGATACCTGCCTGCCTGCAGCACTTTTCGATTTGCGGTCAGTGCCGCACGAATCCACTGGATTTAGCTCAGCCGAGTTGGTGTACGGAAGGTCACTGCGCTCACCTTTGCGAATGGTGCGCGAAGCCTGGGAGGGGCGCGGAGAAGACCCAACAGTAGTAGAATTCATTCTGAACCTCTTGAATCGCTTACATAACGCTAAGGAACTCGTTGAGGCCAGCATGAAGTCAGCCCAGGCTCGTTCCAAAGTGTACTATGATAAGTCAGCCCGTCAAAGGACGTTTCGTATCGGGGACCAGGTGATGTTGCTGAGAGGTTCAAGGCAGAATAAGCTCGAAGTACAGTGGGAAGGACCTGCTGAAGTCGTTGCAAAGCTTTATAACACTAACTGCGCAGTGAAAATCCCTGGTAGGCGTAAAGAAGTGCGCATTTATCATTGCAATCTTATGAAGCCTTAGTGCAGAGGGAAGCCGTGGTAAATCTAACGTTGAACCTTCCCGAGGAGATGGGGGACAACTTGATTTGCCTCAGCGGAGAAGAAAACAACGCTCAGGAGCTTCTCAAAAAGACGGAGCTCTAGAGAGAGGGCTTATTGCGCGTCAGAGAAAGAGTGCACTTGCATTGTATGGGCCATTCAAAAATTGCAGTGCTATCTTGGAGGGGCCAAATTCACCGTAGAGACGGACCATTGTCCCCTGGCTTGGCTACAAACTGCGACATCGAAGAACAGTCGCCTTCTGAGGTGGAGCTTGATTTTACAGCAGTACAATTTTGAAATAAGATACAAAAAGGGGAAGTTAAATGGGAACGCGGACGCGCTTAGCCACTGTTTCTAAGTGGTCCGAGGTGCTCCTCACCATGTATCCAAATTGATACTCAGGTTCTTTTTTTTTTTTTTCGTGCGCTTGAATATATGTGACTATGTAAAGCAGCACGTTTGGTTTTCTAGGCATACGTGGGTCCTGAGCGTTTTGAGTGTGGGCTTTTCTCGGACAACGATGACAGTTTTCTTTTGACCTGGTCTCTTCAGACGGGAGCCGAGTGCTTGCTTAGACCTGTGGTTTAGTTTCAGACAGCTCAAGCAATTTGGCCTACGACAATCAAGACAACGCGACAAGCAACAGCGAGCTTCAAGCGTTCATGTGCAGGCCATTAAGTCGTCTCTTCATGCAGCAGCTGCGACTGCTGCCCTCCGAGACTCTTCTGGCGGGGGAGGAGGCTGTTATGACCGTGCATGGTCCGCACTTGCATGCTCTATTGTTCGCCTGTGGGCATAGATATGTGCTGTTGGTGCAAGGGCTCTAAGTGAGCCTGTTTCCATGAATCCTTTTGTGTAAGCCTGTTTTGCTTTGTCGAGACCTTGCAAATGCCAAATTGGCCCTGTCAAGGGAACCTCTAGAAAAATACAAAGAAATGTCGCCCTGTGGGAAATAGCCGGAAGTGCTTTCATTCAATTGTTCACCCTTCCCGTCGAGAAGCGCTATGGTCAAGTGAGGAATGCCTATTGTCCAAAGGAGATGACGTCCGCTGACGTACAGGACAAGAAAGGAGCACGACGCATACGGCCATTAGAGGAATTCCCGGGAATGCAGGAAAGATTTGCAATTGCCGGAAAGGGACAATGCTGGGAGCAGTATGTGGCGCGCACATGCACTTGGGTTTTTGAGAAGGAAATCCACTTGCCGGAACCACAATATCGGATCTTTGCAGAAGAATAGAAATGTACCTCCTCGCCGTTCCCAAGCTCTACCTGCCAACAAGTGACCACGCCCAACGAAACAATACCGGACCAGTCAGTGCATCAGACCATCAGTGCAGTGATGTGTTCGGTTGGATGCTGATATCTGAGGGGCGTGCCCTGGAACTGGTTGGTCAGCATCTTCAGAGAGGGGCTGCACATAGGGGTTTTAAGGACGTCGCAGAGCACGAAATGAGGCTCTGAGCCCTGGGTAAACGGCTCATCCAGACGCTTCTCGCTATGAACTCTTAACGCTTGCCATTTTGCTGATATACCTTTTTTCATGTAAATAAGTTTTCTCAAAGTGCCATTAAACCTGCTTATATATATTTTACCACCTTCGAAGACTCAATCCTTCATCAACCCGGAGTCTCTGCACTCTACCAAGTGAAGGCCGGGTCGACTTAGCCCCAGCGTCACGACAATACTCAAAAAGCGTTAGCTGAAGCAGAAATTAGAATATTAAAAATAAAACGAGTACCTCGCGGACGCCAAGTCGAAACAGGAATTAAAGCAGAAGAAACTGACGCGAACGCTTTGAAAGAGAGGCTCCGAACAGTGCTTTGAAGCTGCGTGTCAGGTGATGCATCAGCCGCGACATCGGACGCTACCACGAGCACTGAGCCGACCTTTGCCGGATCGAGTGAGTCAGTCGGCGTGCGCGAAATGGTACTTGTAGCAATCACAGCTCTTTAATATTACCAGTTGCAAAACTTTCCATAGTCCACGTATATATATATATATATATAAACAACGGTTTCGATTGGTCAAAAATTAGCTGGGGCTTAGCTTTAGTTAAGTCCGGTGAAGTCGACAAAGAGTCTTCACTGTTCAAAGTGTCCATTACATTCCATTCGGAGTCGTCACCGGTTCAGGACAATTCAAGAGAAGCGCGACGCTGTTCCCGTTCTTCATCTGTCTCTGTAGCCCGCTGTCGTTTCCTGGCTTCATCGAGACGGCATGATTAGAAAACGTTTTGTTAGACATTCACACTAGACATTCACATGAGCAGCAACAAATGACCAAAGCAGGAACTGCACATGATTAAGAACAGAGGAAAGTGCACATAAAATACATCCTAACGAACAAATACATCACAAATCAGTATTTACATACAGAATCAAATTTGGCTATTCGAGATGATATATACAATTTTGAATGGCAATCTACATGAAGGTATAGACAGTATAGAGAGTAGTGAGTTGACATAAATATTTACATTATATTACAGGTACCAAGGTGAATAAAAACCAGCCGGACACGTCCATCCGACACGGAAACAAAAGGACAAGACCATTGGCGAAGGAACTCTCGCTCCCCAAGGTAGAAAAGTTCCTCAGCCAGAAAGCTTACGATCTCCTTTTGTTGACGCGCCAGATACGTTGCAAAGCCATTTGTACTAGAGAGACCAAAAATTTCCAAAGACAGAGCAATAGCCAGCTGAAAATATTGTGCGAGGCTCTGCATGGTTATCTGTGCGTGGTTATCGACCCGCACAGAGCGAGGATGTGTGATGCGAGGGTGTGCAATGTGAGGACGTGCGACGTGTGCACGACGGAAGAACGTGCGACGTGCTCACGGTGCGAAGGCGTGCACACTGTGAGGACTTTTGTACTCGCGTGTGTGTGCAGCAAAATCTGTGCATAGCTATCAACATTCAGAGTGCATGGATGTGGGCACTCACTTAGTGCAAGGAATGAGTGCACTCTGAAATGTGCAAGACATTAGTCTGATCTCAGACGAGAGACATTCGGCATGGAAATGCTACCATGCTATGGTGATACTCTGCATGGTTGCAAGGCTCCTACATCACACCTCATGTTTGTGTTGCACATAATACTAATATGCCAGCTTTAGGCCTTGTGCAAGGCCTCAATCAGTGTCTGCTACAGTTATGACACAAAATGTTTTGCAGAAATGATGCTCTCCATGAGATGAGTCTCAAGTGCAAAGAATGCAAGCTTCCAAAAGATACATGCGGTCACCTGGATTGGCTTTATTGGCTGATACACGGTGGTCACAAAACATCTGCTTTCCGTCCACAAGGTTCGAGCTTGGATACAGGTTTCCTTCTTCAGCTGCTCTTGGCCTGTTGGATTCGAGCTTGGATACAGGTATTCACTGTGCGACTTCTGCAAAATGCAAAAAAAAAAAAGGCAGGACTCTATTCCAAAATCCGAAAATTCAGCTCATGTCTTTACAAAACATTCTGAGAAAGGGGTAAGTAGGTGCTCTATTATAATTTGATAACAATTCAAAAATTTTCGATTCTTAACTATTGTCACAAGCTGCCTCACCTATTATACAGCGGAAGATGCGGGAGCTTATGGCTGGAATATAGAGCGAAATTCACGGGACTCCGTCGCTCCTCTGGACAAGATTCGACAAGCCGATGGGGCAGTGACCGCCTGTCCTTGACGCGGCTGCTGCGTAGTCGGCCGAGGGTATAAAATAACCGTCAGCAGCACGCCCTCACCAGTGCGTTTGGGGAGATTCAAACTTCCGGCCACTCCGCGGTGCTCCGAAAGCGTATTGTGTTCTTCGGGCCCGCGATCGACGCATCGTCCTCTGCACCTGTACGGCCGCCGCTACCGAGCAACACAGCCTTCGACGCCTCAGCAAACAAGAAAGACGTGAGAACTTCGGACTGTTGTTCAATCGAACATTATTTTCGCTTTGTTAACTTTTGACCTGACTTAGTAGTATTTTACGCTGTGTTCTTATGTAACTTTTGCTCATACTTATAATATCTGAAATACCTGCTTTATTATCTTTATAGTCTTCATATTTTTATCACAGTGTTTTGTTCATTGTCGGGTTATTTTTTTTTCTCTTATCATTTATTTCTTCGTCTTTATCAATATCTTGTCGTGGCGTTGTATTCTCTTTCATGGTACTCTATTATTATCAGTGTAATTTTGGTCTGCTATTTATAAACCTTCAATTGTTTGTAAAAGAAAGTGACCTAGTTGTACTTATTCCTCAATCACGCACCGACACACGTGTTTCACGGGTTGACCGGCCTAACTTTTAAATGTGTTCACAACCCTCATAGAGGAACGACGAGTAATCGTAAAGAGGATCCCGCACCTCTTTTGACCGTAGAGGCGGGGGTTTGTGACAACTATAGAAATCTGAGGAACTGACACAAGAATACAGGCTGTTCAGCATCAGTCCATCACAAAATCTAATACCTTAATCGAACAGATATTTCAAGGGTCTTTGAACCATACCCTATCAATCAAAGACATTTGAGCATTGCTTCATGAAAAGCTACAATAACTACAGTGTGAACAGACCAGTGCAAAACTGCAGATTTAAATGGCCTTTGAGAAATAGAAGTGTGCACTCTAGGATATGGCTTAGCACACAGGGCTAAGGAATAAAACCAAACCTGAAATGAAAGATTATGCAATCCTACATATATGATCATAGAAGGAAAACAAAATTGCACACAGAACAGTGCGGAAAGTATATCATCATTGCAACTTGTACAAAAACAGTTGATAACACATCTCCAAAAGTGCACGACTATTACTTGAGTCCAGCAGCGAATTATCGATTGCAACAGCGGGGGTACAAGAGCTTACAGTGAGATGATGGAATCTTTCAATGATGATCGAGAATGCCATGTAGAAGTGGCACAACTCCCCCCAAGTTTACTAAAGGCTTGGTTAGGATTCATGACGGCCCCTCAGCCTTCCTTCCAATAAGGTCTTGAGAAATACCCTAACCACTCGAGGCAGTGGAAACAGTGCATGGGGATCAGGTTAACTGATAATCACAAACATGCCTTGACTAACACCTTTACTCCAAGCGGTCCTCGAGCCGCCCCCCCCCCCCCCCCCCTTTTGTTTTTTTGAAATGAAGCTCCACTTGAATTGCTCCTCGAGTGCAGGAGAAAACCGAGAATCTATAAGTGGCAATGACACTACTACAAGGACATCTAGACTTCCACTTGCAAACATGGGGCATTGCAGCTTTCACACACTGTGCAGACTTTGTTCTACTGCATACGATGCCTTTCATGAAAGTGGATACAATAAGGATTCACAGACCCACTCTCTGAAGCATTGGCTCTGAGAACCTCAATCTGACTCGAAAATACTGAAACATCGTTTCAAGTACGACCAAGACAAGCCTCCTAAGTTCCTGCGGCTGACGTTGAGCATGGATAACTATTGTCAGTTGCAGATTTCAATGCTGTAGTTGATCATCACATTATGCTACTGTGGTGTAGGTACATTTCAAGTCATCACCAGATACCTTAGCAACATTTCAGAGCATGCCGAGTGCCAAGTTGCAGAAAGCATTTGATGGCGAACAGCAAATGAAGCATGTACAGTGGTTTCTGTGAACCATTGTGGACAGTGGTGCAATCGTGGGGAATGGCATATTGTAAATAGGAAGACAGCGAGGTACCGGAGGTGCAGTTGTGCCGTGGAACACCTGTGCTGCACACATCAATGGCTTTCTGATTGCCTCAAATGCCTTTATGTCTAGATACAGTGCTGAAGGGGGGGGGGGAGGAGGAGGCTGCGTTTGTGTACAAAAGGGGCAGGGGGGGCTGCTACTTTCAGGCAGTGTCTGATACGTCCTAATCTAAACATCCTAAGCATAAACACATGCAGCAGCAAGCATGCAATGCATGTCTAAAGGTGTGCGTCCGTCGAGATATCTGCAGGCCACCACCGAGCGTTTCCACTAAGTCTCTATAGCCAACACAAAACTGATCTGCATGCCCACCACCACAGTTTTCTCTCAGCACCATCGGAGCACTGTTTAAGTTTTTTAATGCAAAACCATAACTAGCCCTTTTACACGTAATTTCGTCCGTGACCATTGTTGGCTGCGTTGGTTTCGAAAGAAGAGCAATCACGCCATTGTTGAGCATAGAGAAGCTTGGTAACATAAGGCATGTGGCTGAGCTCAATAAGAAGGATCAGATAACATGACATTTGGGCAAAGCCTTTAACCTCAAGTACACTGAGTGGCTGCCCTTAGCAGAGATCGAAAGCGAAGCCAGCAGAGCATCTATATCTACTGTGGCTGCATTAGCTGTGCACCGCTGCCTACAAGAAACGCAGTACACCAACTGTTTTCGCAGCCAGCCACACCTACTCTTGCTCGGCTAAAGTCTGCTTTGATTGATTTCCTGCTTAGCCAATGATGCCTATGGTGCTAGTGTGGCCTCTGATGGAGATGCTCGAAATTATAATGCGGCTGCTGATTCCTCGGTGCCGGTTCCGCAAAAGCCATTCTTTGCAGGCAGAAGCTCCTTATCGGAAGATTTAGGGCAGTGATCGTGCAATCAGAAAATTTGGTCAAAAATCTGAAGTCTTATAGAAAATCAGACGGGTTGGCTGCAGGTATGTACGCAACATGCCTTTCCCACAAGTGTGTCCTTGTATGTGGAAGCCACCAAGCAGAGCAAACTTGCTATTAGTCCTCAAATGTGTACCGTAGCTCAGCACTAAGTAGGTTCTGAAACATTGCTCATATACAGTGACAACTTGAAATGTGCAGCACCATAGAAGTATGTGATGACCAATTACAGCACTGGAGTTAGTGATAGACCATGATTATGCATACTTGGTGTCAGAAGCTGGGATGTCAGGAGGAATGCCAAAGCCATACCCAGAAAAAATAATGTGCCAGAAGTTCTAAGTTAACCAGGGTTGACCTGGGCTGTCACTCAGCCAATGCTTCAGAGAACAGACCTGTGCATACTCACTGTATCCACTTTAGTAAAAAGCTTGTAAACCCGCAGAATAAAGCCCACAGAGAGAGCAAATGATAAGATGTCAAGTGTTTACAAGTTGAGTGCCAGTCCATGAGCCCTCAAGGTCATATAACTGCCAATAAATGAAAAGCAGGCATTCAGGGCTGCATGGAGTTGAAGTGAATGTATTCTTATGAAGTGAAGATTTCCTGTCACTATACTCAATCTCACAAGCTGTCTGCTGCACCTGGCCCATTCGAGATCATATAGATTATAGTAGGTAATTGTGCTCCTAAGTGCCTCTCGCCTCTTGAATTGGCCAGGGTGAAAGTAAGAGCACAATAACCTACTTAGACCCTTTGCAAAACTCAATGCGTCACCTATCTTATATAGCAAAATCCATGTGGGAGAATATTTTTGCACGTCCTGGGTGCACAGTCACGTGACACATGGGTGACGTAGCCTATATGTCACATACACATCTCCTAGATTTTTTTTATTTTTTACAGAGGCATACTGCTCAGTCAAAAGACGCGATGCGCGGGAATGTAGTGAGCACCGATTCTGTGCATTTGCAATTTTTTTTCTTTCGTTCTGTTTCTTCCGATAGTTTGGTGGGGCGGCTGGTATGCAATGCGACGCGGGGATTCTGGTGTCATGAGTCTGCTTTTTCGCAGCATGCCGCAGGGATGGTGCGTTTGCTTTCTGCAGTCTAAAAAAAATGTGCAAGAGTACTTGCCGTGTGCAGGGCTGCATATATATTGAGTACCAAAGTGTGAGTTATTTGCACACACGCACGCCCATACGCGCCCATACACATGCAGTTTTGTAGTGGCGCAAAAAAAAGTAATTCTGTCAAGACAGAGCACCTTCTAAAGGGCACATAAACTTTGACGTTTGGATTAAGCAATGGAATTATACAAGATGTTTCACATAAGTTTTGCTTTATGGGGTTTAACGCCCCAAAGTGACTCAGGCTTGTATCACTTGAAGGGCTTAACTCGAGGTATAAAACCGGCCCATGTGCGAACACAGAAGCAGTCAAACCTTCAGTGCTACAAAAAAAAAAAAAAAAAAAAGAAAAGCAAGCGTGCATGCGTGCATACTGCTCTGTGCTTAGCCGAGGCAGCTCCATGCCATCACTCACTTGAAACCGTGCTGCCTGCATTGGGCAGCCCCCCCGATTCTTTCATTTTTTCCGCACTGCCAAGTAAAAAAAAAAAGCAAGCGCGCATACTGCTCTGTGCTTTGCCGAGGCAGCTCCAAGCCATCACTCACTTGAAACCATACTGCCTGTGTTGGCCAGCCTGCCTGCCCCCCCCCCTGATTCTTTAATAAACGTTTCAGTTGCCAGTACCGCCCTGTGTTGTCTCTGTGTCTGCTGCGGTTTTATTTTCCTTATGATTCTTTAATGTTTTCCGCACTGCTAAGTGAAAAAAAAAGCAAGCGTGGATACTGCTCTGTGCTTTGCCGAGGCAGCTCCAAGCCATCACTCACTTGAAACCGTGCCCGTTGGCCAGCCTGTCCCCCCCCCCATTCTTTCATCCTTTCCGCACTGCTAAATAAATAAATAAAAAAAAGAAAGCATGCATGCTGCTGTTTACTTAGCTCGCAGAACAGCTAGACTCCCCTCCCTCCACTCCCCCTTCCCACCTGCCACTCGTTTTAAAGGAGGGCCTACCTCCCAGCACCCTTGCGTCCTTCCCGCACAGACCAGGCAGCCCTTTTCTCACTCGGCTCCCAATAGAATGGAAAAAAAAAAAAACCATGCAGGAGTGACATACACATGTCACTTTTGTTTCAACGAGGGATGGGCTGCTTTGGCCTGAGCAGCAGTATAGGAAGCGCTCAAGATTTGATTGCTTCTGTGAGCAGCGCGTTAGAGCACAGGGCTCAATCGGCCACCTTTGTACCTTAAGTTAAACCCGTTGTGTGAAACGATAGTGCCGGAAAATTGTTGGTTCATAAGCTAAGCCACATCTTTTATGAATTTACAGCTTAATTTCAAACACCAACGTTTATGTGCCCTTAGAAGATGCCCTCAGTCTGACAGTTATTTCTTTTCTGTCATGCAAAACAGCATATGTGTGGCGTGAGTGTGTGCAAGTAACTCATGCACTAGCCTTGCATGTTTTCATTACAATGAGGAAAACAAATGCACAATCCCTGCAGCGCACTGTGAAGAAGCAGACTCTTGACTCCGTGTCCTTACATTGCTTGAATACCAACAACCCCGCTAAACCACCGGAAGAAAAAGAATGAAAGCTATGCAAAAGATCGCAAACACACAGAATCGGCGCTCACTCTACATTCCCCTGCATCATGCCTTTGACTGAGCAGCGCTTCTCTCTCAAGAAAAAGAATATAAACTGCACAAGATATGTGTACGTAACATATAGGCTATGTCACTGATGTATCACGTGATTGTGCACTGAAGACATTCAAAAATATCCTCCCAATTCCCTTTGGGGCAGAAGTTGGGTGCAATGCTGTATATTTCTGTATCAAACCTCATGTTAAACACGAATCTGACGAGGAGCACGCCTTCACTACTGAAAACCAGGAGGGGCGGAAGTGGGGTGGGGGGTTATGAATTTTGTTATGAGTGGAGCAGGTAATGGATGTGGTCATTGTCACAAGAAATGTCTCCTGGCAGCCGCCTATTTCTGTCCCCAAAACAGGTTTGGCCGCCACAGTGAAGGGATTTGCGCTGAGCAGAGAAGCATTGCAGAAATATTCTGCCAGAAAAACCCCATACTTCATTCATGGTTTATGATTACATATGGCATAGTATTATCAATAACACTCCCTTCTATTCTCTTTTCACGGTACATACAAAATGCATTCGCACTCAGTTTAGCAACCAAAAAAGTGCAGGGGGGCCTTTTAGAGAAGAAATTTGTCAGAGCTGATTTATAAGAAAGCAGCCATCAACAGGTCTAGTTGAAGACACAAAGACCAGAAAAATAACCCTCCAGAAAGGTCTTCAAGGAGTTCCAATTTGAGAAAAATTTATTCACAGCAGTTTTGCATAAATGTTGTGTGAAATTTAGGAAAACAAAGAAAGACATGCTGAAAAAAAGAAAAATTAAATAGGGACAAGAGAAGTGGCAACTGCGAAAAAGTGGGTCACCTGTAACCCTGGTCTGGACGCATGCCAGGCTGTCACTTTGGGTTTATATTATATAGGCTCATGCTCTCTTCAATTGTTTCCTCTGAAGTGCGCTTTTAGCTTTCATGTAGGCTCGCTTTTAGAGTAAAACCATGCAACTTTTTTTTAGAATTTTAAGAAGCAAATAATTTCAGGAGCTCCAAAGCTCCTTGAAATAGTTCGGATACTCAATGATATCAAAGGCCTGTGTAAACCACACTCCATGATCATCATATTGAAGTGAATGGCTTACCAGCCCAGCCTCTGGGGCCTGTGCCCAATAAAGTATGGATGCATCATGTAGAACTTATGAAATCAGCTGGTAATGACATCTGTTTCAACACTTCTGGCTTTTCCTATCTTAAAGAAAGCTCGCATTTTCAGTAAGTAGCACTTTAGTGGATAGAATGCAGTAATTTATAATAAAAGCCAGCTTCAGCTTGTCCTCAATGTCCTTTTATTACCCTAAAGCTGAACATGAGCTACGAGGGACATCATGAAGGAGGGCTCTGGGTTAACTTCCAGAGCCCTCTTCCACAAAAGGTCTTCAAGCTATGCACTGGCACCAAATGTGGGCAAATTTGCATTTTGACTCTATCAACAGGCCACAGGCACCATTCTACTCTGCATGATCAAACTCAACAGCCAAATGTCATAGCCAGTAAGCAACGGCAGCAAGCAAAGAAAACACTGAAGAAACCTAAATGTCAAAATAAACATGAGGGGTCACAAATGCAGTAGTGGGTTAGGCAAATAAAAAACTACACATGCTGAAAGATGTCTTCAGTACTTACATCAATGTCCTGCTTCTTGCCCACCACAGCACAGCGCAATTCCGGCAAAGGGTATAGAGCTTGCGGGGCCATTGTTTATGAAGCCACATGGAGCGCTTGCTGTAAGGTAAAGAGTACCATGACCCAACAAATTAGTGAAAACGTAATATAGTGCAACACGTACATACTTACATGCAGAGGCTTTGTGAGCAAGAAATAAAGGCACAGAGTCGGAACACCACAATACTGTTTTTTTTTTTTTTTCTTGAAATGATGCACGACATGCTGGTTCAGGTCACTGCATGAAATTTGCCTCTGCCTGCTAAATAATCTTAAATTATTATTTCTTTAATTCAAAATTTCACTTTGGGATTGAATTAGTTGAAGGGCGATTGCCTACAATGCCAGAGAAGAAACAATGTTGACATCACCCGAGACATACCAACAGTGAAATAAAATACCTCCTTTCACTTCATCTCGTCGCCAGCCCGGCAAAAGAGCAAGTCAGGCATCACAGTGCCCCTAGTTACAAATAAAAAAGCATTTACTTGACTTTAACTGCAAGTGCATCTTAATCTACCAGTTCCCACTAAGTTCGAGAGCAGACAAGCCCTCCCTTTCTTTATGCTTTACATCGAGCGAGCACCTTAATTGGTACTGCAGGGCCTAAAACGCCTGCAACTACAATACTACTTTTCTAAGAAATGTGGAACTTCATTATAATTCATTTTATGATCGAAGTAGCAAAGATTGTATTTTATCTTGAAAGAAGCAACACGAAAAAACAAGGGTATGAAAGGAGACGATACGGGCACTAACTTAAAACTAATGTTTATTGAAGCACACATGAAATATATAAAGAAGTCGAGCAACAACGCAAACCACTCAATCACTCATAGAGTTAATAATAATGGTCTCAATCACTGATAAGCAAAAAGCAGGACAAAAGAGGGGGCGAACGTTACTGGCAGAAGGTTTGAGTTGTTGTAAGCAGCATGAGGTGGCGCCACCAGTACCATCGCTGGGTCAGCGGCTCGTCTAGCGTCATTGGCGCCGCTTAAGATGAGAACATCTGACTTCTTTTGATCGAATCAGCCAAGTACCCCAAACAAATTTGGTATTAAAAATCACTAGCAACAAAATACCATTTCTGTGCAAAATTTGAACTGCGAGGATTCCGCGGTTTAGCTGGGAGAAGCATTCTACATCGCGCCTCTAATTGTGCAATACGCTATATATACTGCATGCGTGAAATGTGAAATTACAAAAAATAGTACAGTGGCAAGAATAGTGCCTAGAATATGTGATAGACTGATCGACTACGTGATGACATGATTATAGGTTTACGTGAGTTGGACCGCGGCAGGTGGCAAGCACGACCAGAGCGCAAGCTCATGTAATCGTGGTGTTGACGGCCAGCCCGCGGCCCGCACGCCCGCTCATTTGGTCCTCGTTATCATGTGGATTAACGTCTACGACGGTCGTTATGTAGTTATGTAGTTTTGATTCTTCAAAGTTTCCTCACTTCCATCTGTGATGAGATGCGTCATGTAACGCATCACTTTCTGCTCGCATTGAAGTTTGGTGCTGCAGGTTCTACATACATATACAAGCGGCGCTGAAAAAGCTGGGTACCGCCGGCGTGTCTCTAGCCAAAGCATCGCGTCATTCGTGTTTGTTGTACAACTGGAGGTGTGGTTTGTGCTTACCGTGAGATGCTGTGATGTATGTAGGGATTACGTCCTACGAGAGTGCTGTGATGAGTGCGCCGATGTCCGGACGGACATCAGTGTGTCCGTTTATGATCGGCGATGTTGCAGCGTGCATGTCAGTGTTTATTAGGTGCAGTGGTAATTTATTTACACGCTCTGTGCAACAATCAGACGAAAATAAGTCATCAACAATTTGTTAGACTACACTGCAGAGCTCAAAACTCGGAAAATGGGAATGCACATGATGCAGTTTTCGCATGTTGGAGTGGACTGAAAAATAAGTGCCCAGCCCACACCGCCGAGATGCGCATTACTACAGGTGAAATGGTTCAGGTTTCTGTAAAGTAGCTGCCTGGCACAGCACCTTCCTAAATGTTCAGGCTTTGTACTATTGTTGAAGGCCACTTTATCATTAATAAAGGAACGAATATGCTTTATGTGTTAATGACTAGTGCTTTTTCAACATATGCTTTTTTTTTTTTCGTTTTTCCTTAGTTTCCGTTGGTCTTCATGCTAGACAAAAACAAATAGTACACTTTTAAACTTGTCAGTCCAAAGCTGAACATGAATATCTGCCATGCATGTGACAGCTTTAATGCTAGAAAGGTTGACGTGTATAGCATGTACGTAGACGCTGCGACATCTTAGTGGCACGTTCGGCTACTTGCCCCAAGGTTGTGATGTTTAATGCCAGTGATGGCAGTCGCACTTTGGTGCAGGTGAAATGCAAATGCTTCTTTTACCTGCAAGATGTCAACGCAAAGTACAAAGCCCGGGCAGTCAAATTAGTTTGGAGCTCTCCTCTACAGTATTCTTCATAGCTACATATGTCACTTTAGGATGTGAAACCTTACATGCCACAGGTAGGATGCGTTGTTTTTTAGATTTTGTAACCCCTCATCTATGTTTGTTTTGCAACATTTGGCTAATTTTAGTTCTCAAACAGTTGTTAAAGATGAAACTGAAGCAGCGCTTGGCATGGTTTCCTGCTTGGATTAATTTGCTAATTGCAGTTCTTTGAAATTTGCATCAATGCTGGACAGTTCAAATAGCAGCTAGTTGAATTACAGAAGTGATGTGGATCGTGCATTTCAGTTCTGACAAATGGAAAGTAACGGTCCCTTCCTTGCATGCATAGGTGCCTTTAGACAAATACATACTCGGGTGTGTGATTGTGACGCATATCAAGGGTCGACAGAAGGCCATGTGGAGCCAGTGTGATATTCTTCATGAAGGCTAAAGTAAAATTGTACAACAGCTGCTGTACCATGCAGAAAAAACTTGGTTATTTAGTGTGTGATTAACTGACCATAAATAGCATCTTACTCAGAGTATGATGCAATATATAATATCTGGTTTAGCATCCCAAAATAATTACGGCTATGAGGAACACAATAGTTCAGGGCTCCGGTATAATTTCGACCACCTGGGGTTCTTTTACACGCACTGACACCGCACGATGCATGGCGGCCTATTGTTTTGCCTCTATTGAAATGCCCCTGCTTTGGCTGGAATCAAATCTGCATCTATGGGTTCAGAAGCCAAGAATTCTAACTACTGAGACAGCACAACGGGGCCAAGTATCAAAATGCATGCCATTACATTTCCTTCTAGCCTGTGGTTTCCTTCACAGAACTAACGTATACAAGGAAAAGTAAATAAAAAGAAAACACTAGTTTTATTGCACATTATATTCACATTTCAGCAAACATTCTCTAGGAAGAAATTTCTCGTAATGTTTGCATGGAAACCATGAACATTTTACAAAAACAAAACAATGCACTTACTCCACTCCAATTATTAAAGGGCAAGGTTGCGTCTATATGCTACTACACTGCACTTATCACAAAACCACAAGCCCCATCTGCTTTGGCCAATCACTTGATGAAGCTAACGGAGACCGATGTTGCACACCACAGACTGGTCGTCTCGCAACATATCTCTGCATATGTTGCATTCCATTTCATGCCATTCCACTTAGCTTCAACTGTTGCTAGCATTACTAGTCACCCATCTTTTCTGAAATTCCTTTTCACGCTGTTGCGATCAGCATCCTTGTTAACGATGGTCTCTGGCATTTTCGATGCTATCATTTTCACATCTTCCTCACCTGGAAGAACGAAGAAAATGACAAGCTTTGAGCAGACAAAAAATTAGGGAGACTCCTAATCTCCACTTGTAAGGGTATGGTGCGCCAGCATTAATGGCTCTTGTCTGCAGATCCCACTGTGGATTCCTGTTGATTTACATGCCCTTTTCTACAAACTTAATTACTAATCCCTTAATTCATGTTTCTGTTATCTCAGATATACTCATTAGCATACGGTCGTAGGCTGCCCTGTTAGGTGATAGACAACCTGGCATAGACCTTTGTAAGCCTCAACCTTTCTTAATTGGAGCTGAAACGTCCCAGAACATATTTCAAATATAACTTTGCAAGCTTGACTTAACAGCTCCTGCCATGTCGTGTGGCCTCGTGACATTTGGCTCGTGGCACTTTTGGCTTGTGCACAGGGGTCATCTGTTAAATACTGGTGGCAAATGATCAAGTGGTGCACTGCAGATTCTGAAATGTATACCTATATGCATGCAAGGATCGCATCATCACATAACATGATCAAGAGTTCTGTCAGTACCTGTAGTTACATAGCATTTCAATGCCCATTAAAAAACCACCTCAGACAATGGTTGTTGCTTCCATAAGACCTGTTCTAACAGCGTACTGACACCATTCCACTGAGCGATGGACATGTATATGCATACCCTAGATAGCTCATGATTGTGGATCTCATTTATTACTAAGACTTCCAAGGAGTTCCTGTCGTCAGAAACGCTACACTTTATGAAATCGGGACAGCTGTCTTGAAAGGTGATGAAAAGAAACAACCAGGTTACCTTGACACAGTGCTAAATTACAGATGGTGAATACCAAGAAGCTTGTACAAAGAAAAGTGAGAGTGAAATGACAGGATTTCTGAAACATTGAAATAAACTACAAACTATACTTGTCAAACCTGTTATCGAGGAATGGAAATCATGCAGTAATCAAAAACACAACATGGAGGACATTTTAGGTCATCTTCACCAAACACATACCCACACCTCACACACAGCTTCATACCTATGAAAGAGGACAAACCAATATGCAAGGAGTGTGGAGATGAACTAGCAATAAACCATATCTTACACGTGCGCCAGAGTCGGGAAAATAAGAGGAAAACATTTTGTACAATTTTGCAACAGATCCCTTTCCATCCCAGCATGATCCTAGGAGAGACGTGCAAATTTCCTGCATTTTTGGTTTCTTAAATTGTTCCTAAACAAGCTACATCCTATAGAACATTTTAGTAATTACACACAAAATAAATACATTAAACCTTATTCTTGGTGCATGGCAGCATTAGTCGCTTATGCACCATAAAAATCAACAATGTTATATAAGACAAGCTTTCGGTCTGGTGTGATCCTTATTCACGTGACAGCGCTGTCATGAGGGTCTTTGTCCCAGCGATCGGAAAGTGACCTCTTCCAATAATTTTAAAAACTGAAGGCGGTTCTACAGATCTCTAAAGACAGGAGTGCTCAACTGTTTTATCAACGTCCGCCTGCTTTGACAGCCTGGAGTGAAACTGTTAAAGAGAATACATTTTTGAACATTTAACGCGTTTCTGAAGGCGTTGCTTTCAATTACGGGACCCACAAAAAGCAGCTGAATGTCAAACGCCGCCTAGGTAGGCTTTCTAGCAAGACTGCGGTGTAGCGTGGAAAATCGCTCCGCCGGTCCATCGCTGGCGCCGCTGACTTGAAAGGCGAACTGTTCAAATATAGCTACTGACCACACCTGAAACACTGAATTGTACATGATCAAGGCAGAATTTCTCTAACACTGAGCACTGGTAGCTATCGATTTCGCGCCCAATATTGTGAAAATCTGTCCTCTCTTCGATCATTGATACATCCACGGTTGAACATTTATGCGCCTCGGGGTAGGCCAGCCGTGGGAACATGGATGCGTGGTTGCAGCAACGATCAACTTGCGTGGCACACCCTACAAAATTCCAAGAGTCAGCTTCTGCAACGAAATGTGCAGCGCACATTTTCTACCGCGAACCTAAGTCCGGCGACGCATGCATATCTCCCGCTCGTTTCCAAGATACGCGGCCATTCAGTCAGGTCACGCTAACCTCGACCATGCGAGGGTTTAAACTACATGTACGCAAAATTCAACGACGAGAAAAAGATGCAGGCTAAGCACTTTAGTCTAGTCTTCCCATAAATACCAAAGAACATTGCTGTTCATAGGGAATTCGGATCATTCGCGCTTCCGGCTTTCCGGTTGTACACTCTTGTGGTGCGGTGCAGTAGGTCTTCGCCTTGACGAGTCGATGTGCAGCTCGACGCAGTAGCAGCGCAGACCTCTAGTAGATTCGGCATGTCTTCTGCCACGGCCCTGAGGTACAATTTAAATGAAGAATTTAGCTAGAAACATCATGTTTCCTCGGTCTGCATGAGAGGAACGAGCATAATGCCATTTAATTCACATACATACTTTGGACTGCCGAATGTTCTGCACGGCGGGGTGTGTGTGTTGTGCCGGCGCTAGATCTTCGGAGGTCGATGCAGGACCTAAGACAACGCAAATGCTAGGAATAGCTCGCTCGCATTACGGGCAGATCGAGGTGATATTTTAGTGCAAAGCGAAAGCTGCTCGTTAATGTGCATATCTGGATGCCAGCTGGTAGAGCTGGTGCAGTACGTAGCATCGCCTGCAGCTATGTGCTTGACAGCGATGCTTGCCGTACACAATCCTGAGTGAAGACCGTGATCTATGTTAGAACGGATGTACTCTTTCGTAGCATCTCTTCGAGAGTCGCGGCTAGCTGATATCATAGAGGATAAGATTCATTCACGCGTAGCAAGCGGAATGTGGCCGCGTTCGACGTGCATATAGCCATGAGCCTGTATATAGACGTCCGCCGTATCTTTACGAGAATCGAATGGGTAGGTCAGACGTACCTTTAGACACTTCGTTTTATTTAAGCAACGGCCCATCTGACCTTTTCCTCTTTAGAGCCATCCTATTTCGACAGAATGCAGCAGATGGCTTTATTATGCAGCGGTCGTTTATCGGTCCAGAATCAATAACAGGCACAGCCGGCGAAGGTGACGGGCAATACCTCGACTTGTCGTCTGTCGCGATGTCTTCCTTATTCGTCCCCATCATCCACCTCGCAAAACGTCTGCCGTGCCACGTAAACTCGTTCGTTATTAATGTTCATTCTTCCTACACCAGCACCATCACCATGTCTATCTCGATTGCTTAACCAGCCCCCTAACACCTAACCCCATCTGTCCTCCTTTGAGGACCTTCCCGTCCAAGTAAGTTGCCATTGTTCCACAGCCATAACATGCTCTCCGAGTTTTCATATTCGCGAAGGAACGCTCTTAGGATATAGGCATTCTACTATTCTACTGCAACTGCTCCAACTGCTATAATGATAATGATGATGACGACTACG
Source organism: Amblyomma maculatum (assembly GCF_055883805.1). NCBI lineage: Eukaryota > Metazoa > Arthropoda > Arachnida > Ixodida > Ixodidae > Amblyomma > Amblyomma maculatum. The sequence goes on from NC_139344.1 coordinate 209,636,262, forward strand.
ACGCTGTTACATATATGACGTGGTTTGCGCTTTTAGCTTCGGCATGCAGGGTACCCTGTCGAAATTAACTGCAGTTTTCCTATATTTTTCCTAACATTAAAAGGGGGAGCTAGAATAAAATCTAAATGTGAGAAGATGCTATATATTGTCATCAGAAAAGGTGCGAAATCCCGTTTCTTCAGGAAGTTGATTTAAAAGGCAATATCGAAAAAAAAGAGTTCGAACGCTGCTTGGCGACATTGAAAAAACAAAGAATAACAAAATAGAGGGTACACTTAAGCTCCGGCTCCGCCTTTTAGGATATGATGCGATAGCGTTATTCACTCGTTTGCACGTGCTCTTGATAGTCCTTGTTTGTATACATACTGCGTGCGACTCGCCTAATCACTAGTTCCTTATGTTGTGCCTCGTGTTGTCGCGTGATCTCTGACTTAATTGGGTAGTTTATGACTGTGGGCTAATATGGCTTTTTTTTTTTCTTCACATAATTGCGTAGCCTAGGACTGTAGCCTAACACTGCTGGTATTCGATTCAGTAGCATACAGTCGTATAGGCAACCCAGTGATGGGAAAAAACACCCGCTATAGGTATATATAAAGCCCTTATTAACCCTATACGGAGGTACTTGCGCAACCTATATGAGTAGCGTTTCTTGCTCTTCGCCCAAGGGTCCTGAAAGGTTCAGTTGCCATCTTATCCACTCACCTCAAAGGAGAGGGACCGAGTTGGCTGCACCTGCCATGCCTTGCGGTCTCGTAAAGTCACACAACCCAGTGACCAATTCGGCCTTGTCACCTGCCAACTAGCGCCTGTCACAGCCGTGCCCGTGGCTTCTTGCTCACAACGGCGAAAACGCCGGATGTTCTGCCGAAAGGGGCGTTCAACCCTATCGCGTTAAAAAAAAAATTACTGGCAGACATTCACTTAAGCTCTGCCTCTAAAGATATGATGTGACAACGTTAATGGCTTCTATTACCGAGGTCCGCTGCTGATCCTAGTTCACGGAAGCACAGGTTTCTTCTGGCCTAACCGCTGATGTTTTAACTTGTATCTCTGCTTTGTTATCTCGCACACACCCATTAGCATGCAGTCGTAAGATACCGCATTATACGAAAGACCACCTGACATAAAGACTTGCTTGGCCAAGCCTTGCCTGCCTGCGTTGCCTTAGGTCAACGTGTCGGGATCCAAAGGTCCTGGAAAGTTGCATTCCTATTTCATGCAGCAAATGCATCGCCAACAGGGGCTACAGTACGGCGTTGCATTTGACTGATGTCCTGCGACACTCAACTAGCGGCCGCTTCTTTGATGACCCAAGATAAAAATGATAAATGGGCGAGATGTGCATCACCAACTGTGCATACCACTTGGCGATCATCTGACTTAGCGGTGGCTTATGGGACGGCTGAGAGCCCAAATTGTACCGGTGCAGAAATTGTATTTTGACCGGGGCCTATACCACGGGTCTGTACTCAACTGGCTGCCTGCGGCAGTCTACTAGGAGCCGTCTCATTGGTGTTGCTGATGTGATAAGGCATAGAAGAAGCAAGTGCGTCACAAGTATGACTTACAAGAGGGCGCTGCGCACGATTATAGGCCCGGCTATTTGATGATGAAGACTATATGGTATAAGACGCAACAAGTGCACACAATGTGATGGGTGCATAGGTCGGCGGACTCACTCGGGCTCACTCAGGCTCACACTCAGATCAGGATCTAAGTTATGAGTGAGTCCGGACTCACATTCAGATCATGATTTGAGTCGTGAGTCCGGACTCGCATTCAGATCATGATCTTAGTCGTGAGTCCGGACTCACACTCAAATTATGATCTGAGTTTGAGTGAATCCGGCCTCAGATTCAGATCAGTAGTACTTTCGTGCGGGCGCACGAGTTGGTTAGACAAATCTGAAGACGTCTTGAGGTAACAGCGCGGAAGATTAGAAGACGACACAACGAGCGCTGACGACACAGCGCTCGTGTCGTCTTCTAATCTTGTGCTCCCGTCCACGTTCCGCGCTGTTACCTCAAGATGCATAACCAACGTGCCCAAGCTGCTATTGAAGACCTCTGCCGCTGCATAGCTACACACAAACACAACACACACACAAGAGAATGAGGCAAGACGTTCACAGATATGATGCGCTCACTACCAACTGGCTGTTATTTGTGATACGAAGAAGAAGAAAGCATCACAAAAACACGCAAGGGTACAAAAAGTAGAATAATACAGATGATTCAGAAAAAATGCGAAGAAATATTTTGAAGAAGAAAATAAAACGAAAATAATGGTAAATTGCGTCTATCTTCTTGTCATATTGTTTGAACGAGGCAGTATCACTTCCTTCCAGTTGAGCGCCAGTGCGTGGCAAAGCCGTGTGTACTAGAGATACCAAAAAATTCCCAGGTACAGAGCAATAGCCAGAGCCTCTAGTGGTGTTTATTTTGTTGTTATACTTTGGAGTACTTTCACGAACGCACACATGTCAATTTTGAAGATATAATAGAAAACGTGTACTTACTCTTGAACACATTTAACCCTGATTTTATTGTTCGACAAATCTCCAAGTTCCCATTCTCTGTCGTCATATCCGCTGCCAAAAACGGCCGCTGTGCATTGACACCGTCAGTGTCATGAACTCGTTTTCGAGAGCAAATTAAGGTAATAAATACCGCAATATACGCGGTAAGACCACCGCCAATAGAGTCAGTACAACTAAATTTACGCACAGAACAATCTGCTTAAACAGCATTTCTGGGCTCCTTTAAGCAGCTTTGTCACGTTGAATATGCACCCCAGTAGTGACTGAGGTTCGCAGCTGGGTTATCGCTTCTGCTTGACTAGGTCAACCCTGAGGGCGATACTGAAGTTTCGTGCTGTTGGCAGCGGAATGAACATGGCTAATGACACTGAATAAAAAGGATTATATGCCTATACAGGACAGTTAATTCATTGTCCGTTGTAAACCACGCTTTGAAGCAGCAAACCTTTTCGAGGGAATATTAGTGACTGAGACAAGTTTAACTGAAACTCTTCTGCGTCGAGGAATTATTTAAATAAGAGAGGATATGTGGATTCGGCCAGGTACGCGTGAAGCCCTGGGAGTGCCAAAGCGTTTTCCTCGCTCAGAGCTCTAGGCAGGTACCATAACCCTTATACTAGCCCTATTGCCTGGCCGAGAAGGTAAAGTCAGACTGCCATTAAAATGGACATAATAATTATTCATTTATTTGCATACAGTTTGCCGATGAGACAATCTGATATTAATAACTATGTAGAGCAGGCATTCGCCTTATGAGTCCCTGCTGGTTGCACTTGAAGCAGGCACGACTGCCTCCACCTCCCTCAGAGCGGCCTCCATTACCGCCACCATAACTGGAGCCTCCGCTGCCGCAGCTGGAGCTGCCTCCATCAAAGCTGGGAGTGGACGGTTCCTCATTTCAGCCAGTCTTCCTGTCACCCGTCCAAAGAAGCGGGTGCTGCGGCAGGGCAGCCCCATTGTTGTAGTCGCCCGAACCATTGTTGTTCCAGCCAGAATATATGGCACTTCCGCGGCTGGTGCCCCAACCTGAGTCTGCAGGTACACTTTCTTGGCCTGCGGGCAAGCAGAAGAGTATGCGGGCGTAGCACTCTTCCATTCATTGCTGGCCTCTTCACCAGGCTGTCTGGAAGATGCCGGTGCAACTGCCGCCTTCATTCCACGACCTCGGCCCACGTCGAAACCGCCAACAGTGAACCCAGTCACGTCTGCCATTTCAAGCCCCCTTCGGAAGGGGTCCCTCCCACAGTGAACCCAGTCACGTCTGCCATTTCAAGCCCCCTTCGAATGGGGTCCCTCCTACAGTGAACCCAGTCACGTCTGCCATTTCAAGCCCCTTTCGGAAGGGGTCCTTCCTACAGTGAACCCAGTCACGTCTGCCATTTCAAGCCCCCTTCGGAAGGGGTCCCTCCCATAGTGAACACAGTCACGTCTGTCATTTCAAGCCCCTTTCGGAAGGGGTCCCACCCACAGTGAACCCAGTCACGTCTGCCATTTCAAGCCCCCTTCGGAAGGGGTCCCTCCCACAGTGAACCCACTCACGTCTGCCATTTCAAGCCCCTTTCGGAAGGGGTCCCTCCCACAGTGAACCCAGTCACGTCTGCCATTTCAAGCCCCCTTCGGAAGGGGTCCCTCCCACAGTGAACCCAGTCACGTCTGCCATTTCAAGCCCCTTTTGAAAGGGGTCCTTCCTACAGTGAACCCAGTCACGTCTACCATTTCAAGCCCCCTTCGGAAGGGGTCCCTCCCATAGTGAACACAGTCACGTCTGCCATTTCAAGCCCCTTTCGGAAGGGGTCCCTCCCACAGTGAACCCAGTCACGTCTGCCATTTCAAGCCCCTTTCGGAAGGGGTCCCTCCCACAGTGAACCCACTCACGTCTGCCATTTCAAGCCCCTTTCGGAAGGGGTCCCTCCCACAGTGAACCCAGTCACGTCTGCCATTTCAAGCCCCTTTCGGAAGGGGTCCCTCCCACAGTGAACCCAGTCACGTCTGCCATTTCAAGCCCCCTTCGGAAGGGGTCCCTCCCACAGTGAACCCAGTCACGTCTGCCATTTCAAGCCCCCTTCGGATGGGGTCCCTCCCACAGTGAACCCAGTCACGTCTGCCATTCCAAGCCCCCTTCGGAAGAGGTCCCTCCCACAGTGAACCCAGTCACGTCTGCCATTTCAAGCCCCCTTCGGCAGGGGTCCCTCCCAGCTCTCTTGGAACCGTCCAGAAACGACGACGGAGTGGCACCAGCAGAGCGATATTTTCGGCAGTGCAGGTTCCGATCCCGAAGCGGTGTTCATGCGAATGCCCATATTTGCTATCAGCGGTGATGGGTACTGTGTCCGAATTGAGAATGACCAGGCAGCGTCCGCTCCGAAGGAAATGCCGGCGGTGTTGCAGATGCTTCATGAGCTTCAGTAATGTCGCCAGGTCTCCTGCAAGAAAAGAAATTCTTTCTGCGGTGGATTGGTTAGCGCACGCACCTTTTTATATTACTAGATCACTTACCGGCTTGTAGCGGCGCGCTGCAGGAGGGGAGCCTGGCGCTCCGGGGTGACCACGGATGGTTCAAGTGCACCGCTGCAGGAAGAGAAACAGCAGGTTTCGGTTGACCAGGAACGCTGCAGCGAAGAGACGATCCCGGCTCCTTCTCTATGCTCCAATCAGAAAGGCTCCGCAACTGTGCTGGTAGGCATCCACAGCTGAGCACAGCGTTGCGCAAGTTAGGAGCCGGATGAGATGATGTCGCGATGCCTGAGAACGGAGGACAGAATAGCATGACGTGGATCGCTGTCTAGCCACGTCTAGCGCAGAACGTATTCCAGAGTACGCGCATCGCGTGAAGCGCGAGAGTAAAACTGGCCACAGACCTATTCGTTGTTCTCTACTTCCCGGTTAGTGATAGTGTGTCCAGGAGCTGACCCTGCGCTCGGTATGCACGTCAGTTTCATTCCTGGTGCTTTTTGCTTTTTTTTTAGAGCCTTTTGCTCCTCCAGTGACTGACTTGTATTTATAGTGTAGGAGGCATTGCCAAAAAATACATAACTAAATACATTACTCGTTGCGCTAAAAAAAAAGGAAAAAGAAGATGTGTTACTGCCCTAAATCTGCTACCTAGAAAAAAAAAAAAGCTAGCGTGTTACCTTTGCAGCTACCAAAAAATTACAGACTAATCCATGGCTATAAATTTTAATCAGCGCGTCTTCGCTGGACGAACTGATGATAACAATTTTATAAAGCTAATATTTCACATAAGACTTCCAGCTCAAACTACAATTTTACTCGAAATTTTGATTTAACGAGAATATTTCGCTCAAATATGCAGGAGCTTAGAAACATCATACATATGTGCCGTAAATTAAGTTGCCTGTAGAGGTACTACATGTGGTGCCTCTAGCTAACTCCACGGCACATGGTGAAGCCATTTTCTTAATGTGAAATTAAACATAAAATCACAATTTATCATTAATACTAACTTCACAAAGAACAACATCGCTTTTGATGTTTGCTCCAGCTATGTTGTGTACGGGTTTCCTGGGCCTTTGTCAAGCTGTTTGTAGAGCTTTTTGCCCAGCGACCATCCACTTGTCGGAAAATAAAATTTGATTTGATTCAATTTATAATTCTTACTGATTCGAATAACACTATATATTCCTGCATCCGTATGTACACCCAGATGTTTCTTTCAGCATTCTCATCTGTATTTACTTTTGGAGACATCACTTCAGCTCCCAGCCTATAGATGCATTCCTTGAGGTTACTATATGCCCGAAATGCGCGCGAGCGGAAGGGCGACAGAGCTTTTCACCCTTTTCGCATCGGCGTACTTGCAAGAGCGCTCTGGTGCCGAATTTCTGCTGCTTTTTGACTTCGCATTTTTAATGTATGTTGCTGCGCGAGTTGGTTATTCAAGAACGCTAGCAGACGACGGACCAGGATGAGGAGGACACACACATGCGCTCGCTAACAACTTTATTTTGGAAGACAGCCGATCCGCGCCTTATATACAGAAAAACACGAAAAGCGCTCGTGAGCACGGTTATCAGAGCTCAAACCGCAGCAAGCATCCAAGGAACGGCCGGCATCTGATATTGAACGCAATTAACGCTGTGACACGGAGTGTTAGGGCTTTGGTTAGGGGCGGGTCAGATGCAAAAAAACAGAACTGGGGTGCACATGAAGCCCAGATAAAACGATATTGAAGAGAGCCAACAAACAACGTGGCTAAAAGCGAAAATGAACGCACGAGGGCAATAACAAAAACAACAAATTAGCGCGGGCATAAGCTCGATCCGTCTATAAAGGCAAGGCTGTAAAAGTGAACGAAGGTAAATGCGCTAAAATAGGAAAAAGTATGGAAAACATGAACAACTAAAAGACTCTGAATGAAAACACTGAAATCTTATTAGCAGACAAAACCGAAAAAGGCAAGTAAGAAACACTGACAAAAAAGGTCATATGCCTAGCAAACTGAAAAACAGAACGGGATGAAGAAACAAACCACAGACGCGCGAAACTTAATGGTTAATAAAACGGTGGGGCAAAGACAGAAGAACTCGACTAAAAACTATGACAGGTGAATGCGGAACAAACCAACACAGGCAAAGACTAAATAGAATGCACAAAACAGATCTAGGCGGAAAGGAACAAAAATTCATTTTCTAACAACACAAGTGAAGGTGTGCTGACGCACTCATGCTTTTGCTTGTTGATAGCGGCGGATTCTATGATTTCACGGGGAAGTGTTGATTGTTGTTCTTAGCCAAAATTTGTTTCCTTGAACATCGGGGAAAGGCGCCGGCAGGGACTGCAGTCTCGACAGTCAGTAGTCAAATAGCCAGACTTTTTTCCTTCGGCATAATTTTGATGCTCTAATATACTTTTATTTAGGCTGTGGCTAAATGTACGTCGGACGGACTCGATCAATGGTCTTAAAGGTACGTCCGACGGACCCGGTGCGTTTTTCTTCGGGATACATCGGACGGATCCGGGAAATATTTTTCAGAGGTACGGCGGACGGACCCGATCGGTGGGGTTCGTCCCACGGACCCAACGCATTTTTCTCTGATATGGGCCTTGGGATTCGTCGGTCCGTCGGGAAAGCCGGATGGATCCGAGATCCCCAGATGTGGTTGAGATGTGGTTGTAGCAACAACTTGGTAGCCGTATGTAGCCAAGTCGAAGTCGGTATGAGGTGTGCGAGGCAAGGTATATCTACCTTGTCCGAGGTGCAAGAAGTATGTAGGGGTTTGAAACTCCCTGTACCTCCCAGCGGCCACGAATTACAGACGCTAGCGCCAAACTCCCCATTATAGGATTATAGCGGGAGGGGGCGCGTAAAAAATGGACTTGACGGGGGAGGCCGTATAGCGGACTGGTCCAAAAAGCGGTGCACTGAAGGGGATGTCGGTAGGTTGCTTCAAGCAGCGCGGGTCGCGCGCTCGCGTGCGCCCGCGTCCGGGAAAACGCTCTGCCCGTGGATTTTCTACCGCATCATCGTTCTGCCGCGGCGCGACCGGCTCGCGGCAGGAACAGTGTGATGGAAAGAAAAACCACAAGCATAGCGCTCTCGAGCAAGCGTACCCGACCGCAGCAAGAAATAGCACATAGAACAGCAGATATTGTTTCTCTTTTTTATTAACTGCACGTGAAACAGAAAATGAAAAGATGCGACAAGGTATTCCTCACACACACGCACTTTACATAGCTAACAGTTTACAGTAGTGTTATGTGTTCTGCGCTAACATTGTAATCTTGCATGCTTGCTTTATCACTACAAAAGAACCCAGTTTGCAGGCACTGCTTCTGTCAGCATGTGTACAGTTCATATGAAATTAAATAAATGATGCACATATTCATTCTACGCATTCCATACCATCAAAGCAATGTAGAAACATGAGCAAATACCTGCGTTCTAGTTACCTAGTGGTTGGTATTTGATGCAAGTAATCACGTCACTGTGCTATACATAACCAAAATGCATGATTAAAAATTTACACTACCCTTCCTGGAAGAACCGTCTTCTTCGAAACGCACGGTATTACAGCGCGGTACTAAGCGCGTTGCACAACTAGAGGCGCGATGTAGAATGCTTCTCCTGGCTAAACCGTGGAATCCTCGCAGTTAAAATTTTGCACAGGAAGGGCATATTGTCGCTAGTATTTTTTAATACCAAATTTGTTTGGGGTTCTTGCCTGATTCGATCAAAAGAAATCAAATGTTCCCATCTTATGTGGCGGCGACGACGCCAGACGAGCCGCTGCCCCAGCGATAGTATTGGTGGCGCCACCTCATGCTGCTACAACTTTGTAGCAGGAAAGAGGGGGCGAACGTTTCTGGCAGAAGGTTTGAGTTGTTGTAAGCAGCAGGAGGTGGCGCCACCAGTACCATCGCTGGGTCAGCGGCTCGTCTAGCGTCGTCGCCGCCGCTTAAGATGAGAACATCTGACTTCTTTTGATCGAATCAGGCAAGTACCCCAAACAAATTTGGTATTAAAAAATACTAGCAACAAAATACCATTTCAAAATTTGAACTGCGAGGATTCCGCGGTTTAGCTCGGAGAAGCATTCTACATCGCGCCTCTAATTGTGCAATACGCTATACATACTGCATGCGTGAAATGTGAAATTACAAAAAATAGTACAGTGGCAAGATTAGTGCCTAGAATAGGTGATAGACTACGTGTTGATATGATTATAGGTTTACGTGAGTTGGACCGCGGCAGGGTGGCAAGCACGACCAGAGCGCAAGCTCATGTAATCGTGGTGTTGACGGCCAGCCCGCGGCCCGCACGCCCGCTCATTTGGTCCTCGTTATCATGTGGATTAACGTCTACGACGGTCGTTATGTAGCTATGTAGTTTTGATTCTTCAAAGTTTCCTCACTTCCATCTGTGACGAGATGCGTCATGTAACGCATCACTTTCTGCTCGCATTGAAGTTTGGTGGTGCAGGTTCTACATATACAGGCGGCGCTGAAAACATGGGTACCGCCGCCGTGTCTCTAGCCCAAGCATCACGTCATTCGTGTTTGTTGTACAACTGGAGGTGTGGTTTGTGCTTACCGTGAGATGCTGTGATGTATGTAGGGATTACGTCCTACGAGAGTGCTGTGATGAGTGCGCCGATGTCCGGACGGACATCAGTGTGTCCGTTTATGATCGGCGATGTTGCACGTGCATGTCAGTGTTTATTAGGTGCAGTGGTAATTTATTTACATGCTCTGTGCAACAGTCAGACGAAAATGAGTCATCGACAATTTGTTAGACTGCACTGCAGAGCTCAAAACTGAAAATGGGAATGCACATGATGCAGCTTTCGCATGTTGGAGTGGACTGAAAAATAAGTGCCCAGCCCACACCGCCGAGATGCGCATTACTACAGGTGAAATGGTTCAGGTTTCTGCAAAATAGCTGCCTGGCACAGCACCTTCCTAAATGTTCAGGCTTTGTACTATTGTTGAAGGCCACTTTATCATTAATAAAGGAACGAATATGCTTTATGTGTTAATGACTATAGTGCTTTTTCAACATATAATTTCATTTTTTTTTTCGTTTTACTTAGTTTCTCATGCTAGACAAACACAAATGGTACACTTTAAAACTTGTCAGTCCAAAGCTGAAGATGAATATCTGCCATGCATGTGACAGCTTTAATGCTAGAAAGGTTGATGTGTATAGCCTGTACGTGCGTGCTGCGACATCTTAGCGGCAAGCTCGGCTACTTGTCCCAAGGTCGTGATGTTTAATGCCAGTGATGGCACTCGCACTTTGGTGCAGGTGAAATGCAAATGCTTCTTTTACCTGCAAGATGTCAACGCAAAGTACAAAGCCCGGGCAGTCAAATTAGTTTGGAGCTCTCCTCTACAGTATTCTTCATAGCTACATATGTCACTTTAGGATGTGAAACCTTACATGCCACAGGTAGGATGCGTTGTTTTTTAGTTTTTGTAACCCCTCATCTATGTTTGTTTTGCAACATTTGGCTAATTTTAGTTCTCAAACAGTTGTTAAAGATGAAACTGAAGCAGCGCTTGGCATGGTTTCCTGCTTGGATTAATTTGCTAATTGCAGTTCTTTGAAATTTGCATCAATGCTGGACAGTTCAAATAGCAGGCAGTTGAATTACAGAAATGGTGTGGATCATGCATTTCAGTCCTGAGAAATGGAAAGTAATGGTCCCCTCCTTGCATGCATAGGTGCCTTTAGACAAATACATACTCGGGTGTGTGATTGTGACGCATATCAAGGGTCGACAGAAGGCCATGTGGAGCCAGTGTGATATTCTTCATGAAGGCTAAAGTAAAATTGTACAACAGCTGCTACCATGCAGAAAAAAATTGGTCATTTAGTGTATGATTAACTGACCATAAATAGCATCTTACTCAGAGTATGATGCGATACATAATAGGCTGTGGCTAAAGGTACGTCGGACGGACCCGATCAATGGTCTTAAATATAGTGAACTAGAATATAGTCTTAAAGGTACGTCCGACGGATCCGGTGCGTTTTTCTTCGGGATACGACGGACGGATCCGGGAAATATTTTTCAGAGGTACGGCGGACGGACCCGATCGGTAGGGTTCTTCCGACGGACCCAACGCATTTTTCTCCGATATGGGCCTTGGGATCCGTCGGGAAAGGCGGACGGAGGAGGACAAAACATTTATTAGACGCAAGGGTATTCGGGGCCCCCTGGGTCCCCGCACGGCCCCACCGCACTCAAACGTTCATATTCAAACTGTCCATGACGTCGGCAGCCCGGCGAACTGCGATCGTTTGCTTCGCCGGGTCCTTGGAGCGTAGTGTGGTCTCCCAGTCTTCCCAAGTCAGGAGTGGCACCGGTCCGCCAGGAGGAGATGCCAGGCAGGTTAGTAGGATATGGGTCAGTGTCGCTTTAGGGGCTTGACAGAGGGGGCAGATTGGCGGGATTGATTGGTAGTGAGATAATAGAGAGGGAGTGGGTAGGGTCCTCGTTTGCAGTCGTCGCCAGAGATGCTGTTCCCTGGTGGTAAGGGAGGAGTGTGGTGGTGGGTATTGTTGCCGTACGGCGCGGAAGTGTGCGGTGAGCTCAGCGAAGGCATGCATGCGCTCCTTCGAGAAATCCCCCCCGAGTTCCGCCTGTGCCCGGTTTCTAGACCCTCGGGCTAAGGAGTCGGCGGCCTCGTTGCCGGGATTTCCCGAGTGCGCAGGTACCCAGATGAGCTCAGCGCGTCGGGGGAGGTGGGGAGTTGGTGTGGCTAGCAGACATTTGGCAGAGAGGTGTACTCTGCCTCTAGCGTAATTTAAGATTGCGGTTTTGGAGTCGCTAATTATGTAGTTGGCACTGGTGTCTGTCATAGCCATGGCGATGGCGGTTTCTTCAGCCTCTTCTGCTGTGGTGCCTGGTGGCAGTTGGAAACTGAGGGGGTCGGTATTTGGTTGGTAAACTACGGCCGTAGCTCCCTGGTCGTCTACAGCTGCATCCACCCAGACCGCATCCGGGGCGTCCCCGTAACACTTGTGTAGTGATTTCGCCCGTGCAGTCCTGCGGCCTCGATCCCGTAAAGGGTGTATGTTTCGAGGTAGCGGTTTGACGTATAGAGATTCCCTGATGTAGGATGGAAGCGTGCTTAGTTTTGGGTCGTTGGCAGGGATCCGGATGTTAAGCTTGTGCAATATTTGTCTACCAGTAGGTGTGGCAGCAAGGCGTATGTATTGGGCTTGAATGTGTGCTTCACTTAATTCGCGTATTGTATTGTGCAGCCCCAGGGCAAGCAGTTTGTCGTTCCTTGTGTTCCCTGTAGATTCAGAGCCATTCTTGTCGTTTGCCGAATCATGGCGTCTAGCTGCTGAGTTTCGCCTGCGCTAAGCCTGAGATAAGGGGTCGCGTAGAGGATACGACTAACTGTGTAGGCGTGGATTATGCGGAGAGTATCAGCTTCTCGGAGTCCGTGCGCCTTTCCCGTGACTCGTCTTATTAGTTGCGCGGTTGCGGCGAGAGTTTGTCTCAGCCTTTTTAGTGTTTCTTTGTTCTTCCCGTCGTTCTGCAGATACAGACCAAGTATACGCAACGTGTTTACACGAGGAACGCGTCTACCCCGGATGTTTATCTCAATGTTCGTGTGGTAGATCCCACCTTTCGGCGGCGGGATGAGGAGCTCCGATTTCTCTGGTGAACATTCGAGACCGATGCCATGTATGATAGTAGCTATGGTGTCCGCTGCGATTTGTAGGGTATTTTCGATTTGTCCGTCGGACCCATGTGTTGTCCAGAGAGTAATGTCGTCAGCATAGAGCGTATATGCTGAAGGTGGGGGATAGCTTGTAATCTATGAGCAAGAGGTATAAGCGTTATATTAAATAGGAAGGGAGATAGGACTGAGCCTTGTGGTGTTCCTACGCTGGCCAGCGTGTAGGGCTGCGTGTGGATGTTGTCGATATGCAGCGTTGCTGTTCGGTTTTGTAAGAAGGCCTTTACGTATCCGTGTACCTTGGTACCTACGTTGAGGTCCGTCAGTGCTTGTAGAATGGCCGTGTGTTTGACGTTATCGAAAGCTTTTTTGAGGTCAATGGCTAGAATTGCTTTCGTGTGGGCTGGCGCGCTCGGGTCGAGTACGTCAGTGGTTATCTGTAGTAAGGCATCCTGAGTGGAGAGCCGAGGTCGAAAGCCTAGCATAGTGTGTGGGTACTGCGAGGTTTCGTCCATGTATGCGGTAAGACGTGCTAACACGACGTGTTCAAAGAGTTTCCCGATGCAAGATGTGAGCGATATGGGGCGCATGTTCGTAGGGGTGATTGGCTTGTTCGGTTTGGGTATAAGGATTATCTTCCCATGCGTCCATGCGTTTGGGAGTGTACCGGTTTCCCAGTGATGGTTGAACAGGTCTGTGAGTGTATGAAGGGATCTGTCGTCGAGATTGCGAAGTATGGCGTTGGTGACTCGGTCTTCCCCTGGTGTGGTATTTCGAAGTTTCTGGAGAGCTGTTTGTACTTCGGCAAACGTGATCTTCGCGTCTAGCTGAGTATTAGTTGAGCCCGCATACGGTGGTAGCCGTTGCGGCTGTCCAGGGGTGCTGTATATATGTTTGAGTTGCGCTAACAGTGACTGCGTGTCATCTTTGTGCTGGTGAGTTAGGCGTGCGATAGTGTTACGTTGGATTATCTTGCTTTGGGTGGGATCTAGAAGGTGTTTGAGCAGTTGCCATGCGCGGGCGGTGGTAAGGTTTCCTCGCAACCCTTCACATATTTGCGTCCAGTTTTGGCGGCACAGCTGGTTGCCATGTTCCTCAATCTGTGCGGTAAGATCTCGTACTTTCCTCTGAAGTTTCTTATTGTGCTTCTGACTGGTGAGACGTTTGGTTAAGCTGGCGTGGGCTTCTATTAAATGAGCCATCTTCGTGTCGAGCATTGGGACGTCTTGCTGTGTTGTGTAATGTTGTGTGTGGGAGTCCTTATCGTTGAGGAGGCGTTGGACCCGGTCCTCTAGTGTTTCCCTTGGCTCTGCGGATTGATTCTGACGGTGCTGTCTAAATTTCTCCTAATTTGTAATGCGATCATTATATGTAGGCTTTCGTCCTTTGGGCCCTGTGACGTTGAGCGCTATGATGTAGTGATCACTGCCCAGGGTGTTTGGTGTTCGTTCCCATTTCAGGTATCCGAGATGTTTCCCTAGCGTTAGGTCTGGACTGTTGTCCATCTGGCCGACCTCGCCCTGTCGCGTGGGTAGGTCGAAATCGTTGAAGGCAGTCAGCTGTGACTGCTTTATCTGGTTGTAGAGTGTTTGTCCTCTACCATTGGTGCGGTTGTAGCCCCAGTCTGTGTGGGCGCAATTAAAGTCTCCTCCGATCAATAAAGGTGTATTTTTCGCGTCTTGTGTGATGATTTGTATGAGGTTAGCGCAGACCGTCGCGGGACTGCTGGGGGGATTATATATGTTGGTTACTATGAGAGAGTCCTTAGTGATATCCTCGGGGAGGACCTCGACGGTGACCTGTGCCACGCTATGTGTGTAGTCTCGGATAGTGTGCCGGAGCGCGCGTTAACGTAGGTGGTGACGGCTGATTTCTGCGTATTTTGGGCGTGATATGCGATATAGCCTGGTATATTTAGGGCTACTTGTGTGTCCTGTAGAAGGATCAGGTCTGGGGGGTATGGGTGTGTTGTTAACAGCTGTGTAAAGGGGTCACGCTTTCGCCGTAGGCTGCGACAGTTCCAGTGCCAAATGCATAGCGACTTTTCGGTTGGCGCTGGATGGTATGAATTAGCTGCCATGCTGCTGCTCACCCACACCTGTGGGCGACGTCGGCGCGAGCATGGTTGCGGGGCTGTGTGGAAGGATCATGTGGGGGTGGTGGTGGGGGTGTGGGAGTGCAGCCAGTCTGGCATCGACTGTTTGAATGATGCGCACGATTGCCGTCTCGATCATGTTTTCAACCTTTGGAGTCAGTTGTTCGCAGATGGAGTTGAATTTGGCTTCTAATTGTTGGGCTAATGATTGGAATCGCTCCTCCATTTGCTGTTTAAATTGGTCTAGTTTTGCCTGCAGTTTTGCTTCGAGTCGGGCTTCCAGCGCTTCAAGTGCGGTTAGAGGTGGTTCCTGTTCTATCCGCTTCTTTTTTGGCGGGGGGGTGTTAGTGGGGGAGGATTCTGGTGCTGCCGAGGCGGAATCTGAGTGGGCTGTCAAAGTGGGGGCCGAGTGGGGGGATGTGATGGGCGGGGGTGGGATTGGGTTGTGAAGCTGGAGTTGAAGGTGTCTTACCTCCTCCCGTAGGCGAGCCAGCTCCTGTTCTTGGGGTTCCTGGGTGCGGGCGACCCTGTCTGCCCATGTGAGGTCTGTTCGTAGTCCTGGTTTGCGCCGGGGCGTGTCTGTTCGTTTCTGCGAAGAGCTTCTCCCTGTTGTGCTACTTTGTCTGCGCGATCTCTCGGTTGACAGATCCTTGGCTTTGGCCCTGCTTGGGCGCTGCTTAGCCTGGCATCTCCCAGTCCCGGTAAGGTGGGCTCCTCCACACAGGATGCATGTTGGCGTACACATGCCTCTGTCCTTCTCCGGATGGTCGTCGCCGCATCTTGGACATCGGGTTTGTCTTGGATTTGGGCACACGTCGTATCGGTGTCCAGGGTGTCGACAGTTGGTGCATCCTTCTGGTCTGGGCCGATATGGGGTGCACAGGTGGACCCCTCCAAAGTATACAATTTTCCTGGGAACTGGTCCCCGGGCGAAGGTTATCATTATGGATTTGGAGCGCCCCATGCGCCTGGCTGCGACAATCTTCTCGGAGGGGTTTCGGCGTTGTAGGTCGTCAATAATTTCTACTTCTGTTTCGTCCCAATACGCATTGGTGATGACCCCCCGTGTGGTTTCGGCGCCCGGGGCGAGATATGTTGCCATGGCGTATTCTTTTCCTGCGTGGCTGATCGCCTTAACTTGTATAAGCTTCATTGTGAGTTCAGAGTCTTCCGTGGCCATAGTGCAGGTGTTGTTGCTGGGATGGATGCGGAGCTGCAGTTGGTTGTTGGGTAGGATGTCGGCGGCGGCGCACACGCTGCGAAGAAGGGTCTGTGGTTGCAAGTCTGGCAGGTAGAGTCCACCTTGGGACCTGAACACAACTTTGTACGCCTGTCGCGGAAGTTGTGCCATCCGCCGATTGCGAGAAAGAACACCGCGCGTCTCTCGCAGCTGCGCTTCGTTAGGCTGGTATGCGGGGTGCGATATGGTATTGCCCTGGATCGGTGAGCCGTTGATCTCGTCGGCGGAATCACGATTTACTCCTTTCGATGGACGATAAGTGCTCATAACGTTCGTCCATTCATTCGGATTGAAATCTCCTCTATCGAGGGTCTCACCTTCGACTTGTACGTGCATATTCACGGGAGCTCGTTGGCGGAGGGGGCCGTCGCAGCCGGGCAAGCGGGGCTCGCCGGGCCGGGTGCGTGCCGTCAGTCTTCCGGGGGGATCGTCTTCAGAGCCGCTGCAGCGCGCGGCCAGACGCAGACGGTTTTCCGCGAACTGGGACCCCGCTTGGGGCGTCGGGTCGAGGTTTGCGGGGAGAGCCACCGGAGCTCTCGAAAAGACGTCTGCTCTCCCTGGGTGCTCGGAGGGAACTCCCCGGACGGATCCGAGCAACCAACGTTTTTAGATCCCTTGGTAGAATCCTACCCTTGGTACACCTTGGCAACAACATGGTAGCCATATGTAGCCAAATCGAAGTTGGTGTGAGGTGTATTGCTAAGTATTGCGAGGTGCAAGAAATATGTACTGCATACTGCATGCGTGAAATGTAAAATTACAAAGAATAGTACAGTGGCAAGAATAGTGCCTAGAATGGGTGATATACTACGTGATGGCATGATGGTAGGTTTACGTGAGTTGGACCGCGGCAGGGTGGCAAAGAGCGCAAGCGCATGTAATCGGGGCGTTGACGGCCAGCCCGCGGCCCGCACGCCCACTCATTTGATCCTCGTTACCATTTGGATTAACGTCTATGACGGTCGTTATGTAGTTATGTAGTTTTGATTCTTCAAAGTTTCGTCACTTCCATCTGTGATGAGATGCGTCACGTAACGCATCGCTTTCTGCTCGCATTGAGGTTTGGTGCTTCAAGTTCTACGTCGGCGCTGAAAAAGCTGGGTGCCGCCGGAGTGTCTCTAGCCCAAGCATCGCGTCATTCGTGTTTGTTGGAGGTGTGGTTTGTGCTTACCGTGAGATGCTGTGATGTACGGATTACATCGTACTAGAGTGCTGTGTAAGACTCAAAACTCGGAAAATGGGAATGCACATGATGCAGTTTTCGCATGTTGGAGTGGACCGAAAAATAAGTGCCCAGCCCACACCGCCGGGATGCGCATTACTACAGGTGAAATGGTTCAGGTTTCTGTAAAATAGCTGCCTGGCACAGCACCTTCCTAAATGTTCAGGCTTTGTACTATTGTTGAAGGCCACTTTATCATTAATAAACGAACGAATATGCTTTATGTGTTAAAGACTAGTGCTTTTTCAACATATGCTCTTTTTTTTTTCGTTTTTCCTTAGTTTCCGTTGTTTTTCATGCTAGACAAAAACAAATAGTACACTTTTAAACTTGTCAGTCCAAAGCTGAACATGAATATCTGCCATGCATGTGACAGCTTTAATGCTGGAAAGGTTGACGTGTATAGCATGTATGTAGACGCTGCGACATCTTAGTGGCACGTTCGGCTACTTGCCCCAAGGCCGTGATGTTTAATGCCAGTGATGGCAGTCGCACTTTGGTGCAGGTGAAATGCAAATGCTTGTTTCCTGCAAGATGTCAACGCAAAATACAAAGCCAGGGCAGTCAAATTAGTCTGGAGCTCTCCACTACGGTATTTTTCATAGCTACATATGTCATTTTAGGATGTGAAACCCTACATGCCACAGGTAGGCTGCATTGTTTTTTAGATTTTGTAACCTCTCATCTATTTTTGTAACATTTGGCTAATTTTAGTTCTCAAACAGTTGTTAAAGATGAAACCGAAGCAGTT
The DNA here is from genome assembly GCF_055883805.1 of Amblyomma maculatum. NCBI lineage: Eukaryota > Metazoa > Arthropoda > Arachnida > Ixodida > Ixodidae > Amblyomma > Amblyomma maculatum. The sequence continues at coordinate 209,654,270 of NC_139344.1, forward strand.
CTTGGCATGGTTTCCTGCTTGGATTAATTTGCTAATTGCAGTTCTTTGAAACTTGCATCAATGCTGGACAGTTCAAATAGCAGGCAGTTGAATTACAGAAGTGATGTGGATCGTGCATTTCAGTTCTGACAAATGGAAAGTAACGGTCCCTTCCTTGTAAGCATAGGTGCCTTTAGACAAATACATACTCGGGTGTGTGATTGTGACTCATATCAAGGGTCAACAGAAGGCCATGTGGAGCTAGTGTGATATTCTTCATGAAGGCTAAAGTAAAATTGTACAACAGCTGCTGTACCGTGCAGAAAAAAATTGATCATTTAGTGTATGATTAACTGACCATGAATAGCATCTTACTCAGAGTATGATGTGATATATATCTGGTTTAGCATCCCAAAATAACTACGGCTATGAGGAACACAATAGTTGAGGGCTCCGGTATAATTTCGACCACCCGGTGTTCTTTACATGCACTGACACCGCACGGTGCATGACGGCCTATTGTTTCGCCTCTATTGAAATGCCCCTGCTGTGGCTGGAGCCAAATCTGTATCTTTCGGTTCAGCAGCCAAGTACTCTAACTACTGAGCCAGCACAACGGGGCCAAGTATCAAAATGCATGCCATTACATTTCCTTCTAGCCGGTGGTTTTCTTCACAGAACTAATGTATACAAGGAAAAGTAAATAGCAAGAAAACACTAGTTTTATTGCACATTATGTTCACATTTCAGCAAACATTCTGTAGGAAAAAATTTCTCATAATGTTTGCATGGAAACCATGAACATCTTACAAAAAGAAAACAATGCACTTACTCCACTCCAATTATTAATGGGCAAGGTTGCATCTATGCTACTACACTGCACTTATCACAAAAACACAATCCCCATTTGCTTTGGCCAATCTCTTGATGAAACTAACGGAGACAGATGTCGCACACCACAGACTGGTCGTCTCGCAACATATCTCTGCATATGTTGCATTTCAATTTCATGCCATTCCACTTAGCTTCAACTGTTGGCAGCATTACTAGTCACCCATCTTTTCTGAAGTTTTTTTTTACGCTGTTGGGATCAGCATCCTTGTTAACGATGGTCTCTGGCATTTTCGATGCTATCATTTTCACATCTTCCTCATCTGGAAGAACGAAGGAAATGACAAGCTTTGAGCAGTAAAAAAATTAGGGAGACTCCAAATCTCCACCTGTAGGGGTATGGTGTGCCAGCGTTAATGGTTCTTGTCTGCAGATCCCACTGTGGATTCCTGTTAATTTACATGTCCTTTGCTACAAACATAATTACTAATTCCTTAATTCATGTCTCTGTTATCTCAGATATACTCATTAGCATACGGTCGTAGGCTGCCCTGTTAGGTGATAGACAACCTGGCATAGACCTTTGTAAGCCTCAACCTTTCTTAATTGGAGCTGAAACGTCCCAGAACATATTTCAAATATAACTTTGTAAGCTTGACTTAACAGCTCCTGCCATGTCGTTGTGGCCTCGTGACATTTGCCTCGTGGCACTTTTGGCTTGTGCACAGGGGTCATCTGTTAAATACTGGTTAACATGCATGAAAAATACATTTTCACACAAACTGGTGGCAAATGGTCAAGTGGTGCACTGCAGATTCTGAAATGTGTACCTATATGCATGCAAGGATCGCATCATATAACATGATCAAGAGTTCTATCAGTACCTGTAGTTACATAGCATTTCAATGCCCATTAAAGGACCACCTCAGACAATGGTTGTTGTTACCACAAGGCCTGTTCTAACAGCGTACTGACACCATTCCACTGAGCGATGGACATGTATATGCATACCCTAGATAGCTCATGATTGTGGATCTCATTTATTTCTATGACTTCCAAGGAGTTCCTGTCGTCAGAAACCCTACACTTTATGAAATCGGGACAGTTGTCTTGAAAGGTGATGAAAAGAAATAACCAGGTTACCTTGATGCAATGCTAAATTACAAAGGGTGAATATGCTGCATGAAGATACCAAGAAGCTTGTACAAAGAAAAGTGAGAGTGAAATGGCAGAATTTTTGAAACATTGAAATAAACTACAAACTATACTTGTCAAACCTGTCATTAAGGAATGGAAATCATGCAGTAATCAAAAACACAACATGGAGGCCATTTTAGGTCATCTTCACAAAACATACCCACACCTCACACACAGCTTCATACTTATGAAAGGAGTGTAGAGATGAACTAACAATAAACCATATCTTACACGTGCGCTAGAGTCGACAAAATAGGAAACATTTTGTACAATTTTGCAACAGATCCCTTTCCATCCCAGCATGATCCTAGGAGAGACGTGCAAATTTTCTGCATTTTTGGTTTCCTAAAATGTTCCTAAACAAGCTACATCCTAAAGAACAATTTAGTCATTACACAAAAAATAAATACATTAAACCTTGTTTTGGTGCATGGCAGCATTAGTCGCTTATGCACCATAAATATCAACGCAATGCTGTAAAGTGCTTGGTTAGCTATGTTATATGAGACAAGCTTTCGGTCTGGTGTGGTCCTTATTCACGTGACAGCGCTGTCATAAGGGTCTATGTCCCAGCGATCGGAAAGTGACCTATTCCAATAATTTTACAAACTGAAGGCGATTCTACAGATTTCTAAAGACTGGAGTGCTCAAATGTTTTATCAACGTCCGCCTGCTTTGACAGCCTGGAGTGAAACTGTTGAAGAGAATACATTTTTGTACATTTAACGCGTTTCTGAAGGCATTGCTTTCAATTACGGGACCCACAAAAAGCAGCTGAATGTCAAACGCCGCCTAGGTAGGCTTTCTAGCAAGGCAGCGGTGTAGCGTGGAAAATCGCTCCGCCGGTCTATCGCTGGCGCCGCTGACTTAGCGAACTGTTCAAACTTATATATACTGACCACACCTGAAACACTGAATTGCGTATGATCAAGGCAGAATTTCTCTAACACTGAGCACTGGTAGCTATCGATTTCGCGCCCAATATTGTGAAAATCTGTCCTCTCTTCGATCATTGATACGTGCACGGTTGAACATATATGCGCCTCGGTGTAGGCCAGCCGTTGGAACATGGATGCGTGGTTGTAGCAACGATCACTTGCATGGCACACTCTGCAAAATTCCAAGATTCAGCTTCTGCAACGAAATGTGCAGCGCACATTTTCTACCGCGTACCCAAGTCCGGCGATGCATGCATATCGATCCCGATCGTTTCAAAGCTGCGCGGCCGTTCAGTCTGGTCTCGCTAACCTCGAGCATGCGAGGGTTTAAACTACATGTACGCAAAATTCAACGACAAGAAAAAGATGCAGGCTAAGCACTTTAGTCTAGCCTTTCCCTAAATACTAAATAACATTGCTGTTCACAGAGAATTCGGATCATTCGCGCTTCCGGCTTTCCGGTTGTGCACTCTTGCTGTGCGGTGCAGTAGGTCTCCGTCTCGACGAGTCGATGTGCAGCTCGCCGCAGTAGCAGCGCAGGCCTCTAGTAGATTCGGCATGTCTTGTGCCATGGCTCTGAGGTAGAATTTAAACGAAGAATTTAGCTAGAAACATCCTGTTTCCTCGGTCTACATGTGAGGAACGAGCATAATGCCATTTCACATACATACTTTGGACTGCCGAATGTTCTGCACGGCGAGGTGTGTGTGTGTTGTGCCGGCGCTAGATCTTCGGAGGTCGATGCAGGACCTAAGACAGCGTAAATGCTAGGAATAGCTCGCTCGCATTACGGGCAGGTCGAGGTGATAGTTTAGTGCGAAGCGAAAGCTGCTCGTGAATGTGCGTATCTCGATGCCAGCTGGTGGAGCTGGTGCAGTACGTAGGATCGCCTGCAGCTATGTGCGTGACAGCGATGCTTGCCGTACACAACCCTAAGTGAAGACCGTGATCTATGTTAGAACGGATGCACTCTTCATAGCACCTCATCGAGAGTCGCGGATAGCTGATATCATAGAGGATAAAGATTCATTCACGCGTAGCAAGCGGAATGTGGCCGCGTTCGACGTGCATATAGCCATGAGCCTGTATATCGACGTCCGCCGTATCTTTACGAGAATCGAATGGATACGTCGGACGTACCTTTAGACACTTCGTTTTCTATTACTAGATCACTTACCGGCTTGTAGCGGCGCACTGCAGGAGGGGAGCCAGGCGCTCCGGGGTGACCACGGATGGTTCAAGTGCATCGCTGCATGAAGAGAAACAGCAGGTTTCGGTTGACCAGGAACGCTGCAGCGAAGAGACGATCCCGGCTCCTTCTCTAGGCTCCAATCAGAAAGGCTCCGCAACTGTGCTGGTAGGCATCCACAGCTGAGCACAGCGTTGCGCAAGTTAGGAGCCGGATGAGATGATGTCGCGATGCCTGAGAACGGAGGACAGAATAGCATGACGTGGATCGCTGTCTAGCCACGTCTAGCGCAGAACGTATTCCAGAGTACGCGCATCGCGTGAAGCGCGAGAGTAAAACTGGCCACAGACCTATTCGTTGTTCTCTTCTTCCCGGTTAGTGATAGTGTATCCAGAAGCTGACCTTGCGCTCGGTATGCACGTCAGTTTCATTCCTGGTGCTTTTGGTTTTTTTTTTTAGAGCCTTTAACTCCTCCGGTGACTGACTTGTATTTATAGTGTAGGAGGCATTGCCAAAAAATACATAACTAAATACATTACTCGTTGCGCTGAAAAAAAAAAAAAGGAAAAAGAAAATGTGTTACTGCCCCAAATCTGCTACCTAGAAAAAAAAAAAAAAGCTAGCGTGTTACCTTTGCAGCTACCAAAAAATTACAGACTAATCCATGGCTATAAATTTTAATCAGCGCGTCTTCGCTGGACGAACTGATGATAACAATTTTATAAAGCTAATATTTCACATAAGACTTCCAGCGCAAACTACAATTTTACTCGAAATTTTGATTTAACGAGAATATTTCGCACAAATATGCAGGAGCTTAGAAACATCATACATATGTGCCGTAAATTAAGTTGCCTGTAGAGGTACTACATGTGGTGCCTCTAGCTAACTCCACGGCACATGGTGAAGCCATTTTCTTAATGTGAAATTAAACATAAAATCACACTTTATCATTAATACTAACTTCACAAAAAACAACATCGCTTTTGATGTTTGCTCCAGCTATGTTGTGTACGGGTTTCCTGGGCCTTTGTCAAGCTGTTTGTAGAGCTTTTTGCCCAGCGACCATCCACTTGTCGGAAAATAAAATTTGATTTGATTCAATTTATAATTCTTACTGATTCGAATAACACTATATATTCCTGCATCCGTATGTACGCCCAGATGTTTCTTTCAGCATTCTCATCTGTATTTACTTTTGGAGACATCACTTCAGCTCCCAGCCTATAGATGCATTCCTTGAGGTTACTATATGCCCGAAATGCGCGCGAGCGGAAGGGCGACAGAGCTTTTCACCTTTTTCGCATCGGCGTACTTGCAAGAGCGCTCTGGTGCCGAATTTCTACTGCTTTTTGACTTCGCATTTTTAATGTATGTTGCTGCGCGAGTTGGTTATTCAAGAACGCTAGCAGACGACGGACCAGGATGAGGAGGACACACACATGCGCTCGCTAACAACTTTATTTTGGAAGACAGCCGATCCGCGCCTTATATACAGAAAAACACGAAAAGCGCTCGTGAGCACGGTTATCAGAGCTCAAACCGCAGCAAGCATCCAAGGAACGGCCGGCATCTGATATTGAACGCAATTAACGCTGTGACACGGAGTGTTGGGCTTTGGTTAGGGGCGGGTCAGATGCAAAAAAACAGAACTGGGGTGCACATGAAGCCCAGATAAAACGATATTGAAGAGAGCCAACAAACAACGTGGCTAAAAGCGAAAATGAACGCACGAGGGCAATAACAAAAACAACAAATTAGCGCGGGCATAAGCTCGATCCGTCTAAAAAGGCAAGGCTGTAAAAGTCAACGAAGGTAAATGCATTGGTAAATGCGTTAAAATAGGAAAAAGTATAGGGGAGAAAACCTGGGCCAGGGGGTGCTGCGCCGCTCTGTGCGTCAGCGCCCTCCATGGAGACCCCGTCAAAACCTCCGCGCAGTGCGGCCGCGTCGTCTGCTCCCCGCCGCATAAAAAAGCATGCTGTCGGCTGCTGCGCGCTGCTTTCCAGCACGTGTTTGCGCGCGCGCGCTCGGTTGTTTCCTCCTCCGGCCGCATTCTGGCCGCCGTCGCGCTCCAACAAAGGGGGCAAGAAAAAAAAGAAAAAACCCTGGAATGAAAAAGTGACGGCTTTCTTTTTCGCAAAACTCGTGAAAGTGTTTTTCTCTCTTCTCTCTTTCGTGTTGAAACGATGGTTGTCGGTTGTTTTTTTTTGTTTTTTTTTTTCAGGTATCTCGTACTGCTCGTATCTCGCACCTCTGTTTGTAACTGGCGGTGCCGCAGCAGCCATCGCGGAACCAAGTCGGCCTCAAGAAACAGATATATGTCCTCAGCGCTTATAAAGGGAAAACACATACGTTAATCGTTCTATCCTCATACGCGATCCTGCTTCGGAAGCTCAAAACTGCGCATTCGCTAGAGGAGATAACTGAACTAGTGATTGCACAGCGTAGCTGTGGAATTAAGAAGACAAAGGTTTACTTGGAGAGATGTCCCCGCCTGCATGAAAAGTCGTCAGGCATTTCCTCGCTCTTCGTCTCGCGGAGAAAGGAAACTGCCGAAAAAATGGCATGCCTCGGCTTCTCGTCAGTGATCCAGGTCGTTAAGAAACCTCTCATCGTAAAGGTAGATAAGTCATTGATTTCGGATGGCAGCGCCACAGCAGCGAACTCCTGACCGCTGTCAGCAGGAACCAAAGGGTAAGGCGGCATGCTTTGTGCCTTTGTAGGGAACACGTCCTAAACGCGCCGAAAGCAGGCACCACGGCGCCGGCAGCATCGCCTAAAACGTCTGTCCCCAAAGAGTTGAATAGGCCCCTTTCAAGTGAGCAGTCACAAATAGAAAGGAAGCTCCCCAACCAGCGCCCGGAGCATTCGTCGCTGTGTACACGCGTATCAGTTTTCAACGAGAAGGCTGGACCCTTCATTCTCTGAACAACATGGAAGAGACATCGAGAGGTGCCGCCTCAAGTCCTTCAAAATACCTGTCGCTTGCCTCTGCCTTCGAGTACCGAATTATTCGCTTTCATGTTATTTATTTTTTTTTTGTCTGAACCTGCCAACAAGCGCTCTTTGAAAACAATGTCCGCGCCGATCAATTAATCACAATTTCTCACTTTCGAAAGCACCGATTAAAAGCGTGCCTCCAGCCAGCTTCTATGTCAGCCGGGGCACAGAAAAAAGCAAAAATAAGGAACACCACTGGCAAAGAGCGCCGGCTTTGCGCGCACAGACGCACGAGCATTCCCCCTTGTCCTCACTCCTACTCCCGCTCCGCGTGCACGTGCGGCTGCCTGTAGCACGCGCTCCCAAACGAGCGGGCTGCGCAGACTCCGCAGACAGCCGCGCGCAGCGCCGGCGCGGATGCGCGTAGGCACGGCCGGTCTCGAGGGAGAGTGCGTTTCTCGAGACCGGCCGTGGCGTAGGTTTTGTAGTTCCTCTCCGCTCCGCTGGAAACCGAGCGCTGGCGTCGCGGAGCAAACTCCAGCTTTGGTTCCCTATGGAAAACATGAACAACTAAAAGACGCTGAATGAAAACACTGAAATCTTATTAGCAGACGAAACCGAAAAAGGCAAGTAAAAGACACAGACAAAAAAGGTCATATGCCTAGCAAACTGAAAAACAGAACGGGATAAAGAAACAAACCACAGACGCGTGAAACTTAATGGTTAATAAAACGGTGGGGCAAAGACAGAATAACTCGACTAAAAACTATGACAGGCGAATGCGGAACAAACAAACACAGACAAAGACTAAATAGAATGCCCAAAACAGATCTAGGCGGAAAGGAACAAAAATTCATTTTCTGACAACACAAGTGAAGGTGTGCTGACGCACTCATGCTTTTGCTTGTTGATAGCGGCGGATTCTATGATTTCACGGGGAAGTGTTGATTGTTGTTCTTAGCTAAAATTTGTTTCCTTGAACATCGGGGAGAGGCGCCGGCAGGGACTGCAGTCTCGACAGTCAGTAGTCAAATAGCCAGACTTTTTTCCTTCGGCATAATTTTGATGCTCTAATATCCTTTTATTTAGGCTCTGGCTAAATGTACGTCGGACGGACCCGATCAATGGTCTTAAAGGTACGTCCGACAGACCCGGTGCGTTTTTCGTCGGGATACATCGGACGTATCAGGGAAATATTTTTCAGAGGTACGGCGGACGGACCCGATCAGTGGGGTTCGTCCCACGGAACCAACGCATTTTTCTCTGATATGGGCCTTGGGATCTGTCGGTCCGTCGGGAAAGCCGGATGGATCCGAGACCCCCAGATGTGGTTGAGATGTGGTTGTAGCAACAACATGGTAGCCATATGTAGCCAAATCGAAATTGGTATGAGGTGTGCGAGGTGCAAGCAGTATGTACTACAGCGCGTTGCAAAACTAGAGGCGCGATGTAGAATGCTTCTCCCAGCTAAACCGCGGAATCCTCGCAGTTCAAATTTTGCACAGAAATGGTATTTTGTTGCTAGTATTTTTTAATACCAAATTTGTTTGGGGTACTTGCCTGATTCGATCAAAAGAAGTCAGATGTTCTCATCTTAAGCGGCGGCGACGACGCTAGACGAGCCGCTGACCCAGCGATGGTACTGGTGGCGCCACCTCATGCTGCTTACAACAACTCAAACCTTCTGCCAGAAACGTTTGCCCCCTCTTTTCCTGCTACAGAGTTGTAGCAGCATGAGGTGCGCCAACAGTACCATCGCTGGGTCAGCGGCTCGTCTAGCGTCGTCGCCGCCGCTTAAAGGCCCACTGTCCACCCTCCGGTCGAAAATATTTTCTTCCCCGGTGACTGTGAGACTTCGCCCCTAGAACGCAAGGCCGCAAAATGTTTTTGAAAAGAGTAACTAATAGGGAACCAAAGCTGGAGTTTGCTCCGCGACGCCAGCGCTCGGTTTCCAGCGGAGCGGATAGGAACTACAAAACCTACGCGCATCCGCGCCCGCGCTGCGCGTGTCTGTCTGCGGAGTCTGCGCAGCCCGCTCGCTCGGGAGCGCGTGCTACGTTCAGCCGCGCGTGCACGCGGAGCGGGAGAAGGAGAGTGAGGAGGAGGGGGGTTGGTGGCGCGTTCTCGCGCGCAAAGCCGGCGCTCTTTGCCAGTGGGATTTCTTAATTTTGCTTTTTTCTGTGCCCCGGCTGACATAGAGGCTGGCTGGAGGCATGTTTTTTATCGGTGCTTTTGAAAGCAAGAAATTATGATTAATTGATCACCGGACATTGTTTTCAAAGAGCGCTTCTTGGCAGGCTCAGACATAAAAAAAAATGAACGCGAATTCGCTGCTTGAAGGCGGGAGGCAAACGACAGGTACCTTGAAGGACTTCTTGATGCCTCTGTCCATGTTCACAGAATGAAGGGTCCAGCCTTCGAGTGCTCCTTCCTTTCCCTTTGTGACTGGTCACTTGAAAGGGGCCTATTCAGCTCTTTGGGGACAAACGTTTTAGGCAGTGCTGCCGGCGCCGTGGGGCCTGTTTTCGGCGCGTTCAGGATGCGTTCCCTACAAAGGCACAAAGCATGCCGCCTTACCCTTTGGTTCCTGCCGACACCGGCCAGGGGAAGTTCACTGCTGCGGCGCTGCCATCCGAAATCAATGACCTAGCTACCGTTAACGATGAGGGGTTTCTTAACGACCTGGGTCATTCCCCAGAAGCCGAGGCATGCCATTTTTGCGGCAGTTTCCTCTCCACGAGACGAACAGCGAGGAAATGTCTGACGACTTTCCATGCAGACGGGGACATCTCTTCACGGAAATCTTTGTCTTCTTAATTCCACTGTTACGCTGCGCAATTCCTAGTTCAGTTATCTCCTATAGCGAACGCGCAGTTTTGAGCTCCCGAAGCAGGATCGCGTATGAGGATAGGATGGTTGACGTAAAGTGATCGCATTAATGACGAATATCTGTTTCTTGAGGCCGACCCGGTTCCACGATGGCTGCTTCAGCACCGCCAGTTAGAGAAGTACGACACACGAACGGTACGAGATATCCCCCCCCCAAAAAAAAAAAAAGAAAAAAAGAAAGGCCCACAACCATCCCGTTACCGTTTCCACACAAGCTTCGCGAAAAAAGTGCGCCGTCATTATTTTCCTTCTAGTTCTTTTCTTTCTTTCTTCTTCCCCCCTCATTGTTAGAGCGCGACGGTGGCCACAATGCGGCCGGAGGAGGAGAGAAACAACCGAGCGCGCGCGCGCAAACACGTGCTAGAAAGCAGCGCGGAGCAGACGACAACATGCTTTTCTATGCGGCGGCTAGCAGACGACGCGGCCGGGCTGCGCGTAGATTTTGACGGGGTCTCCATGGAGGGCGCTGACGCACAGAGCGGCGCAGCGCCCCCTGGCCCAGGTTTTCTCCCCTATAACGCAGTTACAGCCACCGCAATCACTCGATTCTGTTATGCTTCTCTCCTTCCGTTCCCTCGCAAAGGTTTTTCACTCTCCTGCCTGAGGTCGTCTAGCCTCCGCAATACAAATTCCCCTTCCTCCTCCGCGTTTGGCGGGAGTTAGGGCGTGGCTCTCCGCGAGCGCAAAAAAAAAAAAAAAAAAAAACGGCCGAGGGAGCGCGCGCCGCTGGATTCAGTCTGGCCGTGGCGAGGGAAAAGCGCGCAGCGAGCGGTAGACACCCATCCTTCTCCCGTCAGTCAGCGAGACGGACCAATGGACATCGTTCGCGGTACGTACGTCATTACTGTGGCCCGTCGGGCCAGTGCAGGAAACGGGGAAGCTGGCTTCCCAAAGGAGAGCATGAGAGAGCTTTTAATTGTATTTTCGATGCTTTGCGGCGCGCGTGTCACTGTAGCAATTTGCACAGACTATCTCCGGTACCTGCTCGAAACACTGGGTTTCTTTGCTTAAAAGGGCCTTCCCTGGACAGTGGCCCTTTAAGATGAGAACATCTGACTTCTTTTGATCGAATCAGGCAAGTACCCCAAACAAATTTGGTATTAAAAATACTAGCAACAAAATACCATTTCTGTGCAAAATTTGAACTCCGAGGATTCCGCGGTTTAGCTGTGAGAAGCATTCTACATCGCGCCTCTAATTGTGCAATACGCTATACATACTGCATGCGTGAAATGTGGAATTACAAAAAATAGTACAGTGGCAAGATTAGTGCCTAGAATAGGTGATAGACTACGTGATGACATGATTATAGGTTTACGTGAGTTGAACCGCGGCAGGGTGGCAAGCACGACCAGAGCGCAAGCTCATGTAATCTTGGTGTTGACGGCCAGCCCGCGGCCCGCACGCCCGCTCATTTGGTCCTCGTTATCATGTGGATTAACGTCTACGACGGTCGTTATGTAGTTATGTATTTTTGATTCTTCAAAGTTTCCTCACTTCCATCTGTGATGAGATGCTTCATGTAACGCATCGCTTTCTGCTCGCATTGAAGTTTGGTGCTGCAAGTTCTACATACATATACAAGCGGCGCTGAAAAAGCTGGGTACCGCCGGCATGTCTCTAGCCCAAGCATCGCGTCATTCGTGTTTGTTGTACAACTGGAGGCGTGGTTTGTGCTTATCGTGAGAATCCCGCTATAACGAAATTCACGGTGCACGAAAAAAAATTCGTTCTCGCGGAACTTCGTTATCGCAAAAATTTGACGTGAAACGCAGAAAGAATTGCCCAAGCAGCAGCAAAGGCGTTTAATGCCAAAAATCTGTAAGCTTGGTTTGCTTACGCTTCACGGCGAGCAACGCCGTCACGCGATTTTCGCACTCGGTCAGCAAACCCATTGCAACATCGTCGTCTCGGACAGCAACGAAATTCCTGATGACATCAAAAGCGTCCATCACCTGTACGGCGGTTGCCGCAGCCGGCGCTTCCTGTACGTCGTCGTCTTCTTCATACCACGCATGCACTGCTTTGTCCAACTCTTCATGGAGGGGCCGCGTCACCTTTTTGTGCTTCGAGGATGTGCCTGAAGCAAGTGCCATTCTCACGCTGTCCTTATTGCCTAGAATCGTTGACAGCGAACTTGCAGGAATTCCGAAGTCTTCAGCAATTGCCGCTTTCTTCCTTCCGCTTTCTGCTTGGGCGATTATTTGAGCTTTTTGCTCAAGGGAAAGAGTTTTGCGTTTTTTCACTTGCGTTGCCATCGTGTCCTGCGGATGAAAACTCGTCGTTGTCGAAGAGAAAGGCAGCGAGTGAACAACGCGACCACGACACAAAGCCAAAATGACGGAACTGCAATTACGTGATTTCATGCTTAATGTGGCTTTGGATTTGACTTGGACTTCTCGCCAATAAAACTAGTTTCGGTTTCGATTTTGAACGCGAAAATTTCGTTGAAGCGGAAACGCTCTGCAAAAATGGTTCGTTGTGCAGAGAAATTTAGGCCATTAATTCTTATAGGATACTCGCGGGGCATAAAAAATTATTCGTTGTCGCGGAAATTTCGTTGTGGCGGTATTCGTTGTGGCGGGATTCAACTGTATGTACGGATTACGTCCTGCGAGAGTGCTGTGATGAGTGCGCCGATGTCCGGACGGACATCAGTGTGTCCGTTTATGATCGGCGATGTTGCGCGTGCATGTCAGTGTTTATTAGGTGCAGTGGTAATTTATTTACACGCTCTGTGCAACAATCAGACGACAATATGTCATCGACAATTTGTTAGACTGCACTGCAGAGCTCAAAACTCTGAAAATGGGAATGCACATGATGCAGTTTTCGCATGTTGGAGTGGACTGAAAAATAAGTGCCCAGCCCACACCGCCGAGATGCGCATTACTACATGTGAAATGGTTCAGGTTTCTGTAAAATAGCTGCTTGGCACAGCACCTTCCTAAATGTTCAGGCTTTGTACTATTGTTGAAGGCCACTTTATCATTAATAAAGGAACGAATATGCTTTATGTGTTAATGACTAGTGCTTTTTCAACATATTATGTTCATTTTTTTTTTCGTTTTACTTAGTTTTTCATGCTAGACAAACACAAATGGTACACTTTAAAACTTGTCAGTCCAAAGCTGAAGATGAATATCTGCCATGCATGTGACAGCTTTAATGCTAGAAAGGTTGATGTGTATAGCATGTTACGTGCGCGCTGCGACATCTTAGCGGCAAGTTCGGCTACTTGTCCCAAGGTCGTGATGTTTAATGCCAGTGATGGCGGTCGCACTTTGGTGCATGTGAAATGCAAATGCTTCTGTTACCTGCAAGATGTCAACGCATAGTACAAAGCCCGGGCAGTCAAATTAGTTTGGAACTCTCCTCTACAGTATTCTTCATAGCTACATATTTCACTTTAGGATGTGAAACCTTACATGTCACAGGAACCCCTCATCTATGTTTTGCAACATTTGGCTAATTTTAGTTCTCAAACAGTTGTTAAAGATGAAACTGAAGCAGTTCTTGGCATGGTTTCCTGCTTGGATTAATTTGCTAATTGCAGTTCTTTGAAACTTGCATCAATGCTGGACAGTTCAAATAGCAGGCTGTTGAATTACAGAAATGGTGTGGATCATGTATTTCAGTTCTGACAAATGGAAAGTAATGGTCCCCTCCTTGCATGCATAGGTGCCCTTAGACAAATACATACTCGGGTGTGTGATTGTGACGCATATCAAGGGTCGACAGAAGGCCATGTGGAGCCAGTGTGATATTCTTCATGAAGGCTAAAGTAAAATTGTACAACAGCTGCTGTACCATGCAGAAAAAATTGGTCATTTAGTGTACGATTAACTGACCATAAATAGCATCTTACTCAGAGTATGATGCGATATATAATATCTGGTTTAGCATCCCAAAATAATTATGGCTATGAGGAACACAATAGTTGAGGGGTCCGGTATAATTTCGACCACCTGGGGTTCTTTTACATGCACTGACACCGCACGATGCATGACGGCCTATTGTTTTGCCCCTATTGAAATGCCCCTGCTGTGCCTGGAATCAAATCTTCATCTATGGGTTCAGCAGCCAAGCATTCTAACTACTGAGCCAGCACAAGGGGGCCAAGTATCAAAATGCATGCCATTACATTTCCTTCTAGCCTGTGGTTTCCTTCACAGAACTAATGTATACAAGGAAAAGTAAATAACAAGAAAACAGTAGTTTTATTGCACATTATATTCACATTTCAGCAAACATTCTCTAGGAAGAAATTTCTCGTAATGTTTACATGGAAACCATGAACATCTTACAAAAACAAAACAATGCACTAACTCCACTCCAATTATTAAAGGGCAAGGTTGCATCTATATGCTACTACACTGCACTTATCACAAAACCACAAGCCCCATCTGCTTTGGCCAATCACTTGATGAAACTAACGGAGACAGATGTCGCACACCACAGACTGGTCGTCTCGCTACATATCTCTGCATATGTTGCATTTCAATTTCATGCCTTTCCACTTAGCTTCAACTGTTGCCAGCATTACTAGTCACCCATCTTTTCTGAAATTCCTTTTTACGCTGTTGGGATCAGCATGCTTATTAACGATGGTCTCTGGAATTTTCGATGCTATCATTTTCACATCTTCCTCACCTGGAAGAACGAAGAAAATGACAAGCTTTGAGCAGACAAAAAATTATAGAGACTACTATTCTCCACTTGTAAGGGTATGGTGCGCCAGCGTTAATGGCTCTCGTCTGCAGATCCCACTGTGGATTCCTGTTGATTTACATGCCCTTTTCTACAAACATAATTACTAATCCCTTAATTCATGTTTCTGTTATCTCAGATATACTCATTAGCATACGGTCGTAGGCTGCCCTGTTATGTGATAGACAACCTGGCATAGACCTCTGTAAGCCTCACGTTAACCAAACTGTGCAATCATGCCTCCATGGCCTAGGAGTAACCTCTTAATCGGAGCTGAAACGTCCCAGAACATATTTCAAATATAACTTTGTAAGCTTGACTTAACAGCTCCTGCCATGTCGTGTGGCCTCGTGACATTTGGCTAGTGGCACATTTGGCTTGTGCACGGGGTACATCTGTTAAATACTGGTTAACATGCATGAAAAATACATTTTCACACAAACTGGTGGCAAATGGTCAAGTGGTGCACTGCAGATTCTGAAATGTATTCCTATATGCATGCAAGGATTGCATCATCACATAACATGATCAAGAGTTCTGTCAGTACCTGTAGTTACACAGCATTTCAATGCCCATTAAAGGACCACCTCAGACAATGGTTGTTGTTACCACAAGACCTGTTCTAACAGTGTACTGACACCATTCCACCGAGCAATGGACATGTATATGCATACCCTAGATAGCTCATGATTGTGGATCTCATTTATTGCTATGACTTCCAAGGAGTTCCTGTCGTCAGAAACCCTACACTTTATGAAATCGGGACAGCTGTCTTGAAAGGTGATGAAAGGAAACAAACCAGGTTACCTTGACACAGTGCTAAATTACAGAGGATGAATATCAAGAAGCTTGTACAAAGAAAAGTGAGAGTGAAATGACAGGATTTTTGAAACATTGAAATAAACTACAAACTATACTTGTCAAACCTGTTATCGAGGAATGGAAATCATGTAGTAATCAAAAACACAACATGGAGGACATTTTAGGTCATCTTCACAAAACACATACCCACACCTCACACACAGATTCATACTTATGAAAGAGGACAAACCAATATGCAAGGAGTGTGGAGATGAACTGGCAATAAACCTTATCTTACACGT
Source organism: Amblyomma maculatum (assembly GCF_055883805.1). Taxonomy (NCBI): domain Eukaryota; kingdom Metazoa; phylum Arthropoda; class Arachnida; order Ixodida; family Ixodidae; genus Amblyomma; species Amblyomma maculatum. Next base: position 209,670,049 of record NC_139344.1, read on the forward strand.
GCGCCAGAGTCGAGAAAATAAGAGGAAAACATTTTGTACAATTTTGCAACAGATCCCTTTCCATCCCAGCATGATCCTAGGAGAGACGTGCAAATTTCCTGCATTTTTGGTTTCTTAAATTGTTCCTAAACAAGCTACATCCTAAAGAACATTTTAGTAATCACACACAAAATAAATACATTAAACCTTATTCTTGGTGCATGGCAGCATTAGTCGCTTATGCACCATAAAAATCAACAATGTTATATGAGACAAGCTTTCGGTCTGGTGTGATCCTTATTCACGTGACGGCGCTGTCATGAGGGTCTATGTCCCAGCGATCGGAAAGCGACCTCTTCCAATAATTTTGAAAACTGAAGGTGGTTCTACAGATCTCTAAAGACCGGAGTGCTCAACTGTTTTATAAACGTCCGCCTGCTTTGACAGCCTGGAGTGAAACTGTTAAAGAGAATACATTTTTGAACATTTAACGCGTTTCTGAAGGCATAGCTTTCAATTATGGGGCCCAAAAAAAGCAGCTGAATGTCAAACGCCGCCTAGGTAGGCTTTCTAGCAAGACAGCGGTGTAGCGTGGAAAATCGCTCCGCCGGTCCATCGCTGATCGCTGGTGCCGCTGACTTGAAAGGCGAACTGTTCAAACTTATAGCTACTGACCACACCTGAAACACTGAATTGTACATGATCAAGGCAGAATTTCTCTAACACTGAGCACTGGTAGCTATCGATTTCGCGCCCAATATTGTGAAAATCTGTCCTCTCTTCGATCATTGATACATCCACGGTTGAACATTTATGCGCCTCGGGGTAGGCCAGCCGTGGGAACATGGATGCGTGGTTGCAGCAACGATCAACTTGCGTGGCACACCCTACAAAATTCCAAGAGTCAGCTTCTGCAACGAAATGTGCAGCGCACATTTTCTACCGCGAACCTATGTCCGGCGACGCATGCATATCTCCCGCTCGTTTCCAAGATACGCGGCCATTCAGTCAGGTCACGCTAACCTCGACCATGCGAGGGTTTAAACTACATGTACGCAAAATTCAACGACGAGAAAAAGATGCAGGCTAAGCACTTTAGTCTAGTCTTCCCATAAATACCAAAGAACATTGCTGTTCATAGGGAATTTGGATCATTCGCGCTTCCGGCTTTCCGGTTGTACACTCTTGTGGTGCGGTGCAGTAGGTCTTCGCCTTGACGAGTCGATGTGCAGCTCGACGCAGTAGCAGCGCAGACCTCTAGTAGATTCGGCATGTCTTCTGCCACGGCCCTGAGGTACAATTTAAACGAAGAATTTAGCTAGAAACATCATGTTTCCTCGGTCTGCATGTGAGGAACGAGCATAATGCCATTTAATTCACGTACATACTTTGGACTGCCGAATGTTCTGCACGGCGGGGTGTGTGTGTTGTGCCGGCGCTAGATCTTCGGAGGTCGATGCAGGACCTAAGACAACGTAAATGCTAGGAATAGCTCGCTCGCATTACGGGCAGATCGAGGTGATATTTTAGTGCAAAGCGAAAGCTGCTCATGAATGTGCGTATCTCGATGCCAGCTGGTAGAGCTGGTGCAGTACGTAGCATCGCCTGCAGCTATGTGTTTGACAGCGATGCTTGCCGTACACAATCCTGAGTGAAGACCGTGATCTATGTTAGAACGGATGTACTCTTTCGTAGCATCTCTTCGAGAGTCGCGGCTAGCTGATATCATAGAGGATAAGATTCATTCACGCGTAGCAAGCGGAATGTGGCCGCGTTCGACGTGCATATAGCCATGAGCCTGTATATAGACGTCCGCCGTATCTTTACGAGAATCGAATGGGTAGGTCGGACGTACCTTTAGACACTTCGTTTTATTTAAGCAACGGCCCATCTGACCTTTTCCTCTTTAGAGCCATCCTATTTCGACAGAATGCAGCAGATGGCTTTATTATGCAGCGGTCGTTTATCGGTCCAGAATCAATAACAGGCACAGCCGGCGAAGGTGACGGGCAATACCTCGACTTGTCGTCTGTCGCGATGTCTTCCTTAATCGTCCCCATCATCCACCTCGCAAAACGTCTGCCGTGCCACGTAAACTCGTTCGTTATTAATGTTCATTCTTCCTACACCAGCACCATCACCATGTCTATCTCGATTGCTTAACCAGCCCCCTAACACCTAACCCCATCTGTCCTCGTTTGAGGACCTTCCCGTCCAAGTAAGTTGCCATTGTTCCACAGCCATAACATGCTCTCCGAGTTTTCATATTCGCGAAGGAACGCTCTTAGGATATAGGCATTCTACTATTCTACTGCAACTGCTCCAACTGCTATAATGATAATGATGATGACGACTACGACGCTGTTACATATATGACGTGGTTTGCGCTTTTAGCTTCGGCATGCAGGGTACCCTGTCGAAATTAACTGCAGTTTTCCTATATTTTTCCTAACATTAAAAGGGGGAGCTAGAATAAAATCTAAATGTGAGAAGATGCTATATATTGTCATCAGAAAAGGCGCGAAATCCCGTTTCTTCAGGAAGTTGATTTAAAAGGCAATATCGAAAAAAAGAGTTCGAACGCTGCTTGGCGACATTGAAAAAACAAGAAAGAATAACAAAATAGAGGGTACACTTAAGCTCCGGCTCCGCCTTTTAGGATATGATGCGATAGCGTTATTCACTCGTTTGCACGTGCTCTTGATAGTCCTTGTTTGTATACATACTGCGTGCGACTCGCCTAATCACTAGTTCCTTATGTTGTGCCTCGTGTTGTCGCGTGATCTCTGACTTAATTGGGTAGTTTATGACTGTGGGCTAATATGGCTTTTTTTTTTCTTCACATAATTGCATAGCCTAGGACTGTAGCCTAACACTGCTGGTATTCGATTCAGTAGCATACAGTCGTATAGGCAACCCAGTGATGGGAAAGAACACCCGCTATAGGTATATATAAAGCCCTTATTAACCGTATACGGAGGTACTTGCGCAACCTATATGAGTAGCGTGTCTTGCTCTTCGCCCAAGGGTCCTGAAAGGTTCAGTTGCCATCTTATCCACTCACCTCAAAGGAGAGGGACCGAGTTGGCTGCACCTGCCATGCCTTGCGGTCTCGTAAAGTCACACAACCCAGTGACCAATTCGGCCTTGTCACCTGCCAACTAGCGCCTGTCACAGCCGTGCCCGTGGTTTCTTGCTCACAACGCCGAAAACGCCGGATGTTCTGCCGAAAGGGGCGTTCAACCCTATCGCGTTAAAAAAAAATTACTGGCAGACATTCACTTAAGCTCTGCCTCTAAAGATATGATGTGACAACGTTAATGGCTTCTATTACCGGGGTCCGCTGCTGATCCTAGTTCGCGGAAGCACAGGTTTCTTCTGGCCTAACCGCTGATGTTTTAACTTGTATCTCTGCTTTGTTATCTCGCACACACCCATTAGCATGCAGTCGTAAGATACCGCATTATACGAAAGACCACCTGACATAAAGACTTGCTTGGCCAAGCCTTGCCTGCCTGCGTTGCCTTAGGTCAACGTGTCGGGATCCAAAGGTCCTGGAAAGTTGCATTCCTATTTCATGCAGCAAATGCATCGCCAACAGGGGCTACAGTACGGCGTTGCATTTGACTGATGTCCTGCGACACTCAACTAGCGGCCGCTTCTTTGATGACCCAAGATAAAAATGATAAATGGGCGAAATGTTCATCACCAACTGTGCATACCACTTGGCGATCATCTGACTTAGCGGTGGCTTATGGGACGGCTGAGAGCCCAAATTGTACCGGTGCAGAAATTGTATTTCGACCGGGGCCTATACCACGGGTCTGTACTCAACTGGCTGCCTGTGGCAGTCTACTAGGAGCCGTCTCATTGGTGTTGCTGATGTGATAAGGCATAGAAGAAGCAAGTGCGTCACAAGTATGACTTACAAGAGGGCGCTGCGCACGATTATAGGCCCGGCTATTTGATGATGAAGACTATATGGTATAAGACGCAACAAGTGCACACAATGTGATGGGTGCATAGGTCGGCGGACTCACTCGGGCTCAGTCAGGCTCACACTCAGATCAGGATCTGAGTTATGAGTGAGTCCGGACTCACATTCAGATCATGATTTGAGTCGTGAGTGAGTCCGGACTCGCATTCAGATCATGATCTTAGTCGTGAGTCCGGACTCACACTCAAATTATGATCTGAGTTTGAGTGAATCCGGCCTCAGATTCAGATCAGTAGTACTTTCGTGCGGGCGCACGAGTTGGTTAGACAAATCTGAAGACCTCTTGAGGTAACAGCGCGGAAGATTAGAAGACGACACAACGAGCGCTGACGACACAGCGCTCGTGTCGTCTTCTAATCTTGTGCTCCCGTCCACGTTCCGCGCTGTTACCTCAAGATGCATAACCAACGTGCCCAAGCTGCTATTGAAGACCTCTGCCGCTGCATAGCTACACACAAACACAACACACACACAAGAGAATGAGGCAAGACGTTCACAGATATGCGCTCACTACCAACTGGCTGTTATTTGTGATACGAAGAAGAAGAAAGCATCACAAAAACACGCAAGGGTACAAAAAGTAGAATAATACAGATGATTCAGAAAAAATGCGAAGAAATATTTTGAAGAAGAAAATAAAACGAAAATAATGGTAAATTGCGTCTATCTTCTTGTCATATTGTTTGAACGAGGCAGTATCACTTCCTTCCAGTTGAGCGCCAGTGCGTGGCAAAGCCGTGTGTACTAGAGATACCAAAAAATTCCCAGGTACAGAGCAATAGCCAGAGCCTCTAGTGGTGTTTATTTTGTTGTTATACTTTGGAGTACTTTCACGAACGCACACATGTCAATTTTGAAGATATAATAGAAAACGTGTACTTACTCTTGAACACATTTAACCCTGATTTTATTGTTCGACAAATCTCCAAGTTCCCATCCTCTGTCGTCATATCCGCTGCCAAAAACGGCCGCTGTGCATTGACACCGTCAGTGTCATGAACTCGTTTTCGAGAGCAAATTAAGGTAATAAATACCGCAATATACGCGGTAAGACCACCGCCAATAGAGTCAGTATAACTAAATTTACGCACAGAACAATCTGCTTAAACAGCATTTCTGGGCTCCTTTAAGCAGCTTTGTCACGTTGAATATGCACCCCAGTAGTGACTGAGGTTCGCAGCTGGGTTATCGCTTCTGCTTGACTAGGTCAACCCTGAGGGCGATACTGAAGTTTCGTGCTGTTGGCAGCGGAATGAACATGGCTAATGACACTGAATAAAAAGGATTATATGCCTATAAAGGACAGTTAATTCATTGTCCGTTGTAAACCACGCTTTGAAGCAGCAAACCTTTTCGAGGGAATATTAGTGGCTGAGACAAGTTTAACTGAAACTCTTCTGCGTCGAGGAATTATTTAAATAAGAGAGGATATGTGGATTCGGCCAGGTACGTGTGAAGCCCTGGGAGTGCCAAAGCGTTTTCCTCGCTCAGAGCTCTAGGCAGGTACCATAACCCTTATACTAGCCCTATTGCCTGGCCGAGAAGGTAAAGTCAGACTGCCATTAAAATAGACATAATAATTATTCATTTATTTGCATACAGTTTGCCGATGAGACAATCTTTTTTATTAAGAACTATGTAGAGCAGGCATTCGCCTTATGAGTCCCTGCTGGTTGCACTTATAGCAGGCACGACTGCCTCCACCTCCCTCAGAGCGGCCTCCATTACCGCCACCATAACTGGAGCCTCCGCTGCCGCAGCTGGAGCTGCCTCCATCAAAGCTGGGAGTGGATGGTTCCTCATTTCAGCCAGTCTTCCTGTCACCCGTCCAAAGAAGTGGGTGCTGCGGCAGGGCTGCCCCATTGTTGTAGTCGCCCGAACCATTGTTGTTCCAGCCAGAATATATGGCACTTCCGCGGCTGGTGCCCCAACCTGAGTCTGCAGGTACACTTTCTTGGCCTGCGGGCAAGCAGAAGAGTATGCGGGCGTAGCACTCTTCCATTCATTGCTGGCCTCTTCACCAGGCTGCCTGGAAGATGCCGGTGCAACTGCCGCCTTCATTCCACGACCTCGGCCCACGTCGAAACCGCCAACAGTGAACCCAGTCACGTCTGCCATTTCAAGCCCCCTTCGGAAGGGGTCCCTCCCACAGTGAACCCAGTCACGTCTGTCATTTCAAGCCCCCTTCGAATGGGGTCCCTCCTACAGTGAACCCAGTCACGTCTGCCATTTCAAGCCCCTTTCGGAAGGGGTCCTTCCTACAGTGAACCCAGTCACGTCTGCCATTTCAAGCCCCCTTCGGAAGGGGTCCCTCCCATAGTGAACACAGTCACGTCTGCCATTTCAAGCCCCTTTTGGAAGGGGTCCCTCCCACAGTGAACCCAGTCACGTCTGCCATTTCAAGCCCCCTTCGGAAGGGGTCCCTCCTACAGTGAACCCAGTCACGTCTGCCATTTCAAGCCCCTTTCGGAAGGGGTCCTTCCTACAGTGAACCCAGTCACGTCTGCCATTTCAAGCCCCTTTCGGAAGGGGTCCCTCCCACAGTGAACCCAGTCATGTCTGCCATTTCAAGCCCCTTTCGGAAGGGGTCCCTCCCACAGTGAACCCACTCACGTCTGCCATTTCAAGCCCCTTTCGGAAGGGGTCCCTCCCACAGTGAACCCAGTCACGTCTGCCATTTCAAGCCCCCTTCGGAAGGGGTCCCTCCCACAGTGAACCCAGTCACGTCTGCCATTTCAAGCCCCTTTCGGAAGGGGTCCTTCCTACAGTGAACCCAGTCACGTCTGCCATTTCAAGCCCCCTTCGGAAGGGGTCCCTCCCATAGCGAACACAATCACGTCTGCCATTTCAAGCCCCTTTCGGAAGGGGTCCCTCCCACAGTGAACCCAGTCACGTCTGCCATTTCAAGCCCCCTTCGGAAGGGGTCCCTCCCACAGTGAACCCACTCACGTCTGCCATTTCAAGCCCCTTTCGGAAGGGGTCCCTCCCACAGTGAACCCAGTCACGTCTGCCATTTCAAGCCCCTTTCGGAAGGGGTCCCTCCCACAGTGAACCCAGTCACGTCTGCCATTTTAAGCCCCTTTCGGAAGGGGTCCTTCCTACAGTGAACCCAGTCACGTCTGCCATTTCAAGCCCCCTTCGGAAGGGGTCCCTCCCATAGTGAACACAGTCACGTCTGCCATTTCAAGCCCCTTTCGGAAGGGGTCCCTCCCACAGTGAACCCAGTCACGTCTGCCATTTCAAGCCCCTTTCGGAAGGGGTCCTTCCTACAGTGAACCCAGTCACGTCTGCCATTTCAAGCCCCCTTCGGAAGGGGTCCTTCCCACAGTGAACCCAGTCACGTCTGCTATTTCAAGCCCCCTTCGGAAGGGGTCCTTCCCACAGTGAACCCAGTCACGTCTGCCATTTCAAGCCCCCTTCGGCAGGGGTCCCTCCCAGCTCTCTTGGAACCGTCCAGAAACGACGACGGAGTGGCACCAGCAGAGCGATATTTTCGGCAGCGCAGGTTCCGATCCCGAAGCGGTGTTCATGCGAATGCCCATATTTGCTATCAGCGGTGATGGGTACTGTGTCCGAATTGAGAATGACCAGGCAGCGTCCGCTCCGAAGGAAATGCCGGCGGTGTTGCAGATGCTTCATGAGCTTCAGTAATGTCGCCAGGTCTCCTGCAAGAAAAGAAATTCTTTCTGCGGTGGATTGGTTAGCGCACGCACCTTTTTATATTACTAGATCACTTACGGGCTTGTAGCGGTGCACTGCAGGAGGGGAGCCAGGCGCTCCGGGGTGACCACGGATGGTTCAAGTGCACCGCTGCAGGAAGAGAAACAGCAGGTTTCGGTTGACCAGGAACGCTGCAGCGAAGAGACGATCCCGGCTCCTTCTCTAGGCTCCAATCAGAAAGGCTCCGCAACTGTGCTGGTAGGCATCCACAGCTGAGCACAGCGTTGCGCAAGTTAGGAGCCGGATGAGATGATGTCGCGATGCCTGAGAACGGAGGACAGAATAGCATGACGTGGATCGCTGTCTAGCCACGTCTAGCGCAGAACGTATTCCAGAGTACGCGCATCGCGTGAAGCGCGAGAGTAAAACTGGCCACAGACCTATTCGTTGTTCTCTTCTTCCCGGTTAGTGATAGTGTGTCCAGAAGCTGACCCTGCGCTCGGTATGCACGTCAGTTTCATTCCTGGTGCTTTTTGTTTTTTTTTAGAGCCTTTTGCTCCTCCGGTGACTGACTTGTATTTATAGTGTAGGAGGCATTGCCAAAAAATACATAACTAAATACATTACTCGTTGCGCTAAAAAAAAAGGAAAAAGAAGATGTGTTACTGCCCTAAATCTGCTACCTAGAAAAAAAAAAAAGCTAGCGTGTTACCTTTGCAGCTACCAAAAAATTACAGACTAATCCATGGCTATAAATTTTAATCAGCGCGTCTTCGCTGGACGAACTGATGATAACAATTTTATAAAGCTAATATTTCACATAAGACTTCCAGCGCAAACTACAATTTTACTCGAAATTTTGATTTAACGAGAATATTTCGCACAAATATGCATGAGCTTAGAAACATCATACATATGTGCCGTAAATTAAGTTGCCTGTAGAGGTACTACATGTGGTGCCTCTATAGCTAACTCCACGGCACATGGTGAAGCCATTTTCTTAATGTGAAATTAAACATAAAATCACACTTTATCATTAATACTAACTTCACAAAGAACAACATCGCTTCAGCTCCCAGCCTATAGATGCATTCCTTGAGGTTACTATATGCCCGAAATGCGCGCGAGCGGAAGGGCGACAGAGCTTTTCACCCTTTTCGCATCGGCGTACCTGCAAGAGCGCTCTGGTGCCGAATTTCTGCTGCTTTTTGACTTCGCATTTTTAATGTATGTTGCTGCGCGAGTTGGTTATTCAAGAACGCTAGCAGACAACGGACCAGGAGGAGGAGGACACACATACGCTCGCTAACAACTTTATTTTGGAAGACAGCCGATCCGCGCCTTATATACAGACAAACACGAAAAGCGCGCGTGAGCACGGTTATCAGAGCTCAAACCGAAGCAAGCATCCAAGGAACGGCCGGCATCTGATATTGATCGCAATTAACGCTGTGACACGGAGTGTTAGGGCTTTGGTTAGGGGCGGGTCAGATGCAAAAAAAAAAAAAACAACAACTGGGGTGCACATGAAGCCCAGATAAAACGATATTGAAGAGAGCCAACAAACAACGTGGCTAAAAGCGAAAATGAACGCACGAGGGCAATAACAAAAACAACAAATTAGCGCGGGCATAAGCTCGATCCGTCTATAAAGGCAAGGCTGTAAAAGTCAACGAAGGTAAATGCGCTAAAATAGGAAAAAGTATGGAAAACATGAACAACTAAAAGACTCTGAATGAAAACACTGAAATCTTATTAGCAGACAAAACCGAAAAAGGCAAGTAAGAAACACTGACAAAAAAGGTCATATGCCTAGCAAACTGAAAAACAGAACGGGATAAAGAAACAAACCACAGACGCGCGGAACTTAATGGTTAATAAAACGGTGGGGCAAAGACAGAATAACTCGACTAAAAAACTATGACAGGCGAATGCGGAACAAACCAACACAGGCAAAGACTAAATAGAATGAACAAAACAGATCTAGGCGGAAAGGAACAAAAATTCATTTTCTAACAACACAAGTGAAGGTGTGCTGACGCACTCATGCTTTTGCTTGTTGATAGCGGCGGATTCTATGATTTCACGGGGAAGTGTTGATTGTTGTTCTTAGCCAAAATTTGTTTCCTTGAACATCGGGGAGAGGCGCCGGCAGGGACTGCAGTCTCGACAGTCAGTAGTCAAATAGCCAGACTTTTTTCCTTCGGCATAAGTTTGATGCTCTAATATACTTTTATTTAGGCTGTGGCTAAATGTACGTCGGACGGACTCGATCAATGGTCTTAAAGGTACGTCCGACGGACCCGGTGCGTTTTTCTTCGGGATACATCGGACGGATCCGGGAAATATTTTTCAGAGGTACGGCGGACGGACCCGATCGGTGGGGTTCGTCCCACGGACCCAACGCATTTTTCTCTGATATGGGCCTTGGGATCCGTCGGTCCGTCGGGAAAGCCGGATGGATCCGAGATCCCCAGATGTGGTTGAGATGTGGTTGTAGCAACAACTTGGTAGCCGTATGTAGCCAAGTCGAAGTTGGTGTGAGGTGTGCGAGGCAAGGTATATCTACCTTGTCCGAGGTGCAAGAAGTATGTAGGGGTGTGAAACTCCCTGTACCTCCCAGCGGCCACGAATTACAGACGCTAGCGCCAAACTCCCCATTATAGGATTATAGCGGGAGGGGGCGCGTAAAAAATTGACTTGACGGGGGAGGTCGTATAGCGGACTGGTCCAAAAAGCGGTGCACTGAAGGGGATGTCGGTAGGTTGCTTCAAGCAGCGCGGGTCGCGCGCTCGCGTGCGCCCGCGTCCGGGAAAACGCTCTGCCCGTGGATTTTCTACCGCATCATCGTTCTGCCGCGGCGCGACCAGCTCGCAGCAGGAACAGTGTGATGGAAAGAAAAACCACAAGCATAGCGCTCTCGAGCAAGCGTACCCGACCGCAGCAAGAAATAGCACATAGAACAGCAGATATTGTTTCTCTTTTTTATTAACTGCACGTGAAACAGAAAATGAAAAGATGCGACAAGGTATTCCTCACACACACGCACTTTACATAGCTAACAGTTTACAGTAGTGTTATGTGTTCTGCGCTAACATTGTAATCTTGCATGCTTGCTTTATCACTACAAAAGAACCCAGTTTGCAGGCACTGCTTCTGTCAGCATGTGTACAGTTGATATGAAATTAAATAAATGATGCACATATTCATTCTACGCATTCCACACCATCAAAGCAATGTAGAAACATGAGCAAATACCTGCGTTCTAGTTACCTAGTGGTTGGTATTTGATGCAAGTAATCACGTCACTGTGCTATACATAACCAAAATGCATGATTAAAAATTTACACTACCCTTCCTGGAAGAACCGTCTTCTTCGAAACGCACGGTATTACAGCGCGGTACTAAGCGCGTTGCACAACTAGAGGCGCGATGTAGAATGCTTCTCCTGGCTAAACCGTGGAATCCTCGCAGTTAAAATTTTGCACAGGAAGGGCATATTGTCGCTAGTATTTTTTAATACCAAATTTGTTTGGGGTACTTGCCTGATTCGATCAAAAGAAATCAAATGTTCCCATCTTATGCGGCGGCGACGACGCCAGACGAGCCGCTGCCCCAGCGATAGTATTGGTGGCGCCACCTCATGCTGCTACAACTTTGTAGCAGGAAAGAGGGGGCGAACGTTTCTGGCAGAAGGTTTGAGTTGTTGTAAGCAGCAGGAGGTGGCGCCACCAGTACCATCGCTGGGTCAGCGGCTCGTCTAGCGTCGTCGCCGCCGCTTAAGATGAGAACATCTGACTTCTTTTGATCGAATCAGGCAAGTACCCCAAACAAATTTGGTATTAAAAAATACTAGCAACAAAATACCATTTCAAAATTTGAACTGCGAGGATTCCGCGGTTTAGCTCGGAGAAGCATTCTACATCGCGCCTCTAATTGTGCAATACGCTATACATACTGCATGCGTGAAATGTGAAATTACAAAAAATAGTACAGTGGCAAGATTAGTGCCTAGAATAGGTGATAGACTACGTGTTGATATGATTATAGGTTTACGTGAGTTGGACCGCGGCAGGGTGGCAAGCACGACCAGAGCGCAAGCTCATGTAATCGTGGTGTTGACGGCCAGCCCGCGGCCCGCACGCCCGCTCATTTGGTCCTCGTTATCATGTGGATTAACGTCTACGACGGTCGTTATGTAGTTATGTAGTTTTGATTCTTCAAAGTTTCCTCACTTCCATCTGTGATGAGATGCGTCATGTAACGCATCACTTTCTGCTCGCATTGAAGTTTGGTGCTGCAGGTTCTACATATACAAGCGGCGCTGAAAACATGGGTACCGCCGGCGTGTCTCTAGCCCAAGCATCACGACATTCGTGTTTGTTGTACAACTGGAGGTGTGGTTTGTGCTTACCGTGACATGCTGTGATGTATGTAGGGATTACGTCCTACGAGAGTGCTGTGATGAGTGCGCCGATGTCCGGACGGACATCAGTGTGTCCGTTTATGATCGGCGATGTTGTACGTGCATGTCAGTGTTTATTAGGTGCAGTGGTAATTTATTTACATGCTCTGTGCAACAATCAGACGAAAATAAGTCATCGACAATTTGTTAGACTGCACTGCAGAGCTCAAAACTGAAAATGGGAATGCACATGATGCAGTTTTCGCATGTTGGAGTGGACTGAAAAATAAGTGCCCAGCCCACACCGCCGAGATGCGCATTACTACAGGTGAAATGGTTCAGGTTTCTGCAAAATAGCTGCCTGGCACAGCACCTTCCTAAATGTTCAGGCTTTGTACTATTGTTGAAGGCCACTTTATCATTAATAAAGGAATGAATATGCTTTATGTGTTAATGACTATAGTGCTTTTTCAACATATATTGTTCATTTTTTTTTCGTTTTACTTAGTTTTTCATGCTAGACAAACACAAATGGTACTTTAAAACTTGTCAGTCCAAAGCTGAAGATGAATATCTGCCATGCATGTGACAGCTTTAATGCTAGAAAGGTTGATGTGTATAGCATGTACGTGCGCGCTGCAACATCTTAGCGGCAAGTTCGGCTACTTGTCCCAAGGTCGTGATGTTTAATGCCAGTGATGGCACTCGCACTTTGGTGCAGGTGAAATGCAAATGCTTCTTTTACCTGCAAGATGTCAACGCAAAGTACAAAGCCCGGGCAGTCAAATTAGTTTGGAGCTCTCCTCTACAGTATTCTTCATAGCTACATATGTCACTTTAGGATGTGAAACCTTACATGCCACAGGTAGGATGCGTTGTTTTTTAGATTTTGTATACCCCTCATCTATGTTTGTTTTGCAACATTTGGCTAATTTTAGTTCTCAAACAGTTGTTAAAGATGAAACTGAAGCAGCTCTTGGCATGGTTTCCTGCTTGGATTAATTTGCTAATTGCAGTTCTTTGAAATTTGCATCAATTTTGGACAGTTCAAATAGCAGGCAGTTGAATTACAGAATTGGTTGGATCATGCATTTCAGTCCTGAGAAATGGAAAGTAATGGTCCCCTCCTTGCATGCATAGGTGCCTTTAGACAAATACATACTCGGGTGTGTGATGACGCATATCAAGGGTCGACAGAAGGCCATGTGGAGCCAGTGTGATATTCTTCATGAAGGCTAAAGTAAAATTGTACAACAGCTGCTACCATGCAGAAAAAAATTGGTCATTTAGTGTATGATTAACTGACCATAAATATCATCTTACTCAGAGTATGATGCGATACATAATAGGCTGTGGCTAAAGGTACGTCGGACGGACCCGATCAATGGTCTTAAATATTCTAGTTCACTATAGTCTTAAAGGTACGTCCGACGGATCCGGTGCGTTTTTCTTCGGGATACATCGGACGGATCCGGGAAATATTTTTCAGAGGTACGGCGGACGGACCCGATCGGTGGGGTTCGTCCCACGGACCCAACGCATTTTTCTCTGATATGGGCCTTGGGATCCGTCGGTCCGTCGGGAAAGCCGGATGGATCCGAGATCCCCAGATGTGGTTGAGATGTGGTTGTAGCAACAACTTGGTAGCCGTATGTAGCCAAGTCGAAGTTGGTGTGAGGTGTGCGAGGCAAGGTATATCTACCTTGTCCGAGGTGCAAGAAGTATGTAGGGGTGTGAAACTCCCTGTACCTCCCAGCGGCCACGAATTACAGACGCTAGCGCCAAACTCCCCATTATAGGATTATAGCGGGAGGGGGCGCGTAAAAAATTGACTTGACGGGGGAGGTCGTATAGCGGACTGGTCCAAAAAGCGGTGCACTGAAGGGGATGTCGGTAGGTTGCTTCAAGCAGCGCGGGTCGCGCGCTCGCGTGCGCCCGCGTCCGGGAAAACGCTCTGCCCGTGGATTTTCTACCGCATCATCGTTCTGCCGCGGCGCGACCAGCTCGCAGCAGGAACAGTGTGATGGAAAGAAAAACCACAAGCATAGCGCTCTCGAGCAAGCGTACCCGACCGCAGCAAGAAATAGCACATAGAACAGCAGATATTGTTTCTCTTTTTTATTAACTGCACGTGAAACAGAAAATGAAAAGATGCGACAAGGTATTCCTCACACACACGCACTTTACATAGCTAACAGTTTACAGTAGTGTTATGTGTTCTGCGCTAACATTGTAATCTTGCATGCTTGCTTTATCACTACAAAAGAACCCAGTTTGCAGGCACTGCTTCTGTCAGCATGTGTACAGTTGATATGAAATTAAATAAATGATGCACATATTCATTCTACGCATTCCACACCATCAAAGCAATGTAGAAACATGAGCAAATACCTGCGTTCTAGTTACCTAGTGGTTGGTATTTGATGCAAGTAATCACGTCACTGTGCTATACATAACCAAAATGCATGATTAAAAATTTACACTACCCTTCCTGGAAGAACCGTCTTCTTCGAAACGCACGGTATTACAGCGCGGTACTAAGCGCGTTGCACAACTAGAGGCGCGATGTAGAATGCTTCTCCTGGCTAAACCGTGGAATCCTCGCAGTTAAAATTTTGCACAGGAAGGGCATATTGTCGCTAGTATTTTTTAATACCAAATTTGTTTGGGGTACTTGCCTGATTCGATCAAAAGAAATCAAATGTTCCCATCTTATGCGGCGGCGACGACGCCAGACGAGCCGCTGCCCCAGCGATAGTATTGGTGGCGCCACCTCATGCTGCTACAACTTTGTAGCAGGAAAGAGGGGGCGAACGTTTCTGGCAGAAGGTTTCAGTTGTTGTAAGCAGCAGGAGGTGGCGCCACCAGTACCATCGCTGGGTCAGCGGCTCGTCTAGCGTCGTCGCCGCCGCTTAAGATGAGAACATCTGACTTCTTTTGATCGAATCAGGCAAGTACCCCAAACAAATTTGGTATTAAAAAATACTAGCAACAAAATACCATTTCAAAATTTGAACTGCGAGGATTCCGCGGTTTAGCTCGGAGAAGCATTCTACATCGCGCCTCTAATTGTGCAATACGCTATACATACTGCATGCGTGAAATGTGAAATTACAAAAAATAGTACAGTGGCAAGATTAGTGCCTAGAATAGGTGATAGACTACGTGTTGATATGATTATAGGTTTACGTGAGTTGGACCGCGGCAGGGTGGCAAGCACGACCAGAGCGCAAGCTCATGTAATCGTGGTGTTGACGGCCAGCCCGCGGCCCGCACGCCCGCTCATTTGGTCCTCGTTATCATGTGGATTAACGTCTACGACGGTCGTTATGTAGTTATGTAGTTTTGATTCTTCAAAGTTTCCTCACTTCCATCTGTGATGAGATGCGTCATGTAACGCATCACTTTCTGCTCGCATTGAAGTTTGGTGCTGCAGGTTCTACATATACAAGCGGCGCTGAAAACATGGGTACCGCCGGCGTGTCTCTAGCCCAAGCATCACGACATTCGTGTTTGTTGTACAACTGGAGGTGTGGTTTGTGCTTACCGTGACATGCTGTGATGTATGTAGGGATTACGTCCTACGAGAGTGCTGTGATGAGTGCGCCGATGTCCGGACGGACATCAGTGTGTCCGTTTATGATCGGCGATGTTGTACGTGCATGTCAGTGTTTATTAGGTGCAGTGGTAATTTATTTACATGCTCTGTGCAACAATCAGACGAAAATAAGTCATCGACAATTTGTTAGACTGCACTGCAGAGCTCAAAACTGAAAATGGGAATGCACATGATGCAGTTTTCGCATGTTGGAGTGGACTGAAAAATAAGTGCCCAGCCCACACCGCCGAGATGCGCATTACTACAGGTGAAATGGTTCAGGTTTCTGCAAAATAGCTGCCTGGCACAGCACCTTCCTAAATGTTCAGGCTTTGTACTATTGTTGAAGGCCACTTTATCATTAATAAAGGAACGAATATGCTTTATGTGTTAATGACTATAGTGCTTTTTCAACATATAATGTTCATTTTTTTTTTCGTTTTACTTAGTTTTTCATGCTAGACAAACACAAATGGTACTTTAAAACTTGTCAGTCCAAAGCTGAAGATGAATATCTGCCATGCATGTGACAGCTTTAATGCTAGAAAGGTTGATGTGTATAGCATGTACGTGCGCGCTGCAACATCTTAGCGGCAAGTTCGGCTACTTGTCCCAAGGTCGTGATGTTTAATGCCAGTGATGGCACTCGCACTTTGGTGCAGGTGAAATGCAAATGCTTCTTTTACCTGCAAGATGTCAACGCAAAGTACAAAGCCCGGGCAGTCAAATTAGTTTGGAGCTCTCCTCTACAGTATTCTTCATAGCTACATATGTCACTTTAGGATGTGAAACCTTACATGCCACAGGTAGGATGCGTTGTTTTTTAGATTTTGTATACCCCTCATCTATGTTTGTTTTGCAACATTTGGCTAATTTTAGTTCTCAAACAGTTGTTAAAGATGAAACTGAAGCAGCTCTTGGCATGGTTTCCTGCTTGGATTAATTTGCTAATTGCAGTTCTTTGAAATTTGCATCAATTTTGGACAGTTCAAATAGCAGGCAGTTGAATTACAGAATTGGTTGGATCATGCATTTCAGTCCTGAGAAATGGAAAGTAATGGTCCCCTCCTTGCATGCATAGGTGCCTTTAGACAAATACATACTCGGGTGTGTGATGACGCATATCAAGGGTCGACAGAAGGCCATGTGGAGCCAGTGTGATATTCTTCATGAAGGCTAAAGTAAAATTGTACAACAGCTGCTACCATGCAGAAAAAAATTGGTCATTTAGTGTATGATTAACTGACCATAAATATCATCTTACTCAGAGTATGATGCGATACATAATAGGCTGTGGCTAAAGGTACGTCGGACGGACCCGATCAATGGTCTTAAATATTCTAGTTCACTATAGTCTTAAAGGTACGTCCGACGGATCCGGTGCGTTTTTCTTCGGGATACGACGGACGGATCCGGGAAATATTTTTCAGAGGTACGGCGGACGGACCCGATCGGTAGGGTTCTTCCGACGGACCCAACGCATTTTTCTCCGATATGGGCCTTGGGATCCGTCGGGAAAGCCGGACGGAGGAGGACAAAACATTTATTAGACGCAAGGGTATTCGGGGCCCCCTGGCCCCCTGGGTCCCCGCACGGCCCCACCGCACTCAAACGTTCATATTCAAACTGTCCATTACGTCGGCAGCCCGGCGAACTGCGATCTTTTGCTTCGCCGGGTCCTTGGAGCGTAGTGTGGTCTCCCAGTCTTCCCAAGTC
Organism: Amblyomma maculatum; assembly: GCF_055883805.1. Taxonomy (NCBI): domain Eukaryota; kingdom Metazoa; phylum Arthropoda; class Arachnida; order Ixodida; family Ixodidae; genus Amblyomma; species Amblyomma maculatum. The sequence goes on from NC_139344.1 coordinate 209,687,404, forward strand.
AGGAGTGGCACCGGTCCGCCAGGAGGAGATGCCAGGCAGGTTAGTAGGATATGGGTCAGTGTCGCTTTAGGGGCTTGACAGAGGGGGCAGATTGGCGGGATTGATTGGTAGTGAGATAATAGAGAGGGAGTGGGTAGGGTCCTCGTTTGCAGTCGTCGCCAGAGATGCTGTTCCCTGGTGGTAAGGGAGGAGTGTGGTGGTGGGTATTGTTGCCGTTCGGCGCGGAAGTGTGCGGTGAGCTCAGCGAAGGCATGCATGCGCTCCTTCGAGAAATCCCCCCCGAGTTCCGCCTGTGCCCGGTTTCTAGACCCTCGGGCTAAGGAGTCGGCGGCCTCGTTGCCGGGATTTCCCGAGTGCGCAGGTACCCAGATGAGCTCAGCGCGTCGGGGGAGGTGGGGAGTTGGTGTGGCTAGCAGACATTTGGCAGAGAGGTGTACTCTGCCTCTAGCGTAATTTAAGATTGCGGTTTTGGAGTCGCTGATTATGTAGTTGGCACTGGTGTCTGTCATAGCCATGGCGATGGCGGTTTCTTCAGCCTCTTCTGCTGTGGTGCCTGGTGGCAGTTGGAAACTGAGGGGGTCGGTATTTGGTTGGTAAACTACGGCCGTAGCTCCCTGGTCGTCTACAGCTGCATCCACCCAGACCGCATCCGGGGCGTCCCCGTAACACTTGTGTAGTGATTTCGCCCGTGCAGTCCTGCGGCCTCGATCCCGTAAAGGGTGCATGTTTCGAGGTAGCGGTTTGACGTATAGAGATTCCCTGATGTAGGATGGAAGCGTGCTTAGTTTTGGGTCGTTGGCAGGGATCCGGATGTTAAGCTTGTGCAATATTTGTCTACCAGTAGGTGTGGCAGCAAGGCGTATGTATTGGGCTTGAATGTGTGCTTCACTTAATTCGCGTATTGTATTGTGCAGCCCCAGGGCAAGCAGTTTGTCGTTCCTTGTGTTCCCTGGTAGATTCAGAGCCATTCTTGTCGCTTGCCGAATCATGGCGTCTAGCTGCTGAGTTTCGCCTGCGCTAAGCCTGGGATAAGGGGTCGCGTAGAGGATACGACTAACTGTGTAGGCGTGGATTATGCGGAGAGTATCAGCTTCTCGGAGTCCGTGCGCCTTTCCCGTGACTCGTCTTATTAGTTGCGCGGTTGCGGCGAGAGTTTGTCTCAGCCTTTTTAGTGTTTCTTTGTTCTTCCCGTCGTTCTGCAGATACAGACCAAGTATACGCAACGTGTTTACACGAGGAACGCGTCTACCCCGGATGTTTATCTCAATGTTCGTGTGGTAGATCCCACCTTTCGGCGGCGGGATGAGGAGCTCCGATTTCTCTGGTGAACATTCGAGACCGATGCCATGTATGATAGTAGCTATGGTGTCCGCTGCGATTTGTAGGGTATTTTCGATTTGTCCGTCGGACCCATGTGTTGTCCAGAGAGTAATGTCGTCAGCATAGAGCGTATGCTGAAGGTGGGGGATAGCTTGTAATCTATGAGCAAGAGGTATAAGCGTTATATTAAATAGGAAGGGAGATAGGACTGAGCCTTGTGGTGTTCCTACGCTGGCCAGCGTGTAGGGCTGCGTGTGGATGTTGTCGATATGCAGCGTTGCTGTTCGGTTTTGTAAGAAGGCCTTTACGTATCCGTGTACCTTGGTACCTACGTTGAGGTCCGTCAGTGCTTGTAGAATGGCCGTGTGTTTGACGTTATCGAAAGCTTTTTTGAGGTCAATGGCTAGAATTGCTTTCGTGTGGGCTGGCGCGCTCGGGTCGAGTACGTCAGTGGTTATCTGTAGTAAGGCATCCTGAGTGGAGAGCCGAGGTCGAAAGCCTAGCATAGTGTGTGGGTACTGCGAGGTTTCGTCCATGTATGCGGTAAGACGTGCTAACACGACGTGTTCAAAGAGTTTCCCGATGCAAGATGTGAGCGATATGGGGCGCATGTTCGTAGGGGTGATTGGCTTGTTCGGTTTGGGTATAAGGATTATCTTCCCATGCGTCCATGCGTTTGGGAGTGTACCGGTTTCCCAGTGATGGTTGAACAGGTCTGTGAGTGTATGAAGGGATCTGTCGTCGAGATTGCGAAGTATGGCGTTGGTGACTCGGTCTTCCCCTGGTGTGGTATTTCGAAGTTTCTGGAGAGCTGTTTGTACTTCGGCAAACGTGATCTTCGCGTCTAGCTGAGTATTAGTTGAGCCCGCATACGGTGGTAGCCGTTGCGGCTGTCCAGGGGTGCTGTATATATGTTTGAGTTGCGCTAACAGTGACTGCGTGTCATCTTTGTGCTGGTGAGTTAGGCGTGCGATAGTGTTACGTTGGATTATCTTGCTTTGGGTGGGATCTAGAAGGTGTTTGAGCAGTTGCCATGCGCGGGCGGTGGTAAGGTTTCCTCGCAACCCTTCACATATTTGCGTCCAGTTTTGGTGGCACAGCTGGTTGCCATGTTCCTCAATCTGTGCGGTAAGATCTCGTACTTTCCGCTGAAGTTTCTTATTGTGCTTCTGACTGGTGAGACGTTTGGTTAAGCTGGCGTGGGCTTCTATTAAATGAGCCATCTTCGTGTCGAGCATTGGGACGTCTTGCTGTGTTGTGTAATGTTGTGTGTGGGAGTCCTTATCGTTGAGGAGGCGTTGGACCCGGTCCTCTAGTGTTTCCCTTGGCTCTGCGGATTGATTCTGACGGTGCTGTCTAAATTTCTCCCAATTTGTAATGCGATTATTATATGTAGGCTTTCGTCCTTTGGGCCCTGTGACGTTGAGCGCTATGATGTAGTGATCACTGCCCAGGGTGTTTGGTGTTCGTTCCCATTTCAGGTATCCGAGATGTTTCCCTAGCGTTAGGTCTGAACTGTTGTCCATCTGGCCGACCTCGCCCTGTCGCGTGGGTAGGTCGAAATCGTTGAAGGTAGTCAGCTGTGACTGCTTTATCTGGTTGTAGAGTGTTTGTCCTCTACCATTGGTGTGGTTGTAGCCCCAGTCTGTGTGGGCGCAATTAAAGTCTCCTCCGATCAATAAAGGTGTATTTTTCGCGTCTTGTGTGATGATTTGTATGAGGTTAGCGCAGACCGTCGCGGGGCTGCTGGGGGGATTATATATGTTGGTTACTATGAGAGAGTCCTTAGTGATATCCTCGGGGAGGACCTCGACGGTGACCTGTGCCACGCTATGTGTGTAGTCTCGGATAGTGTGCCGGAGCGCGCCTTAACGTAGGTGGTGACGGCTGGTTTCTGCGTATTTTGGGCGTGATATGCGATATAGCCTGGTATATTTAGGGCTACTTGTGTGTCCTGTAGAAGGATCAGGTCTGGGGGGTATGGGTGTGTTGTTAACAGCTGTGTAAAGGGGTCACGCTTTCGCCGTAGGCTGCGACAGTTCCAGTGCCAAATGCATAGCGACTTTTCGGTTGGCGCTGGATGGTATGAATTAGCTGCCATGCTGCTGCTCACCCACACCTGTGGGCGACGTCGGCGCGAGCATGGTTGCGGGGCTGTGTGGAAGGATCATGTGGGGGTGGTGGTGGGGGTGTGGGAGTGCAGCCAGTCTGGCATCGACTGCTGCATGATGCGCACGATTGCCGTCTCGATCATGTTTTCAACCTTTGGAGTCAGTTGTTCGCAGATGGAGTTGAATTTGGCTTCTATTTGTTGGGCTAATGATTGGAATCGCTCCTCCATTTGCTGTTTAAATTGGTCTAGTTTTGCCTGCAGTTTTGCTTCGAGTCGGGCTTCCAGCGCTTCAAGTGCGGTTAGAGGTGGTTCCTGTTCTATCCGCTTCTTTTTTGGCGGGGGGGGGTGTTAGTGGGGGAGGATTCTGGTGCTGCCGAGGCAGAATCTGAGTGGGCTGTCAAAGTGGGGGCCGAGTGGGGGGATGTGATGGGCGGGGGTGGGATTGGGTTGTGAAGCTGGAGTTGAAGGTGTCTTACCTCCTCCCGTAGGCGAGCCAGCTCCTGTTCTTGGGGTTCCTGGGTGCGGGCGACCCTGTCTGCCCATGTGAGGTCTGTTCGTAGTCCTTCTGGTTTGCGCCGGGGCGTGTCTGTTCGTTTCTGCGAAGAGCTTCTCCCTCTTGTGCTACTTTGTCTGCGCGATCTCTCGGTTGACAGATCCTTGGCTTTGGCCCTGCTTGGGCGCTGCTTTGCCTGGCATCTCCCAGTCCCGGTAAGGTGGGCTCCTCCACACAGGATGCATGTTGGCGTACACATGCCTCTCTCCTTCTCCGGATGGTCGTCGCCGCATCTTGGACATCGGGTTTGTCTTGGATTTGGGCACACGTCGTATCGGTGTCCAGGGTGTCGACAGTTGGTGCATCCTTCTGGTCTGGGCCGATATGGGGTGCACAGGTGGACCCCTCCAAAGTATACAATTTTCCTGGGAACTGGTCCCCGGGCGAAGGTTATCATTATGGATTTGGAGCGCCCCATGCGCCTGGCTGCGACAATCTTCTCGGAGGGGTTTCGGCGTTGTAGGTCGTCAATAATTTCTACTTCTGTTTCGTCCCAATACGCATTGGTGATGACCCCCCGTGTGGTTTCGGCGCCCGGGGCGAGATATGTTGCCATGGCGTATTCTTCTCCTGCGTGGCTGATCGCCTTAACTTGTATAAGCTTCATTGTGAGTTCAGAGTCTTCCGTGGCCATAGTGCAGGTGTTGTTGCTGGGATGGATGCGGAGCTGCAGTTGGTTGTTGGGTAGGATGTCGGCGGCGGCGCACACGCTGCGAAGAAGGGTCTGTGGTTGCAAGTCTGGCAGGTAGAGTCCACCTTGGGACCTGAACACAACTTTGTACGCCTGTCGCGGAAGTTGTGCCATCCGCCGATTGCGAGAAAGAACACCGCGCGTCTCTCGCAGCTGCGCTTCGTTAGGCTGGTATGCGGGGTGCGATATGGTATTGCCCTGGATCGGTGAGCCGTTGATCTCGTCGGCGGAATCACGATTTACTCCTTTCGATGGACGATAACTGCTCATAACGTTCGTCCATTCATTCGGATTGAAATCTCCTCTATCGAGGGTCTCACCTTCGACTTGTACGTGCATATTCACGGGAGCTCGTTGGCGGAGGGGGCCGTCGCAGCCGGGCAAGCGGGGCTCGCCGGGCCGGGTGCGTGCCGTCAGTCTTCCGGGGGGATCGTCTTCAGAGCCGCTGCAGCGCGCGGCCAGACGCAGACGGTTTTCCGCGAACTGGGACCCCGCTTGGGGCGTCGGGTCGAGGTTTGCGGGGAGAGCCACCGGAGCTCTCGAAAAGACGTCTGCTCTCCCTGGGTGCTCGGAGGGAACTCCCCGGACGGATCCGAGCAACCAACGTTTTTAGATCCCTTGGTAGAATCCTACCCTTGGTACACCTTGGCAACAACATGGTAGCCATATGTAGCCAAATCGAAGTTGGTGTGAGGTGTATTGCTAAGTATTGCGAGGTGCAAGAAATATGTACTGCATACTGCATGCGTGAAATGTAAAATTACAAAGAATAGTACAGTGGCAAGAATAGTGCCTAGAATGGGTGATATACTACGTGATGGCATGATGGTAGGTTTACGTGAGTTGGACCGCGGCAGGGTGGCAAGAGCGCAAGCGCATGTAATCGGGGCGTTGACGGCCAGCCCGCGGCCCGCACGCCCACTCATTTGATCCTCGTTACCATTTGGATTAACGTCTATGACGGTCGTTATGTAGTTATGTAGTTTTGATTCTTCAAAGTTTCGTCACTTCCATCTGTGATGAGATGCGTCACGTAACGCATCGCTTTCTGCTCGCATTGAGGTTTGGTGCTGCAAGTTCTACGTCGGCGCTGAAAAAGCTGGGTGCCGCCGGAGTGTCTCCAGCCCAAGCATCGCGTCATTCGTGTTTGTTGGAGGTGTGGTTTGTGCTTACCGTGAGATGCTGTGATGTACGGATTACATCGTACTAGAGTGCTGTGTAAGACTCAAAACTCGGAAAATGGGAATGCACATGATGCAGTTTTCGTATGTTGGAGTGGACCGAAAAATAAGTGCCCAGCCCACACCGCCGGGATGCGCATTACTACAGGTGAAATGGTTCAGGTTTCTGTAAAATAGCTGCCTGGCACAGCACCTTCCTAAATGTTCAGGCTTTGTACTATTGTTGAAGGGCACTTTATCATTAATAAACGAACGAATATGCTTTATGTGTTAAAGACTAGTGCTTTTTCAATATATGCTCTTTTTTTTTTCGTTTTTCCTTAGTTTCCGTTGTTTTTCATGCTAGACAAAAACAAATAGTACACTTTTAAACTTGTCAGTCCAAAGCTGAACATGAATATCTGCCATGCATGTGACAGCTTTAATGCTAGAAAGGTTGACGTGTATAGCATGTATGTAGACGCTGCGACATCTTAGTGGCACGTTCGGCTACTTGCCCCAATGCCGTGATGTTTAATGCCAGTGATGGCAGTCGCACTTTGGTGCAGGTGAAATGCAACTGCTTGTTTCCTGCAAGATGTCAACGCAAAATACAAAGCCAGGGCAGTCAAATTAGTCTGGAGCTCTCCACTACGGTATTTTTCATAGCTACATATGTCATTTTAGGATGTGAAACCCTACATGCCACAGGTAGGCTGCATTGTTTTTTAGATTTTGTAACCTCTCATCTATTTTTGTAACATTTGGCTAACTTTAGTTCTCAAACAGTTGTTAAAGATGAAACCGAAGCAGTGCTTGGCATGGTTTCCTGCTTGGATTAATTTGCTAATTGCACTTCTTTGAAACTTGCATCAATGCTGGACAGTTCAAATAGCAGGCAGTTGAATTACAGAAGTGATGTGGATCGTGCATTTCAGTTCTGACAAATGGAAAGTAACGGTCCCTTCCTTGTAAGCATAGGTGCCTTTAGACAAATACATACTCGGGTGTGTGATTGTGACTCATATCAAGGGTCAACAGAAGGCCATGTGGAGCCAGTGTGATATTCTTCATGAAGGCTAAAGTAAAATTGTACAACAGCTGCTGTACCGTGCAGAAAAAAATTAATCATTTAGTGTATGATTAACTGACCATGAATAGCATCTTACTCAGAGTATGATGTGATATATATCTGGTTTAGCATCCCAAAATAACTACGGCTATGAGGAACACAATAGATGAGGGCTCCGGTATAATTTCGACCACCCGGTGTTCTTTACATGCACTGACACCGCACGGTGCATGACGGCCTATTGTTTCGCCTCTATTGAAATGCCCCTGCTGTGGCTGGAGCCAAATCTGTATCTTTCGGTTCAGCAGCCAAGTACTCTAACTACTGAGGAAGCACAACGGGGCCGAGTATCAAAATGCATGCCATTACATTTCCTTCTAGCCGGTGGTTTTCTTCACAGAACTAATGTATACAAGGAAAAGTAAATAGCAAGAAAACACTAGTTTTAATGCACATTATGTTCACATTTCTGCAAACATTCTGTAGGAAAAAATTTCTCATAATGTTTGCATGGAAACCATGAACATCTTACAAAAAGAAAACAATGCACTTACTCCACTCCAATTATTAATGGGCAAGGTTGCATCTATGCTACTACACTGCACTTATCACAAAACCACAATCCCCATTTGCTTTGGCCAATCACTTGATGAAACTAACGGAGACAGATGTCGCACACCACAGACTGGTCGTCTCACAACATATCTCTGCATATGTTGCATTTCAATTTCATGCCATTCCACTTAGCTTCAACTGTTGGCAGCATTACTAGTCACCCATCTTTTCTGAAGTTTTTTTTTACGCTGTTGAGATCAGCATCCTTGTTAACGATGGTCTCTGGCATTTTCGATGCTATCATTTTCACATCTTCCTCATCTGGAAGAACGAAGGAAATGACAAGCTTTGAGCAGTAAAAAAATTAGGGAGACTCCAAATCTCCACCTGTAGGGGTATGGTGTGCCAGCGTTAATGGTTCTTGTCTGCAGATCCCACTGTGGATTCCTGTTAATTTACATGCCCTTTGCTACAAACATAATTACTAATTCCTTAATTCATGTCTCTGTTCTCAGATATACTCATTAGCATACGGTCGTAGGCTGCCCTGTTAGGTGATAGACAACCTGGCATAGACCTTTGTAAGCCTCAACCTTTCTTAATTGGAGCTGAAACGTCCCAGAACATATTTCAAATATAACTTTGTAAGCTTGACTTAACAGCTCCTGCCATGTCGTGTGGCCTCGTGACATTTGGCTCGTGGCACTTTTGGCTTGTGCACAGGGGTCATCTGTTAAATACTGGTGGCAAATGGTCAAGTGGTGCACTGCAGATTCTGAAATGTGTACCTATATGCATGCAAGGATCGCATAATATAACATGATCAAGAGTTCTATCAGTACCTGTAGTTACATAGCATTTCAATGCCCATTAAAGGACCACCTCAGACAATGGTTGTTGTTACCACAAGGCCTGTTCTAACAGCGTACTGACACCATTCCACTGAGCGATGGACATGTATATGCATACCCTAGATAGCTGATGATTGTGGATCTCATTTATTTCTATGACTTCCAAGGAGTTCCTGTCGTCAGAAACCCTACACTTTATGAAATCGGGACAGTTGTCTTGAAAGGTGATGAAAAGAAATAACCAGGTTACCTTGATGCAATGCTAAATTACAAAGGGTGAATATGCTGCATGAAGATACCAAGAAGCTTGTACAAAGAAAAGTGAGAGTGAAATGGCAGAATTTTTGAAACATTGAAATAAACTACAAACTATACTTGTCAAACCTGTCATTAAGGAATGGAAATCATGCAGTAATCAAAAACACAACATGGAGGCCATTTTAGGTCATCTTCACAAAACATACCCACACCTCACACACAGCTTCATACTTATGAAAGGTGTGTAGAGATGAACTAACAATAAACCATATCTTACACGTGCGCTAGAGTCGACAAAATAGGAAACATTTTGTACAATTTTGCAACAGATCCCTTTCCATCCCAGCATAATCCTAGGAGAGACGTGCAAATTTTCTGCATTTTTGGTTTCCTAAAATGTTCCTAAACAAGCTACATCCTAAAGAACAATTTAGTCATTACACAAAAAATAAATACATTAAACCTTGTTTTGGTGCATGGCAGCATTAGTTGCTTATGCACCATAAATATCAACGCAATGCTGTAAAGTGCTTGGTTAGCTATGTTATATGAGACAAGCTTTCGGTCTGGTGTGGTCCTTATTCACGTGACAGCGCTGTCATAAGGGTCTATGTCCCAGCGATCGGAAAGTGACCTATTCCAATAATTTTACAAACTGAAGTCGATTCTACAGATTTCTAAAGACTGGAGTGCTCAAATGTTTTATCAACGTCCGCCTGCTTTGACAGCCTGGAGTGAAACTGTTGAAGAGAATACATTTTTGTACATTTAACACGTTTCTGAAGGCGTTGCTTTCAATAACGGGACCCACAAAAAGCAGCTGAATGTCAAACGCCGCCTAGGTAGGCTTTCTAGCAAGGCAGCGGTGTAGCGTGGAAAATCGCTCCGCCGGTCTATCGCTGGCGCCGCTGACTTAGCGAACTGTTCAAACTTATAGATACTGACCACACCTGAAACACTGAATTGCGCATGATCAAGGCAGAATTTCTCTAACACTGAGCACTGGTAGCTATCGATTTCGCGCCCAATATTGTGAAAATCTGTCCTCTCTTCGATCATTGATACGTCCACGGTTGAACATATATGCGCCTCGGTGTAGGCCAGCCGTTGGAACATGGATGCGTGGTTGTAGCAACGATCACTTGCATGGCACACTCTGCAAAATTCCAAGATTCAGCTTCTGCAACGAAATGTGCAGCGCACATTTTCTACCGCGTACCCAAGTCCGGCGATGCATGCATATCGATCCCGATCGTTTCAAAGCTGCGCGGCCGTTCAGTCTGGTCTCGCTAACCTCGAGCATGCGAGGGTTTAAACTACATGTACGCAAAATTCAACGACAAGAAAAAGATGCAGGCTAAGCACTTTAGTCTAGCCTTTCCCTAAATACTAAATAACATTGCTGTTCACAGAGAATTCGGATCATTCGCGCTTCCGGCTTTCCGGTTGTGCACTCTTGCGGTGCGGTGCAGTAGGTCTCCGTCTCGACGAGTCGATGTGCAGCTCGCCGCAGTAGCAGCGCTGGCCTCTAGTAGATTCGGCATGTCTTGTGCCATGGCCCTGAGGTAGAATTTAAACGAAGAATTTAGCTAGAAACATCCTGTTTCCTCGGTCTGCATGTAAGGAACGAGCATAATGCCATTTCACATACATACTTTGGACTGCCGAATGTTCTGCACGGCGAGGTGTGTGTGTGTTGTGCCGGCGCTAGATCTTCGGCGGTCGATGCAGGACCTAAGACAGCGTAAATTCTAGGAATAGCTCGCTCGCATTACGGGCAGGTCGAGGTGATAGTTTAGTGCGAAGCGAAAGCTGCTCGTGAATGTGCGTATCTCGATGCCAGCTGGTGGAGCTGGTGCAGTACGTAGGATCGCCTGCAGCTATGTGCGTGACAGCGATGCTTGCCGTACACAACCCTAAGTGAAGACCGTGATCTATGTTAGAACGGATGCACTCTTCATAGCACCTCATCGAGAGTCGCGGATAGCTGATATCATAGAGGATAAAGATTCATTCACGCGTAGCAAGCGGAATGTGGCCGCGTTCGACGTGAATATAGCCATGAGCCTGTATATCGACGTCCGCCGTATCTTTACGAGAATCGAATGGATACGTCGGACGTACCTTTAGACACTTCGTTTTCTATTACTAGATCACTTACCGGCTTGTAGCGGCGCACTGCAGGAGGGGAGCCAGGCGCTCCGGGGTGACCACGGATGGTTCAAGTGCATCGCTGCATGAAGAGAAACAGCAGGTTTCGGTTGACCAGGAACGCTGCAGCGAAGAGACGATCCCGGCTCCTTCTCTAGGCTCCAATCAGAAAGGCTCCGCAACTGTGCTGGTAGGCATCCACAGCTGAGCACAGCGTTGCGCAAGTTAGGAGCCGGATGAGATGATGTCGCGATGCCTGAGAACGGAGGACAGAATAGCATGACGTGGATCGCTGTCTAGCCACGTCTAGCGCAGAACGTATTCCAGAGTACGCGCATCGCGTGAAGCGCGAGAGTAAAACTGGCCACAGACCTATTCGTTGTTCTCTTCTTCCCGGTTAGTGATAGTGTATCCAGAAGCTGACCTTGCGCTCGGTATGCACGTCAGTTTCATTCCTGGTGCTTTTGGTTTTTTTTTTTTAGAGCCTTTAACTCCTCCGGTGACTGACTTGTATTTATAGTGTAGGAGGCATTGCCAAAAAATACATAACTAAATACAGTACTCGTTGCGCTGAAAAAAAAAAAAAAAAGGAAAAAGAAAATGTGTTACTGCCCCAAATCTGCTACCTAGAAAAAAAAAAAAAAAAGCTAGCGTGTTACCTTTGCAGCTACCAAAAAATTACAGACTAATCCATGGCTATAAATTTTATTCAGCGCGTCTTCGCTGGACGAACTGATGATAACAATTTTATAAAGCTTATATTTCACATAAGACGTCCAGCGCAAACTACAATTTTACTCGAAATTTTGATTTAACGAGAATATTTCGCACAAATATGCAGGAGCTTAGAAACATCATACATATGTGCCGTAAATTAAGTTGCCTGTAGGGGTAATACATGTGGTGCCTCTATAGCTAACTTCACGGCACATGGTGAAGCCATTTTCTTAATGTGAAATTAAACATAAAATCACACTTTATCATTAATACTAACTTCACAAAGAACAACATCGCTTTTGATGTTTGCTCCAGCTATGTTGTGTACGGGTTTCCTGGGCCTTTGTCAAGCTGTTTGTAGAGCTTTTTGCCCAGCGACCATCCACTTGTCGGAAAATAAAATTTGATTTGATTCAATTTATAATTCTTACTGATTCGAATAACACTATATATTCCTGCATCCGTATGTACACCCAGATGTTTCTTTCAGCATTCTCATCTGTATTTACTTTTGGAGACATCACTTCAGCTCCCAGCCTATAGATGCATTCCTTGAGGTTACTATATGCCCGAAATGCGCGCGAGCGGAAGGACGACAGAGCTTTTCACCCTTTTCGCATCGGCGTACTTGCAAGAGCGCTCTGGTGCCGAATTTCTGCTGCTTTTTGACTTCGCATTTTTAATGTATGTTGCTGCGCGAGTTGGTTATTCAAGAACGCTAGCAGACGACGGACCAGGATGAGGAGGACACACACATGCGCTCGCTAACAACTTTATTTTGGAAGACAGCCGATCCGCGCCTTATATACAGAGAAACACGAAAAGCGCGCGTGAGCACGGTTATCAGAGCTCAAACCGCAGCAAGCATCCAAGGAACGGCCGGCATCTGATATTGAACGCAATTAACGCTGTGACATGGAGTGTTAGGGCTTTGGTTAGGGGCGGGTCAGATGCAAAAAAACAGAACTGGGGTGCACATGAAGCCCAGATAAAACGATATTGAAGAGAGCCAACAAACAACGTGGCTAAAAGCGAAAATGAACGCACGAGGGCAATAACAAAAACAACAAATTAGCGCGGGCATAAGCTCGATCCGTCTAAAAAGGCAAGGCTGTAAAAGTCAACGAAGGTAAATGCATTGGTAAATGCGTTAAAATAGGAAAAAGTATAGGGGAGAAAACCTGGGCCAGGGGGCGCTGCGCCGCTCTGTGCGTCAGCGCCCTCCATGGAGACCCCGTCAAAACCTCCGCGCAGTGCGGCCGCGTCGTCTGCTCCCCGCCGCATAGAAAAGCATGCTGTCGTCTGCTCCGCGCTGCTTTCCAGCACGTGTTTGCGCGCGCGCGCTCGGTTGTTTCCTCCTCCGGCCGCATTCTGGCCGCCGTCGCGCTCCAACAAAGGGGGCAAGAAAAAAAAAAAAAACCCTGGAATGAAAAAGTGACGGCTTTCTTTTTCGCAAAACTCGTGAAAGTGTTTTTCTCTCTTCTCTCGTGTTGAAACGATGGTTGTCGGTTTTTTTTTTTTTTAGGTATCTCGTACTGCTCGTATCTCGCACCTCTGTTTGTAACTGGCGGTGCCGCAGCAGCCATCGCGGAACCAAGTCGGCCTCAAGAAACAGATATATGTCATTAATGCCATCACTCAGCGCTTATAAAGGGAAAACACATACGTTAATCGTTCTATCCTCATACGCGATCCTGCTTTGGAAGCTCAAAACTGCGTATTCGCTAGAGGAGATAACTGAACTAGTGATTGCACAGCGTAGCTGTGGAATTAAGAAGACAAAGGTTTACTTGGAGAGATGTCCCCGCCTGCATGAAAAGTCGTCAGGCATTTCCTCGCTCTTCGTCTCGCGGAGAAAGGAAACTGCCGAAAAAATGGCATGCCTCGGCTTCTCGTCAGTGATCCAGGTCGTTAAGAAACCTCTCATCGTTAAAGGTAGATAAGTCATTGATTTCGGATGGCAGCGCCACAGCAGCGAACTCCTGACCGCTGTCAGCAGGAACCAAAGGGTAAGGTGGCATGCTTTGTGCCTTTGTAGGGAACACGTCCTAAACGCGCCGAAAGCAGGCACCACGGCGCCGGCAGCATCGCCTAAAACGTCTGTCCCCAAAGAGTTGAATAGGCCCCTTTCAAGTGAGCAGTCACAAATAGAATGGAAGCTCCCCAACCAGCGCACGGAGCATTCGTCGCTGTGTACACGCGTATCAGTTTTCAACGAGAAGGCTGGACCCTTCATTCTCTGAACAACATGGAAGAGACATCGAGAGGTGCCGCCTCAAGTCCTTCAAAATACCTGTCGCTTGCCTCTGCCTTCGAGTACCGAATTATTCGCTTTCATGTTATTTTTTTTTTGTCTGAACCTGCCAACAAGCGCTCTTTGAAAACAATGTCCGCGCCGATCAATTAATTACAATTTCTCACTTTCGAAAGCACCGATTAAAAGCGTGCCTCCAGCCAGCTTCTATGTCAGCCGGGGCACAGAAAAAAGCAAAAATAAGGAACACCACTGGCAAAGAGCGCCGGCTTTGCGCGCACAGACGCACGAGCATTCCCCCTTCTCCTCACTCCTACTCCCGCTCCGCGTGCACGTGCGGCTGCCTGTAGCACGCGCTCCCGAGCGAGCGGGCTGCGCAGACTCCGCAGACAGCCGCGCGCAGCGCGGGCGCGGATGCGCGTAGGCACGGCCGGTCTCGAGGGAGAGTGCGTTTCTCGAGACCGGCCGTGGCGTAGGTTTTGTAGTTCCTCTCCGCTCCGCTGGAAACCGAGCGCTGGCGTCGCGGAGCAAACTCCAGCTTTGGTTCCCTATGGAAAACATGAACAACTAAAAGACGCTGAATGAAAACACTGAAATCTTATTAGCAGACGAAACCGAAAAAGGCAAGTAAAAGACACAGACAAAAAAGGTCATATGCCTAGCAAACTGAAAAACAGAACGGGATAAAGAAACAAACCACAGACGCGTGAAACTTAATGGTTAATAAAACGGTGGGGCAAAGACAGAATAACTCGACTAAAAACTATGACAGGCGAATGCGGAACAAACAAACACAGACAAAGACTAAATAGAATGCCCAAAACAGATCTAGGCGGAAAGGAACAAAAATTCATTTTCTGACAACACAAGTGAAGGTGTGCTGACGCACTCATGCTTTTGCTTGTGGATAGCGGCGGATTCTATGATTTCACGGGGAAGTGTTGATTGTTGTTCTTAGCTAAAATTTGTTTCCTTGAACATCGGGGAGAGGCGCCGGCAGGGACTGCAGTCTCTACAGTCAGTAGTCAAATAGCCAGACTTTTTTCCTTCGGCATAATTTTGATGCTCTAATATCCTTTTATTTAGGCTCTGGCTAAATGTACGTCGGACGGACCCGATCAATGGTCTTAAAGGTACGTCCGAGAGACCCGGTGCGTTTTTCGTCGGGATACATCGGACGTATCCGGGAAATATTTTTCAGAGGTACGGCGGACGGACCCGATCAGTGGGGTTCGTCCCACGGAACCAACGCATTTTTCTCTGATATGGGCCTGGGGATCTGTCGGTCCGTCGGGAAAGCCGGATGGATCCGAGATCCCCAGATGTGGTTGAGATGTGGTTGTAGCAACAACATGGTAGCCATATGTAGCCAAATCGAAGTTGGTATGAGGTGTGCGAGGTGCAAGCAGTATGTACTACAGCGCGTTGCACAACTAGAGGCGCGATGTAGAATGCTTCTCCCAGCTAAACCGCGGAATCCTCGCAGTTCAAATTTTGCACAGAAATGGTATTTTGTTGCTAGTATTTTTTAATACCAAATTTGTTTGGGGTACTTGCCTGATTCGATCAAAAGAAGTCAGATGTTCTCATCTTAAGCGGCGGCGACGACGCTAGACGAGCCGCTGACCCAGCGATGGTACTGGTGGCGCCACCTCATGCTGCTTACAACAACTCAAACCTTCTGCCAGAAACGTTTGCCCCCTCTTTTCCTGCTACAGAGTTGTAGCAGCATGAGGTGGCGCCACCAGTACCATCGCTGGGTCAGCGGCTCGTCTAGCGCCGTCGCCGCCGCTTAAAGGCCCACTGTCCACCCTCCGGTCGAAAATATTTTCTTCCCCGGTGACTGTGAGACTTCGCCCCTAGAACGCAAGGCCGCAAAATGTTTTTGAGAAGAGTAACTAATAACGCAGTTACAGCCACCGCAATCACTCGATTCTGTCATGCTTCTCTCCTTCCATTCCCTCGCAAAGGTCTTTCACTCTCCTGCCCGAGGTCGTCTAGCCTCCGCAATACAAATTCCCCTTCCTCCTCCGCGTTTGGCGGGAGGTGGGGCGTGGCTCTCCGCGAGCGCGAAAAAAAAAAAAAAAAAAAAAACGGCCGAGGGAGCGCGCACCGCTGGATTCAGTCTGGCCTTGGCGAGGGAAAAGCGCGCAGCGAGCGGTAGACACCTATCCTTCTCCCGTCAGTCAGCGAGACGGACCAATGGACATCGTTCGCGGTACGTACGTCATTACTGTGGCCCGTCGGGCCAGTGCAGGAAACGGGGAAGCTGGCTTCCCAAAGGAGAGCATGAGAGAGCTTTTAATTGTATTTTCGATGCTTTGCGGCGCGCGTGTCACTGTAGCAATTTGCACAGACTATCTCCGGTACCTGCTCGAAACACTGGGCTCCTTTGCTTAAAAGGGCCTTCCCTGGACAGTGGCCCTTTAAGATGAGAACATCTGACTTCTTTTGATCGAATCAGGCAAGTACCCCAAACAAATTTGGTATTAAAAAATACTAGCAACAAAATACCATTTCTGTGCAAAATTTGAACTGCGCGGATTCCGCGGTTTAGCTGTGAGAAGCATTCTACATCGCGCCTCTAATTGTGCAATACGCTATACATACTGCATGCGTGAAATGTGGAATTACAAAAAATAGTACAGTGGCAAGATTAGTGCCTAGAATAGGTGATAGACTACGTGATGACATGATTATAGGTTTACGTGAGTTGGACCGCGGCAGGGTGGCAAGCACGACCAGAGCGCGAGCTCATGTAATCTTGGTGTTGACGGCCAGCCCGCGGCCCGCACGGCCGCTCATTTGGTCCTCGTTATCATGTGGATTAACGTCTACGACGGTCGTTATGTAGTTATGTATTTTTGATTCTTCAAAGTTTCCTCACTTCCATCTGTGATGAGATGCTTCATGTAACGCATCGCTTTCTGCTCGCATTGAAGTTTGGTGCTGGAAGTTCTACATACATATACATGCGGCGCTGAAAAAGCTGGGTACCGCCGGCATGTCTCTAGCCCAAGCATCGCGTCATTCGTGTTTGTTGTACAACTGGAGGCGTGGTTTGTGCTTATCGTGAGATGCTGTGATGTATGTAGGGATTACGTCCTGCGAGAGTGCTGTGATGAGTGCGCCGATGTCCGGACTGACATCAGTGTGTCCGTTTATGATCGGCGATGTTGCGCGTGCATGTCAGTGTTTATTAGGTGCAGTGGTAATTTATTTACACGCTCTGTGCAACAATCAGACGACAATATGTCATCGACAATTTGTTAGACTGCACTGCAGAGCTCAAAACTCTGAAAATGAGAATGCACATGATGCAGTTTTCGCATGTTGGAGTGGACTGAAAAATAAGTGCCCAGCCCACACCGCCGAGATGCGCATTACTACAGGTGAAATGGTTCAGATTTCTGCAAAATAGCTGCCTGGCACAGCACCTTCCTAAATGTTCAGGCTTTGTACTATTGTTGAAGGCCACTTTATCATTAATAAAGGAACGAATATGCTTTATGTGTTAATGACTAGTGCTTTTTCAACATATAATGTTCATTTTTTTTTTTACTTAGTTTTTCATGCTAGACAAACACAAATGGTACACTTTAAAACTTGTCAGTCCAAAGCTGAAGATGAATATCTGCCATGCATGTGACATCTTTAATGCTAGAAAGGTTGATGTGTATAGCATGTTACGTGCGCGCTGCGACATCTTAGCGGCAAGTTCGGCTACTTGTCCCAAGGTCGTGATGTTTAATGCCAGTGATGGCGGTCACACTTTGGTGCATGTGAAATGCAAATGCTTCTGTTACCTGCAAGATGTCAACGCATAGTACAAAGCCCGGGCAGTCAAATTAGTTTGGAACTCTCCTCTACAGTATTCTTCATAGCTACATATTTCACTTTAGGATGTGAAACCTTACATGTCACAGGTAGGATGCGTTGTTTTTTAGATTTTGTAACCCCTCATCTATGTTTTGCAACATTTGGCTAATTTTAGTTCTCAAACAGTTGTTAAAGATGAAACTGAAGCAGTTCTTGGCATGGTTTCCTGCTTGGATTAATTTGCTAATTGCAGTTCTTTGAAACTTGCATCAATGCTGGACAGTTCAAATAGCAGGCAGTTGAATTACAGAAATGGTGTGGATCATGCATTTCAGTTCTGACAAATGGAAAGTAATGATCCCCTCCTTGCATGCATAGGTGCCCTTAGACAAATACATACTCGGGTGTGTGATTGTGACGCATATCAAGGGTCGACAGAAGGCCATGTGGAGCCAGTGTGATATTCTTCATGAAGGCTAAAGTAAAATTGTACAACAGCTGCTGTACCATGCAGAAAAAAATTGGTCATTTAGTGTACGATTAACTGACCATAAATAGCATCTTACTCAGAGTATGATGCGATATATTGTTACGCCCTTAGCGTCGCGACCGAGACGTCCTAGTCGGTTCAGTACGCTGGGTACACACGGCTAGCGGGGACGACACAAGTGCCACAAGACAAAGGTCGAACGGGCGCGCACACTACTTCTTCCTCTTCCTTCTTTCTTCCTCCGTGCTCTGTTTGAGAAGAAGTCCGTAACACTTCCCCCGTCGCAGGCGAAGCCCTCCGGGCGAGTTAATCGTCAGCACGAGGATGACAGGGTTTCAGACGCGCGACGTGGGCAAGCTCAGTTCGTGAAGAACGTCGGCCACTTTTGGTAAGGCGCGCAATCCGATAGGTGAGGTCACTAATTGCCTCGAGGATAACATAGGGACCGATATAATGCGCGAGCAGTTTCTGACTTAAGCCACGCTTCCTTAGTGGACGCCAAAGCCAGACCATATCTCCAGGGAGGTAGGTGACGTGGCGATGGTGGTCGTCGTAGCGGGATTTCGAGCGCTTTTGTGAGGCGAGAGTTCTTAGGCGGGCTATCCGGCGGGCTTCTTCAGCCCGGCACAGGATCTCAGCAATCTCAGGTTCGTCATCTGTGGAGAACGGGAGCATGGTGTCGAGGAGACCGGGCATAGAGGAGAAAGAATGGACTGTAACTTGTTGTTTCCTGTTGGGCGGTGTTGTATGCGTATGTTATAAATGGTAGCACAGTGTCCCAGTCCTTGTGGTCGGCGGCGACGTACATTGAAAGCATGTTGGTGAGTGTCCGGTTGGTTCGCTCGGTCAACCCATTTGTTTGCGGATGATACGGGGTAGCATGTCGGAAATGCGTTTGGCACAAACGAAGGAGTTCTTCGACAACATCAGCGGTGAACTGACGCCCTCGGTCGCTGATCAACACTCGGGGAGGCCCATGGCGCAGTATAACAAAGTGCAGCAGGAAGAGGGAGACTTGGTATGCAGTAGCCGATGGAAGGGCTGCCGTCTCACAGTAACGAGTGTGGTAATCAGTGCAGATGACGATCCAGCGGTTGCAGGAATGAGACTTGGGAAAGGGTCCCAAGAGGTCTACCCCGACTTTCTCAAAAGGGGATCTTGGAGGCGTCACTGGATGAAGAAGACCAGGAAGAGTGCCGGCGGGGCGTTTGTGACTCGCACATTGAGCACAGCTAGCCACATACTTCTCAGTGGTTTCACGCATCCGGGGCCAGTAGAAACGTTCTTGGATGCGATAGAGTGTCCGCGCAGATCCCAGGTGTCCAGAAGTGGGGTCGTCGTGCATAACGCGCAAAACAGAGGAGCGTAGGCTGGCGGGCACCACCAGAAGGTAGCGGAGACCAGTGGGAGAATAGTCCTTCTTGTACAAAAGACCACTCCGTATACAATAGAGACTGGAAGCTGTAGGGTCCCTTGCAGCGGTAAAGAATGGTTGGAGATTCTCATCTTTCCTCTGCTCAGTGCGGAACGTACTGGTATCGGGGAATGGAGGCAGAACCGCAGCGATGTAATGATCAAAATTGTCGGCGTCACATTCCGTTGTGGGAAGCGGTAAACGTGAGAGACAGTCCGCGTCAGCGTGCCGGCGTCCACTCTTGTACGAAACTGTATAATCAAACTCTTGTAAACGAATTGCCCACCGTGCAAGACGGCCAGATGGGTCACGGAGGTTTATCAGCCAGCACAGGGAATGATGATCAGTGACCACTGTGAAGGGCCGCCCGTATGGATAACAGCGAAACCGCTGAACGGCGAAAACTACCACGAGGCATTCTTGCTCAGTAATTGTGTAATTGCGTTCAGGTTTGCTTAAGGAACGACTGGCATAAGCAATAACATGTTCCTTGTCACCGTAACGCTGAATCAGCACAGCACCAATGCCAACACCACTGGCGTCCGTGTGCAGTTCCGTTGGAGCAGAAGGGTTGAAATGCCGGAGAATCGGATGTGACGTTAGCAAAAACTTGAGCTGGCAAAAAGAAGAGTCACACTCTGATGTCCACTCGAAGGGAGCGTCTTTGTGGAGAAGGCACGTAAGCGGGTTAGCAATGTCAGCAAAACGGGGAATGAAACGGCGGAAATATGAGCACAGTCCTAGGAAACTTCGGAGTTCCTTCACGTTCTGAGGTGTTGGAAACGATGCAACGGCCGCGGTCTTTTGAGGGTCAGGTCTGACGCCTTCACGATCGACGAGGTGTCCTAGTACCAAAATCTGACGCTCACCGAAGCGACACTTCTTCGAATTAAGTACTAGACCGGCGTTTTTGAAGCAGTCAAGCACGAGAGCGAGGCGTTCGTTGTGCTCCTCGAATGTCCGGCCAAAAATGACGACATCATCGAGGTAGCACATACATATTTGCCATTTTAGTCCCCGTAGGATAGCGTCCATAAATCTCTTGAAAGTTGCAGGAGCATTGCAGAGCCCGAAAGGCATTACATTAAATTCAAACAGGCCATCGGGTGTGATAAATGCCGTTTTTTCCTTGTCGTCAGGGTGCATAGGGATCTGCCAATATCCCGATCGCAGATCGACGGATGAAAAATATGATGCTGAGAACAGACAATCTATGGCGTCATCGATCCGCGGAAGGGGATACACATCCTTCATTGTTGCAGCATTCAGACGGCGATAGTCGACGCAAAAGCGCCATGTACCATCTTTCTTCTTCACCAGAATTACAGGGGCGGCCCAGGGACTGCATGACTCTTGAATAACACCCTTTTCCAGCATATCCCGAACCTGCTCACTGATGACCTGGCGTTCTGTTGGTGACACTCTGTACGGCTTCTGTCGAATTGGGTGTGAGTAGCCTGTGTCAATGCGATGCCGGGTACGTGTCACGGGAATGCACCGTGAGCCGCTAGGCTCGGAAAAATCAAATATGGAAGAATACTTCACCAGTAAGGCCTCCAAAGCATCACGCTGGTCCCTGGTTAGAGAGCGGCTGATCATCCGATGTAGTTGCGAGTCAGGGGCTGGAGCGGCAGCACTTTCGCCAGGTGCATCAGTAACCAAAGCCACCGACGGGGCGTCGTCTTGGCTACAGGTCGCAATCTTCGTATTCACAGGCAAAACTACTGGTTGCGAAGAACAATTAATGGCCCACAGCCGTGAGCAGCCCTTGACCACCGACAGTAGGCAATGAGGAACCAGAATGTATTTCTTTGCACAGTTAGAATGAAGCGGTGCCACTGTAGCGTCGAAGGTGTCGGAAGCACGGCTGGGGCACAAAACTGGGATGCACACCATAGACAAGGCTGGCACATTGGTATCCTGTGTTACACAGAACACATCCTCACGAACGTGTGGCTTCTCTAAGAGTCCAGAAGGAAGGGAACCATCGACGCAGAGTTCCCCATCAACCGTAGCGCCACACATTCTCAAAAAGTCAATACCTAGAATTATGTCATGCGTACATCGCGAAAGCACTGCAAACTCCGCTGCGAATACCGTTCCACCCAGGGACACTGAAGCACTACACATTCCTAGGGGACACAACACTTCACCACCCGCGCCATGAAAATTCACATTTCTGTCCCAAACAAACATAACTTTGCGTCCTAACCGCTTCTTAAACGATAAACTCATTATTGAAATGGTTGCCCCGGTATCCACTAAAGCCATTGTCGCCACACCATCCACAAGCACATAGACCGTGTTCTTTAACATAACAGATGGAGGAATTTCTTGAGGCAGCGCACAGTCTCCAGCGGCCTGACCTCCAGCGGCCGCGCTGACTAGTTTTCCGGCAACGGCGATGCCGACCGCCGTCGTGGTCGTGGTGACGGAAAGCGGCGCGCAGAAGAGGCAGGTGGTGGTGAGACACTTCGTTCGGAAGCAGGAGAGTGGTTGCGCGGTCCATTGGTCTGGGGATATTCATACGAAGATGGGGGCCATTGCCAATTAGAGTCGTAGAAACGGTTACGTGGCGGAGCATTTTGGACGGGCCGATCGTAACGGGTGAGTGGGCGGCTGCGGCAGTATCGAGCTATGTGCCCCTCAATGCCGCAGCGTCGGCACACGGGGGCTGTGCGACGAAAAACTTGTCCCATGGAGGGCTCCGAGGAGACAGGGTGCATTGGGTAGCGAAACTCATCTTGTCTTCGGGTTGGACGCCGGAAATAGCGAGCAGGTGGTGGTTGAGGATGGTACTCATAGTGCTGATCATAGTGCGACAAGAAGTTAGTCAGGCGCGAGTCGTAGCGAGGCGGGTGACCAGGGCTGTCGAACCTTGGCGTCGGGCTGTTGGAGTAAACGTCCGCGTGTGCCGTATTGATAGAATTCACAGCGGGCATCAAAGGGAGCAAGGAGGTAGGCCCTTGAGAACCGACAACGTCAGTGGGCAAAGATGATGGAGACCGTACAGGGGGCTCAAACCGCTGCAGTTCCTCGCGAACTATTTGCCGGATCGTCGACGACAAGTCCATGAAGTTGTCTTCAATGCTCGCCACAGATGGAACGTTGGCGAGCCGCCCAAATTTTGGCGTTATGCGACGAGTCTTCAATGTCTCGAATGTGCGAACATGCCGAATTACATCACAGACGGCGTTCAGGTCACCTTTGGCAATTAGAAAATTATAAACATCATCTGCGATGCCCTTTAGAAGATGTCCTACTTTATCTTCCTCGGTCATATTAGCGCTTGCTGTTTTGCATAGTTTCAGGACCTCCTCTATGTAAGTTGTACACGTTTCTCCAGGTAGCTGAGCTCTGTGCGTAAGCGTGTGTTCAGCTCGTTTCCTTCGTGCAAGACAGTCGCCGAAGCACTGCCGCAATTCAGTAACGAAACGGTCCCAGGTGGTAAGAGAGTCTTCGTGGTTTTCGAACCAAACAAGAGCGGTATGGGTCAGGAAGAAAACCACGTTTGCGAGCTTAGCGGCGGCGTCCCATCGATTGTAGCGGCTCACCCGTTGGTAGTGGGTCAACCACTCGTCAACGTCCTCGCCTGCCGCTCCCGCGAAAGTCCGGGGCTCCCGATAGTGATGCGAACTGTTCGCTGCGCCCGCAGGCCGGTCTTCAGCCTGGATCACCGCGTCACCACGGGCTGCTTGCGGGTCATTGGCCGATTGCATGGCGCTGGTTTGCGGTTCGAGGCCCGCAAGGCGACGACTTCGGCGAGGCTCCAGTTGCGTCGGTTCTGTCTATAGCGCCAGGGATCGGTATCCCGCACCTCCACCACAATGTTACGCCCTTAGCGTCGCGACCGAGACGTCCTAGTCGGTTCAGTACGCTGGGTACACACGGCTAGCGGGGACGACACAAGTGCCACAAGACAAAGGTCGAACGGGCGCGCACACTACTTCTTCCTCTTCCTTCTTTCTTCCTCCGTGCTCTGTTTGAGAAGAAGTCCGTAACAATATAATATCTGGTTTAGCATCCCAAAATAATTACGGCTATGAGGAACACAATAGTTGAGGGGTCCGGTATAATTTCGACCACCTGGGGTTCTTTTACATGCACTGACACCGCACGATGCATGACGGCCTATTGTTTTGCCTCTATTGAAACGCCCCTGCTGTGCCTGGAATCAAATCTTCATCTATGGGTTCAGCAGCCAAGCATTCTAACTACTGAGCCAGCACAAGGGGGCCAAGTATCAAAATGCATGCCATTACATTTCCTTCTAGCCTGTGGTTTCCTTCACAGAACTAATGTATACAAGGAAAAGTAAATAACAAGAAAACACTAGTTTTATTGCACATTATATTCACATTTCAGCAAACATTCTCTAGGAAGAAATTTCTCGTAATGTTTACATGGAAACCATGAACATCTTACAAAAACAAAGCAATGCACTTACTCCACTCCAATTATTAAAGGGCAAGGTTGCATCTATATGCTACTACACTGCACTTATCACAAAACCACAAGCCCCATCTGCTTTGGCCAATCACTTGATGAAACTAACGGAGACAGATGTCGCACACCACAGACTGGTCGTCTCGCTACATATCTCTGCATATGTTGCATTTCAATTTCATGCCATTCCACTTAGCTTCAACTGTTGGCAGCATTACTAGTCACCCATCTTTTCTGAAATTCCTTTTTACGCTGTTGCGATCAGCATCCTTGTTAACGATGGTCTCTGGCATTTTCGATGCTATCATTTTCACATCTTCCTCACCTGGAAGAACGAAGAAAATGACAAGCTTTGAGCAGACAAAAAATTAGGGAGACTACTATTCTCCACTTGTAAGGGTATGGTGCGCCAGCGTTAATGGCTCTTGTCTGCAGATCCCACTGTGGATTCCTGTTGATTTACATGCCCTTTTCTACAAACTTAATTACTAATCCCTTAATTAATTTTTATGTTATCTCAGATATAGTCATTAGCATACGGTCGTAGGCTGCCCTGTTATGTGATAGACAACCTGGCATAGACCTCTGTAAGCCTCACATTAACCAAACTGTGCAATCATGCCTCCATGGCCTAGGAGTAACCTCTTAATCGGAGCTGAAACGTCCCAGAACATATTTCAAATATAACTTTGTAAGCTTGACTTAACAGCTCCTGCCATGTCGTGTGGCCTCGTGACATTTGGCTAGTGGCACATTTGGCTTGTGCACAGGGTTCATCTGTTAAATACTGGTTAACATGCATGAAAAATACATTTTCACACAAACTGGTGGCAAATGGTCAAGTGGTGCACTGCAGATTCTGAAATGTATACCTATATGCATGCAAGGATTGCATCATCACATAACATGATCAAGAGTTCTGTCAGTACCTGTAGTTACATAGCATTTCAATGCCCATTAAAGGACCACCTCAGACAATGGTTGTTGTTACCAGAAGACCTGTTCTAACAGTGTACTGACACCATTCCACCGAGCAATGGACATGTATATGCATACCCTAGATAGCTCATGATTGTGGATCTCATTTATTACTATGACTTCCAAGGAGTTCCTGTCGTCAGAAACGCTACACTTTATGAAATCGGGACAGCTGTCTTGAAAGGTGATGAAAGGAAACAAACCAGGTTACCTTGACACAGTGCTAAATTACAGAGGGTGAATATCAAGAAGCTTGTACAAAGAAAAGTGAGAGTGAAATGACAGGATTTTTGAAACATTGAAATAAACTACAAACTATACTTGTCAAACCTGTTATCGAGGAATGGAAATCATGCAGTAATCAAAAACACAACATGGAGGACATTTTAGGTCATCTTCACAAAACACATACCCACACCTCACACACAGATTCATACTTAAGAAAGAGGACAAACCAATATGCAAGGAGTGTGGAGATGAACTGGCAATAAACCTTATCTTACACGTGCGCCAGAGTCGAGAAAATAAGAGGAAAACATTTTGTACAATTTTGCAACAGATCCCTTTCCATCCCAGCATGATCCTAGGAGAGACGTGCAAATTTCCTGCATTTTTGGTTTCTTAAATTGTTCCTAAACAAGCTACATCCTAAAGAACATTTTAGTAATCACACACAAAATAAATACATTAAACCTTATTCTTGGTGCATGGCAGCATTAGTCGCTTATGCACCATAAAAATCAACAATGTTATATGAGACAAGCTTTCGGTCTGGTGTGATCCTTATTCACGTGACGGCGCTGTCATGAGGGTCTATGTCCCAGCGATCGGAAAGCGACCTCTTCCAATAATTTTGAAAACTGAAGGCGGTTCTACAGATCTCTAAAGACCGGAGTGCTCAACTGTTTTATCAACGTCCGCCTGCTTTGACAGCCTGGAGTGAAACTGTTAAAGAGAATACATTTTTGAACATTTAACGCGTTTCTGAAGGCGTAGCTTTCAATTATGGGGCCCGAAAAAAGCAGCTGAATGTCAAACGCCGCCTAGGTAGGCTTTCTAGCAAGACAGCGGTGTAGCGTGGAAAATCGCTTCGCCGGTCCATCGCTGGTGCCGCTGACTTGAAAGGCGAACTGTTCAAACTTATAGCTACTGACCACACCTGAAACACTGAATTGTACATGATCAAGGCAGAATTTCTCTAACACTGAGCACTGGTAGCTATCGATTTCGCGCCCAATATTGTGAAAATCTGTCCTCTCTTCGATCATTGATACATCCACGGTTGAACATTTATGCGCCTCGGGGTAGGCCAGCCGTGGGAACATGGATGCGTGGTTGCAGCAACGATCAACTTGCGTGGCACACCCTACAAAATTCCAAGAGTCAGCTTCTGCAACGAAATGTGCAGCGCACATTTTCTACCGCGAACCTATGTCCGGCGACGCATGCATATCTCCCGCTCGTTTCCAAGATACGCGGCCATTCAGTCAGGTCACGCTAACCTCGACCATGCGAGGGTTTAAACTACATGTACGCAAAATTCAACGACGAGAAAAAGATGCAGGCTAAGCACTTTAGTCTAGTCTTCCCATAAATACCAAAGAACATTGCTGTTCATAGGGAATTTGGATCATTCGCGCTTCCGGCTTTCCGGTTGTACACTCTTGTGGTGCGGTGCAGTAGGTCTTCGCCTTGACGAGTCGATGTGCAGCTCGACGCAGTAGCAGCGCAGACCTCTAGTAGATTCGGCATGTCTTCTGCCACGGCCCTGAGGTACAATTTAAACGAAGAATTTAGCTAGAAACATCATGTTTCCTCGGTCTGCATGTGAGGAACGAGCATATAATGCCATTTAATTCACGTACATACTTTGGACTGCCGAATGTTCTGCACGGCGGGGTGTGTGTGTTGTGCCGGCGCTAGATCTTCGGAGGTCGATGCAGGACCTAAGACAACGTAAATGCTAGGAATAGCTCGCTCGCATTACGGGCAGATCGAGGTGATATTTTAGTGCAAAGCGAAAGCTGCTCGTGAATGTGCGTATCTCGATGCCAGCTGGTAGAGCTGGTGCAGTACGTAGCATCGCCTGCAGCTATGTGCTTGACAGCGATGCTTGCCGTACACAATCCTAAGTGAAGACCGTGATCTATGTTAGAACGGATGTACTCTTTCGTAGCATCTCTTCGAGAGTCGCGGCTAGCTGATATCATAGAGGATAAGATTCATTCACGCGTAGCAAGCGGAATGTGGCCGCGTTCGACGTGCATATAGCCATGAGCCTGTATATAGACGTCCGCCGTATCTTTACGAGAATCGAATGGGTAGGTCGGACGTACCTTTAGACACTTCGTTTTATTTAAGCAACGGCCCATCTGACCTTTTCCTCTTTAGAGCCATCCTATTTCGACAGAATGCAGCAGATGGCTTTATTATGCAGCGGTCGTTTATCGGTCCAGAATCAATAACAGGCACAGCCGGCGAAGGTGACGGGCAATACCTCGACTTGTCGTCTGTCGCGATGTCTTCCTTATTCGTCCCCATCATCCACCTCGCAAAACGTCTGCCGTGCCACGTAAACTCGTTCGTTATTAATGTTCATTCTTCCTACACCAGCACCATCACCATGTCTATCTCGATTGCTTAACCAGCCCCCTAACACCTAACCCCATCTGCCCTCCTTTGAGGACCTTCCCGTCCAAGTAAGTTGCCATTGTTCCACAGCCATAACATGCTCTCCGAGTTTTCATATTCGCGAAGGAACGCTCTTAGGATATAGGCATTCTACTATTCTACTGCAACTGCTCCAACTGCTATAATGATAATGATGATGACGACTACGACGCTGTTACATATATGACGTAGTTTGCGCTTTTAGCTTCGGCATGCAGGGTACCCTGTCGAAATTAACTGCAGTTTTCCTATATTTTTCCTAACATTAAAAGGGGGAGCTAGAATAAAATCTAAATGTGAGAAGATGCTATATATTGTCATCAGAAAAGGCGCGAAATTCCGTTTCTTCAGGAAGTTGATTTAAAAGGCAATATCGAAAAAAAAGAGTTCGAACGCTGCTTGGCGACATTGAAAAAACAAGAAAGAATAACAAAATAGAGGGTACACTTAAGCTCCGGCTCCGCCTTTTAGGATATGATGCGATAGCGTTATTCACTCGTTTGCACGTGCTCTTGATAGTCCTTGTTTGTATACATACTGCGTGCGACTCGCCTAATCACTAGTTCCTTATGTTGTGCCTCGTGTTGTCGCGTGATCTCTGACTTAATTGGGTAGTTTATGACTGTGGGCTAATATGGCTTTTTTTTTTCTTCACATAACTGCGTAGCCTAGGACTGTAGCCTAACACTGCTGGTATTCGATTCAGTAGCATACAGTCGTATAGGCAACCCAGTGATGGGAAAAAACACCCGCTATAGGTATATATAAAGCCCTTATTAACCGTATACGGAGGTACTTGCGCAACCTATATGAGTAGCGTGTCTTGCTCTTCGCCCAAGGGTCCTGAAAGGTTCAGTTGCCATCTTATCCACTCACCTCAAAGGAGAGGGACCGAGTTGGCTGCACCTGCCATGCCTTGCGGTCTCGTAAAGTCACACAACCCAGTGACCAATTCGGCCTTGTCACCTGCCAACTAGCGCCTGTCACAGCCGTGCCCGTGGTTTCTTGCTCACAACGCCGAAAACGCCGGGTGTTCTGCCGAAAGGGGCGTTCAACCCTATCGCGTTAAAAAAAAATTACTGGCAGACATTCACTTAAGCTCTGCCTCTAAAGATATGATGTGACAACGTTAATGGCTTCTATTACCGGGGTCCGCTGCTGATCCTAGTTCGCGGAAGCACAGGTTTCTTCTGGCCTAACCGCTGATGTTTTAACTTGTATCTCTGCTTTGTTATCTCGCACACACCCATTAGCATGCAGTCGTAAGATACCGCATTATACGAAAGACCACCTGACATAAAGACTTGCTTGGCCAAGCCTTGCCTGCCTGCGTTGCCTTAGGTCAACGTGTCGGGATCCAAAGGTCCTGGAAAGTTGCATTCCTATTTCATGCAGCAAATGCATCGCCAACAGGGGCTACAGTACGGCGTTGCATTTGACTGATGTCCTGCGACACTCAACTAGCGGCCGCTTCTTTGATGACCCAAGATAAAAATGATAAATGGGCGAAATGTGCATCACCAACTGTGCATACCACTTGGCGATCATCTGACTTAGCGGTGGCTTATGGGACGGCTGAGAGCCCAAATTGTACCGGTGCAGAAATTGTATTTCGACCGGGGCCTATACCACGGGTCTGTACTCAACTGGCTGCCTGTGGCAGTCTACTAGGAGCCGTCTCATTGGTGTTGCTGATGTGATAAGGCATAGAAGAAGCAAGTGCGTCACAAGTATGACTTACAAGAGGGCGCTGCGCACGATTATAGGCCCGGCTATTTGATGATGAAGACTATATGGTATAAGACGCAACAAGTGCACACAATGTGATGGGTGCATAGGTCGGCGGACTCACTCGGGCTCAGTCAGGCTCACACTCAGATCAGGATCTGAGTTATGAGTGAGTCCGGACTCACATTCAGATCATGATTTGAGTCGTGAGTGAGTCCGGACTCGCATTCAGATCATGATCTTAGTCGTGAGTCCGGACTCACACTCAAATTATGATCTGAGTTTGAGTGAATCCGGCCTCAGATTCAGATCAGTAGTACTTTCGTGCGGGCGCACGAGTTGGTTAGACAAATCTGAAGACCTCTTGAGGTAACAGCGCGGAAGATTAGAAGACGACACAACGAGCGCTGACGACACAGCGCTCGTGTCGTCTTCTAATCTTGTGCTCCCGTCCACGTTCCGCGCTGTTACCTCAAGATGCATAACCAACGTGCCCAAGCTGCTATTGAAGACCTCTGCCGCTGCATAGCTACACACAAACACAACACACACACAAGAGAATGAGGCAAGACGTTCACAGATATGCGCTCACTACCAACTGGCTGTTATTTGTGATACGAAGAAGAAGAAAGCATCACAAAAACACGCAAGGGTACAAAAAGGAGAATAATACAGATGATTCAGAAAAAATGCGAAGAAATATTTTGAAGAAGAAAATAAAACGAAAATAATGGTAAATTGCGTCTATCTTCTTGTCATATTGTTTGAACGAGGCAGTATCACTTCCTTCCAGTTGAGCGCCAGTGCGTGGCAAAGCCGTGTGTACTGGAGATACCAAAAAATTCCCAGGTACAGAGCAATAGCCAGAGCCTCTAGTGGTGTTTATTTTGTTGTTATACTTTGGAGTACTTTCACGAACGCACACATGTCAATTTTGAAGATATAATAGAAAACGTGTACTTACTCTTGAACACATTTAACCCTGATTTTATTGTTCGACAAATCTCCAAGTTCCCATCCTCTGTCGTCATATCCGCTGCCAAAAACGGCCGCTGTGCATTGACACCGTCAGTGTCATGAACTCGTTTTCGAGAGCAAATTAAGGTAATTAAATACCGCAATATACGCGGTAAGACCACCGCCAATAGAGTCAGTATAACTAAATTTACCCACAGAACAATCTGCTTAAACAGCATTTCTGGGCTCCTTAAAGCAGCTTTGTCACGTTGAATATGCACCCCAGTAGTGACTGAGGCTCGCTGCTGGGTTATCGCTTCTGCTTGACTAGGTCAACCCTGAGGGCGATACTGAAGTTTCGTGCTGTTGGCAGCGGAATGAACATGGCTAATGACACTGAATAAAAAGGATTATATGCCTATAAAGGACAGTTAATTCATTGTCCGTTGTAAACCACGCTTTGAAGCAGCAAACCTTTTCGAGGGAATATTAGTGGCTGAGACAAGTTTAACTGAAACTCTTCTGCGTCGAGGAATTACTTAAATAAGAGAGGATATGTGGATTCGGCCAGGTACGTGTGAAGCCCTGGGAGTGCCAAAGCGTTTTCCTCGCTCAGAGCTCTAGGCAGGTACCATAACCCTTATACTAGCCCTATTGCCTGGCCGAGAAGGTAAAGTCAGACTGCCATTAAAATAGACATAATAATTATTCATTTATTTGCATACAGTTTGCCGATGAGACAATCTTTGATATTAATAACTATGTAGAGCAGGCATTCGCCTTATGAGTCCCTGCTGGTTGCACTTATAGCAGGCACGACTGCCTCCACCTCCCTCAGAGCGGCCTCCATTACAGCCACCATAACTGGAGCCTCCGCTGCCGCAGCTGGAGCTGCCTCCATCAAAGCTGGGAGTGGATGGTTCCTCATTTCAGCCAGTCTTCCTGTCACCCGTCCAAAGAAGCGGGTGCTGCGGCAGGGCTGCCCCATTGTTGTAGTCGCCCGAACCATTGTTGTTCCAGCCAGAATATATGGCACTTCCGCGGCTGGTGCCCCAACCTGAGTCTGCAGGTACACTTTCTTGGCCTGCGGGCAAGCAGAAGAGTATGCGGGCGTAGCACTCTTCCATTCATTGCTGGCCTCTTCACCAGGCTGCCTGGAAGATGCCGGTGCAACTGCCGCCTTCATTCCACGACCTCGGCCCACGTCGAAACCGCCAACAGTGAACCCAGTCACGTCTGCCATTTCAAGCCCCCTTCGGAAGGGGTCCCTCCCACAGTGAACCCAGTCACGTCTGCCATTTCAAGCCCCCTTCGAATGGGGTCCCTCCTACAGTGAACCCAGTCACGTCTGCCATTTCAAGCCCCTTTCGGAAGGGGTC
Source organism: Amblyomma maculatum (assembly GCF_055883805.1). Lineage (NCBI taxonomy): Eukaryota > Metazoa > Arthropoda > Arachnida > Ixodida > Ixodidae > Amblyomma > Amblyomma maculatum. The sequence goes on from NC_139344.1 coordinate 209,718,980, forward strand.
CTTCCTACAGTGAACCCAGTCACGTCTGCCATTTCAAGCCCCCTTCGGAAGGGGTCCCTCCCATAGTGAACACAGTCACGTCTGCCATTTCAAGCCCCTTTCGGAAGGGGTCCCTCCCACAGTGAACCCAGTCACATCTGCCATTTCAAGCCCCCTTCGGAAGGGGTCCCTCCTACAGTGAACCCAGTCACGTCTGCCATTTCAAGCCCCTTTCGGAAGGGGTCCCTCCCACAGTGAACCCTGTCACGTCTGCCATTTCAAGCCCCTTTCGGAAGGGGTCCCTCCCACAGTGAACCCAGTCACGTCTGCCATTTTAAGCCCCTTTCGGAAGGGGTCCTTCCTACAGTGAACCCAGTCACGTCTGCCATTTCAAGCCCCCTTCGGAAGGGGTCCCTCCCATAGTGAACACAGTCACGTCTGCCATTTCAAGCCCCTTTCGGAAGGGGTCCCTCCCACAGTGAACCCAGTCACGTCTGCCATTTCAAGCCCCTTTCGGAAGGGGTCCTTCCTACAGTGAACCCAGTCACGTCTGCCATTTCAAGCCCCCTTCGGAAGGGGTCCCTCCCATAGTGAACACAGTCACGTCTGCCATTTCAAGCCCCTTTCGGAAGGGGTCCCTCCCACAGTGAACCCAGTCACGTCTGCCATTTCAAGCCCCTTTCGGAAGGGGTCCTTCCTACAGTGAACCCAGTCACGTCTGCCATTTCAAGCCCCCTTCGGAAGGGGTCCCTCCCATAGTGAACACAGTCACGTCTGCCATTTCAAGCCCCTTTCGGAAGGGGTCCTTCCCACAGTGAACCCAGTCACGTCTGCCATTTCAAGCCCCCTTCGGAAGGGGTCCTTCCCACAGTGAACCCAGTCACGTCTGCCATTTCAAGCCCCCTTCGGCAGAGGTCCCTCCCAGCTCTCTTGGAACCGTCCAGAAACGACGACGGAGTGGCACCAGCAGAGCGATATTTTCGGCAGCGCAGGTTCCGATCCCGAAGCGGTGTTCATGCGAATGCCCATATTTGCTATCAGCGGTGATGGGTACTGTGTCCGAATTGAGAATGACCAGGCAGCGTCCGCTCCGAAGGAAATGCCGGCGGTGTTGCAGATGCTTCATGAGCTTCAGTAATGTCGCCAGGTCTCCTGCAAGAAAAGAAATTCTTTCTGCGGTGGATTGGTTAGCGCACGCACCTTTTTATATTACTAGATCACTTACGGGCTTGTAGCGGCGCACTGCAGGAGGGGAGCCAGGCGCTCCGGGGTGACCACGGATGGTTCAAGTGCACCGCTGCAGGAAGAGAAACAGCAGGTTTCGGTTGACCAGGAACGCTGCAGCGAAGAGACGATCCCGGCTCCTTCTCTAGGCTCCAATCAGAAAGGCTCCGCAACTGTGCTGGTAGGCATCCACAGCTGAGCACAGCGTTGCGCAAGTTAGGAGCCGGATGAGATGATGTCGCGATGCCTGAGAACGGAGGACAGAATAGCATGACGTGGATCGCTGTCTAGCCACGTCTAGCGCAGAACGTATTCCAGAGTACGCGCATCGCGTGAGGCGCGAGAGTACAGCTGGCCACAGACCTATTCGTTGTTCTCTTCTTCCCGGTTAGTGATAGTGTGTCCAGAAGCTGACCCTGCGCTCGGTATGCACGTCAGTTTCATTCCTGGTGCTTTTTGTTTTTTTTTTAGAGCCTTTTGCTCCTCCGGTGACTGACTTGTATTTATAGTGTAGGAGGCATTGCCAAAAAATACATAACTAAATACATTACTCGTTGCACTAAAAAAAAAAAAGGAAAAAGAAAATGTGTTACTGCCCTAAATCTGCTACCTAGAAAAAAAAAAAAAAAAAGCTAGCGTGTTACCTTTGCAGCTACCAAAAAATTACAGACTAATCCATGGCTATAAATTTTAATCAGCGCGTCTTCGCTGGACGAACTGATGATAACAATTTTATAAAGCTAATATTTCACATAAGACTTCCAGCGCAAACTACAATTTTACTCGAAATTTTGATTTAACTAGAATATTTCGCACAAATATGCAGGAGCTTAGAAACATCATACATATGTGCCGTAAATTAAGTTGCCTGTAGAGGTACTACATGTGGTGCCTCTATAGCTAACTGCACGGCACATGGTGAAGCCATTTTCTTAATGTGAAATTAAACATAAAATCACACTTTATCATTAATACTAACTTCACAAAGAACAACATCGCTTTTGATGTTTGCTCCAGCTATGTTGTGTACGGGTTTCCTGGGCCTTTGTCAAGCTGTTTGTAGAGCTTTTTGCCCAGCGACCATCCACTTGTCGGAAAATAAAATTTGATTTGATTCAATTTATAATTCTTACTGATTCGAATAACACTATATATTCCTGCATCCGTATGTACACCCAGATGTTTCTTTCAGCATTCTCATCTGTATTTACTTTTGGAGACATCACTTCAGCTCCCAGCCTATAGATGCATTCCTTGAGGTTACTATATGCCCGAAATGCGCGCGAGCGGAAGGGCGACAGAGCTTTTCACCCTTTTCGCATCGGCGTACCTGCAAGAGCGCTTTGGTGCCGAATTTCTGCTGCTTTTTGACTTCGCATTCTTAATGTATGTTGCTGCGCGAGTTGGTTATTCAAGAACGCTAGCAGACAACGGACCAGGAGGAGGAGGACACACACATGCGCTCGCTAACAACTTTATTTTGGAAGACAGCCGATCCGCGCCTTATATACAGACAAACACGAAAAGCGCGCGTGAGCACGGTTATCAGAGCTCAAACCGCAGCAAGCATCCAAGGAACGGCCGGCATCTGATATTGATCGCAATTAACGCTGTGACACGGAGTGTTAGGGCTTTGGTTAGGGGCGGGTCAGATGCAAAAAAAAAAAAAAAAACAACAACTGGGGTGCACATGAAGCCCAGATAAAACGATATTGAAGAGAGCCAACAAACAATGTGGCTAAAAGCGAAAATGAACGCACGAGGGCAATAACAAAAACAACAAATTAGCGCGGGCATAAGCTCGATCCGTCTATAAAGGCAAGGCTGTAAAAGTCAACGAAGGTAAATGCGCTAAAATAGGAAAAAGTATGGAAAACATGAACAACTAAAAGACTCTGAATGAAAACACTGAAATCTTATTAGCAGACAAAACCGAAAAAGGCAAGTAAGAAACACTGACAAAAAAGGTCATATGCCTAGCAAACTGAAAAACAGAACGGGATAAAGAAACAAACCACAGACGCGCGAAACTTAATGGTTAATAAAACGGTGGGGCAAAGACAGAATAACTCGACTAAAAAACTATGACAGGCGAATGCGGAACAAACCAACACAGGCAAAGACTAAATAGAATGCACAAAACAGATCTAGGCGGAAAGGAACAAAAATTCATTTTCTAACAACACAAGTGAAGGTGTGCTGACGCACTCATGCTTTTGCTTGTTGATAGCGGCGGATTCTATGATTTCACGGGGAAGTGTTGATTGTTGTTCTTAGCCAAAATTTGTTTCCTTGAACATCGGGGAGAGGCGCCGGCAGGGACTGCAGTCTCGACAGTCAGTAGTCAAATAGCCAGACTTTTTTCCTTCGGCATAAGTTTGATGCTCTAATATACTTTTATTTAGGCTGTGGCTAAATGTACGTCGGACGGACTCGATCAATGGTCTTAAAGGTACGTCCGACGGACCCGGTGCGTTTTTCTTCGGGATACATCGGACGGATCCGGGAAATATTTTTCAGAGGTACGGCGGACGGACCCGATCGGTGGGGTTCGTCCCACGGACCCAACGCATTTTTCTCTGATATGGGCCTTGGGATCCGTCGGTCCGTCGGGAAAGCCGGATGGATCCGAGATCCCCAGATGTGGTTGAGATGTGGTTGTAGCAACAACTTGGTAGCCGTATGTAGCCAAGTCGAAGTTGGTGTGAGGTGTGCGAGGCAAGGTATATCTACCTTGTCCGAGGTGCAAGAAGTATGTAGGGGTGTGAAACTCCCTGTACCTCCCAGCGGCCACGAATTACAGACGCTAGCGCCAAACTCCCCGTTATAGGATTATAGCGGGAGGGGGCGCGTAAAAAATTGACTTGACGGGGGAGGTCGTATAGCGGACTGGTCCAAAAAGCGGTGCACTGAAGGGGATGTCGGTAGGTTGCTTCAAGCAGCGCGGGTCGCGCGCTCGCGTGCGCGCGCGTCCGGGAAAACGCTCTGCCCGTGGATTTTCTACCGCATCATCGTTCTGCCGCGGCGCGACCAGCTCGCAGCAGGAACAGTGTGATGGAAAGAAAAACCACAAGCATAGCGCTCTCGAGCAAGCGTACCCGACCGCAGCAAGAAATAGCACATAGAACAGCAGATATTGTTTCTCTTTTTTATTAACTGCACGTGAAACAGAAAATGAAAAGATGCGACAAGGTATTCCTCACACACACGCACTTTACATAGCTAACAGTTTACAGTAGTGTTATGTGTTCTGCGCTAACATTGTAATCTTGCATGCTTGCTTTATCACTACAAAAGAACCCAGTTTGCAGGCACTGCTTCTGTCAGCATGTGTACAGTTGATATGAAATTAAATAAATGATGCACATATTCATTCTACGCATTCCACACCATCAAAGCAATGTAGAAACATGAGCAAATACCTGCGTTCTAGTTACCTAGTGGTTGGTATTTGATGCAAGTAATCACGTCACTGTGCTATACATAACCAAAATGCATGATTAAAAATTTACACTACCCTTCCTGGAAGAACCGTCTTCTTCGAAACGCACGGTATTACAGCGCGGTACTAAGCGCGTTGCACAACTAGAGGCGCGATGTAGAATGCTTCTCCTGGCTAAACCGTGGAATCCTCGCAGTTAAAATTTTGCACAGGAAGGGCATATTGTCGCTAGTATTTTTCAATACCAAATTTGTTTGGGGTACTTGCCTGATTCGATCAAAAGAAATCAAATGTTCCCATCTTATGCGGCGGCGACGACGCCAGACGAGCCGCTGCCCCAGCGATAGTATTGGTGGCGCGCCACCTCATGCTGCTACAACTTTGTAGCAGGAAAGAGGGGGCGAACGTTTCTGGCAGAAGGTTTGAGTTGTTGTAAGCAGCAGGAGGTGGCGCCACCAGTACCATCGCTGGGTCAGCGGCTCGTCTAGCGTCGTCGCCGCCGCTTAAGATGAGAACATCTGACTTCTTTTGATCGAATCAGGCAAGTACCTCAAACAAATTTGGTATTAAAAAATACTAGCAACAAAATACCATTTCAAAATTTGAACTGCGAGGATTCCGCGGTTTAGCTCGGAGAAGCATTCTACATCGCGCCTCTAATTGTGCAATACGCTATACATACTGCATGCGTGAAATGTGAAATTACAAAAAATAGTACAGTGGCAAGATTAGTGCCTAGAATAGGTGATAGACTACGTGTTGATATGATTATAGGTTTACGTGAGTTGGACCGCGGCAGGGTGGCAAGCACGACCAGAGCGCAAGCTCATGTAATCGTGGTGTTGACGGCCAGCCCGCGGCCCGCACGGCCGCTCATTTGGTCCTCGTTATCATGTGGATTAACGTCTACGACGGTCGTTATGTAGTTATGTAGTTTTGATTCTTCAAAGTTTCCTCACTTCCATCTGTGATGAGATGCGTCATGTAACGCATCACTTTCTGCTCGCATTGAAGTTTGGTGCTGCAGGTTCTACATATACAAGCGGCGCTGAAAACATGGGTACCTCCGGCGTGTCTCTAGCCCAAGCATCACGACATTCGTGTTTGTTGTACAACTGGAGGTGTGGTTTGTGCTTACCGTGACATGCTGTGATGTATGTAGGGATTACGTCCTACGAGAGTGCTGTGATGAGTGCGCCGATGTCCGGACGGACATCAGTGTGTCCGTTTATGATCGGCGATGTTGTACGTGCATGTCAGTGTTTATTAGGTGCAGTGGTAATTTATTTACATGCTCTGTGCAACAATCAGACGAAAATAAGTCATCGACAATTTGTTAGACTGCACTGCAGAGCTCAAAACTGAAAATGGGAATGCACATGATGCAGTTTTCGCATGTTGGAGTGGACTGAAAAATAAGTGCCCAGCCCACACCGCCGAGATGCGCATTACTACAGGTGAAATGGTTCAGGTTTCTGCAAAATAGCTGCCTGGCACAGCACCTTCCTAAATGTTCAGGCTTTGTACTATTGTTGAAGGCCACTTTATCATTAATAAAGGAACGAATATGCTTTATGTGTTAATGACTATAGTGCTTTTTCAACATATAATGTTCATTTTTTTTTTCGTTTTACTTAGTTTTTCATGCTAGACAAACACAAATGGTACTTTAAAACTTGTCAGTCCAAAGCTGAAGATGAATATCTGCCATGCATGTGACAGCTTTAATGCTAGAAAGGTTGATGTGTATAGCGTGTTCGTGCGCGCTGCAACATCTTAGCGGCAAGTTCGGCTACTTGTCCCAAGGTCGTGATGTTTAATGCCAGTGATGGCACTCGCACTTTGGTGCAGGTGAAATGCAAATGCTTCTTTTACCTGCAAGATGTCAACGCAAAGTACAAAGCCCGGGCAGTCAAATTAGTTTGGAGCTCTCCTCTACAGTATTCTTCATAGCTACATATGTCACTTTAGGATGTGAAACCTTACATGCCACAGGTAGGATGCGTTGTTTTTTAGATTTTGTATACCCCTCATCTATGTTTGTTTTGCAACATTTGGCTAATTTTAGTTCTCAAACAGTTGTTAAAGATGAAACTGAAGCAGCTCTTGGCATGGTTTCCTGCTTGGATTAATTTGCTAATTGCAGTTCTTTGAAATTTGCATCAATGCTGGACAGTTCAAATAGCAGGCAGTTGAATTACAGAAATGGTGTGGATCATGCATTTCAGTCCTGAGAAATGGAAAGTAATGGTCCCCTCCTTGCATGCATAGGTGCCTTTAGACAAATACATACTCGGGTGTGTGATGACGCATATCAAGGGTCGACAGAAGGCCATGTGGAGCCAGTGTGATATTCTTCATGAAGGCTAAAGTAAAATTGTACAACAGCTGCTACCATGCAGAAAAAAATTGGTCATTTAGTGTATGATTAACTGACCATAAATATCATCTTACTCAGAGTATGATGCGATACATAATAGGCTGTGGCTAAAGGTACGTCGGACGGACCCGATCAATGGTCTTAAATATAGTGAACTAGAATACTTTCTAGTGGCGTGAACGGAAGGAAAATGGGCGCCTCTTGCGCGCCGGACGCCACTGACCGCCGCTGGTGGCGCTGCAGTTACGTTTACTAGGACCGCGTGCGCGTCCGCAAAGGGAAGTCAAGGCTTGGCGCGCCGTGCAGTCTGCACATTCTTGCGATTTTGCCCTCGAACTTTCAGTTCTGCCTTCCATCACAGCAACTACGACATTCTCAGCTCTTCAAAAGCACCATGCGATGTTCGAAATGGCCAGGAAAAAGACCAACACGCACTGTTTTGCTCCGAGATGCCGAAGCGCGGCTATCCGGATGCTCCAGTCACCTTTGTTTGCTGCTCCGAGGGACAACAAACATCGCACAAAGTGGAAACGAAGCTTGTGAAGGCAGGAGAAGCCTCTCACAGAAACATCGGCAGTGTGTGAGCATCATTTCAAGCCGCATCTCATCCTGCTGCGTGACTACGCATATATATGATCAACGGCAGAAGTGAGGATATACCGCGTGAAAAGCCATCACTGGCACCTGATGCGGTGCCTATACACTCTTGCCAGGCTGTCCGGCATATATTACCGTCAAACCCGTGAAGCCAAGGCTGGATGTGGGCAATATTGATGTTGCAGAGAGTTGTGCCCAGTGCAGATTCTTGCTATTAAGCCTGTGGCACCAAACGATAGCCGACATTTTATACCGCGTGTCCAAGCTAACTCCAGCCAAGGGTTAAAAATAAACCATTTAAGATAGGCCAGAGAAACCACTTGCTGACAGCCACCTGGCGCACCAGGTCTGAACAAAAGGAAGACTTCGGGGGAAGAAAGCTTCGACTGTTTGCGTGATCTCGAATACTACCACTGGCTCAATAAAGCAGACAGCTCAGATTAAATTAAATTCAATTCCGCGTAGTCATGGTATATCCTTGGATCTCTAGTTGGCACATTTATTTAATCATTTATTCATCCTTCATATCATACCCTACTGATGCCCTAAGACAATAAATATCGATGAAAAAAAAACGGTGTAGGCAATTTTTCATTTTGCAATTCTAATTTACTAAGTATTGCGTTCAAATAAATGTGAGTTGCAAAGTTGGAGAGGACCTTCTGAAACCCCCATTTCATTTATTCCCGATAAAGAAAACCTGACGTGCATTATAGTTTTTCCCACCTCTATAGAAAGCCCGCGAAATAAAAAAATATCACGTGACTGACGCATTCATGCGCTACGATATTGTGCTCCCAACCGTGCATGGTTTGAGTGACAGAAATAAGCTGCGACCGTGACTCAACAGCTCAGTCTCAGCGCTATACAGGCTGATAATTTTTGTATTTCGCGGGCTTTCTTTAGAGCTTAGAAAAACGATGAGGCTTTCTTTATTGGAAATAAGTGGAATGGAGGTTTTAGAAGGCGCTCTCAAATTCTTCAAACCCAGTTATTGTCTAAAGACAATAGTTAGTCAATTAAAAAAATAGTTACTAATTACTTAACTTCAAAATAAAACACATGCCTGGGGTGAGCCAGTTGGCTGGCAACTGTATACAATTGTGGTCTCTCTATCCTACCTCAAATCCTACCTCAAACTAACTGTGAGAAAGGCTTTAATCTTTTTCTGAAAAGAAAAAGATGTCACATGTATTAAACTTGGCTAATTTTACTAATTTTAAGGACAACAGAGGCATTTTGTACCCTTCAAGTGATACCAGTTTGTGGCTGACCTTGAGAATGTGTTTACAACCTGCTTCAGTCTAAATTCAAGCACACAGCTTGTACTCAGTATATGCTACTGGCCGCGCAAACCTGCTAACTTGGGTGCTCTGACCACTGTCAAATTGGTGCAGCTGAAATCACTGCTTAAGTACCCGCATGCACTTTTTCACAAAATGCATTAACCAGCGCAATGTCAAGCTTCAAAGCACCTGAAGATGAGCAGATGGATGCTCTTAAGACTGTCTGTGTAGTCAATAATTTCACAAAACAACTCATTGTTAGGATCGACTGTTTGTGTAGTCAATAATTTCACAAAACAACTCATTGTTGATGGCTTTTGTCCCATGCACTCAAATAAAATAAAACAGCAGTGGAGAAGCCTTGTGAAGTACCTAAACAAAACTGCTCTGCCCTCCTCGTGTATGTATTTTTGGCATATATGTTATGCATATGAGATGATGAAAGGATTTTAATTAGCACCTGGCTTACAGCGATGATTTATAACAGATATTGTTGCTGTGAACAGAGAATAATGGTGACGCCACAGAATATCGCTGGACGATTCGTTTCAAAGCGTAGGATTTCTTTTTTTTTTTTCATGACCACTTTGTCAAAAAAAAAAAAAAATGTAACAGCCTGAAGCTGCTCCTCACTTTACCAGTTGACAAATTTCCTAACGCTAAGCAGATATCAAGCTAAAATGAGCATTCCTGGTTACCGGTGGATACCGAATAGCGCAGTGTAATATAATCATTATTACTGGCTAAAGAAGAGTTACTGCGGCGTGGTTGGAGAGATACGAGAACCCGTATGTGCGCACGATGCCTGGCCACTCTGCTACCAGTCTGCTGCTGACAGTTGAGTTGGCTGTGTAATAAAGCGGGCTCTGCAGGGCTCAGAAAAATACCCGTCCCGTACAAATAAATGTGCCGTAACGATTTACAGTGCGCGATAACTCGTCCCGCATGAGCTGTAGCAGACGCCAGCGAAATAAGAGCGCTTTCACCCTAGTGCAACCGCGAAAACCCGAATAATGTCGAATGAAACGCCTTCTATCATGGGTGGAGGTCCACATATGTCGGCATAGGGAAAAAATCACTACTTCTACTGAATAGGCGCACAAAAGCATCGGTACTATGTCGCACTATTGCAAAAAAGCATTGAAAAGTCGACTAGTAGATGTTGCAGTGGCGCCATCTGGCGGCATCAATGAAAATCGGCGTGCCCGAGCGTCGTTCGCACCACTAGAAAGTATTCTAGTTCACTATAGTCTTAAAGGTACGTCCGACGGATCCGGTGCGTTTTTCTTCGGGATACGACGGACGGATCCGGGAAATATTTTTCAGAGGTACGGCGGACGGACCCGATCGGTAGGGTTCTTCCGACGGACCCAACGCATTTTTCTCCGATATGGGCCTTGGGATCCGTCGGGAAAGCCGGACGGAGGAGGACAAAACATTTATTAGACGCAAGGGTATTCGGGGCCCCCTGGCCCCCTGGGTCCCCGCACGGCCCCACCGCACTCAAACGTTCATATTCAAACTGTCCATGACGTCGGCAGCCCGGCGAACTGCGATCTTTTGCTTCGCCGGGTCCTTGGAGCGTAGTGTGGTCTCCCAGTCTTCCCAAGTCAGGAGTGGCACCGGTCCGCCAGGAGGAGGAGATGCCGGGCAGGTTAGTAGGATATGGGTCAGTGTCGCTTTAGGGGCTTGACAGAGGGGGCAGATTGGCGGGATTGATTGGTAGTGAGATAATAGAGAGGGAGTGGGTAGGGTCCTCGTTTGCAGTCGTCGCCAGAGATGCTGTTCCCTGGTGGTAAGGGAGGAGTGTGGTGGTGGGTATTGTTGCCGTTCGGCGCGGAAGTGTGCGGTGAGCTCAGCGAAGGCATGCATGCGCTCCTTCGAGAAATCCCCCCCGAGTTCCGCCTGTGCCCGGTTTCTAGACCCTCGGGCTAAGGAGTCGGCGGCCTCGTTGCCGGGATTTCCCGAGTGCGCAGGTACCCAGATGAGCTCAGCGCGTCGGGGGAGGTGGGGAGTTGGTGTGGCTAGCAGACATTTGGCAGAGAGGTGTACTCTGCCTCTAGCGTAATTTAAGATTGCGGTTTTGGAGTCGCTGATTATGTAGTTGGCACTGGTGTCTGTCATAGCCATGGCGATGGCGGTTTCTTCAGCCTCTTCTGCTGTGGTGCCTGGTGGCAGTTGGAAACTGAGGGGGTCGGTATTTGGTTGGTAAACTACGGCCGTAGCTCCCTGGTCGTCTACAGCTGCATCCACCCAGACCGCATCCGGGGCGTCCCCGTAACACTTGTGTAGTGATTTCGCCCGTGCAGTCCTGCGGCCTCGATCCCGTAAAGGGTGCATGTTTCGAGTTAGCGGTTTGACGTATAGAGATTCCCTGATGGGGGATGGAAGCGTGCTTAGTTTTGGGTCGTTGGCAGGGATCCGGATGTTAAGCTTGTGCAATATTTGTCTACCAGTAGGTGTGGCAGCAAGGCGTATGTATTGGGCTTGAATGTGTGCTTCACTTAATTCACGTATTGTATTGTGCAGCCCCAGGGCAAGCAGTTTGTCGTTCCTTGTGTTCCCTGGTAGATTCAGAGCCATTCTTGTCGCTTGCCGAATCATGGCGTCTAGCTGCTGAGTTTCGCCTGCGCTAAGCCTGAGATAAGGGGTCGCGTAGAGGGTACGACTAACTGTGTAGGCGTGGATTATGCGGAGAGTATCAGCTTCTCGGAGTCCGTGCGCCTTTCCCGTGACTCGTCTTATTAGTTGCGCGGTTGCGGCGAGAGTTTGTCTCAGCCTTTTTAGTGTTTCTTTGTTCTTCCCGTCGTTCTGCAGATACAGACCAAGTATACGCAACGTGTTTACACGAGGAACGCGTCTACCCCGGATGTTTATCTCAATGTTCGTGTGGTAGATCCCACCTTTCGGCGGCAGGATGAGGAGCTCCGATTTCTCTGGTGAACATTCGAGACCGATGCCATGTATGATAGTAGCTATGGTGTCCGCTGCGATTTGTAGGGTATTTTCGATTTGTCCGTCGGACCCATGTGTTGTCCAGAGAGTAATGTCGTCAGCATAGAGCGTATGCTGAAGGTGGGGGATAGCTTGTAATCTATGAGCAAGAGGTATAAGCGTTATATTAAATAGGAAGGGAGATAGGACTGAGCCTTGTGGTGTTCCTACGCTGGCCAGCGTGTAGGGCTGCGTGTGGATGTTGTCGATATGCAGCGTTGCTGTTCGGTTTTGTAAGAAGGCCTTTACGTATCCGTGTACCTTGGTACCTACGTTGAGGTCCGTCAGTGCTTGTAGAATGGCCGTGTGTTTGACGTTATCGAAAGCTTTTTTGAGGTCAATGGCTAGAATTGCTTTCGTGTGGGCTGGCGCGCTCGGGTCGAGTACGTCAGTGGTTATCTGTAGTAAGGCATCCTGAGTGGAGAGCCGAGGTCGAAAGCCTAGCATAGTGTGTGGGTACTGCGAGGTTTCGTCCATGTATGCGGTAAGACGTGCTAACACGACGTGTTCAAAGAGTTTCCCGATGCAAGATGTGAGCGATATGGGGCGCATGTTCGTAGGGGTGATTGGCTTGTTCGGTTTGGGTATAAGGATTATCTTCCCATGCGTCCATGCGTTTGGGAGTGTACCAGTTTCCCAGTGATGGTTGAACAGGTCTGTGAGTGTATGAAGGGATCTGTCGTCGAGATTGCGAAGTATGGCGTTGGTGACTCGGTCTTCCCCTGGTGTGGTATTTCGAAGTTTCTGGAGAGCTGTTTGTACTTCGGCAAACGTGATCTTCGCGTCTAGCTGAGTATTAGTTGAGCCCGCATACGGTGGTAGCCGTTGCGGCTGTCCAGGGGTGCTGTATATATGTTTGAGTTGCGCTAACAGTGACTGCGTGTCATCTTTGTGCTGGTGAGTTAGGCGTGCGATAGTGTTACGTTGGATTATCTTGCTTTGGGTGGGATCTAGAAGGTGTTTGAGCAGTTGCCATGCGCGGGCGGTGGTAAGGTTTCCTTGCAACCCTTCACATATTTGCGTCCAGTTTTGGTGGTACAGCTGGTTGCCATGTACCTCAATCTGTGCGGTAAGATCTCGTACTTTCCGCTGAAGTTTCTTATTGTGCTTCTGACTGGTGAGACGTTTGGTTAAGCTGGCGTGGGCTTCTATTAAATGAGCCATCTTCGTGTCGAGCATTGGGACGTCTTGCTGTGTTGTGTAATGTTGTGTGTGGGAGTCCTTATCGTTGAGGAGGCGTTGGACCCGGTCCTCTAGTGTTTCCCTTGGCTCTGCGGATTGATTCTGACGGTGCTGTCTAAATTTCTCCCAATTTGTAATGCGATCATTATATGTAGGCTTTCGTCCTTTGGGCCCTGTGACGTTGAGCGCTATGATGTAGTGATCACTGCCCAGGGTGTTTGGTGTTCGTTCCCATTTCAGGTATCCGAGATGTTTCCCTAGCGTTAGGTCTGGACTGTTGTCCATCTGGCCGACCTCGCCCTGTCGCGTGGGTAGGTCGAAATCGTTGAAGGTAGTCAGCTGTGACTGCTTTATCTGGTTGTAGAGTGTTTGTCCTCTACCATTGGTGTGGTTGTAGCCCCAGTCTGTGTGGGCGCAATTAAAGTCTCCTCCGATCAATAAAGGTGTATTTTTCGCGTCTTGTGTGATGATTTGTATGAGGTTAGCGCAGACCGTCGCCGGGCTGCTGGGGGGATTATATATGTTGGTTACTATGAGAGAGTCCTTAGTGATATCCTCGGGGAGGACCTCGACGGTGACCTGTGCCACGCTATGTGTGTAGTCTCGGATAGTGTGCCGGAGCACGCGTTAACGTAGGTGGTGACGGCTGGTTTCTGCGTATTTTGGGCGTGATATGCGATATAGCCTGGTATATTTAGGGCTACTTGTGTGTCCTGTAGAAGGATCAGGTCTGGGGGGTATGGGTGTGTTGTTAACAGCTGTGTAAAGGGGTCACGCTTTCGCCGTAGGCTGCGACAGTTCCAGTGCCAAATGCATAGCGACTTTTCGGTTGGCGCTGGATGGTATGAATTAGCTGCCATGCTGCTGCTCACCCACACCTGTGGGCGACGTCGGCGCGAGCATGGTTGCGGGGCTGTGTGGAAGGATCATGTGGGGGTGGTGGTGGGGGTGTGGGAGTGCAGCCAGTCTGGCATCGACTGTTTGCATGATGCGCACGATTGCCGTCTCGATCATGTTTTCAACCTTTGGAGTCAGTTGTTCGCAGATGGAGTTGAATTTGGCTTCTAATTGTTGGGCTAATGACTGGAATCGCTCCTCCATTTGCTGTTTAAATTGGTCTAGTTTTGCCTGCAGTTTTGCTTCGAGTCGGGCTTCCAGCGCTTCAAGTGCGGTTAGAGGTGGTTCCTGTTCTATCCGCTTCTTTTTTGGCGGGGGGGTGTTAGTGGGGGAGGATTCTGGTGCTGCCGAGGCAGAATCTGAGTGGGCTGTCAAAGTGGGGGCCGAATGGGGGGATGTGATGGGCGGGGGTGGGATTGGGTTGTGAAGCTGGAGTTGAAGGTGTCTTACCTCCTCCAGTAGGCGAGCCAGCTCCTGTTCTTGGGGTTCCTGGGTGCGGGCGACCCTGTCTGCCCATGTGAGGTCTGTTCGTAGTCCTTCTGGTTTGCGCCGGGGCGTGTCTGTTCGTTTCTGCGAAGAGCTTCTCCCTCTTGTGCTACTTTGTCTGCGCGATCTCTCGGTTGACAGATCCTTGGCTTTGGCCCTGCTTGGGCGCTGCTTTGCCTGGCATCTCCCAGTCCCGGTAAGGTGGGCTCCTCCACACAGGATGCATGTTGGCGTACACATGCCTCTCTCCTCCGGATGGTCGTCGCCGCATCTTGGACATCGGGTTTGTCTTGGATTTGGGCACACGTCGTATCGGTGTCCAGGGTGTCGACAGTTGGTGCATCCTTCTGGTCTGGGCCGATATGGGGTGCACAGGTGGACCCCTCCAAAGTATACAATTTTCCTGGGAACTGGTCCCCGGGCGAAGGTTATCATTATGGATTTGGAGCGCCCCATGCGCCTGGCTGCGACAATCTTCTCGGAGGGGTTTCGGCGTTGTAGGTCGTCAATAATTTCTACTTCTGTTTCGTCCCAATACGCATTGGTGATGACCCCCCGTGTGGTTTCGGCGCCCGGGGCGAGATATGTTGCCATGGCGTATTCTTCTCCTGCGTGGCTGATCGCCTTAACTTGTATAAGCTTCATTGTGAGTTCAGAGTCATCCGTGGCCATAGTGCAGGTGTTGTTGCTGGGATGGATGCGGAGCTGCAGTTGGTTGTTGGGTAGGATGTCGGCGGCGGCGCACACGCTGCGAAGAAGGGTCTGTGGTTGCAAGTCTGGCAGGTAGAGTCCACCTTGGGACCTGAACACAACTTTGTACGCCTGTCGCGGAAGTTGTGCCATCCGCCGATTGCGAGAAAGAACACCGCGCGTCTCTCGCAGCTGCGCTTCGTTAGGCTGGTATGCGGGGTGCGATATGGTATTGCCCTGGATCGGTGAGCCGTTGATCTCGTCGGCGGAATCACGATTTACTCCTTTCGATGGACGATAACTGCTCATAACGTTCGTCCATTCATTCGGATTGAAATCTCCTCTATCGAGGGTCTCACCTTCGACTTGTACGTGCATATTCACGGGAGCTCGTTGGCGGAGGGGGCCGTCGCAGCCGGGCAAGCGGGGCTCGCCGGGCCGGGTGCGTGCCGTCAGTCTTCCGGGGGGATCGTCTTCAGAGCCGCTGCAGCGCGCGGCCAGACGCAGACGGTTTTCCGCGAACTGGGACCCCGCTTGGGGCGTCGGGTCGAGGTTTGCGGGGAGAGCCACCGGAGCTCTCGAAAAGACGTCTGCTCTCCCTGGGTGCTCGGAGGGAACTCCCCGGACGGATCCGAGCAACCAACGTTTTTAGATCCCTTGGTAGAATCCTACCCTTGGTACACCTTGGCAACAACATGGTAGCCATATGTAGCCAAATCGAAGTTGGTGTGAGGTGTATTGCTAAGTATTGCGAGGTGCAAGAAATATGTACTGCATACTGCATGCGTGAAATGTAAAATTACAAAGAATAGTACAGTGGCAAGAATAGTGCCTAGAATGGGTGATATACTACGTGATGGCATGATGGTAGGTTTACGTGAGTTGGACCGCGGCAGGGTGGCAAGAGCGCAAGCGCATGTAATCGGGGCGTTGACGGCCAGCCCGCGGCCCGCACGCCCACTCATTTGATCCTCGTTACCATTTGGATTAACGTCTATGACGGTCGTTATGTAGTTATGTAGTTTTGATTCTTCAAAGTTTCGTCACTTCCATCTGTGATGAGATGCGTCACGTAACGCATCGCTTTCTGCTCGCATTGAGGTTTGGTGCTGCAAGTTCTACGTCGGCGCTGAAAAAGCTGGGTGCCGCCGGAGTGTCTCCAGCCCAAGCATCGCGTCATTCGTGTTTGTTGGAGGTGTGGTTTGTGCTTACCGTGAGATGCTGTGATGTACGGATTACATCGTACTAGAGTGCTGTGTAAGACTCAAAACTCGGAAAATGGGAATGCACATGATGCAGTTTTCGTATGTTGGAGTGGACCGAAAAATAAGTGCCCAGCCCACACCGCCGGGATGCGCATTACTACAGGTGAAATGGTTCAGGTTTCTGTAAAATAGCTGCCTGGCACAGCACCTTCCTAAATGTTCAGGCTTTGTACTATTGTTGAAGGGCACTTTATCATTAATAAACGAACGAATATGCTTTATGTGTTAAAGACTAGTGCTTTTTCAATATATGCTCTTTTTTTTTTCGTTTTTCCTTAGTTTCCGTTGTTTTTCATGCTAGACAAAAACAAATAGTACACTTTTAAACTTGTCAGTCCAAAGCTGAACATGAATATCTGCCATGCATGTGACAGCTTTAATGCTAGAAAGGTTGACGTGTATAGCATGTATGTAGACGCTGCGACATCTTAGTGGCACGTTCGGCTACTTGCCCCAAGGCCGTGATGTTTAATGCCAGTGATGGCAGTCGCACTTTGGTGCAGGTGAAATGCAACTGCTTGTTTCCTGCAAGATGTCAACGCAAAATACAAAGCCAGGGCAGTCAAATTAGTCTGGAGCTCTCCACTACGGTATTTTTCATAGCTACATATGTCATTTTAGGATGTGAAACCCTACATGCCACAGGTAGGCTGCATTGTTTTTTAGATTTTGTAACCTCTCATCTATTTTTGTAACATTTGGCTAACTTTAGTTCTCAAACAGTTGTTAAAGATGAAACCGAAGCAGTGCTTGGCATGGTTTCCTGCTTGGATTAATTTGCTAATTGCACTTCTTTGAAACTTGCATCAATGCTGGACAGTTCAAATAGCAGGCAGTTGAATTACAGAAGTGATGTGGATCGTGCATTTCAGTTCTGACAAATGGAAAGTAACGGTCCCTTCCTTGTAAGCATAGGTGCCTTTAGACAAATACATACTCGGGTGTGTGATTGTGACTCATATCAAGGGTCAACAGAAGGCCATGTGGAGCCAGTGTGATATTCTTCATGAAGGCTAAAGTAAAATTGTACAACAGCTGCTGTACCGTGCAGAAAAAAATTAATCATTTAGTGTATGATTAACTGACCATGAATAGCATCTTACTCAGAGTATGATGTGATATATATCTGGTTTAGCATCCCAAAATAACTACGGCTATGAGGAACACAATAGATGAGGGCTCCGGTATAATTTCGACCACCCGGTGTTCTTTACATGCACTGACACCGCACGGTGCATGACGGCCTATTGTTTCGCCTCTATTGAAATGCCCCTGCTGTGGCTGGAGCCAAATCTGTATCTTTCGGTTCAGCAGCCAAGTACTCTAACTACTGAGGAAGCACAACGGGGCCGAGTATCAAAACGCATGCCATTACATTTCCTTCTAGCCGGTGGTTTTCTTCACAGAACTAATGTATACAAGGAAAAGTAAATAGCAAGAAAACACTAGTTTTAATGCACATTATGTTCACATTTCTGCAAACATTCTGTAGGAAAAAATTTCTCATAATGTTTGCATGGAAACCATGAACATCTTACAAAAAGAAAACAATGCACTTACTCCACTCCAATTATTAATGGGCAAGGTTGCATCTATGCTACTACACTGCACTTATCACAAAACCACAATCCCCATTTGCTTTGGCCAATCACTTGATGAAACTAACGGAGACAGATGTCGCACACCACAGACTGGTCGTCTCACAACATATCTCTGCATATGTTGCATTTCAATTTCATGCCATTCCACTTAGCTTCAACTGTTGGCAGCATTACTAGTCACCCATCTTTTCTGAAGTTTTTTTTTACGCTGTTGAGATCAGCATCCTTGTTAACGATGGTCTCTGGCATTTTCGATGCTATCATTTTCACATCTTCCTCATCTGGAAGAACGAAGGAAATGACAAGCTTTGAGCAGTAAAAAAATTAGGGAGACTCCAAATCTCCACCTGTAGGGGTATGGTGTGCCAGCGTTAATGGTTCTTGTCTGCAGATCCCACTGTGGATTCCCGTTAATTTACATGCCCTTTGCTACAAACATAATTACTAATTCCTTAATTCATGTCTCTGTTATCTCAGATATACTCATTAGCATACGGTCGAGATATACTCATTAGCATACGGTCGTAGGCTGCCCTGTTAGGTGACAGACAACCTGGCATAGACCTTTGTAAGCCTCAACCTTTCTTAATTGGAGCTGAAACGTCCCAGAACATATTTCAAATATAACTTTGTAAGCTTGACTTAACAGCTCCTGCCATGTCGTGTGGCCTCGTGACATTTGGCTCGTGGCACTTTTGTCTTGTGCACAGGGGTCATCTGTTAAATACTGGTGGCAAATGGTCAAGTGGTGCACTGCAGATTCTGAAATGTGTACCTATATGCATGCAAGGATCGCATAATATAACATGATCAAGAGTTCTATCAGTACCTGTAGTTACATAGCATTTCAATGCCCATTAAAGGACCACCTCAGACAATGGTTGTTGTTACCACAAGGCCTGTTCTAACAGCGTACTGACACCATTCCACTGAGCGATGGACATGTATATGCATACCCTAGATAGCTGATGATTGTGGATCTCATTTATTTCTATGACTTCCAAGGAGTTCCTGTCGTCAGAAACCCTACACTTTATGAAATCGGGACAGTTGTCTTGAAAGGTGATGAAAAGAAATAACCAGGTTACCTTGATGCAATGCTAAATTACAAAGGGTGAATATGCTGCATGAAGATACCAAGAAGCTTGTACAAAGAAAAGTGAGAGTGAAATGGCAGAATTTTTGAAACATCGAAATAAACTACAAACTATACTTGTCAAACCTGTCATTAAGGAATGGAAATCATGCAGTAATGAAAAACACAACATGGAGGCCATTTTAGGTCATCTTCACAAAACATACCCACACCTCACACACAGCTTCATACTTATGAAAGGAGTGTAGAGATGAACTAACAATAAACCATATCTTACACGTGCGCTAGAGTCGACAAAATAGGAAACATTTTGTACAATTTTGCAACAGATCCCTTTCCATCCCAGCATGATCCTAGGAGAGACGTGCAAATTTTCTGCATTTTTGGTTTCCTAAAATGTTCCTAAACAAGCTACATCCTAAAGAACAATTTAGTCATTACACAAAAAATAAATACATTAAACCTTGTTTTGGTGCATGGCAGCATTAGTCGCTTATGCACCATAAATATCAACGCAATGCTGTAAAGTGCTTGGTTAGCTATGTTATATGAGACAAGCTTTCGGTCTGGTGTGGTCCTTATTCACGTGACAGCGCTGTCATAAGGGTCTATGTCCCAGCGATCGGAAAGTGACCTATTCCAATAATTTTACAAACTGAAGGCGATTCTACAGATTTCTAAAGACTGGAGTGCTCAAATGTTTTATCAACGTCCGCCTGCTTTGACAGCCTGGAGTGAAACTGTTGAAGAGAATACATTTTTGTACATTTAACGCGTTTCTGAAGGCATTGCTTTCAATTACGGGACCCACAAAAAGCAGCTGAATGTCAAACGCCGCCTAGGTAGGCTTTCTAGCAAGGCAGCGGTGTAGCGTGGAAAATCGCTCCGCCGGTCTATCGCTGGCGCCGCTGACTTAGCGAACTGTTCAAACTTATATATACTGACCACACCTGAAACACTGAATTGCGTATGATCAAGGCAGAATTTCTCTAACACTGAGCACTGGTAGCTATCGATTTCGCGCCCAATATTGTGAAAATCTGTCCTCTCTTCGATCATTGATACGTGCACGGTTGAACATATATGCGCCTCGGTGTAGGCCAGCCGTTGGAACATGGATGCGTGGTTGTAGCAACGATCACTTGCATGGCACACTCTGCAAAATTCCAAGATTCAGCTTCTGCAACGAAATGTGCAGCGCACATTTTCTACCGCGTACCCAAGTCCGGCGATGCATGCATATCGATCCCGATCGTTTCAAAGCTGCGCGGCCGTTCAGTCTGGTCTCGCTAACCTCGAGCATGCGAGGGTTTAAACTACATGTACGCAAAATTCAACGACAAGAAAAAGATGCAGGCTAAGCACTTTAGTCTAGCCTTTCCCTAAATACTAAATAACATTGCTGTTCACAGAGAATTCGGATCATTCGCGCTTCCGGCTTTCCGGTTGTGCACTCTTGCGGTGCGGTGCAGTAGGTCTCCGTCTCGACGAGTCGATGTGCAGCTCGCCGCAGTAGCAGCGCAGGCCTCTAGTAGATTCGGCATGTCTTGTGCCATGGCTCTGAGGTAGAATTCAAACGAAGAATTTAGCTAGAAACATCCTGTTTCCTCGGTCTGCATGTAAGGAACGAGCATAATGCCATTTCACATACATACTTTGGACTGCCGAATGTTCTGCACGGCGAGGTGTGTGTGTGTTGTGCCGGCGCTAGATCTTCGGCGGTCGATGCAGGACCTAAGACAGCGTAAATTCTAGAAATAGCTCGCTCGCATTACGGGCAGGTCGAGGTGATAGTTTAGTGCGAAGCGAAAGCTGCTCGTGAATGTGCGTATCTCGATGCCAGCTGGTGGAGCTGGTGCAGTACGTAGGATCGCCTGCAGCTATGTGCGTGACAGCGATGCTTGCCGTACACAACCCTAAGTGAAGACCGTGATCTATGTTAGAACGGATGCACTCTTCATAGCACCTCATCGAGAGTCGCGGATAGCTGATATCATAGAGGATAAAGATTCATTCACGCGTAGCAAGCGGAATGTGGCCGCGTTCGACGTGCATATAGCCATGAGCCTGTATATCGACGTCCGCCGTATCTTTACGAGAATCGAATGGATACGTCGGACGTACCTTTAGACACTTCGTTTTCTATTACTAGATCACTTACCGGCTTGTAGCAGCGCACTGCAGGAGGGGAGCCAGGCGCTCCGGGGTGACCACGGATGGTTCAAGTGCATCGCTGCACGAAGAGAAACAGCAGGTTTCGGTTGACCAGGAACGCTGCAGCGAAGAGACGATCCCGGCTCCTTCTCTAGGCTCCAATCAGAAAGGCTCCGCAACTGTGCTGGTAGGCATCCACAGCTGAGCACAGCGTTGCGCAAGTTAGGAGCCGGATGAGATGATGTCGCGATGCCTGAGAACGGAGGACAGAATAGCATGACGTGGATCGCTGTCTAGCCACGTCTAGCGCAGAACGTATTCCAGAGTACGCGCATCGCGTGAAGCGCGAGAGTAAAACTGGCCACAGACCTATTCGTTGTTCTCTTCTTCCCGGTTAGTGATAGTGTGTCCAGAAGCTGACCCTGCGCTCGGTATGCACGTCAGTTTCATTCCTGGTGCTTTTGGTTTTTTTTTTTTTTTAGAGCCTTTTGCTCCTCCGGTGACTGACTTGTATTTATAGTGTAGGAGGCATTGCCAAAAAATACATAACTAAATACATTACTCGTTGCGCTAAAAAAAAAAAAAAGGAAAAAGAAAATGTGTTACTGCCCTAAATCTGCTACCTAGAAAAAAAAAAAAAAAAGCTAGCGTGTTACCTTTGCAGCTACCAAAAAATTACAGACTAATCCATGGCTATAAATTTTAATCAGCGCGTCTTCGCTGGACGAACTGATGATAACAATTTTATAAAGCTAATATTTCACATAAGACGTCCAGCGCAAACTACAATTTTACTCGAAATTTTGATTTAACGAGAATATTTCGCACAAATATGCAGGAGCTTAGAAACATCATACATATGTGCCGTAAATTAAGTTGCCTGTAGAGGTACTACATGTGGTGCCTCTATAGCTAACTTCACGGCACATGGTGAAGCCATTTTCTTAATGTGAAATTAAACATAAAATCACACTTTATCATTAATACTAACTTCACAAAGAACAACATCGCTTTTGATGTTTGCTCCAGCTATGTTGTGTACGGGTTTCCTGGGCCTTTGTCAAGCTGTTTGTAGAGCTTTTTGCCCAGCGACCATCCACTTGTCGGAAAATAAAATTTGATTTGATTCAATTTATAATTCTTACTGATTCGAATAACACTATATATTCCTGCATCCGTATGTACACCCAGATGTTTCTTTCAGCATTCTCATCTGTATTTACTTTTGGAGACATCACTTCAGCTCCCAGCCTATAGATGCATTCCTTGAGGTTACTATATGCCCGAAATGCGCGCGAGCGGAAGGACGACAGAGCTTTTCACCCTTTTCGCATCGGCGTACTTGCAAGAGCGCTCTGGTGCCGAATTTCTGCTGCTTTTTGACTTCGAATTTTTAATGTATGTTGCTGCGCGAGTTGGTTATTCAAGAACGCTAGCAGACGACGGACCAGGATGAGGAGGACACACACATGCGCTCGCTAACAACTTTATTTTGGAAGACAGCCGATCCGCGCCTTATATACAGAGAAACACGAAAAGCGCGCGTGAGCACGGTTATCAGAGCTCAAACCGCAGCAAGCATCCAAGGAACGGCCGGCATCTGATATTGAACGCAATTAACGCTGTGACACGGAGTGTTAGGGCTTTGGTTAGGGGCGGGTCAGATGCAAAAAAAACAGAACTGGGGTGCACATGAAGCCCAGATAAAACGATATTGAAGAGAGCCAACAAACAACGTGGCTAAAAGCGAAAATGAACGCACGAGGGCAATAACAAAAACAACAAATTAGCGCGGGCATAAGCTCGATCCGTCTAAAAAGGCAAGGCTGTAAATGTCAACGAAGGTAAATGCATTGCTAAAAGCGTTAAAATAGGAAAAAGTATAGGGGAGAAAACCTGGGCCAGGGGGCGCTGCGCC
Organism: Amblyomma maculatum; assembly: GCF_055883805.1. Lineage (NCBI taxonomy): Eukaryota > Metazoa > Arthropoda > Arachnida > Ixodida > Ixodidae > Amblyomma > Amblyomma maculatum. The sequence continues at coordinate 209,742,171 of NC_139344.1, forward strand.
GCTCTGTGCGTCAGCGCCCTCCATGGAGACCCCGTCAAAACCTCCGCGCAGTGCGGCCGCGTCGTCTGCTCCCCGCCGCATAGAAAAGCATGCTGTCGTCTGCTCCGCGCTGCTTTCCAGCACGTGTTTGCGCGCGCGCGCTCGGTTGTTTCCTCCTCCGGCCGCATTCTGGCCGCCGTCGCGCTCCAACAAAGGGGGCAAGAAAAAAAAAAAAACCCTGGAATGAAAAAGTGACGGCTTTCTTTTTCGCAAAACTCGTGAAAGTGTTTTTCTCTCTTCTCTCGTGTTGAAACGATGGTTGTCGGTTTTTTTTTTTTTTAGGTATCTCGTACTGCTCGTATCTCGCACCTCTGTTTGTAACTGGCGGTGCCGCAGCAGCCATCGCGGAACCAAGTCGGCCTCAAGAAACAGATATATGTCATTAATGCCATCACTCAGCGCTTATAAAGGGAAAACACATACGTTAATCGTTCTATCCTCATACGCGATCCTGCTTTGGAAGCTCAAAACTGCGTATTCGCTAGAGGAGATAACTGAACTAGTGATTGCACAGCGTAGCTGTGGAATTAAGAAGACAAAGGTTTACTTGGAGAGATGTCCCCGCCTGCATGAAAAGTCGTCAGGCATTTCCTCGCTCTTCGTCTCGCGGAGAAAGGAAACTGCCGAAAAAATGGCATGCCTCGGCTTCTCGTCAGTGATCCAGGTCGTTAAGAAACCTCTCATCGTTAAAGGTAGATAAGTCATTGATTTCGGATGGCAGCGCCACAGCAGCGAACTCCTGACCGCTGTCAGCAGGAACCAAAGGGTAAGGTGGCATGCTTTGTGCCTTTGTAGGGAACACGTCCTAAACGCGCCGAAAGCAGGCACCACGGCGCCGGCAGCATCGCCTAAAACGTCTGTCCCCAAAGAGTTGAATAGGCCCCTTTCAAGTGAGCAGTCACAAATAGAATGGAAGCTCCCCAACCAGCGCACGGAGCATTCGTCGCTGTGTACACGCGTATCAGTTTTCAACGAGAAGGCTGGACCCTTCATTCTCTGAACAACATGGAAGAGACATCGAGAGGTGCCGCCTCAAGTCCTTCAAAATACCTGTCGCTTGCCTCTGCCTTCGAGTACCGAATTATTCGCTTTCATGTTATTTTTTTTTTGTCTGAACCTGCCAACAAGCGCTCTTTGAAAACAATGTCCGCGCCGATCAATTAATTACAATTTCTCACTTTCGAAAGCACCGATTAAAAGCGTGCCTCCAGCCAGCTTCTATGTCAGCCGGGGCACAGAAAAAAGCAAAAATAAGGAACACCACTGGCAAAGAGCGCCGGCTTTGCGCGCACAGACGCACGAGCATTCCCCCTTCTCCTCACTCCTACTCCCGCTCCGCGTGCACGTGCGGCTGCCTGTAGCACGCGCTCCCGAGCGAGCGGGCTGCGCAGACTCCGCAGACAGCCGCGCGCAGCGCGGGCGCGGATGCGCGTAGGCACGGCCGGTCTCGAGGGAGAGTGCGTTTCTCGAGACCGGCCGTGGCGTAGGTTTTGTAGTTCCTCTCCGCTCCGCTGGAAACCGAGCGCTGGCGTCGCGGAGCAAACTCCAGCTTTGGTTCCCTATGGAAAACATGAACAACTAAAAGACGCTGAATGAAAACACTGAAATCTTATTAGCAGACGAAACCGAAAAAGGCAAGTAAAAGACACAGACAAAAAAGGTCATATGCCTAGCAAACTGAAAAACAGAACGGGATAAAGAAACAAACCACAGACGCGTGAAACTTAATGGTTAATAAAACGGTGGGGCAAAGACAGAATAACTCGACTAAAAACTATGACAGGCGAATGCGGAACAAACAAACACAGACAAAGACTAAATAGAATGCCCAAAACAGATCTAGGCGGAAAGGAACAAAAATTCATTTTCTGACAACACAAGTGAAGGTGTGCTGACGCACTCATGCTTTTGCTTGTGGATAGCGGCGGATTCTATGATTTCACGGGGAAGTGTTGATTGTTGTTCTTAGCTAAAATTTGTTTCCTTGAACATCGGGGAGAGGCGCCGGCAGGGACTGCAGTCTCGACAGTCAGTAGTCAAATAGCCAGACTTTTTTCCTTCGGCATAATTTTGATGCTCTAATATCCTTTTATTTAGGCTCTGGCTAAATGTACGTCGGACGGACCCGATCAATGGTCTTAAAGGTACGTCCTACAGACCCGGTGCGTTTTTCGTCGGGATACATCGGACGTATCCGGGAAATATTTTTCAGAGGTACGGCGGACGGACCCGATCAGTGGGGTTCGTCCCACGGAACCAACGCATTTTTCTCTGATATGGGCCTTGGGATCTGTCGGTCCGTCGGGAAAGCCGGATGGATCCGAGATCCCCAGATGTGGTTGAGATGTGGTTGTAGCAACAACATGGTAGCCATATGTAGCCAAATCGAAGTTGGTATGAGGTGTGCGAGGTGCAAGCAGTATGTACTACAGCGCGTTGCACAACTAGAGGCGCGATGTAGAATGCTTCTCCCAGCTAAACCGCGGAATCCTCGCAGTTCAAATTTTGCACAGAAATGGTATTTTGTTGCTAGTATTTTTTAATACCAAATTTGTTTGGGGTACTTGCCTGATTCGATCAAAAGAAGTCAGATGTTCTCATCTTAAGCGGCGGCGACGACGCTAGACGAGCCGCTGACCCAGCGATGGTACTGGTGGCGCCACCTCATGCTGCTTACAACAACTCAAACCTTCTGCCAGAAACGTTTGCCCCCTCTTTTCCTGCTACAGAGTTGTAGCAGCATGAGGTGGCGCCACCAGTACCATCGCTGGGTCAGCGGCTCGTCTAGCGTCGTCGCCGCCGCTTAAAGGCCCACTGTCCACCCTCCGGTCGAAAATATTTTCTTCCCCGGTGACTGTGAGACTTCGCCCCTAGAACGCAAGGCCGCAAAATGTTTTTGAAAAGAGTAACTAATAACGCAGTTACAGCCACCGCAATCACTCGATTCTGTCATGCTTCTCTCCTTCCATTCCCTCGCAAAGGTCTTTCACTCTCCTGCCCGAGGTCGTCTAGCCTCCGCAATACAAATTCCCCTTCCTCCTCCGCGTTTGGCAGGAGGTGGGGCGTCGCTCTCCGCGACCGCGAGCGCAAAAAAAAAAAAAAAAACGGCCGAGGGAGCGCGCACCGCTGGATTCAGTCTTAGGGTGCCTCGATGTAGGCGGCGCTGGTATCGAGGCACCCTATTCAGTCTGGCCTTGGCGAGGGAAAAGCGCGCAGCGAGCGGTAGACACCCATCCTTCTCCCGTCAGTCAGCGAGACGGACCAATGGACATCGTTCGCGGTACGTACGTCATTACTGTGGCCCGTCGGGCCAGTGCAGGAAACGGGGAAGCTGGCTTCCCAAAGGAGAGCATGAGAGAGCTTTTAATTGTATTTTCGATGCTTTGCGGCGCGCGTGTCACTGTAGCAATTTGCACAGACTATCTCCGGTACCTGCTCGAAACACTGGGCTCCTTTGCTTAAAAGGGCCTTCCCTGGACAGTGGCCCTTTAAGATGAGAACATCTGACTTCTTTTGATCGAATCAGGCAAGTACCCCAAACAAATTTGGTATTAAAAAATACTAGCAACAAAATACCATTTCTGTGCAAAATTTGAACTGCGAGGATTCCGCGGTTTAGCTGTGAGAAGCATTCTACATCGCGCCTCTAATTGTGCAATACGCTATACATACTGCATGCGTGAAATGTGGAATTACAAAAAATAGTACAGTGGCAAGATTAGTGCCTAGAATAGGTGATAGACTACGTGATGACATGATTATAGGTTTACGTGAGTTGGACCGCGGCAGGGTGGCAAGCACGACCAGAGCGCGAGCTCATGTAATCTTGGTGTTGACGGCCAGCCGCACGGCCGCTCATTTGGTCCTCGTTATCATGTGGATTAACGTCTACGACGGTCGTTATGTAGTTATGTATTTTTGATTCTTCAAAGTTTCCTCACTTCCATCTGTGATGAGATGCTTCATGTAACGCATCGCTTTCTGCTCGCATTGAAGTTTGGTGCTGGAAGTTCTACATACATATACATGCGGCGCTGAAAAAGCTGGGTACCGCCGGCATGTCTCTAGCCCAAGCATCGCGTCATTCGTGTTTGTTGTACAACTGGAGGCGTGGTTTGTGCTTATCGTGAGATGCTGTGATGTATGTAGGGATTACGTCCTGCGAGAGTGCTGTGATGAGTGCGCCGATGTCTGGACTGACATCAGTGTGTCCGTTTATGATCGGCGATGTTGCGCGTGCATGTCAGTGTTTATTAGGTGCAGTGGTAATTTATTTACACGCTCTGTGCAACAATCAGACGACAATATGTCATCGACAATTTGTTAGACTGCACTGCAGAGCTCAAAACTCTGAAAATGAGAATGCACATGATGCAGTTTTCGCATGTTGGAGTGGACTGAAAAATAAGTGCCCAGCCCACACCGCCGAGATGCGCATTACTACAGGTGAAATGGTTCAGATTTCTGCAAAATAGCTGCCTGGCACAGCACCTTCCTAAATGTTCAGGCTTTGTACTATTGTTGAAGGCCACTTTATCATTAATAAAGGAACGAATATGCTTTATGTGTTAATGACTAGTGCTTTTTCAACATATAATGTTCATTTTTTTTTACTTAGTTTTTCATGCTAGACAAACACAAATGGTACACTTTAAAACTTGTCAGTCCAAAGCTGAAGATGAATATCTTCCATGCATGTGACATCTTTAATGCTAGAAAGGTTGATGTGTATAGCATGTTACGTGCGCGCTGCGACATCTTAGCGGCAAGTTCGGCTACTTGTCCCAAGGTCGTGATGTTTAATGCCAGTGATGGCGGTCACACTTTGGTGCATGTGAAATGCAAATGCTTCTGTTACCTGCAAGATGTCAACGCATAGTACAAAGCCCGGGCAGTCAAATTAGTTTGGAACTCTCCTCTACAGTATTCTTCATAGCTACATATTTCACTTTAGGATGTGAAACCTTACATGTCACAGGTAGGATGCGTTGTTTTTTAGATTTTGTAACCCCTCATCTATGTTTTGCAACATTTGGCTAATTTTAGTTCTCAAACAGTTGTTAAAGATGAAACTGAAGCAGTTCTTGGCATGGTTTCCTGCTTGGATTAATTTGCTAATTGCAGTTCTTTGAAACTTGCATCAATGCTGGACAGTTCAAATAGCAGGCAGTTGAATTACAGAAATGGTGTGGATCATGCATTTCAGTTCTGACAAATGGAAAGTAATGATCCCCTCCTTGCATGCATAGGTGCCCTTAGACAAATACATACTCGGGTGTGTGATTGTGACGCATATCAAGGGTCGACAGAAGGCCATGTGGAGCCAGTGTGATATTCTTCATGAAGGCTAAAGTAAAATTGTACAACAGCTGCTGTACCATGCAGAAAAAAATTGGTCATTTAGTGTACGATTAACTGACCATAAATAGCATCTTACTCAGAGTATGATGCGATATATTGTTACGCCCTTAGCGTCGCGACCGAGACGTCCTAGTCGGTTCAGTACGCTGGGTACACACGGCTAGCGGGGACGACACAAGTGCCACAAGACAAAGGTCGAACGGGCGCGCACACTACTTCTTCCTCTTCCTTCTTTCTTCCTCCGTGCTCTGTTTGAGAAGAAGTCCGTAACACTTCCCCCGTCGCAGGCGAAGCCCTCCGGGCGAGTTAATCGTCAGCACGAGGATGACAGGGTTTCAGACGCGCGACGTGGGCAAGCTCAGTTCGTGAAGAACGTCGGCCACTTTTGGTAAGGCGCGCAATCCGATAGGTGAGGTCACTAATTGCCTCGAGGATAACATAGGGACCGATATAATGCGCGAGCAGTTTCTGACTTAAGCCACGCTTCCTTAGTGGACGCCAAAGCCAGACCATATCTCCAGGGAGGTAGGTGACGTGGCGATGGTGGTCGTCGTAGCGGGATTTCGAGCGCTTTTGTGAGGCGAGAGTTCTTAGGCGGGCTATCCGGCGGGCTTCTTCAGCCCGGCACAGGATCTCAGCAATCTCAGGTTCGTCATCTGTGGAGAACGGGAGCATGGTGTCGAGGATGTGTCGAGGAGACCGGGCATAGAGGAGAAAGAATGGACTGTAACTTGTTGTTTCCTGTTGGGCGGTGTTGTATGCGTATGTTATAAATGGTAGCACAGTGTCCCAGTCCTTGTGGTCGGCGGCGACGTACATTGAAAGCATGTTGGTGAGTGTCCGGTTGGTTCGCTCGGTCAACCCATTTGTTTGCGGATGATACGGGGTAGCATGTCGGAAATGCGTTTGGCACAAACGAAGGATCGAGTTCTTCGACAACATCAGCGGTGAACTGACGCCCTCGGTCGCTGATCAACACTCGGGGAGGCCCATGGCGCAGTATAACAAAGTGCAGCAGGAAGAGGGAGACTTGGTATGCAGTAGCCGATGGAAGGGCTGCCGTCTCACAGTAACGAGTGTGGTAATCAGTGCAGATGACGATCCAGCGGTTGCAGGAATGAGACTTGGGAAAGGGTCCCAAGAGGTCTACCCCGACTTTCTCAAAAGGGGATCTTGGAGGCGTCACTGGATGAAGAAGACCAGGAAGAGTGCCGGCGGGGCGTTTGTGACTCGCACATTGAGCACAGCTAGCCACATACTTCTCAGTGGTTTCACGCATCCGGGGCCAGTAGAAACGTTCTTGGATGCGATAGAGTGTCCGCGCAGATCCCAGGTGTCCAGAAGTGGGGTCGTCGTGCATAACGCGCAAAACAGAGGAGCGTAGGCTGGCGGGCACCACCAGAAGGTAGCGGAGACCAGTGGGAGAATAGTCCTTCTTGTACAAAAGACCACTCCGTATACAATAGAGACTGGAAGCTGTAGGGTCCCTTGCAGCGGTAAAGAATGGTTGGAGATTCTCATCTTTCCTCTGCTCAGTGCGGAACGTACTGGTATCGGGGAATGGAGGCAGAACCGCAGCGATGTAATGATCAAAATTGTCGGCGTCACATTCCGTTGTGGGAAGCGGTAAACGTGAGAGACAGTCCGCGTCAGCGTGCCGGCGTCCACTCTTGTACGAAACTGTATAATCAAACTCTTGTAAACGAATTGCCCACCGTGCAAGACGGCCAGATGGGTCACGGAGGTTTATCAGCCAGCACAGGGAATGATGATCAGTGACCACTGTGAAGGGCCGCCCGTATAGATAACAGCGAAACCGCTGAACGGCGAAAACTACCACGAGGCATTCTTGCTCAGTAATTGTGTAATTGCGTTCAGGTTTGCTTAAGGAACGACTGGCATAAGCAATAACATGTTCCTTGTCACCGTAACGCTGAATCAGCACAGCACCAATGCCAACACCACTGGCGTCCGTGTGCAGTTCCGTTGGAGCAGAAGGGTTGAAATGCCGGAGAATCGGATGTGACGTTAGCAAAAACTTGAGCTGGCAAAAAGAAGAGTCACACTCTGATGTCCACTCGAAGGGAGCGTCTTTGTGGAGAAGGCACGTAAGCGGGTTAGCAATGTCAGCAAAACGGGGAATGAAACGGCGGAAATATGAGCACAGTCCTAGGAAACTTCGGAGTTCCTTCACGTTCTGAGGTGTTGGAAACGATGCAACGGCCGCGGTCTTTTGAGGGTCAGGTCTGACGCCTTCACGATCGACGAGGTGTCCTAGTACCAAAATCTGACGCTCACCGAAGCGACACTTCTTCGAATTAAGTACTAGACCGGCGTTTTTGAAGCAGTCAAGCACGAGAGCGAGGCGTTCGTTGTGCTCCTCGAATGTCCGGCCAAAAATGACGACATCATCGAGGTAGCACATACATATTTGCCATTTTAGTCCCCGTAGGATAGCGTCCATAAATCTCTCGAAAGTTGCAGGAGCATTGCAGAGCCCGAAAGGCATTACATTAAATTCAAACAGGCCATCGGGTGTGATAAATGCCGTTTTTTCCTTGTCGTCAGGGTGCATAGGGATCTGCCAATATCCCGATCGCAGATCGACGGATGAAAAATATGATGCTGAGAACAGACAATCTATGGCGTCATCGATCCGCGGAAGGGGATACACATCCTTCATTGTTGCAGCATTCAGACGGCGATAGTCGACGCAAAAGCGCCATGTACCATCTTTCTTCTTCACCAGAATTACAGGGGCGGCCCAGGGACTGCATGACTCTTGAATAACACCCTTTTCCAGCATATCCCGAACCTGCTCACTGATGACCTGGCGTTCTGTTGGTGACACTCTGTACGGCTTCTGTCGAATTGGGTGTGAGTAGCCTGTGTCAATGCGATGCCGGGTACGTGTCACGGGAATGCACCGTGAGCCGCTAGGCTCGGAAAAATCAAATATGGAAGAATACTTCACCAGTAAGGCCTCCAAAGCATCACGCTGGTCCCTGGTTAGAGAGCGGCTGATCATCCGATGTAGTTGCGAGTCAGGGGCTGGAGCGGCAGCACTTTCGCCAGGTGCATCAGTAACCAAAGCCACCGACGGGGCGTCGTCTTGGCTACAGGTCGCAATCTTCGTATTCACAGGCAAAACTACTGGTTGCGAAGAACAATTAATGGCCCACAGCCGTGAGCAGCCCTTGACCACCGACAGTAGGCAATGAGGAACCAGAATGTATTTCTTTGCACAGTTAGAATGAAGCGGTGCCACTGTAGCGTCGAAGGTGTCGGAAGCACGGCTGGGGCACAAAACTGGGATGCACACCATAGACAAGGCTGGCACATTGGTATCCTGTGTTACACAGAACACATCCTCACGAACGTGTGGCTTCTCTAAGAGTCCAGAAGGAAGGGAACCATCGACGCAGAGTTCCCCATCAACCGTAGCGCCACACATTCTCAAAAAGTCAATACCTAGAATTATGTCATGCGTACATCGCGAAAGCACTGCAAACTCCGCTGCGAATACCGTTCCACCCAGGGACACTGAAGCACTACACATTCCTAGGGGACACAACACTTCACCACCCGCGCCATGAAAATTCACATTTCTGTCCCAAACAAACATAACTTTGCGTCCTAACCGCTTCTTAAACGATAAACTCATTATTGAAATGGTTGCCCCGGTATCCACTAAAGCCATTGTCGCCACACCATCCACAAGCACATAGACCGTGTTCTTTAACATAACAGATGGAGGAATTTCTTGAGGCAGCGCACAGTCTCCAGCGGCCTGACCTCCAGCGGCCGCGCTGACTAGTTTTCCGGCAACGGCGATGCCGACCGCCGTCGTGGTCGTGGTGACGGAAAGCGGCGCGCAGAAGAGGCAGGTGGTGGTGAGACACTTCGTTCGGAAGCAGGAGAGTGGTTGCGCGGTCCATTGGTCTGGGGATATTCATACGAAGATGGGGGCCATTGCCAATTAGAGTCGTAGAAACGGTTACGTGGCGGAGCATTTTGGACGGGCCGATCGTAACGGGTGAGTGGGCGGCTGCGGCAGTATCGAGCTATGTGCCCCTCAATGCCGCAGCGTCGGCACACGGGGGCTGTGCGACGAAAAACTTGTCCCATGGAGGGCTCCGAGGAGACAGGGTGCATTGGGTAGCGAAACTCATCTTCAGGTCTTCGGGTTGGACGCCGGAAATAGCGAGCAGGTGGTGGTTGAGGATGGTACTCATAGTGCTGATCATAGTGCGACAAGAAGTTAGTCAGGCGCGAGTCGTAGCGAGGCGGGTGACCAGGGCTGTCGAACCTTGGCGTCGGGCTGTTGGAGTAAACGTCCGCGTGTGCCGTATTGATAGAATTCACAGCGGGCATCAAAGGGAGCAAGGAGGTAGGCCCTTGAGAACCGACAACGTCAGTGGGCAAAGATGATGGAGACCGTACAGGGGGCTCAAACCGCTGCAGTTCCTCGCGAACTATTTGCCGGATCGTCGACGACAAGTCCATGAAGTTGTCTTCAATGCTCGCCACAGATGGAACGTTGGCGAGCCGCCCAAATTTTGGCGTTATGCGACGAGTCTTCAATGTCTCGAATGTGCGAACATGCCGAATTACATCACAGACGGCGTTCAGGTCACCTTTGGCAATTAGAAAATTATAAACATCATCTGCGATGCCCTTTAGAAGATGTCCTACTTTATCTTCCTCGGTCATATTAGCGCTTGCTGTTTTGCATAGTTTCAGGACCTCCTCTATGTAAGTTGTACACGTTTCTCCAGGTAGCTGAGCTCTGTGCGTAAGCGTGTGTTCAGCTCGTTTCCTTCGTGCAAGACAGTCGCCGAAGCACTGCCGCAATTCAGTAACGAAACGGTCCCAGGTGGTAAGAGAGTCTTCGTGGTTTTCGAACCAAACAAGAGCGGTATGGGTCAGGAAGAAAACCACGTTTGCGAGCTTAGCGGCGGCGTCCCATCGATTGTAGCGGCTCACCCGTTGGTAGTGGGTCAACCACTCGTCAACGTCCTCGCCTGCCGCTCCCGCGAAAGTCCGGGGCTCCCGATAGTGATGCGAACTGTTCGCTGCGCCCGCAGGCCGGTCTTCAGCCTGGATCACCGCGTCACCACGGGCTGCTTGCGGGTCATTGGCCGATTGCATGGCGCTGGTTTGCGGTTCGAGGCCCGCAAGGCGACGACTTCGGCGAGGCTCCAGTTGTGTCGGTTCTGTCTATAGCGCCAGGGATCGGTATCCCGCACCTCCACCACAATGTTACGCCCTTAGCGTCGCGACCGAGACGTCCTAGTCGGTTCAGTACGCTGGGTACACACGGCTAGCGGGGACGACACAAGTGCCACAAGACAAAGGTCGAACGGGCGCGCACACTACTTCTTCCTCTTCCTTCTTTCTTCCTCCGTGCTCTGTTTGAGAAGAAGTCCGTAACAATATAATATCTGGTTTAGCATCCCAAAATAATTACGGCTATGAGGAACACAATAGTTGAGGGGTCCGGTATAATTTCGACCACCTGGGGTTCTTTTACATGCACTGACACCGCACGATGCATGACGGCCTATTGTTTTGCCTCTATTGAAATGCCCCTGCTGTGCCTGGAATCAAATCTTCATCTATGGGTTCAGCAGCCAAGCATTCTAACTACTGAGCCAGCACAAGGGGGCCAAGTATCAAAATGCATGCCATTACATTTCCTTCTAGCCTGTGGTTTCCTTCACAGAACTAATGTATACAAGGAAAAGTAAATAACAAGAAAACACTAGTTTTATTGCACATTATATTCACATTTCAGCAAACATTCTCTAGGAAGAAATTTCTCGTAATGTTTACATGGAAACCATGAACATCTTACAAAAACAAAGCAATGCACTTACTCCACTCCAATTATTAAAGGGCAAGGTTGCATCTATATGCTACTACACTGCACTTATCACAAAACCACAAGCCCCATCTGCTTTGGCCAATCACTTGATGAAACTAACGGAGACAGATGTCGCACACCACAGACTGGTCGTCTCGCTACATATCTCTGCATATGTTGCATTTCAATTTCATGCCATTCCACTTAGCTTCAACTGTTGGCAGCATTACTAGTCACCCATCTTTTCTGAAATTCCTTTTTACGCTGTTGCGATCAGCATCCTTGTTAACGATGGTCTCTGGCATTTTCGATGCTATCATTTTCACATCTTCCTCACCTGGAAGAACGAAGAAAATGACAAGCTTTGAGCAGACAAAAAATTAGGGAGACTACTATTCTCCACTTGTAAGGGTATGGTGCGCCAGCGTTAATGGCTCTTGTCTGCAGATCCCACTGTGGATTCCTGTTGATTTACATGCCCTTTTCTACAAACTTAATTACTAATCCCTTAATTAATTTTTATGTTATCTCAGATATAGTCATTAGCATACGGTCGTAGGCTGCCCTGTTATGTGATAGACAACCTGGCATAGACCTCTGTAAGCCTCACATTAACCAAACTGTGCAATCATGCCTCCATGGCCTAGGAGTAACCTCTTAATCGGAGCTGAAACGTCCCAGAACATATTTCAAATATAACTTTGTAAGCTTGACTTAACAGCTCCTGCCATGTCGTGTGGCCTCGTGACATTTGGCTAGTGGCACATTTGGCTTGTGCACAGGGTTCATCTGTTAAATACTGGTTAACATGCATGAAAAATACATTTTCACACAAACTGGTGGCAAATGGTCAAGTGGTGCACTGCAGATTCTGAAATGTATACCTATATGCATGCAAGGATTGCATCATCACATAACATGATCAAGAGTTCTGTCAGTACCTGTAGTTACATAGCATTTCAATGCCCATTAAAGGACCACCTCAGACAATGGTTGTTGTTACCAGAAGACCTGTTCTAACAGTGTACTGACACCATTCCACCGAGCAATGGACATGTATATGCATACCCTAGATAGCTCATGATTGTGGATCTCATTTATTACTATGACTTCCAAGGAGTTCCTGTCGTCAGAAACGCTACACTTTATGAAATCGGGACAGCTGTCTTGAAAGGTGATGAAAGGAAACAAACCAGGTTACCTTGACACAGTGCTAAATTACAGAGGGTGAATATCAAGAAGCTTGTACAAAGAAAAGTGAGAGTGAAATGACAGGATTTTTGAAACATTGAAATAAACTACAAACTATACTTGTCAAACCTGTTATCGAGGAATGGAAATCATGCAGTAATCAAAAACACAACATGGAGGACATTTTAGGTCATCTTCACAAAACACATACCCACACCTCACACACAGATTCATACTTAAGAAAGAGGACAAACCAATATGCAAGGAGTGTGGAGATGAACTGGCAATAAACCTTATCTTACACGTGCGCCAGAGTCGAGAAAATAAGAGGAAAACATTTTGTACAATTTTGCAACAGATCCCTTTCCATCCCAGCATGATCCTAGGAGAGACGTGCAAATTTCCTGCATTTTTGGTTTCTTAAATTGTTCCTAAACAAGCTACATCCTAAAGAACATTTTAGTAATCACACACAAAATAAATACATTAAACCTTATTCTTGGTGCATGGCAGCATTAGTCGCTTATGCACCATAAAAATCAACAATGTTATATGAGACAAGCTTTCGGTCTGGTGTGATCCTTATTCACGTGACGGCGCTGTCATGAGGGTCTATGTCCCAGCGATCGGAAAGCGACCTCTTCCAATAATTTTGAAAACTGAAGGCGGTTCTACAGATCTCTAAAGACCGGAGTGCTCAACTGTTTTATCAACGTCCGCCTGCTTTGACAGCCTGGAGTGAAACTGTTAAAGAGAATACATTTTTGAACATTTAACGCGTTTCTGAAGGCGTAGCTTTCAATTATGGGGCCCGAAAAAAGCAGCTGAATGTCAAACGCCGCCTAGGTAGGCTTTCTAGCAAGACAGCGGTGTAGCGTGGAAAATCGCTTCGCCGGTCCATCGCTGGTGCCGCTGACTTGAAAGGCGAACTGTTCAAACTTATAGCTACTGACCACACCTGAAACACTGAATTGTACATGATCAAGGCAGAATTTCTCTAACACTGAGCACTGGTAGCTATCGATTTCGCGCCCAATATTGTGAAAATCTGTCCTCTCTTCGATCATTGATACATCCACGGTTGAACATTTATGCGCCTCGGGGTAGGCCAGCCGTGGGAACATGGATGCGTGGTTGCAGCAACGATCAACTTGCGTGGCACACCCTACAAAATTCCAAGAGTCAGCTTCTGCAACGAAATGTGCAGCGCACATTTTCTACCGCGAACCTATGTCCGGCGACGCATGCATATCTCCCGCTCGTTTCCAAGATACGCGGCCATTCAGTCAGGTCACGCTAACCTCGACCATGCGAGGGTTTAAACTACATGTACGCAAAATTCAACGACGAGAAAAAGATGCAGGCTAAGCACTTTAGTCTAGTCTTCCCATAAATACCAAAGAACATTGCTGTTCATAGGGAATTTGGATCATTCGCGCTTCCGGCTTTCCGGTTGTACACTCTTGTGGTGCGGTGCAGTAGGTCTTCGCCTTGACGAGTCGATGTGCAGCTCGACGCAGTAGCAGCGCAGACCTCTAGTAGATTCGGCATGTCTTCTGCCACGGCCCTGAGGTACAATTTAAACGAAGAATTTAGCTAGAAACATCATGTTTCCTCGGTCTGCATGTGAGGAACGAGCATATAATGCCATTTAATTCACGTACATACTTTGGACTGCCGAATGTTCTGCACGGCGGGGTGTGTGTGTTGTGCCGGCGCTAGATCTTCGGAGGTCGATGCAGGACCTAAGACAACGTAAATGCTAGGAATAGCTCGCTCGCATTACGGGCAGATCGAGGTGATATTTTAGTGCAAAGCGAAAGCTGCTCGTGAATGTGCGTATCTCGATGCCAGCTGGTAGAGCTGGTGCAGTACGTAGCATCGCCTGCAGCTATGTGCTTGACAGCGATGCTTGCCGTACACAATCCTAAGTGAAGACCGTGATCTATGTTAGAACGGATGTACTCTTTCGTAGCATCTCTTCGAGAGTCGCGGCTAGCTGATATCATAGAGGATAAGATTCATTCACGCGTAGCAAGCGGAATGTGGCCGCGTTCGACGTGCATATAGCCATGAGCCTGTATATAGACGTCCGCCGTATCTTTACGAGAATCGAATGGGTAGGTCGGACGTACCTTTAGACACTTCGTTTTATTTAAGCAACGGCCCATCTGACCTTTTCCTCTTTAGAGCCATCCTATTTCGACAGAATGCAGCAGATGGCTTTATTATGCAGCGGTCGTTTATCGGTCCAGAATCAATAACAGGCACAGCCGGCGAAGGTGACGGGCAATACCTCGACTTGTCGTCTGTCGCGATGTCTTCCTTATTCGTCCCCATCATCCACCTCGCAAAACGTCTGCCGTGCCACGTAAACTCGTTCGTTATTAATGTTCATTCTTCCTACACCAGCACCATCACCATGTCTATCTCGATTGCTTAACCAGCCCCCTAACACCTAACCCCATCTGCCCTCCTTTGAGGACCTTCCCGTCCAAGTAAGTTGCCATTGTTCCACAGCCATAACATGCTCTCCGAGTTTTCATATTCGCGAAGGAACGCTCTTAGGATATAGGCATTCTACTATTCTACTGCAACTGCTCCAACTGCTATAATGATAATGATGATGACGACTACGACGCTGTTACATATATGACGTAGTTTGCGCTTTTAGCTTCGGCATGCAGGGTACCCTGTCGAAATTAACTGCAGTTTTCCTATATTTTTCCTAACATTAAAAGGGGGAGCTAGAATAAAATCTAAATGTGAGAAGATGCTATATATTGTCATCAGAAAAGGCGCGAAATTCCGTTTCTTCAGGAAGTTGATTTAAAAGGCAATATCGAAAAAAAAGAGTTCGAACGCTGCTTGGCGACATTGAAAAAACAAGAAAGAATAACAAAATAGAGGGTACACTTAAGCTCCGGCTCCGCCTTTTAGGATATGATGCGATAGCGTTATTCACTCGTTTGCACGTGCTCTTGATAGTCCTTGTTTGTATACATACTGCGTGCGACTCGCCTAATCACTAGTTCCTTATGTTGTGCCTCGTGTTGTCGCGTGATCTCTGACTTAATTGGGTAGTTTATGACTGTGGGCTAATATGGCTTTTTTTTTTCTTCACATAACTGCGTAGCCTAGGACTGTAGCCTAACACTGCTGGTATTCGATTCAGTAGCATACAGTCGTATAGGCAACCCAGTGATGGGAAAAAACACCCGCTATAGGTATATATAAAGCCCTTATTAACCGTATACGGAGGTACTTGCGCAACCTATATGAGTAGCGTGTCTTGCTCTTCGCCCAAGGGTCCTGAAAGGTTCAGTTGCCATCTTATCCACTCACCTCAAAGGAGAGGGACCGAGTTGGCTGCACCTGCCATGCCTTGCGGTCTCGTAAAGTCACACAACCCAGTGACCAATTCGGCCTTGTCACCTGCCAACTAGCGCCTGTCACAGCCGTGCCCGTGGTTTCTTGCTCACAACGCCGAAAACGCCGGGTGTTCTGCCGAAAGGGGCGTTCAACCCTATCGCGTTAAAAAAAAATTACTGGCAGACATTCACTTAAGCTCTGCCTCTAAAGATATGATGTGACAACGTTAATGGCTTCTATTACCGGGGTCCGCTGCTGATCCTAGTTCGCGGAAGCACAGGTTTCTTCTGGCCTAACCGCTGATGTTTTAACTTGTATCTCTGCTTTGTTATCTCGCACACACCCATTAGCATGCAGTCGTAAGATACCGCATTATACGAAAGACCACCTGACATAAAGACTTGCTTGGCCAAGCCTTGCCTGCCTGCGTTGCCTTAGGTCAACGTGTCGGGATCCAAAGGTCCTGGAAAGTTGCATTCCTATTTCATGCAGCAAATGCATCGCCAACAGGGGCTACAGTACGGCGTTGCATTTGACTGATGTCCTGCGACACTCAACTAGCGGCCGCTTCTTTGATGACCCAAGATAAAAATGATAAATGGGCGAAATGTGCATCACCAACTGTGCATACCACTTGGCGATCATCTGACTTAGCGGTGGCTTATGGGACGGCTGAGAGCCCAAATTGTACCGGTGCAGAAATTGTATTTCGACCGGGGCCTATACCACGGGTCTGTACTCAACTGGCTGCCTGTGGCAGTCTACTAGGAGCCGTCTCATTGGTGTTGCTGATGTGATAAGGCATAGAAGAAGCAAGTGCGTCACAAGTATGACTTACAAGAGGGCGCTGCGCACGATTATAGGCCCGGCTATTTGATGATGAAGACTATATGGTATAAGACGCAACAAGTGCACACAATGTGATGGGTGCATAGGTCGGCGGACTCACTCGGGCTCAGTCAGGCTCACACTCAGATCAGGATCTGAGTTATGAGTGAGTCCGGACTCACATTCAGATCATGATTTGAGTCGTGAGTGAGTCCGGACTCGCATTCAGATCATGATCTTAGTCGTGAGTCCGGACTCACACTCAAATTATGATCTGAGTTTGAGTGAATCCGGCCTCAGATTCAGATCAGTAGTACTTTCGTGCGGGCGCACGAGTTGGTTAGACAAATCTGAAGACCTCTTGAGGTAACAGCGCGGAAGATTAGAAGACGACACAACGAGCGCTGACGACACAGCGCTCGTGTCGTCTTCTAATCTTGTGCTCCCGTCCACGTTCCGCGCTGTTACCTCAAGATGCATAACCAACGTGCCCAAGCTGCTATTGAAGACCTCTGCCGCTGCATAGCTACACACAAACACAACACACACACAAGAGAATGAGGCAAGACGTTCACAGATATGCGCTCACTACCAACTGGCTGTTATTTGTGATACGAAGAAGAAGAAAGCATCACAAAAACACGCAAGGGTACAAAAAGGAGAATAATACAGATGATTCAGAAAAAATGCGAAGAAATATTTTGAAGAAGAAAATAAAACGAAAATAATGGTAAATTGCGTCTATCTTCTTGTCATATTGTTTGAACGAGGCAGTATCACTTCCTTCCAGTTGAGCGCCAGTGCGTGGCAAAGCCGTGTGTACTGGAGATACCAAAAAATTCCCAGGTACAGAGCAATAGCCAGAGCCTCTAGTGGTGTTTATTTTGTTGTTATACTTTGGAGTACTTTCACGAACGCACACATGTCAATTTTGAAGATATAATAGAAAACGTGTACTTACTCTTGAACACATTTAACCCTGATTTTATTGTTCGACAAATCTCCAAGTTCCCATCCTCTGTCGTCATATCCGCTGCCAAAAACGGCCGCTGTGCATTGACACCGTCAGTGTCATGAACTCGTTTTCGAGAGCAAATTAAGGTAATTAAATACCGCAATATACGCGGTAAGACCACCGCCAATAGAGTCAGTATAACTAAATTTACCCACAGAACAATCTGCTTAAACAGCATTTCTGGGCTCCTTAAAGCAGCTTTGTCACGTTGAATATGCACCCCAGTAGTGACTGAGGCTCGCTGCTGGGTTATCGCTTCTGCTTGACTAGGTCAACCCTGAGGGCGATACTGAAGTTTCGTGCTGTTGGCAGCGGAATGAACATGGCTAATGACACTGAATAAAAAGGATTATATGCCTATAAAGGACAGTTAATTCATTGTCCGTTGTAAACCACGCTTTGAAGCAGCAAACCTTTTCGAGGGAATATTAGTGGCTGAGACAAGTTTAACTGAAACTCTTCTGCGTCGAGGAATTACTTAAATAAGAGAGGATATGTGGATTCGGCCAGGTACGTGTGAAGCCCTGGGAGTGCCAAAGCGTTTTCCTCGCTCAGAGCTCTAGGCAGGTACCATAACCCTTATACTAGCCCTATTGCCTGGCCGAGAAGGTAAAGTCAGACTGCCATTAAAATAGACATAATAATTATTCATTTATTTGCATACAGTTTGCCGATGAGACAATCTTTGATATTAATAACTATGTAGAGCAGGCATTCGCCTTATGAGTCCCTGCTGGTTGCACTTATAGCAGGCACGACTGCCTCCACCTCCCTCAGAGCGGCCTCCATTACAGCCACCATAACTGGAGCCTCCGCTGCCGCAGCTGGAGCTGCCTCCATCAAAGCTGGGAGTGGATGGTTCCTCATTTCAGCCAGTCTTCCTGTCACCCGTCCAAAGAAGCGGGTGCTGCGGCAGGGCTGCCCCATTGTTGTAGTCGCCCGAACCATTGTTGTTCCAGCCAGAATATATGGCACTTCCGCGGCTGGTGCCCCAACCTGAGTCTGCAGGTACACTTTCTTGGCCTGCGGGCAAGCAGAAGAGTATGCGGGCGTAGCACTCTTCCATTCATTGCTGGCCTCTTCACCAGGCTGCCTGGAAGATGCCGGTGCAACTGCCGCCTTCATTCCACGACCTCGGCCCACGTCGAAACCGCCAACAGTGAACCCAGTCACGTCTGCCATTTCAAGCCCCCTTCGGAAGGGGTCCCTCCCACAGTGAACCCAGTCACGTCTGCCATTTCAAGCCCCCTTCGAATGGGGTCCCTCCTACAGTGAACCCAGTCACGTCTGCCATTTCAAGCCCCTTTCGGAAGGGGTCCTTCCTACAGTGAACCCAGTCACGTCTGCCATTTCAAGCCCCCTTCGGAAGGGGTCCCTCCCATAGTGAACACAGTCACGTCTGCCATTTCAAGCCCCTTTCGGAAGGGGTCCCTCCCACAGTGAACCCAGTCACATCTGCCATTTCAAGCCCCCTTCGGAAGGGGTCCCTCCTACAGTGAACCCAGTCACGTCTGCCATTTCAAGCCCCTTTCGGAAGGGGTCCCTCCCACAGTGAACCCTGTCACGTCTGCCATTTCAAGCCCCTTTCGGAAGGGGTCCCTCCCACAGTGAACCCAGTCACGTCTGCCATTTTAAGCCCCTTTCGGAAGGGGTCCTTCCTACAGTGAACCCAGTCACGTCTGCCATTTCAAGCCCCCTTCGGAAGGGGTCCCTCCCATAGTGAACACAGTCACGTCTGCCATTTCAAGCCCCTTTCGGAAGGGGTCCCTCCCACAGTGAACCCAGTCACGTCTGCCATTTCAAGCCCCTTTCGGAAGGGGTCCTTCCTACAGTGAACCCAGTCACGTCTGCCATTTCAAGCCCCCTTCGGAAGGGGTCCCTCCCATAGTGAACACAGTCACGTCTGCCATTTCAAGCCCCTTTCGGAAGGGGTCCCTCCCACAGTGAACCCAGTCACGTCTGCCATTTCAAGCCCCTTTCGGAAGGGGTCCTTCCTACAGTGAACCCAGTCACGTCTGCCATTTCAAGCCCCCTTCGGAAGGGGTCCCTCCCATAGTGAACACAGTCACGTCTGCCATTTCAAGCCCCTTTCGGAAGGGGTCCTTCCCACAGTGAACCCAGTCACGTCTGCCATTTCAAGCCCCCTTCGGAAGGGGTCCTTCCCACAGTGAACCCAGTCACGTCTGCCATTTCAAGCCCCCTTCGGCAGAGGTCCCTCCCAGCTCTCTTGGAACCGTCCAGAAACGACGACGGAGTGGCACCAGCAGAGCGATATTTTCGGCAGCGCAGGTTCCGATCCCGAAGCGGTGTTCATGCGAATGCCCATATTTGCTATCAGCGGTGATGGGTACTGTGTCCGAATTGAGAATGACCAGGCAGCGTCCGCTCCGAAGGAAATGCCGGCGGTGTTGCAGATGCTTCATGAGCTTCAGTAATGTCGCCAGGTCTCCTGCAAGAAAAGAAATTCTTTCTGCGGTGGATTGGTTAGCGCACGCACCTTTTTATATTACTAGATCACTTACGGGCTTGTAGCGGCGCACTGCAGGAGGGGAGCCAGGCGCTCCGGGGTGACCACGGATGGTTCAAGTGCACCGCTGCAGGAAGAGAAACAGCAGGTTTCGGTTGACCAGGAACGCTGCAGCGAAGAGACGATCCCGGCTCCTTCTCTAGGCTCCAATCAGAAAGGCTCCGCAACTGTGCTGGTAGGCATCCACAGCTGAGCACAGCGTTGCGCAAGTTAGGAGCCGGATGAGATGATGTCGCGATGCCTGAGAACGGAGGACAGAATAGCATGACGTGGATCGCTGTCTAGCCACGTCTAGCGCAGAACGTATTCCAGAGTACGCGCATCGCGTGAGGCGCGAGAGTACAGCTGGCCACAGACCTATTCGTTGTTCTCTTCTTCCCGGTTAGTGATAGTGTGTCCAGAAGCTGACCCTGCGCTCGGTATGCACGTCAGTTTCATTCCTGGTGCTTTTTGTTTTTTTTTTAGAGCCTTTTGCTCCTCCGGTGACTGACTTGTATTTATAGTGTAGGAGGCATTGCCAAAAAATACATAACTAAATACATTACTCGTTGCACTAAAAAAAAAAAAGGAAAAAGAAAATGTGTTACTGCCCTAAATCTGCTACCTAGAAAAAAAAAAAAAAAAAGCTAGCGTGTTACCTTTGCAGCTACCAAAAAATTACAGACTAATCCATGGCTATAAATTTTAATCAGCGCGTCTTCGCTGGACGAACTGATGATAACAATTTTATAAAGCTAATATTTCACATAAGACTTCCAGCGCAAACTACAATTTTACTCGAAATTTTGATTTAACTAGAATATTTCGCACAAATATGCAGGAGCTTAGAAACATCATACATATGTGCCGTAAATTAAGTTGCCTGTAGAGGTACTACATGTGGTGCCTCTATAGCTAACTGCACGGCACATGGTGAAGCCATTTTCTTAATGTGAAATTAAACATAAAATCACACTTTATCATTAATACTAACTTCACAAAGAACAACATCGCTTTTGATGTTTGCTCCAGCTATGTTGTGTACGGGTTTCCTGGGCCTTTGTCAAGCTGTTTGTAGAGCTTTTTGCCCAGCGACCATCCACTTGTCGGAAAATAAAATTTGATTTGATTCAATTTATAATTCTTACTGATTCGAATAACACTATATATTCCTGCATCCGTATGTACACCCAGATGTTTCTTTCAGCATTCTCATCTGTATTTACTTTTGGAGACATCACTTCAGCTCCCAGCCTATAGATGCATTCCTTGAGGTTACTATATGCCCGAAATGCGCGCGAGCGGAAGGGCGACAGAGCTTTTCACCCTTTTCGCATCGGCGTACCTGCAAGAGCGCTTTGGTGCCGAATTTCTGCTGCTTTTTGACTTCGCATTCTTAATGTATGTTGCTGCGCGAGTTGGTTATTCAAGAACGCTAGCAGACAACGGACCAGGAGGAGGAGGACACACACATGCGCTCGCTAACAACTTTATTTTGGAAGACAGCCGATCCGCGCCTTATATACAGACAAACACGAAAAGCGCGCGTGAGCACGGTTATCAGAGCTCAAACCGCAGCAAGCATCCAAGGAACGGCCGGCATCTGATATTGATCGCAATTAACGCTGTGACACGGAGTGTTAGGGCTTTGGTTAGGGGCGGGTCAGATGCAAAAAAAAAAAAAAAAACAACAACTGGGGTGCACATGAAGCCCAGATAAAACGATATTGAAGAGAGCCAACAAACAATGTGGCTAAAAGCGAAAATGAACGCACGAGGGCAATAACAAAAACAACAAATTAGCGCGGGCATAAGCTCGATCCGTCTATAAAGGCAAGGCTGTAAAAGTCAACGAAGGTAAATGCGCTAAAATAGGAAAAAGTATGGAAAACATGAACAACTAAAAGACTCTGAATGAAAACACTGAAATCTTATTAGCAGACAAAACCGAAAAAGGCAAGTAAGAAACACTGACAAAAAAGGTCATATGCCTAGCAAACTGAAAAACAGAACGGGATAAAGAAACAAACCACAGACGCGCGAAACTTAATGGTTAATAAAACGGTGGGGCAAAGACAGAATAACTCGACTAAAAAACTATGACAGGCGAATGCGGAACAAACCAACACAGGCAAAGACTAAATAGAATGCACAAAACAGATCTAGGCGGAAAGGAACAAAAATTCATTTTCTAACAACACAAGTGAAGGTGTGCTGACGCACTCATGCTTTTGCTTGTTGATAGCGGCGGATTCTATGATTTCACGGGGAAGTGTTGATTGTTGTTCTTAGCCAAAATTTGTTTCCTTGAACATCGGGGAGAGGCGCCGGCAGGGACTGCAGTCTCGACAGTCAGTAGTCAAATAGCCAGACTTTTTTCCTTCGGCATAAGTTTGATGCTCTAATATACTTTTATTTAGGCTGTGGCTAAATGTACGTCGGACGGACTCGATCAATGGTCTTAAAGGTACGTCCGACGGACCCGGTGCGTTTTTCTTCGGGATACATCGGACGGATCCGGGAAATATTTTTCAGAGGTACGGCGGACGGACCCGATCGGTGGGGTTCGTCCCACGGACCCAACGCATTTTTCTCTGATATGGGCCTTGGGATCCGTCGGTCCGTCGGGAAAGCCGGATGGATCCGAGATCCCCAGATGTGGTTGAGATGTGGTTGTAGCAACAACTTGGTAGCCGTATGTAGCCAAGTCGAAGTTGGTGTGAGGTGTGCGAGGCAAGGTATATCTACCTTGTCCGAGGTGCAAGAAGTATGTAGGGGTGTGAAACTCCCTGTACCTCCCAGCGGCCACGAATTACAGACGCTAGCGCCAAACTCCCCGTTATAGGATTATAGCGGGAGGGGGCGCGTAAAAAATTGACTTGACGGGGGAGGTCGTATAGCGGACTGGTCCAAAAAGCGGTGCACTGAAGGGGATGTCGGTAGGTTGCTTCAAGCAGCGCGGGTCGCGCGCTCGCGTGCGCGCGCGTCCGGGAAAACGCTCTGCCCGTGGATTTTCTACCGCATCATCGTTCTGCCGCGGCGCGACCAGCTCGCAGCAGGAACAGTGTGATGGAAAGAAAAACCACAAGCATAGCGCTCTCGAGCAAGCGTACCCGACCGCAGCAAGAAATAGCACATAGAACAGCAGATATTGTTTCTCTTTTTTATTAACTGCACGTGAAACAGAAAATGAAAAGATGCGACAAGGTATTCCTCACACACACGCACTTTACATAGCTAACAGTTTACAGTAGTGTTATGTGTTCTGCGCTAACATTGTAATCTTGCATGCTTGCTTTATCACTACAAAAGAACCCAGTTTGCAGGCACTGCTTCTGTCAGCATGTGTACAGTTGATATGAAATTAAATAAATGATGCACATATTCATTCTACGCATTCCACACCATCAAAGCAATGTAGAAACATGAGCAAATACCTGCGTTCTAGTTACCTAGTGGTTGGTATTTGATGCAAGTAATCACGTCACTGTGCTATACATAACCAAAATGCATGATTAAAAATTTACACTACCCTTCCTGGAAGAACCGTCTTCTTCGAAACGCACGGTATTACAGCGCGGTACTAAGCGCGTTGCACAACTAGAGGCGCGATGTAGAATGCTTCTCCTGGCTAAACCGTGGAATCCTCGCAGTTAAAATTTTGCACAGGAAGGGCATATTGTCGCTAGTATTTTTTAATACCAAATTTGTTTGGGGTACTTGCCTGATTCGATCAAAAGAAATCAAATGTTCCCATCTTATGCGGCGGCGACGACGCCAGACGAGCCGCTGCCCCAGCGATAGTATTGGTGGCGCGCCACCTCATGCTGCTACAACTTTGTAGCAGGAAAGAGGGGGCGAACGTTTCTGGCAGAAGGTTTGAGTTGTTGTAAGCAGCAGGAGGTGGCGCCACCAGTACCATCGCTGGGTCAGCGGCTCGTCTAGCGTCGTCGCCGCCGCTTAAGATGAGAACATCTGACTTCTTTTGATCGAATCAGGCAAGTACCCCAAACAAATTTGGTATTAAAAAATACTAGCAACAAAATACCATTTCAAAATTTGAGCTGCGAGGATTCCGCGGTTTAGCTCGGAGAAGCATTCTACATCGCGCCTCTAATTGTGCAATACGCTATACATACTGCATGCGTGAAATGTGAAATTACAAAAAATAGTACAGTGGCAAGATTAGTGCCTAGAATAGGTGATAGACTACGTGTTGATATGATTATAGGTTTACGTGAGTTGGACCGCGGCAGGGTGGCAAGCACGACCAGAGCGCAAGCTCATGTAATCGTGGTGTTGACGGCCAGCCCGCGGCCCGCACGGCCGCTCATTTGGTCCTCGTTATCATGTGGATTAACGTCTACGACGGTCGTTATGTAGTTATGTAGTTTTGATTTTTCAAAGTTTCCTCACTTCCATCTGTGATGAGATGCGTCATGTAACGCATCACTTTCTGCTCGCATTGAAGTTTGGTGCTGCAGGTTCTACATATACAAGCGGCGCTGAAAACATGGGTACCGCCGGCGTGTCTCTAGCCCAAGCATCACGACATTCGTGTTTGTTGTACAACTGGAGGTGTGGTTTGTGCTTACCGTGACATGCTGTGATGTATGTAGGGATTACGTCCTACGAGAGTGCTGTGATGAGTGCGCCGATGTCCGGACGGACATCAGTGTGTCCGTTTATGATCGGCGATGTTGTACGTGCATGTCAGTGTTTATTAGGTGCAGTGGTAATTTATTTACATGCTCTGTGCAACAATCAGACGAAAATAAGTCATCGACAATTTGTTAGACTGCACTGCAGAGCTCAAAACTGAAAATGGGAATGCACATGATGCAGTTTTCGCATGTTGGAGTGGACTGAAAAATAAGTGCCCAGCCCACACCGCCGAGATGCGCATTACTACAGGTGAAATGGTTCAGGTTTCTGCAAAATAGCTGCCTGGCACAGCACCTTCCTAAATGTTCAGGCTTTGTACTATTGTTGAAGGCCACTTTATCATTAATAAAGGAACGAATATGCTTTATGTGTTAATGACTATAGTGCTTTTTCAACATATAATGTTCATTTTTTTTTTCGTTTTACTTAGTTTTTCATGCTAGACAAACACAAATGGTACTTTAAAACTTGTCAGTCCAAAGCTGAAGATGAATATCTGCCATGCATGTGACAGCTTTAATGCTAGAAAGGTTGATGTGTATAGCGTGTTCGTGCGCGCTGCAACATCTTAGCGGCAAGTTCGGCTACTTGTCCCAAGGTCGTGATGTTTAATGCCAGTGATGGCACTCGCACTTTGGTGCAGGTGAAATGCAAATGCTTCTTTTACCTGCAAGATGTCAACGCAAAGTACAAAGCCCGGGCAGTCAAATTAGTTTGGAGCTCTCCTCTACAGTATTCTTCATAGCTACATATGTCACTTTAGGATGTGAAACCTTACATGCCACAGGTAGGATGCGTTGTTTTTTAGATTTTGTATACCCCTCATCTATGTTTGTTTTGCAACATTTGGCTAATTTTAGTTCTCAAACAGTTGTTAAAGATGAAACTGAAGCAGCTCTTGGCATGGTTTCCTGCTTGGATTAATTTGCTAATTGCAGTTCTTTGAAATTTGCATCAATGCTGGACAGTTCAAATAGCAGGCAGTTGAATTACAGAAATGGTGTGGATCATGCATTTCAGTCCTGAGAAATGGAAAGTAATGGTCCCCTCCTTGCATGCATAGGTGCCTTTAGACAAATACATACTCGGGTGTGTGATGACGCATATCAAGGGTCGACAGAAGGCCATGTGGAGCCAGTGTGATATTCTTCATGAAGGCTAAAGTAAAATTGTACAACAGCTGCTACCATGCAGAAAAACATTGGTCATTTAGTGTATGATTAACTGACCATAAATATCATCTTACTCAGAGTATGATGCGATACATAATAGGCTGTGGCTAAAGGTACGTCGGACGGACCCGATCAATGGTCTTAAATATAGTGAACTAGAATACTTTCTAGTGGCGTGAACGGAAGGAAAATGGGCGCCTCTTGCGCGCCGGACGCCACTGACCGCCGCTGGTGGCGCTGCAGTTACGTTTACTAGGACCGCGTGCGCGTCCGCAAAGGGAAGTCAAGGCTTGGCGCGCCGTGCAGTCTGCACATTCTTGCGATTTTGCCCTCGAACTTTCAGTTCTGCCTTCCATCACAGCAACTAAGACATTCTCAGCTCTTCAAAAGCACCATGCGATGTTCGAAATGGCCAGGAAAAAGACCAACACGCACTGTTTTGCTCCGAGATGCCGAAGCGCGGCTATCCGGATGCTCCAGTCACCTTTGTTTGCTGCTCCGAGGGACAACAAACATCGCACAAAGTGGAAACGAAGCTTGTGAAGGCAGGAGAAGCCTCTCACAGAAACATCGGCAGTGTGTGAGCATCATTTCAAGCCGCATCTCATCCTGCTGCGTGACTACGCATATATATGATCAACGGCAGAAGTGAGGATATACCGCGTGAAAAGCCATCACTGGCACCTGATGCGGTGCCTATACACTCTTGCCAGGCTGTCCGGCATATATTACCGTCAAACCCGTGAAGCCAAGGCTGGATGTGGGCAATATTGATGTTGCAGAGAGTTGTGCCCAGTGCAGATTCTTGCTATTAAGCCTGTGGCACCAAACGATAGCCGACATTTTATACCGCGTGTCCAAGCTAACTCCAGCCAAGGGTTAAAAATAAACCATTTAAGATAGGCCAGAGAAACCACTTGCTGACAGCCACCTGGCGCACCAGGTCTGAACAAAAGGAAGACTTCGGGGGAAGAAAGCTTCGACTGTTTGCGTGATCTCGAATACTACCACTGGCTCAATAAAGCAGACAGCTCAGATTAAATTAAATTCAATTCCGCGTAGTCATGGTATATCCTTGGATCTCTAGTTGGCACATTTATTTAATCATTTATTCATCCTTCATATCATACCCTACTGATGCCCTAAGACAATAAATATCGACGAAAAAAAAACGGTGTAGGCAATTTTTCATTTTGCAATTCTAATTTACTAAGTATTGCGTTCAAATAAATGTGAGTTGCAAAGTTGGAGAGGACCTTCTGAAACCCCCATTTCATTTATTCCCGATAAAGAAAACCTGACGTGCATTATAGTTTTTCCCACCTCTATAGAAAGCCCGCGAAATAAAAAAATATCACGTGACTGACGCATTCATGCGCTACGATATTGTGCTCCCAACCGTGCATGGTTTGAGTGACAGAAATAAGCTGCGACCGTGACTCAACAGCTCAGTCTCAGCGCTATACAGGCTGATAATTTTTGTATTTCGCGGGCTTTCTTTAGAGCTTAGAAAAACGATGAGGCTTTCTTTATTGGAAATAAGTGGAATGGAGGTATTAGAAGGCGCTCTCAAATTCTTCAAACCCAGTTATTGTCTAAAGACAATAGTTAGTCAATTAAAAAAATAGTTACTAATTACTTAACTTCAAAATAAAACACATGCCTGGGGTGAGCCAGTTGGCTGGCAACTGTATACAATTGTGGTCTCTCTATCCTACCTCAAATCCTACCTCAAACTAACTGTGAGAAAGGCTTTAATCTTTTTCTGAAAAGAAAAAGATGTCACATGTATTAAACTTGGCTAATTTTACTAATTTTAAGGACAACAGAGGCATTTTGTACCCTTCAAGTGATACCAGTTTGTGGCTGACCTTGAGAATGTGTTTACAACCTGCTTCAGTCTAAATTCAAGCACACAGCTTGTACTCAGTATATGCTACTGGCCGCGCAAACCTGCTAACTTGGGTGCTCTGACCACTGTCAAATTGGTGCAGCTGAAATCACTGCTTAAGTACCCGCATGCACTTTTTCACAAAATGCATTAACCAGCGCAATGTCAAGCTTCAAAGCACCTGAAGATGAGCAGATGGATGCTCTTAAGACTGTCTGTGTAGTCAATAATTTCACAAAACAACTCATTGTTAGGATCGACTGTTTGTGTAGTCAATAATTTCACAAAACAACTCATTGTTGATGGCTTTTGTCCCATGCACTCAAATAAAATAAAACAGCAGTGGAGAAGCCTTGTGAAGTACCTAAACAAAACTGCTCTGCCCTCCTCGTGTATGTATTTTTGGCATATATGTTATGCATATGAGATGATGAAAGGATTTTAATTAGCACCTGGCTTACAGCGATGATTTATAACAGATATTGTTGCTGTGAACAGAGAATAATGGTGACGCCACAGAATATCGCTGGACGATTCGTTTCAAAGCGTAGGATTTCTTTTTTTTTTTTCATGACCACTTTGTCAAAAAAAAAAAAAAAATGTAACAGCCTGAAGCTGCTCCTCACTTTACCAGTTGACAAATTTCCTAACGCTAAGCAGATATCAAGCTAAAATGAGCATTCCTGGTTACCGGTGGATACCGAATAGCGCAGTGTAATATAATCATTATTACTGGCTAAAGAAGAGTTACTGCGGCGTGGTTGGAGAGATACGAGAACCCGTACGTGCGCACGATGCCTGGCCACTCTGCTACCAGTCTGCTGCTGACAGTTGAGTTGGCTGTGTAATAAAGCGGGCTCTGCAGGGCTCAGAAAAATACCCGTCCCGTACAAATAAATGTGCCGTAACGATTTACAGTGCGCGATAACTCGTCCCGCATGAGCTGTAGCAGACGCCAGCGAAATAAGAGCGCTTTCACCCTAGTGCAACCGCGAAAACCCGAATAATGTCGAATGAAACGCCTTCTATCATGGGTGGAGGTCCACATATGTCGGCATAGGGAAAAAATCACTACTTCTACTGAATAGGCGCACAAAAGCATCGGTACTATGTCGCACTATTGCAAAAAAGCATTGAAAAGTCGACTAGTAGATGTTGCAGTGGCGCCATCTGGCGGCATCAATGAAAATCGGCGTGCCCGAGTGTCGTTCGCACCACTAGAAAGTATTCTAGTTCACTATAGTCTTAAAGGTACGTCCGACGGATCCGGTGCGTTTTTCTTCGGGATACGACGGACGGATCCGGGAAATATTTTTCAGAGGTACGGCGGACGGACCCGATCGGTAGGGTTCTTCCGACGGACCCAACGCATTTTTCTCCGATATGGGCCTTGGGATCCGTCGGGAAAGCCGGACGGAGGAGGACAAAACATTTATTAGACGCAAGGGTATTCGGGGCCCCCTGGCCCCCTGGGTCCCCGCACGGCCCCACCGCACTCAAACGTTCATATTCAAACTGTCCATGACGTCGGCAGCCCGGCGAACTGCGATCTTTTGCTTCGCCGGGTCCTTGGAGCGTAGTGTGGTCTCCCAGTCTTCCCAAGTCAGGAGTGGCACCGGTCCGCCAGGAGGAGGAGATGCCGGGCAGGTTAGTAGGATATGGGTCAGTGTCGCTTTAGGGGCTTGACAGAGGGGGCAGATTGGCGGGATTGATTGGTAGTGAGATAATAGAGAGGGAGTGGGTAGGGTCCTCGTTTGCAGTCGTCGCCAGAGATGCTGTTCCCTGGTGGTAAGGGAGGAGTGTGGTGGTGGGTATATTTGCCGTTCGGCGCGGAAGTGTGCGGTGAGCTCAGCGAAGGCATGCATGCGCTCCTTCGAGAAATCCCCCCCGAGTTCCGCCTGTGCCCGGTTTCTAGACCCTCGGGCTAAGGAGTCGGCGGCCTCGTTGCCGGGATTTCCCGAGTGCGCAGGTACCCAGATGAGCTCAGCGCGTCGGGGGAGGTGGGGAGTTGGTGTGGCTAGCAGACATTTGGCAGAGAGGTGTACTCTGCCTCTAGCGTAATTTAAGATTGCGGTTTTGGAGTCGCTGATTATGTAGTTGGCACTGGTGTCTGTCATAGCCATGGCGATGGCGGTTTCTTCAGCCTCTTCTGCTGTGGTGCCTGGTGGCAGTTGGAAACTGAGGGGGTCGGTATTTGGTTGGTAAACTACGGCCGTAGCTCCCTGGTCGTCTACAGCTGCATCCACCCAGACCGCATCCGGGGCGTCCCCGTAACACTTGTGTAGTGATTTCGCCCGTGCAGTCCTGCGGCCTCGATCCCGTAAAGGGTGCATGTTTCGAGTTAGCGGTTTGACGTATAGAGATTCCCTGATGGGGGATGGAAGCGTGCTTAGTTTTGGGTCGTTGGCAGGGATCCGGATGTTAAGCTTGTGCAATATTTGTCTACCAGTAGGTGTGGCAGCAAGGCGTATGTATTGGGCTTGAATGTGTGCTTCACTTAATTCACGTATTGTATTGTGCAGCCCCAGGGCAAGCAGTTTGTCGTTCCTTGTGTTCCCTGGTAGATTCAGAGCCATTCTTGTCGCTTGCCGAATCATGGCGTCTAGCTGCTGAGTTTCGCCTGCGCTAAGCCTGAGATAAGGGGTCGCGTAGAGGGTACGACTAACTGTGTAGGCGTGGATTATGCGGAGAGTATCAGCTTCTCGGAGTCCGTGCGCCTTTCCCGTGACTCGTCTTATTAGTTGCGCGGTTGCGGCGAGAGTTTTTCTCAGCCTTTTTAGTGTTTCTTTGTTCTTCCCGTCGTTCTGCAGATACAGACCAAGTATACGCAACGTGTTTACACGAGGAACGCGTCTACCCCGGATGTTTATCTCAATGTTCGTGTGGTAGATCCCACCTTTCGGCGGCAGGATGAGGAGCTCCGATTTCTCTGGTGAACATTCGAGACCGATGCCATGTATGATAGTAGCTATGGTGTCCGCTGCGATTTGTAGGGTATTTTCGATTTGTCCGTCGGACCCATGTGTTGTCCAGAGAGTAATGTCGTCAGCATAGAGCGTATGCTGAAGGTGGGGGATAGCTTGTAATCTATGAGCAAGAGGTATAAGCGTTATATTAAATAGGAAGGGAGATAGGACTGAGCCTTGTGGTGTTCCTACGCTGGCCAGCGTGTAGGGCTGCGTGTGGATGTTGTCGATATGCAGCGTTGCTGTTCGGTTTTGTAAGAAGGCCTTTACGTATCCGTGTACCTTGGTACCTACGTTGAGGTCCGTCAGTGCTTGTAGAATGGCCGTGTGTTTGACGTTATCGAAAGCTTTTTTGAGGTCAATGGCTAGAATTGCTTTCGTGTGGGCTGGCGCGCTCGGGTCGAGTACGTCAGTGGTTATCTGTAGTAAGGCATCCTGAGTGGAGAGCCGAGGTCGAAAGCCTAGCATAGTGTGTGGGTACTGCGAGGTTTCGTCCATGTATGCGGTAAGACGTGCTAACACGACGTGTTCAAAGAGTTTCCCGATGCAAGATGTGAGCGATATGGGGCGCATGTTCGTAGGGGTGATTGGCTTGTTCGGTTTGGGTATAAGGATTATCTTCCCATGCGTCCATGCGTTTGGGAGTGTACCAGTTTCCCAGTGATGGTTGAACAGGTCTGTGAGTGTATGAAGGGATCTGTCGTCGAGATTGCGAAGTATGGCGTTGGTGACTCGGTCTTCCCCTGGTGTGGTATTTCGAAGTTTCTGGAGAGCTGTTTGTACTTCGGCAAACGTGATCTTCGCGTCTAGCTGAGTATTAGTTGAGCCCGCATACGGTGGTAGCCGTTGCGGCTGTCCAGGGGTGCTGTATATATGTTTGAGTTGCGCTAACAGTGACTGCGTGTCATCTTTGTGCTGGTGAGTTAGGCGTGCGATAGTGTTACGTTGGATTATCTTGCTTTGGGTGGGATCTAGAAGGTGTTTGAGCAGTTGCCATGCGCGGGCGGTGGTAAGGTTTCCTTGCAACCCTTCACATATTTGCGTCCAGTTTTGGTGGTACAGCTGGTTGCCATGTTCCTCAATCTGTGCGGTAAGATCTCGTACTTTCCGCTGAAGTTTCTTATTGTGCTTCTGACTGGTGAGACGTTTGGTTAAGCTGGCGTGGGCTTCTATTAAATGAGCCATCTTCGTGTCGAGCATTGGGACGTCTTGCTGTGTTGTGTAATGTTGTGTGTGGGAGTCCTTATCGTTGAGGAGGCGTTGGACCCGGTCCTCTAGTGTTTCCCTTGGCTCTGCGGATTGATTCTGACGGTGCTGTCTAAATTTCTCCCAATTTGTAATGCGATCATTATATGTAGGCTTTCGTCCTTTGGGCCCTGTGACGTTGAGCGCTATGATGTAGTGATCACTGCCCAGGGTGTTTGGTGTTCGTTCCCATTTCAGGTATCCGAGATGTTTCCCTAGCGTTAGGTCTGGACTGTTGTCCATCTGGCCGACCTCGCCCTGTCGCGTGGGTAGGTCGAAATCGTTGAAGGTAGTCAGCTGTGACTGCTTTATCTGGTTGTAGAGTGTTTGTCCTCTACCATTGGTGTGGTTGTAGCCCCAGTCTGTGTGGGCGCAATTAAAGTCTCCTCCGATCAATAAAGGTGTATTTTTCGCGTCTTGTGTGATGATTTGTATGAGGTTAGCGCAGACCGTCGCCGGGCTGCTGGGGGGATTATATATGTTGGTTACTATGAGAGAGTCCTTAGTGATATCCTCGGGGAGGACCTCGACGGTGACCTGTGCCTATGTGTGTAGTCTCGGATAGTGTGCCGGAGCACGCGTTAACGTAGGTGGTGACGGCTGGTTTCTGCGTATTTTGGGCGTGATATGCGATATAGCCTGGTATATTTAGGGCTACTTGTGTGTCCTGTAGAAGGATCAGGTCTGGGGGGTATGGGTGTGTTGTTAACAGCTGTGTAAAGGGGTCACGCTTTCGCCGTAGGCTGCGACAGTTCCAGTGCCAAATGCATAGCGACTTTTCGGTTGGCGCTGGATGGTATGAATTAGCTGCCATGCTGCTGCTCACCCACACCTGTGGGCGACGTCGGCGCGAGCATGGTTGCGGGGCTGTGTGGAAGGATCATGTGGGGGTGGTGGTGGGGGTGTGGGAGTGCAGCCAGTCTGGCATCGACTGTTTGCATGATGCGCACGATTGCCGTCTCGATCATGTTTTCAACCTTTGGAGTCAGTTGTTCGCAGATGGAGTTGAATTTGGCTTCTAATTGTTGGGCTAATGACTGGAATCGCTCCTCCATTTGCTGTTTAAATTGGTCTAGTTTTGCCTGCAGTTTTGCTTCGAGTCGGGCTTCCAGCGCTTCAAGTGCGGTTAGAGGTGGTTCCTGTTCTATCCGCTTCTTTTTTGGCGGGGGGGGTGTTAGTGGGGGAGGATTCTGGTGCTGCCGAGGCAGAATCTGAGTGGGCTGTCAAAGTGGGGGCCGAGTGGGGGGATGTGATGGGCGGGGGTGGGATTGGGTTGTGAAGCTGGAGTTGAAGGTGTCTTACCTCCTCCCGTAGGCGAGCCAGCTCCTGTTCTTGGGGTTCCTGGGTGCGGGCGACCCTGTCTGCCCATGTGAGGTCTGTTCGTAGTCCTTCTGGTTTGCGCCGGGGCGTGTCTGTTCGTTTCTGCGAAGAGCTTCTCCCTCTTGTGCTACTTTGTCTGCGCGATCTCTCGGTTGACAGATCCTTGGCTTTGGCCCTGCTTGGGCGCTGCTTTGCCTGGCATCTCCCAGTCCCGGTAAGGTGGGCTCCTCCACACAGGATGCATGTTGGCGTACACATGCCTCTCTCCTCCGGATGGTCGTCGCCGCATCTTGGACATCGGGTTTGTCTTGGATTTGGGCACACGTCGTATCGGTGTCCAGGGTGTCGACAGTTGGTGCATCCTTCTGGTCTGGGCCGATATGGGGTGCACAGGTGGACCCCTCCAAAGTATACAATTTTCCTGGGAACTGGTCCCCGGGCGAAGGTTATCATTATGGATTTGGAGCGCCCCATGCGCCTGGCTGCGACAATCTTCTCGGAGGGGTTTCGGCGTTGTAGGTCGTCAATAATTTCTACTTCTGTTTCGTCCCAATACGCATTGGTGATGACCCCCCGTGTGGTTTCGGCGCCCGGGGCGAGATATGTTGCCATGGCGTATTCTTTTCCTGCGTGGCTGATCGCCTTAACTTGTATAAGCTTCATTGTGAGTTCAGAGTCTTCCGTGGCCATAGTGCAGGTGTTGTTGCTGGGATGGATGCGGAGCTGCAGTTGGTTGTTGGGTAGGATGTCGGCGGCGGCGCACACGCTGCGAAGAAGGGTCTGTGGTTGCAAGTCTGGCAGGTAGAGTCCACCTTGGGACCTGAACACAACTTTGTACGCCTGTCGCGGAAGTTGTGCCATCCGCCGATTGCGAGAAAGAACACCGCGCGTCTCTCGCAGCTGCGCTTCGTTAGGCTGGTATGCGGGGTGCGATATGGTATTGCCCTGGATCGGTGAGCCGTTGATCTCGTCGGCGGAATCACGATTTACTCCTTTCGATGGACGATAACTGCTCATAACGTTCGTCCATTCATTCGGATTGAAATCTCCTCTATCGAGGGTCTCACCTTCGACTTGTACGTGCATATTCACGGGAGCTCGTTGGCGGAGGGGGCCGTCGCAGCCGGGCAAGCGGGGCTCGCCGGGCCGGGTGCGTGCCGTCAGTCTTCCGGGGGGATCGTCTTCAGAGCCGCTGCAGCGCGCGGCCAGACGCAGACGGTTTTCCGCGAACTGGGACCCCGCTTGGGGCGTCGGGTCGAGGTTTGCGGGGAGAGCCACCGGAGCTCTCGAAAAGACGTCTGCTCTCCCTGGGTGCTCGGAGGGAACTCCCCGGACGGATCCGAGCAACCAACGTTTTTAGATCCCTTGGTAGAATCCTACCCTTGGTACACCTTGGCAACAACATGGTAGCCATATGTAGCCAAATCGAAGTTGGTGTGAGGTGTATTGCTAAGTATTGCGAGGTGCAAGAAATATGTACTGCATACTGCATGCGTGAAATGTAAAATTACAAAGAATAGTACAGTGGCAAGAATAGTGCCTAGAATGGGTGATATACTACGTGATGGCATGATGGTAGGTTTACGTGAGTTGGACCGCGGCAGGGTGGCAAGAGCGCAAGCGCATGTAATCGGGGCGTTGACGGCCAGCCCGCGGCCCGCACGCCCACTCATTTGATCCTCGTTACCATTTGGATTAACGTCTATGACGGTCGTTATGTAGTTATGTAGTTTTGATTCTTCAAAGTTTCGTCACTTCCATCTGTGATGAGATGCGTCACGTAACGCATCGCTTTCTGCTCGCATTGAGGTTTGGTGCTGCAAGTTCTACGTCGGCGCTGAAAAAGCTGGGTGCCGCCGGAGTGTCTCCAGCCCAAGCATCGCGTCATTCGTGTTTGTTGGAGGTGTGGTTTGTGCTTACCGTGAGATGCTGTGATGTACGGATTACATCGTACTAGAGTGCTGTGTAAGACTCAAAACTCGGAAAATGGGAATGCACATGATGCAGTTTTCGTATGTTGGAGTGGACCGAAAAATAAGTGCCCAGCCCACACCGCCGGGATGCGCATTACTACAGGTGAAATGGTTCAGGTTTCTGTAAAATAGCTGCCTGGCACAGCACCTTCCTAAATGTTCAGGCTTTGTACTATTGTTGAAGGGCACTTTATCATTAATAAACGAACGAATATGCTTTATGTGTTAAAGACTAGTGCTTTTTCAATATATGCTCTTTTTTTTTTCGTTTTTCCTTAGTTTCCGTTGTTTTTCATGCTAGACAAAAACAAATAGTACACTTTTAAACTTGTCAATCCAAAGCTGAACATGAATATCTGCCATGCATGTGACAGCTTTAATGCTAGAAAGGTTGACGTGTATAGCATGTATGTAGACGCTGCGACATCTTAGTGGCACGTTCGGCTACTTGCCCCAAGGCCGTGATGTTTAATGCCAGTGATGGCAGTCGCACTTTGGTGCAGGTGAAATGCAACTGCTTGTTTCCTGCAAGATGTCAACGCAAAATACAAAGCCAGGGCAGTCAAATTAGTCTGGAGCTCTCCACTACGGTATTTTTCATAGCTACATATGTCATTTTAGGATGTGAAACCCTACATGCCACAGGTAGGCTGCATTGTTTTTTAGATTTTGTAACCTCTCATCTATTTTTGTAACATTTGGCTAACTTTAGTTCTCAAACAGTTGTTAAAGATGAAACCGAAGCAGTGCTTGGCATGGTTTCCTGCTTGGATTAATTTGCTAATTGCACTTCTTTGAAACTTGCATCAATGCTGGACAGTTCAAATAGCAGGCAGTTGAATTACAGAAGTGATGTGGATCGTGCATTTCAGTTCTGACAAATGGAAAGTAACGGTCCCTTCCTTGTAAGCATAGGTGCCTTTAGACAAATACATACTCGGGTGTGTGATTGTGACTCATATCAAGGGTCAACAGAAGGCCATGTGGAGCCAGTGTGATATTCTTCATGAAGGCTAAAGTAAAATTGTACAACAGCTGCTGTACCGTGCAGAAAAAAATTAATCATTTAGTGTATGATTAACTGACCATGAATAGCATCTTACTCAGAGTATGATGTGATATATATCTGGTTTAGCATCCCAAAATAACTACGGCTATGAGGAACACAATAGTTGAGGGCTCCGGTATAATTTCGACCACCCGGTGTTCTTTACATGCACTGACACCGCACGGTGCATGACGGCCTATTGTTTCGCCTCTATTGAAATGCCCCTGCTGTGGCTGGAGCCAAATCTGTATCTTTCGGTTCAGCAGCCAAGTACTCTAACTACTGAGGAAGCACAACGGGGCCGAGTATCAAAATGCATGCCATTACATTTCCTTCTAGCCGGTGGTTTTCTTCACAGAACTAATGTATACAAGGAAAAGTAAATAGCAAGAAAACACTAGTTTTAATGCACATTATGTTCACATTTCTGCAAACATTCTGTAGGAAAAAATTTCTCATAATGTTTGCATGGAAACCATGAACATCTTACAAAAAGAAAACAATGCACTTACTCCACTCCAATTATTAATGGGCAAGGTTGCATCTATGCTACTACACTGCACTTATCACAAAACCACAATCCCCATTTGCTTTGGCCAATCACTTGATGAAACTAACGGAGACAGATGTCGCACACCACAGACTGGTCGTCTCACAACATATCTCTGCATATGTTGCATTTCAATTTCATGCCATTCCACTTAGCTTCAACTGTTGGCAGCATTACTAGTCACCCATCTTTTCTGAAGTTTTTTTTTACGCTGTTGAGATCAGCATCCTTGTTAACGATGGTCTCTGGCATTTTCGATGCTATCATTTTCACATCTTCCTCATCTGGAAGAACGAAGGAAATGACAAGCTTTGAGCAGTAAAAAAATTAGGGAGACTCCAAATCTCCACCTGTAGGGGTATGGTGTGCCAGCGTTAATGGTTCTTGTCTGCAGATCCCACTGTGGATTCCCGTTAATTTACATGCCCTTTGCTACAAACATAATTACTAATTCCTTAATTCATGTCTCTGTTATCTCAGATATACTCATTAGCATACGGTCGTAGGCTGCCCTGTTAGGTGACAGACAACCTGGCATAGACCTTTGTAAGCCTCAACCTTTCTTAATTGGAGCTGAAACGTCCCAGAACATATTTCAAATATAACTTTGTAAGCTTGACTTAACAGCTCCTGCCATGTCGTGTGGCCTCGTGACATTTGGCTCGTGGCACTTTTGGCTTGTGCACAGGGGTCATCTGTTAAATACTGGTGGCAAATGGTCAAGTGGTGCACTGCAGATTCTGAAATGTGTACCTATATGCATGCAAGGATCGCATAATATAACATGATCAAGAGTTCTATCAGTACCTGTAGTTACATAGCATTTCAATGCCCATTAAAGGACCACCTCAGACAATGGTTGTTGTTACCACAAGGCCTGTTCTAACAGCGTACTGACACCATTCCACTGAGCGATGGACATGTATATGCATACCCTAGATAGCTCATGATTGTGGATCTCATTTATTTCTATGACTTCCAAGGAGTTCCTGTCGTCAGAAACCCTACACTTTATGAAATCGGGACAGTTGTCTTGAAAGGTGATGAAAAGAAATAACCAGGTTACCTTGATGCAATGCTAAATTACAAAGGGTGAATATGCTGCATGAAGATACCAAGAAGCTTGTACAAAGAAAAGTGAGAGTGAAATGGCAGAATTTTTGAAACATTGAAATAAACTACAAACTATACTTGTCAAACCTGTCATTAAGGAATGGAAATCATGCAGTAATCAAAAACACAACATGGAGGCCATTTTAGGTCATCTTCACAAAACATACCCACACCTCACACACAGCTTCATACTTATGAAAGGAGTGTAGAGATGAACTAACAATAAACCATATCTTACACGTGCGCTAGAGTCGACAAAATAGGAAACATTTTGTACAATTTTGCAACAGATCCCTTTCCATCCCAGCATGATCCTAGGAGAGACGTGCAAATTTTCTGCATTTTTGGTTTCCTAAAATGTTCCTAAACAAGCTACATCCTAAAGAACAATTTAGTCATTACACAAAAAATAAATACATTAAACCTTGTTTTGGTGCATGGCAGCATTAGTCGCTTATGCACCATAAATATCAACGCAATGCTGTAAAGTGCTTGGTTAGCTATGTTATATGAGACAAGCTTTCGGTCTGGTGTGGTCCTTATTCACGTGACAGCGCTGTCATAAGGGTCTATGTCCCAGCGATCGGAAAGTGACCTATTCCAATAATTTTACAAACTGAAGGCGATTCTACAGATTTCTAAAGACTGGAGTGCTCAAATGTTTTATCAACGTCCGCCTGCTTTGACAGCCTGGAGTGAAACTGTTGAAGAGAATACATTTTTGTACATTTAACGCGTTTCTGAAGGCATTGCTTTCAATTACGGGACCCACAAAAAGCAGCTGAATGTCAAACGCCGCCTAGGTAGGCTTTCTAGCAAGGCAGCGGTGTAGCGTGGAAAATCGCTCCGCCGGTCTATCGCTGGCGCCGCTGACTTAGCGAACTGTTCAAACTTATATATACTGACCACACCTGAAACACTGAATTGCGTATGATCAAGGCAGAATTTCTCTAACACTGAGCACTGGTAGCTATCGATTTCGCGCCCAATATTGTGAAAATCTGTCCTCTCTTCGATCATTGATACGTGCACGGTTGAACATATATGCGCCTCGGTGTAGGCCAGCCGTTGGAACATGGATGCGTGGTTGTAGCAACGATCACTTGCATGGCACACTCTGCAAAATTCCAAGATTCAGCTTCTGCAACGAAATGTGCAGCGCACATTTTCTACCGCGTACCCAAGTCCGGCGATGCATGCATATCGATCCCGATCGTTTCAAAGCTGCGCGGCCGTTCAGTCTGGTCTCGCTAACCTCGAGCATGCGAGGGTTTAAACTACATGTACGCAAAATTCAACGACAAGAAAAAGATGCAGGCTAAGCACTTTAGTCTAGCCTTTCCCTAAATACTAAATAACATTGCTGTTCACAGAGAATTCGGATCATTCGCGCTTCCGGCTTTCCGGTTGTGCACTCTTGCGGTGCGGTGCAGTAGGTCTCCGTCTCGACGAGTCGATGTGCAGCTCGCCGCAGTAGCAGCGCAGGCCTCTAGTAGATTCGGCATGTCTTGTGCCATGGCTCTGAGGTAGAATTCAAACGAAGAATTTAGCTAGAAACATCCTGTTTCCTCGGTCTGCATGTAAGGAACGAGCATAATGCCATTTCACATACATACTTTGGACTGCCGAATGTTCTGCACGGCGAGGTGTGTGTGTGTTGTGCCGGCGCTAGATCTTCGGCGGTCGATGCAGGACCTAAGACAGCGTAAATTCTAGAAATAGCTCGCTCGCATTACGGGCAGGTCGAGGTGATAGTTTAGTGCGAAGCGAAAGCTGCTCGTGAATGTGCGTATCTCGATGCCAGCTGGTGGAGCTGGTGCAGTACGTAGGATCGCCTGCAGCTATGTGCGTGACAGCGATGCTTGCCGTACACAACCCTAAGTGAAGACCGTGATCTATGTTAGAACGGATGCACTCTTCATAGCACCTCATCGAGAGTCGCGGATAGCTGATATCATAGAGGATAAAGATTCATTCACGCGTAGCAAGCGGAATGTGGCCGCGTTCGACGTGCATATAGCCATGAGCCTGTATATCGACGTCCGCCGTATCTTTACGAGAATCGAATGGATACGTCGGACGTACCTTTAGACACTTCGTTTTCTATTACTAGATCACTTACCGGCTTGTAGCAGCGCACTGCAGGAGGGGAGCCAGGCGCTCCGGGGTGACCACGGATGGTTCAAGTGCATCGCTGCACGAAGAGAAACAGCAGGTTTCGGTTGACCAGGAACGCTGCAGCGAAGAGACGATCCCGGCTCCTTCTCTAGGCTCCAATCAGAAAGGCTCCGCAACTGTGCTGGTAGGCATCCACAGCTGAGCACAGCGTTGCGCAAGTTAGGAGCCGGATGAGATGATGTCGCGATGCCTGAGAACGGAGGACAGAATAGCATGACGTGGATCGCTGTCTAGCCACGTCTAGCGCAGAACGTATTCCAGAGTACGCGCATCGCGTGAAGCGCGAGAGTAAAACTGGCCACAGACCTATTCGTTGTTCTCTTCTTCCCGGTTAGTGATAGTGTGTCCAGAAGCTGACCCTGCGCTCGGTATGCACGTCAGTTTCATTCCTGGTGCTTTTGGTTTTTTTTTTTTTTAGAGCCTTTTGCTCCTCCGGTGACTGACTTGTATTTATAGTGTAGGAGGCATTGCCAAAAAATACATAACTAAATACATTACTCGTTGCGCTAAAAAAAAAAAAAAGGAAAAAGAAAATGTGTTACTGCCCTAAATCTGCTACCTAGAAAAAAAAAAAAAAAGCTAGCGTGTTACCTTTGCAGCTACCAAAAAATTACAGACTAATCCATGGCTATAAATTTTAATCAGCGCGTCTTCGCTGGACGAACTGATGATAACAATTTTATAAAGCTAATATTTCACATAAGACGTCCAGCGCAAACTACAATTTTACTCGAAATTTTGATTTAACGAGAATATTTCGCACAAATATGCAGGAGCTTAGAAACATCATACATATGTGCCGTAAATTAAGTTGCCTGTAGAGGTACTACATGTGGTGCCTCTATAGCTAACTTCACGGCACATGGTGAAGCCATTTTCTTAATGTGAAATTAAACATAAAATCACACTTTATCATTAATACTAACTTCACAAAGAACAACATCGCTTTTGATGTTTGCTCCAGCTATGTTGTGTACGGGTTTCCTGGGCCTTTGTCAAGCTGTTTGTAGAGCTTTTTGCCCAGCGACCATCCACTTGTCGGAAAATAAAATTTGATTTGATTCAATTTATAATTCTTACTGATTCGAATAACACTATATATTCCTGCATCCGTATGTACACCCAGATGTTTCTTTCAGCATTCTCATCTGTATTTACTTTTGGAGACATCACTTCAGCTCCCAGCCTATAGATGCATTCCTTGAGGTTACTATATGCCCGAAATGCGCGCGAGCGGAAGGACGACAGAGCTTTTCACCCTTTTCGCATCGGCGTACTTGCAAGAGCGCTCTGGTGCCGAATTTCTGCTGCTTTTTGACTTCGCATTTTTAATGTATGTTGCTGCGCGAGTTGGTTATTCAAGAACGCTAGCAGACGACGGACCAGGATGAGGAGGACACACACATGCGCTCGCTAACAACTTTATTTTGGAAGACAGCCGATCCGCGCCTTATATACAGAGAAACACGAAAAGCGCGCGTGAGCACGGTTATCAGAGCTCAAACCGCAGCAAGCATCCAAGGAACGGCCGGCATCTGATATTGAACGCAATTAACGCTGTGACACGGAGTGTTAGGGCTTTGGTTAGGGGCGGGTCAGATGCAAAAAAAACAGAACTGGGGTGCACATGAAGCCCAGATAAAACGATATTGAAGAGAGCCAACAAACAACGTGGCTAAAAGCGAAAATGAACGCACGAGGGCAATAACAAAAACAACAAATTAGCGCGGGCATAAGCTCGATCCGTCTAAAAAGGCAAGGCTGTAAATGTCAACGAAGGTAAATGCATTGCTAAAAGCGTTAAAATAGGAAAAAGTATAGGGGAGAAAACCTGGGCCAGGGGGCGCTGCGCCGCTCTGTGCGTCAGCGCCCTCCATGGAGACCCCGTCAAAACCTCCGCGCAGTGCGGCCGCGTCGTCTGCTCCCCGCCGCATAGAAAAGCATGCTGTCGTCTGCTCCGCGCTGCTTTCCAGCACGTGTTTGCGCGCGCGCGCTCGGTTGTTTCCTCCTCCGGCCGCATTCTGGCCGCCGTCGCGCTCCAACAAAGGGGGCAAGAAAAAAAAAAAAAAAACCCTGGAATGAAAAAGTGACGGCTTTCTTTTTCGCAAAACTCGTGAAAGTGTTTTTCTCTCTTCTCTCGTGTTGAAACGATGGTTGTCGGTTTTTTTTTTTTTTTAGGTATCTCGTACTGCTCGTATCTCGCACCTCTGTTTGTAACTGGCGGTGCCGCAGCAGCCATCGCGGAACCAAGTCGGCCTCAAGAAACAGATATATGTCATTAATGCCATCACTCAGCGCTTATAAAGGGAAAACACATACGTTAATCGTTCTATCCTCATACGCGATCCTGCTTTGGAAGCTCAAAACTGCGTATTCGCTAGAGGAGATAACTGAACTAGTGATTGCACAGCGTAGCTGTGGAATTAAGAAGACAAAGGTTTACTTGGAGAGATGTCCCCGCCTGCATGAAAAGTCGTCAGGCATTTCCTCGCTCTTCGTCTCGCGGAGAAAGGAAACTGCCGAAAAAATGGCATGCCTCGGCTTCTCGTCAGTGATCCAGGTCGTTAAGAAACCTCTCATCGTTAAAGGTAGATAAGTCATTGATTTCGGATGGCAGCGCCACAGCAGCGAACTCCTGACCGCTGTCAGCAGGAACCAAAGGGTAAGGTGGCATGCTTTGTGCCTTTGTAGGGAACACGTCCTAAACGCGCCGAAAGCAGGCACCACGGCGCCGGCAGCATCGCCTAAAACGTCTGTCCCCAAAGAGTTGAATAGGCCCCTTTCAAGTGAGCAGTCACAAATAGAATGGAAGCTCCCCAACCAGCGCACGGAGCATTCGTCGCTGTGTACACGCGTATCAGTTTTCAACGAGAAGGCTGGACCCTTCATTCTCTGAACAACATGGAAGAGACATCGAGAGGTGCCGCCTCAAGTCCTTCAAAATACCTGTCGCTTGCCTCTGCCTTCGAGTACCGAATTATTCGCTTTCATGTTATTTTTTTTTTTGTCTGAACCTGCCAACAAGCGCTCTTTGAAAACAATGTCCGCGCCGATCAATTAATTACAATTTCTCACTTTCGAAAGCACCGATTAAAAGCGTGCCTCCAGCCAGCTTCTATGTCAGCCGGGGCACAGAAAAAAGCAAAAATAAGGAACACCACTGGCAAAGAGCGCCGGCTTTGCGCGCACAGACGCACGAGCATTCCCCCTTCTCCTCACTCCTACTCCCGCTCCGCGTGCACGTGCGGCTGCCTGTAGCACGCGCTCCCGAGCGAGCGGGCTGCGCAGACTCCGCAGACAGCCGCGCGCAGCGCGGGCGCGGATGCGCGTAGGCACGGCCGGTCTCGAGGGAGAGTGCGTTTCTCGAGACCGGCCGTGGCGTAGGTTTTGTAGTTCCTCTCCGCTCCGCTGGAAACCGAGCGCTGGCGTCGCGGAGCAAACTCCAGCTTTGGTTCC
Source organism: Amblyomma maculatum (assembly GCF_055883805.1). Taxonomy (NCBI): domain Eukaryota; kingdom Metazoa; phylum Arthropoda; class Arachnida; order Ixodida; family Ixodidae; genus Amblyomma; species Amblyomma maculatum. Next base: position 209,785,926 of record NC_139344.1, read on the forward strand.
CTATGGAAAACATGAACAACTAAAAGACGCTGAATGAAAACACTGAAATCTTATTAGCAGACGAAACCGAAAAAGGCAAGTAAAAGACACAGACAAAAAAGGTCATATGCCTAGCAAACTGAAAAACAGAACGGGATAAAGAAACAAACCACAGACGCGTGAAACTTAATGGTTAATAAAACGGTGGGGCAAAGACAGAATAACTCGACTAAAAACTATGACAGGCGAATGCGGAACAAACAAACACAGACAAAGACTAAATAGAATGCCCAAAACAGATCTAGGCGGAAAGGAACAAAAATTCATTTTCTGACAACACAAGTGAAGGTGTGCTGACGCACTCATGCTTTTGCTTGTGGATAGCGGCGGATTCTATGATTTCACGGGGAAGTGTTGATTGTTGTTCTTAGCTAAAATTTGTTTCCTTGAACATCGGGGAGAGGCGCCGGCAGGGACTGCAGTCTCGACAGTCAGTAGTCAAATAGCCAGACTTTTTTCCTTCGGCATAATTTTGATGCTCTAATATCCTTTTATTTAGGCTCTGGCTAAATGTACGTCGGACGGACCCGATCAATGGTCTTAAAGGTACGTCCGACAGACCCGGTGCGTTTTTCGTCGGGATACATCGGACGTATCCGGGAAATATTTTTCAGAGGTACGGCGGACGGACCCGATCAGTGGGGTTCGTCCCACGGAACCAACGCATTTTTCTCTGATATGGGCCTTGAGATCTGTCGGTCCGTCGGGAAAGCCGGATGGATCCGAGATCCCCAGATGTGGTTGAGATGTGGTTGTAGCAACAACATGGTAGCCATATGTAGCCAAATCGAAGTTGGTATGAGGTGTGCGAGGTGCAAGCAGTATGTACTACAGCGCGTTGCACAACTAGAGGCGCGATGTAGAATGCTTCTCCCAGCTAAACCGCGGAATCCTCGCAGTTCAAATTTTGCACAGAAATGGTATTTTGTTGCTAGTATTTTTTAATACCAAATTTGTTTGGGGTACTTGCCTGATTCGATCAAAAGAAGTCAGATGTTCTCATCTTAAGCGGCGGCGACGACGCTAGACGAGCCGCTGACCCAGCGATGGTACTGGTGGCGCCACCTCATGCTGCTTACAACAACTCAAACCTTCTGCCAGAAACGTTTGCCCCCTCTTTTCCTGCTACAGAGTTGTAGCAGCATGAGGTGGCGCCACCAGTACCATCGCTGGGTCAGCGGCTCGTCTAGCGTCGTCGCCGCCGCTTAAAGGCCCACTGTCCACCCTCCGGTCGAAAATATTTTCTTCCCCGGTGACTGTGAGACTTCGCCCCTAGAACGCAAGGCCGCAAAATGTTTTTGAAAAGAGTAACTAATAACGCAGTTACAGCCACCGCAATCACTCGATTCTGTCATGCTTCTCTCCTTCCATTCCCTCGCAAAGGTCTTTCACTCTCCTGCCCGAGGTCGTCTAGCCTCCGCAATACAAATTCCCCTTCCTCCTCCGCGTTTGGCAGGAGGTGGGGCGTCGCTCTCCGCGACCGCGAGCGCAAAAAAAAAAAAAAACGGCCGAGGGAGCGCGCACCGCTGGATTCAGTCTTAGGGTGCCTCGATGTAGGCGGCGCTGGTATCGAGGCACCCTATTCAGTCTGGCCTTGGCGAGGGAAAAGCGCGCAGCGAGCGGTAGACACCCATCCTTCTCCCGTCAGTCAGCGAGACGGACCAATGGACATCGTTCGCGGTACGTACGTCATTACTGTGGCCCGTCGGGCCAGTGCAGGAAACGGGGAAGCTGGCTTCCCAAAGGAGAGCATGAGAGAGCTTTTAATTGTATTTTCGATGCTTTGCGGCGCGCGTGTCACTGTAGCAATTTGCACAGACTATCTCCGGTACCTGCTCGAAACACTGGGCTCCTTTGCTTAAAAGGGCCTTCCCTGGACAGTGGCCCTTTAAGATGAGAACATCTGACTTCTTTTGATCGAATCAGGCAAGTACCCCAAACAAATTTGGTATTAAAAAATACTAGCAACAAAATACCATTTCTGTGCAAAATTTGAACTGCGAGGATTCCGCGGTTTAGCTGTGAGAAGCATTCTACATCGCGCCTCTAATTGTGCAATACGCTATACATACTGCATGCGTGAAATGTGGAATTACAAAAAATAGTACAGTGGCAAGATTAGTGCCTAGAATAGGTGATAGACTACGTGATGACATGATTATAGGTTTACGTGAGTTGGACCGCGGCAGGGTGGCAAGCACGACCAGAGCGCGAGCTCATGTAATCTTGGTGTTGACGGCCAGCCCGCGGCCCGCACGGCCGCTCATTTGGTCCTCGTTATCATGTGGATTAACGTCTACGACGGTCGTTATGTAGTTATGTATTTTTGATTCTTCAAAGTTTCCTCACTTCCATCTGTGATGAGATGCTTCATGTAACGCATCGCTTTCTGCTCGCATTGAAGTTTGGTGCTGGAAGTTCTACATACATATACATGCGGCGCTGAAAAAGCTGGGTACCGCCGGCATGTCTCTAGCCCAAGCATCGCGTCATTCGTGTTTGTTGTACAACTGGAGGCGTGGTTTGTGCTTATCGTGAGATGCTGTGATGTATGTAGGGATTACGTCCTGCGAGAGTGCTGTGATGAGTGCGCCGATGTCCGGACTGACATCAGTGTGTCCGTTTATGATCGGCGATGTTGCGCGTGCATGTCAGTGTTTATTAGGTGCAGTGGTAATTTATTTACACGCTCTGTGCAACAATCAGACGACAATATGTCATCGACAATTTGTTAGACTGCACTGCAGAGCTCAAAACTCTGAAAATGAGAATGCACATGATGCAGTTTTCGCATGTTGGAGTGGACTGAAAAATAAGTGCCCAGCCCACACCGCCGAGATGCGCATTACTACAGGTGAAATGGTTCAGATTTCTGCAAAATAGCTGCCTGGCACAGCACCTTCCTAAATGTTCAGGCTTTGTAGTATTGTTGAAGGCCACTTTATCATTAATAAAGGAACGAATATGCTTTATGTGTTAATGACTAGTGCTTTTTCAACATATAATGTTCATTTTTTTTTTTTTACTTAGTTTTTCATGCTAGACAAACACAAATGGTACACTTTAAAACTTGTCAGTCCAAAGCTGAAGATGAATATCTGCCATGCATGTGACATCTTTAATGCTAGAAAGGTTGATGTGTATAGCATGTTACGTGCGCGCTGCGACATCTTAGCGGCAAGTTCGGCTACTTGTCCCAAGGTCGTGATGTTTAATGCCAGTGATGGCGGTCACACTTTGGTGCATGTGAAATGCAAATGCTTCTGTTACCTGCAAGATGTCAACGCATAGTACAAAGCCCGGGCAGTCAAATTAGTTTGGAACTCTCCTCTACAGTATTCTTCATAGCTACATATTTCACTTTAGGATGTGAAACCTTACATGTCACAGGTAGGATGCGTTGTTTTTTAGATTTTGTAACCCCTCATCTATGTTTTGCAACATTTGGCTAATTTTAGTTCTCAAACAGTTGTTAAAGATGAAACTGAAGCAGTTCTTGGCATGGTTTCCTGCTTGGATTAATTTGCTAATTGCAGTTCTTTGAAACTTGCATCAATGCTGGACAGTTCAAATAGCAGGCAGTTGAATTACAGAAATGGTGTGGATCATGCATTTCAGTTCTGACAAATGGAAAGTAATGATCCCCTCCTTGCATGCATAGGTGCCCTTAGACAAATACATACTCGGGTGTGTGATTGTGACGCATATCAAGGGTCGACAGAAGGCCATGTGGAGCCAGTGTGATATTCTTCATGAAGGCTAAAGTAAAATTGTACAACAGCTGCTGTACCATGCAGAAAAAAATTGGTCATTTAGTGTACGATTAACTGACCATAAATAGCATCTTACTCAGAGTATGATGCGATATATTGTTACGCCCTTAGCGTCGCGACCGAGACGTCCTAGTCGGTTCAGTACGCTGGGTACACACGGCTAGCGGGGACGACACAAGTGCCACAAGACAAAGGTCGAACGGGCGCGCACACTACTTCTTCCTCTTCCTTCTTTCTTCCTCCGTGCTCTGTTTGAGAAGAAGTCCGTAACACTTCCCCCGTCGCAGGCGAAGCCCTCCGGGCGAGTTAATCGTCAGCACGAGGATGACAGGGTTTCAGACGCGCGACGTGGGCAAGCTCAGTTCGTGAAGAACGTCGGCCACTTTTGGTAAGGCGCGCAATCCGATAGGTGAGGTCACTAATTGCCTCGAGGATAACATAGGGACCGATATAATGCGCGAGCAGTTTCTGACTTAAGCCACGCTTCCTTAGTGGACGCCAAAGCCAGACCATATCTCCAGGGAGGTAGGTGACGTGGCGATGGTGGTCGTCGTAGCGGGATTTCGAGCGCTTTTGTGAGGCGAGAGTTCTTAGGCGGGCTATCCGGCGGGCTTCTTCAGCCCGGCACAGGATCTCAGCAATCTCAGGTTCGTCATCTGTGGAGAACGGGAGCATGGTGTCGAGGATGTGTCGAGGAGACCGGGCATAGAGGAGAAAGAATGGACTGTAACTTGTTGTTTCCTGTTGGGCGGTGTTGTATGCGTATGTTATAAATGGTAGCACAGTGTCCCAGTCCTTGTGGTCGGCGGCGACGTACATTGAAAGCATGTTGGTGAGTGTCCGGTTGGTTCGCTCGGTCAACCCATTTGTTTGCGGATGATACGGGGTAGCATGTCGGAAATGCGTTTGGCACAAACGAAGGAGTTCTTCGACAACATCAGCGGTGAACTGACGCCCTCGGTCGCTGATCAACACTCGGGGAGGCCCATGGCGCAGTATAACAAAGTGCAGCAGGAAGAGGGAGACTTGGTATGCAGTAGCCGATGGAAGGGCTGCCGTCTCACAGTAACGAGTGTGGTAATCAGTGCAGATGACGATCCAGCGGTTGCAGGAATGAGACTTGGGAAAGGGTCCCAAGAGGTCTACCCCGACTTTCTCAAAAGGGGATCTTGGAGGCGTCACTGGATGAAGAAGACCAGGAAGAGTGCCGGCGGGGCGTTTGTGACTCGCACATTGAGCACAGCTAGCCACATACTTCTCAGTGGTTTCACGCATCCGGGGCCAGTAGAAACGTTCTTGGATGCGATAGAGTGTCCGCGCAGATCCCAGGTGTCCAGAAGTGGGGTCGTCGTGCATAACGCGCAAAACAGAGGAGCGTAGGCTGGCGGGCACCACCAGAAGGTAGCGGAGACCAGTGGGAGAATAGTCCTTCTTGTACAAAAGACCACTCCGTATACAATAGAGACTGGAAGCTGTAGGGTCCCTTGCAGCGGTAAAGAATGGTTGGAGATTCTCATCTTTCCTCTGCTCAGTGCGGAACGTACTGGTATCGGGGAATGGAGGCAGAACCGCAGCGATGTAATGATCAAAATTGTCGGCGTCACATTCCGTTGTGGGAAGCGGTAAACGTGAGAGACAGTCCGCGTCAGCGTGCCGGCGTCCACTCTTGTACGAAACTGTATAATCAAACTCTTGTAAACGAATTGCCCACCGTGCAAGACGGCCAGATGGGTCACGGAGGTTTATCAGCCAGCACAGGGAATGATGATCAGTGACCACTGTGAAGGGCCGCCCGTATAGATAACAGCGAAACCGCTGAACGGCGAAAACTACCACGAGGCATTCTTGCTCAGTAATTGTGTAATTGCGTTCAGGTTTGCTTAAGGAACGACTGGCATAAGCAATAACATGTTCCTTGTCACCGTAACGCTGAATCAGCACAGCACCAATGCCAACACCACTGGCGTCCGTGTGCAGTTCCGTTGGAGCAGAAGGGTTGAAATGCCGGAGAATCGGATGTGACGTTAGCAAAAACTTGAGCTGGCAAAAAGAAGAGTCACACTCTGATGTCCACTCGAAGGGAGCGTCTTTGTGGAGAAGGCACGTAAGCGGGTTAGCAATGTCAGCAAAACGGGGAATGAAACGGCGGAAATATGAGCACAGTCCTAGGAAACTTCGGAGTTCCTTCACGTTCTGAGGTGTTGGAAACGATGCAACGGCCGCGGTCTTTTGAGGGTCAGGTCTGACGCCTTCACGATCGACGAGGTGTCCTAGTACCAAAATCTGACGCTCACCGAAGCGACACTTCTTCGAATTAAGTACTAGACCGGCGTTTTTGAAGCAGTCAAGCACGAGAGCGAGGCGTTCGTTGTGCTCCTCGAATGTCCGGCCAAAAATGACGACATCATCGAGGTAGCACATACATATTTGCCATTTTAGTCCCCGTAGGATAGCGTCCATAAATCTCTCGAAAGTTGCAGGAGCATTGCAGAGCCCGAAAGGCATTACATTAAATTCAAACAGGCCATCGGGTGTGATAAATGCCGTTTTTTCCTTGTCGTCAGGGTGCATAGGGATCTGCCAATATCCCGATCGCAGATCGACGGATGAAAAATATGATGCTGAGAACAGACAATCTATGGCGTCATCGATCCGCGGAAGGGGATACACATCCTTCATTGTTGCAGCATTCAGACGGCGATAGTCGACGCAAAAGCGCCATGTACCATCTTTCTTCTTCACCAGAATTACAGGGGCGGCCCAGGGACTGCATGACTCTTGAATAACACCCTTTTCCAGCATATCCCGAACCTGCTCACTGATGACCTGGCGTTCTGTTGGTGACACTCTGTACGGCTTCTGTCGAATTGGGTGTGAGTAGCCTGTGTCAATGCGATGCCGGGTACGTGTCACGGGAATGCACCGTGAGCCGCTAGGCTCGGAAAAATCAAATATGGAAGAATACTTCACCAGTAAGGCCTCCAAAGCATCACGCTGGTCCCTGGTTAGAGAGCGGCTGATCATCCGATGTAGTTGCGAGTCAGGGGCTGGAGCGGCAGCACTTTCGCCAGGTGCATCAGTAACCAAAGCCACCGACGGGGCGTCGTCTTGGCTACAGGTCGCAATCTTCGTATTCACAGGCAAAACTACTGGTTGCGAAGAACAATTAATGGCCCACAGCCGTGAGCAGCCCTTGACCACCGACAGTAGGCAATGAGGAACCAGAATGTATTTCTTTGCACAGTTAGAATGAAGCGGTGCCACTGTAGCGTCGAAGGTGTCGGAAGCACGGCTGGGGCACAAAACTGGGATGCACACCATAGACAAGGCTGGCACATTGGTATCCTGTGTTACACAGAACACATCCTCACGAACGTGTGGCTTCTCTAAGAGTCCAGAAGGAAGGGAACCATCGACGCAGAGTTCCCCATCAACCGTAGCGCCACACATTCTCAAAAAGTCAATACCTAGAATTATGTCATGCGTACATCGCGAAAGCACTGCAAACTCCGCTGCGAATACCGTTCCACCCAGGGACACTGAAGCACTACACATTCCTAGGGGACACAACACTTCACCACCCGCGCCATGAAAATTCACATTTCTGTCCCAAACAAACATAACTTTGCGTCCTAACCGCTTCTTAAACGATAAACTCATTATTGAAATGGTTGCCCCGGTATCCACTAAAGCCATTGTCGCCACACCATCCACAAGCACATAGACCGTGTTCTTTAACATAACAGATGGAGGAATTTCTTGAGGCAGCGCACAGTCTCCAGCGGCCTGACCTCCAGCGGCCGCGCTGACTAGTTTTCCGGCAACGGCGATGCCGACCGCCGTCGTGGTCGTGGTGACGGAAAGCGGCGCGCAGAAGAGGCAGGTGGTGGTGAGACACTTCGTTCGGAAGCAGGAGAGTGGTTGCGCGGTCCATTGGTCTGGGGATATTCATACGAAGATGGGGGCCATTGCCAATTAGAGTCGTAGAAACGGTTACGTGGCGGAGCATTTTGGACGGGCCGATCGTAACGGGTGAGTGGGCGGCTGCGGCAGTATCGAGCTATGTGCCCCTCAATGCCGCAGCGTCGGCACACGGGGGCTGTGCGACGAAAAACTTGTCCCATGGAGGGCTCCGAGGAGACAGGGTGCATTGGGTAGCGAAACTCATCTTCAGGTCTTCGGGTTGGACGCCGGAAATAGCGAGCAGGTGGTGGTTGAGGATGGTACTCATAGTGCTGATCATAGTGCGACAAGAAGTTAGTCAGGCGCGAGTCGTAGCGAGGCGGGTGACCAGGGCTGTCGAACCTTGGCGTCGGGCTGTTGGAGTAAACGTCCGCGTGTGCCGTATTGATAGAATTCACAGCGGGCATCAAAGGGAGCAAGGAGGTAGGCCCTTGAGAACCGACAACGTCAGTGGGCAAAGATGATGGAGACCGTACAGGGGGCTCAAACCGCTGCAGTTCCTCGCGAACTATTTGCCGGATCGTCGACGACAAGTCCATGAAGTTGTCTTCAATGCTCGCCACAGATGGAACGTTGGCGAGCCGCCCAAATTTTGGCGTTATGCGACGAGTCTTCAATGTCTCGAATGTGCGAACATGTCGAATTACATCACAGACGGCGTTCAGGTCACCTTTGGCAATTAGAAAATTATAAACATCATCTGCGATGCCCTTTAGAAGATGTCCTACTTTATCTTCCTCGGTCATATTAGCGCTTGCTGTTTTGCATAGTTTCAGGACCTCCTCTATGTAAGTTGTACACGTTTCTCCAGGTAGCTGAGCTCTGTGCGTAAGCGTGTGTTCAGCTCGTTTCCTTCGTGCAAGACAGTCGCCGAAGCACTGCCGCAATTCAGTAACGAAACGGTCCCAGGTGGTAAGAGAGTCTTCGTGGTTTTCGAACCAAACAAGAGCGGTATGGGTCAGGAAGAAAACCACGTTTGCGAGCTTAGCGGCGGCGTCCCATCGATTGTAGCGGCTCACCCGTTGGTAGTGGGTCAACCACTCGTCAACGTCCTCGCCTGCCGCTCCCGCGAAAGTCCGGGGCTCCCGATAGTGATGCGAACTGTTCGCTGCGCCCGCAGGCCGGTCTTCAGCCTGGATCACCGCGTCACCACGGGCTGCTTGCGGGTCATTGGCCGATTGCATGGCGCTGGTTTGCGGTTCGAGGCCCGCAAGGCGACGACTTCGGCGAGGCTCCAGTTGTGTCGGTTCTGTCTATAGCGCCAGGGATCGGTATCCCGCACCTCCACCACAATGTTACGCCCTTAGCGTCGCGACCGAGACGTCCTAGTCGGTTCAGTACGCTGGGTACACACGGCTAGCGGGGACGACACAAGTGCCACAAGACAAAGGTCGAACGGGCGCTCACACTACTTCTTCCTCTTCCTTCTTTCTTCCTCCGTGCTCTGTTTGAGAAGAAGTCCGTAACAATATAATATCTGGTTTAGCATCCCAAAATAATTACGGCTATGAGGAACACAATAGTTGAGGGGTCCGGTATAATTTCGACCACCTGGGGTTCTTTTACATGCACTGACACCGCACGATGCATGACGGCCTATTGTTTTGCCTCTATTGAAATGCCCCTGCTGTGCCTGGAATCAAATCTTCATCTATGGGTTCAGCAGCCAAGCATTCTAACTACTGAGCCAGCACAAGGGGGCCAAGTATCAAAATGCATGCCATTACATTTCCTTCTAGCCTGTGGTTTCCTTCACAGAACTAATGTATACAAGGAAAAGTAAATAACAAGAAAACACTAGTTTTATTGCACATTATATTCACATTTCAGCAAACATTCTCTAGGAAGAAATTTCTCGTAATGTTTACATGGAAACCATGAACATCTTACAAAAACAAAACAATGCACTTACTCCACTCCAATTATTAAAGGGCAAGGTTGCATCTATATGCTACTACACTGCACTTATCACAAAACCACAAGCCCCATCTGCTTTGGCCAATCACTTGATGAAACTAACGGAGACAGATGTCGCACACCACAGACTGGTCGTCTCGCTACATATCTCTGCATATGTTGCATTTCAATTTCATGCCATTCCACTTAGCTTCAACTGTTGGCAGCATTACTAGTCACCCATCTTTTCTGAAATTCCTTTTTACGCTGTTGCGATCAGCATCCTTGTTAACGATGGTCTCTGGCATTTTCGATGCTATCATTTTCACATCTTCCTCACCTGGAAGAACGAAGAAAATGACAAGCTTTGAGCAGACAAAAAATTAGGGAGACTACTATTCTCCACTTGTAAGGGTATGGTGCGCCAGTGTTAATGGCTCTTGTCTGCAGATCCCACTGTGGATTCCTGTTGATTTACATGCCCTTTTCTACAAACTTAATTACTAATCCCTTAATTAATTTTTATGTTATCTCAGATATAGTCATTAGCATACGGTCGTAGGCTGCCCTGTTATGTGATAGACAACCTGGCATAGACCTCTGTAAGCCTCACATTAACAAAACTGTGCAATCATGCCTCCATGGCCTAGGAGTAACCTCTTAATCGGAGCTGAAACGTCCCAGAACATATTTCAAATATAACTTTGTAAGCTTGACTTAACAGCTCCTGCCATGTCGTGTGGCCTCGTGACATTTGGCTAGTGGCACATTTGGCTTGTGCACAGGGTTCATCTGTTAAATACTGGTTAACATGCATGAAAAATACATTTTCACACAAACTAGTGGCAAATGGTCAAGTGGTGCACTGCAGATTCTGAAATGTATACCTATATGCATGCAAGGATTGCATCATCACATAACATGATCAAGAGTTCTGTCAGTACCTGTAGTTACATAGCATTTCAATGTCCATTAAAGGACCACCTCAGACAATGGTTGTTGTTACCACAAGACCTGTTCTAACAGTGTACTGACACCATTCCACCGAGCAATGGACATGTATATGCATACCCTAGATAGCTCATGATTGTGGATCTCATTTATTACTATGACTTCCAAGGAGTTCCTGTCGTCAGAAACCCTACACTTTATGAAATCGGGACAGCTGTCTTGAAAGGTGATGAAAAGAAACAAACCAGGTTACCTTGACACAGTGCTAAATTACAGAGGGTGAATATCAAGAAGCTTGTACAAAGAAAAGTGAGAGTGAAATGACAGGATTTTTGAAACATTGAAATAAACTACAAACTATACTTGTCAAACCTGTTATTGAGGAATGGAAATCATGCAGTAATCAAAAACACAACATGGAGGACACTTTAGGTCATTTTCACAAAACACATACCCACACCTCACACACAGATTCATACTTATGAAAGAGGACAAACCAATATGCAAGGAGTGTGGAGATGAACTGGCAATAAACCTTATCTTACACGTGCGCCAGAGTCGAGAAAATAAGAGGAAAACATTCTGTACAATTTTGCAACAGATCCCTTTCCATCCCAGCATGATCCTAGGAGAGACGTGCAAATTTCCTGCATTTTTGGTTTCTTAAATTGTTCCTAAACAAGCTACATCCTAAAGAACATTTTAGTAATCACACACAAAATAAATATATTAAACCTTATTCTTGGTGCATGGCAGCATTAGTCGCTTATGCACCATAAAAATCAACAATGTTATATGAGACAAGCTTTCGGTCTGGTGTGATCCTTATTCACGTGACAGCGCTGTCATGAGGGTCTATGTCCCAGCGATCGGAAAGTGACCTCTTCCAATAATTTTGAAAACTGAAGGCGGTTCTACAGATCTCTGAAGACTGGAGTGCTCAACTGTTTTATCAACGTCCGCCTGCTTTGACAGCCTGGAGTGAAACTGTTAAAGAGAATACATTTTTGAACATTTAACGCGTTTCTGAAGGCGTAGCTTTCAATTATGGGGCCCAAAAAAAGCAGCTGAATGTCAAACGCCGCCTAGGTAGGCTTTCTGGCAAGACAGCTGTGTAGCGTGGAAAATCGCTCCGCCGGTCCATCGCTGGCGCCGCTGACTTGAAAGGCGAACTGTTCAAATATAGCTACTGACCACACCTGAAACACTGAATTGTGCATGATCAAGGCACAATTTCTCTTAACACTGAGCACTGGTAGCTATCGATTTCGCGCCCAATATTGTGAAAATCTGTCCTCTCTTCGATCATTGATACATCCACGGTTGAACATTTATGCGCCTCGGGGTAGGCCAGCCGTGGGAACATGAATGCGTGGTTGCAGCAACGATCAACTTGCGTGGCACACCCTACAAAATTCCAGGAGTCAGCTTCTGCAACGAAATGTGCAGCGCACATTTTCTACCGCGTACCTAAGTCCGGCGACGCATGCATATCTCCCGCTCGTTTCCAAGATACGCGGCCATTCAGTCAGGTCTCGCTAACCTCGACCATGCGAGGGTTTAAACTACATGTACGCAAAATTCAACGACGAGAAAAAGATGCGGGCTAAGCACTTTAGTCTAGTCTTCCCATAAATACCAAAGAACATTGCTGTTCATAGGGAATTCGGATCATTCGCGCTTCCGGCTTTCCGGTTGTACACTCTTGTGGTGCGGTGCAGTAGGTCTTCGCCTCGACGAGTCGATGTGCAGCTCGACGCAGTAGCAGCGCAGACCTCTAGTAGATTCGGCATGTCTTCTGCCACGGCTCTGAGGTACAATTTAAACGAAGAATTTAGCTAGAAACATCATGTTTCCTCGGTCTGCATGTGAGGAACGAGCATAATGTCATTTAATTCACATACATACTTTGGACTGCCGAATGTTCTGTACGGCGGGGTGTGTGTGTTGTGCCGGCGCTAGATCTTCGGAGGTTGATGCAGGACCTAAGACAACGCAAATGCTAGGAATAGCTCGCTCGCATTACGGGCAGATCGAGGTGATATTTTAGTGCAAAGCGAAAGCTGCTCGTTAATGTGCGTATCTCGATGCCAGCTGGTGGAGCTGGTGCAGTACGTAGCATCGCCTGCAGCTATGTGCTTGACAGCGATGCTTGCCGTACACAATCCTGAGTGAAGACCGTGATCTATGTTAGAACGGATGTACTCTTTCGTAGCACCTCATCGAGAGTCGCGGCTAGCTGATATCATAGGGCCGGCGTTGCTGCGACCCGGTTGGAATAAGCTAGAAGCTTGGTGCAACCGGGTGAAAATAAGCAAATCGTTATTGCAACCCATGGATTGGCTTGGCTTTGTTTATTATTCTCGGATTGGGTTTTTTGCAGGAAAGCCCAAGGCAGATCACGTGTCGTGTGTTTGTAAACGACGTTTGGAATGTGTGGTCGTGTGAATCGCGATTTTTGCGCCGTGCACATTTCGTGCCTCAGTGCTCATCTTGCAGTTTCTTCATGGATTACGTTAGTAACGACAGAGGCGATAGACGCAGTAAAGGCTTCGTGCATCCACGGAAGTTGAAAGAGTGCTCCTACCTGCGGACCCCGTCGGTTTCTTCGTTCATTCTGCAACAAATCATATTTGCGTGGTGCTTCACAAACAGGGCGTCTTGGATTTATTTTTGAAGCATGAATGGTGCACAGTGTGGCATACTAGAAACCAAGAGCGTATGTAAAAGGCCTGTGTATGGGGATCGTGATTTGGTTTGTGCTGCCATGGAAGAAAAATATTCTCAACGTGTAGGTGGTCTTGGCTTTCGTTTTGAAGGTTGCGGTGTTTATGTAATCACCGTATGTGATCGCTTGGCTGATTCTGGAAGGGCTTTTATGTGCTCTTTGTTTTGCAATGCCGGGCACTCCAGATAAAACTGGTCTTTTCGAAGCTGCGAGCAGTTTTCCCTGAACTGCCTTAGCGAAAGGACACTTCTATTTCGCGTTATTCACGAGGTGTGCGCGTTCGCGTAGTGTGCAAGAGTGTGTGCAAAAAATATTTAGCATTCACCCGTTTCTACATTCCCTGAATCGCACAGAGACGGAGCCTAAGTGGTGCCTTTCGCCCTCAATATATCTCAATATTAACTTCGAAAAAAATATCCAGCAGGTTCGGAACTCGCTTTTCTTTTACCGCTTTTCCCAAGTTGCGTCGCCTGTCTGCACGCATTTTTCACGTTGCCCGCATTCTGCTGAAGCTGCCTGAATTGAACAAACCTCTATCCACTAGTTTGATCCAAGGCTTTCTGACCGACCGCGCCGCGGTTTGTTACTGCTAATACCCAGTCATCTTCAAAGTTTTCTTTCAGCTATGTGTTCCACAAAGCACTGTCCCTTACTCTTAACGATCTCCCTTCTGTAACTTCTACCATCCACATTTTAGTTGATGACTGTGTACTTCGCTGCTCTGTAACCAACTCGTCCGACGCTTCTGCCTTATAATCTAATTCGCATACAATAGTAATGTGCTGTGTGGCCTCCGTCCCTGAGAAGCTTTAGACTGTTGATTTCTTCTCACCACTGCCAAAACAACACATCCTACTTACAAAATTAACACTAGTACTACTTTTTCAAAGAATTCATTTAAGTACCTTGGTGTTCACCTCACTAATGGCTTAACATTGTCTTGCCTTGTAAGCCATGTAACTAATTACTCTAATAGAACTGTTGGATACCTCTATCGTAACCTACCCATGGCTGGCACCTTCTTGTGTAAAATTACTAGATTACAAAACCCTTGTGTGATCACAACTTTAATATACCAATCATATAGTTGATCCACACTACTGTAACTTTACTGAAACTTATGAGCCTGTTCAAAACCATGCCACCAGTTTCATTCCCTCGAATACTCCTTCAGCATCTCTGCCATGAAATCTGTTACAGTCTCTGTTCTCGTCACTGTACTTCATGCCCCTGCCTTTATCACAAGCTTTTCATACAAGACCTCATGGCAGTCGTCTCGGCTAACCTGTGTATAGAACACCTCGCACAGGTCATCATAAAAGTGGCGTTTCACCGCATGCCCGCACAACTACATTTCATGAGTCAATCTTCGCAAGCACTGTTCACAACTGGAATCATCCCTCATCAGTGATCCTGTAAGCTTCAATACTGCCATCGAAGAACCTGTTTAATCATAGCCATGTATACCACTAGCCTGTCGCCATTTATCACTGTGCACAAGCCCATTCCTTCTGTAAAGTCTCGCATTAGGACCTCTGAGGTATCAATAAACACATAAATAAAAGCATGGTTGATAAAGATTCCTTACAATATGGGATTTGTGATTATGTTCGGCAGGAATATATATATATGTAACCGGATCATGTTGAACGGTGCTAAGCTTGAGCTTGGCACAATTGTCTTTCCTGTGATATTGAACTTAGAAATTAGGATACTGAGTGATAAGACTGACATGGTGGCTTGCCTTTTGAACTTAGAATGAACTTAGAATTTGATTGCAGTATTCCTTTCTTTGCATTCATCCTAAATGCAGGGGTGGAAGTGCTGCTCCATTTGCTTCATTCTGCTCCAGCCTGCTTTCCCTGCTCCAAAATTGCTCCAACTCGACTGCATCAATGTTCTGACATTAAATTTAGTGGAGCACGGTTTTGCCGCACAGTGGGCCATTACTGGTATTGACAGCAAGAACCTCAATCCGAGACGATTAAGTTAGTAAGCGACTATGAGAAGCGCAGCTGGACAATGGTCTGTTACGAGTTCTGTATACAGGATATGTGGCTGGTGTAGTCAAAACGATGGCAGCACACCGGTAGCAGAGGTGTAATGCATCTCACCCGAGCCTAATACGTATAAAATTTTAATATACTAGAAAAGTATGCAGCATAATGTTTGCTTATAAGCAAATTTGAGGAATTCGTTACGGAAAATGTTCTGTGCACTTGATATAGCACCTACTCCCAGCCTTTTGAATCGCCTGTGGTGAGGGAAATGAGATCAGCGAGTGAAGCAGGTGCACCAAACTACTACGAGGTAGCGAAGCACTGGAAGTGGTAGGCGAATATGTTTACTTAGGACAGGTAGTAACCGCAGATCTAGATCATGAAAGGAAAATAACTAGAATAAGATTGGGATGGAGTGCATTTGGTAAGTATTCTCAGATTATGACTAGTATCTTACCGGTATTGCTCAAGAGGAAGGTATACAGCAGTTGCATCTTACACTTACTCACCTATGGAGCTGAAACGTGGAGGCTAACGAAAAGGGTTCTATTCAAGTTGAGGACAACGCAGATGACTATGGAATAAAAAATGGTAGGTGTAACGTTAAAAAATAGGAAGCACGTAGAGTGAGTTAGAGAAATAACTTGAGTTAATTACATTCTAGTGGAAATCAAGAAGATGAAATGGGCATGGGCAGGGCATGTAATGCGTAGAGAGGACAACCGATGTTCGCTTAGGGTAATAAACGATTCCAAGGGAAGCAAATCGTCGCAGGGGACAGCAGAAAGTTAGGTGAGCGGATGAGGTTAAAAAGTTTGCAGGAGTAAAGTGGATGCAGCTAGCACAGGTAGAGGAGTATGGGAGAGGCCTTCACCCTGCAGTTGGTATAGTTGGGCCGATGATGATGACTACGAGCCATTAGAAACTTGTCCAGCTGCAACGAACTACACGGTTTGTTTCTAGCGATTCTGCTGTGAATGCAAGCATGTGCTTCACCATCTAGCCTGTCATGCCTACGACAGACAAAAGCACACTTGGAACTCTTATGGAGGTGATGCCACTTAGGTGCCAGTCACTAAATGTGTTTTCAAAAGTGTTGGAAAGTCATACAGGGCCTATCGCCAGTGTGGTGAAACTAAGATAGCTCAAGCAATAATTTGAGCAGCCACAGAGGGCCATAAAGTAATGAATTTGCAGGGGAAAAAGGCTATACTTAAAGTGCCACCTATCTTCCCTGAAGGCGTTACTGGCCAGTACCCAGAAATTTATCGGCACAGGTGCAGGATCAAAAAGAATATGCACAAGATAGAAAGCAGAAATGTACTGTTCATTGATGTGAACTTCGAACTAGTGGCAATACTTGAGTGCATCAAAGTGGTGAAGTCCACCTTTGAATCTTACAAAACAGTATAAATCTCTTAGTTAAACGATCTTCAATTATGAAGTGTAGAAGGCAGCATTCCATTTGCTGCTATTTATATTTAACCCTTTGACTGGTTTTGCCGTACAAGTGCTGCGGCCGCGGCGTTTTTGCAGTACGGGTATTGCGCTAAACGCATAGCGTTTGAAATAGTTTGACACTGGAGGTGATTTTTTTTTTTTCGGAATATTCGACAGTCAAAGATCTAAGTGAGGAAGCTAGAATTCTATTATTAAAAGCGAGTCTAGAATCTTGCTCCAAGACATAATGTGATTGCTCCAAAACTCTCGCTTTATTGCTTCAAAGCTGCTCCGAAGTTACTTATTACTGCTCCCTGAGCTGCTCTAAAATGCTTGAGCCTGCTTCCACCTGTGTAAATATAATTACTTTCTTCCCCTGTACGGCGCTTCAACCAAGAAAAAACTCGGTTATAATTTCTTTCCCGTGTTTTTTTGTTTGTGTGACTAAACTATTTAAACTAATATTCTGCCTTGAGGTCTTAACCAACTTAATAATCTCAATAACCAACTTAATACTCAATGTGAAACTGTTAAAACGATAGAGAAGAAATCTTCCAATTAAATTACACCACCCCCTGGCTTTAAGCTCTGTAGAAGCCAGGGCATACAACCTGTGCACCTGCTGCAGTGCAAAGCAACGTTTCCATCGCAGATGTTTCTTTTTTGCAAGTTTTTCATAGGTATAATTGTGTTCTCAGAGCCGTTCATTGAGGTATTCACCCGTTTGTCCAATGTAATGTTTCCCACAGCTTAATGGGATCTCATACACCACACCTGTGCTGCAGGGTACAAATAAAGTCGGGTGTTTTATGCTACCTGCGCGTCGCTGCACACCACAAGTTTGAGTGATCCTACAAAGCTTCGATAACTTTTCCGAAGCTGTAAAAACTACTTCGATATTTACTTTTTTGCCTATTCGTTTCAAATCATGCGATATGCTGTGCAGATAGGGTATTGCAACCAGATTTTGTTGTTGTATTCTGTCCGCTGTGTTAGGCATAGCTTCCTTGCTGTTTGTTTTCATTTTTTTATAGGTTCCTTCAGCAACTGAGATGACACCACGTTCCGGATAGCCGGCTTCTTTCAACCTGTCAATTTAAAGAATGAAGCTGCTTTCCAGGCATTTTCGAGATTATCTCATTCTTCTTTTGACACCTCTTCCTTTCTTCTGTCACTAAATCTCATGTCAAACGTATAATGGGAATAAACTTTCTCACCATCCCGTCACATTTCATTTTCCGCACTTTTGTTTCCCGACCTGGTGGGCTTGGCTCTTGCATCAGCTGACGGACTGGTTGGCCTTGGTGACCCGTACTCAGGACATTCTCGGTGCCTATACTCCGTGTCATTAAAGTTTCTTCCTCCTTCTCCCAGTGCATTTCTTTCTTTACCGTTTCCACCTAAAGCATCTTGTCCCAACTATATCTCTCATTTGCATTAACCTAGAACACTGCTTTTCCTTTGCACCATTGCCATTCAGTCCCCCATTCATCTTGACTCTCCTCCTTTTAATTGGTGTACCTGGTTGGAGTCCTCCATGTCGAGATGGCCCTGGTTCTACAAGTTGCAAACCACTTTGGCACTCATTTTTGTAGCCAAATAAAGGTTATTACTACTACTTCTACTAGGTCTTGAAGTACAGTTTAAAGAGTTGAGGAAAGGTCTACAGGGACCAGCATAGCTGAGAGCGAAACTTAAAAAACACAATTAGACCTTAAACTTGGGTCGTTTTATTTTGCAGTTCATAACTTATATTTTGGATAGTTACAATGAAGCTCTGAATGGTCGCTTTTGATCGTGCTTCTATACCGGTAACATTTCTAACTGAAGGTATGAATGCATTCTAGAAAAGAAAGCAAAAGCCTTCAGGGCTAGGCTTTTTTTGTGCTTCTAAGTGTTGCAATTTTTTAGAAAAATTTTGGCATTGGCAGAACAGCCAAGTTGAGTATTAAATTTGGGTAAAGTGAATTCTGCTTTAACCATACACTCTAAAATTGCCCAGTACTCTTGCTGAATTTTGGGGGTGCTTTTGAAATCACTTGTTTTGACATTTCAAAAGCCTTTTTCTGTTTCTTCTTTGGCTGCATATACTGCAGCTAAGTCTCTTGATTTTAAGCGAGTATCTCAATTTTAAGGCACTTTTGATGACTCAGTACTCGCGCCTTTTCCTTTCTTAGAAATTTTTGCCTCAAATTCAAGTTAGTTTTTTATTTCATACAAAGAGGAAGCAGCCACAGTTAAGCAATTACTGTGTCTTGATGAGCTGGCCCATCAGGTGATGAGGAATGATTTGTATATACTGATTCACTAAATGAGAAGCATGGGCATGTTCAACTCAAATAAATTTAGCTACCTTTTCTTAATCTTCAAAAAGCATTTGATACAGTGACCCTTAAGATTTTAACTACCAAACTGGACTACTTAATTGTCTTCTGCTGTCCATTTATTGCTATTCTTATGAATTTTTGCATCAGATTAAACAACCAAATCAAACCTGGTGATAATGTATCAGTAAAGGGGGTTGTAAAGGGTGGGGTTTATTCCATCTCCCATACCTTTTTCCTTAATTTAATAACACAAGCCCCAAAATTTAAACTTCCACGAGTTTGTCCTTCTAGAATGAACAAAATATGTCACTAAGTGTTCTGACAATGCAGTTTCAGTGAATAAGACTCTGTTGGCACCATGCAGGGATTCATGCCGACGCCCATGTCAGTATCTATATCAGTGTAAACTTTCCTAAAACATAATTCTGTTGACGTATTTAGCGGAAGAAATTTTGATGCGCGGGCTAAATTGAAACCACTGTGATGATCGAGCGCGTACCTGGCCATAGCCTCCTCTATTTTTTCGAAAAAATAGAGGAGGCTATGACCTGGCTCTCTTATGAGCCCGCTTCATATATGCGGGTATATGTTGCTCTCGAAGCTTGCCGAAGCTTGTCCCTCCTGGGCGCTACGAAGGAGCAAGTGACAACTTCGGAGCAGTACGCTGCCATCTACGCTACCTGCTCGGGTAGTTTCGGCCGTACACAGGCGAAACCGAAACTATACAGCGGGTGAGCGCAAATCGCTATGCTAGTCATGCATGCTGATCTTTACGACTCAATACGCGCCACGCACCGCCGCGGGTGTCACTCCTTTCATAATATTCGGGAGCGCCCGGGAGGAATGGCTAGCGAAGCGATCGTACAACGTACACCCGTACATATATATGCCGCGCATACTAAATTATCCTCAACCGAGAGGTTTCGTTTTCTGTCATGCGCGGTCTAAATTCATGTGCTAAAAGCGGGGACGATAATGGTGTTTCCAAAAATTAAAAAACTGATATAGATATTATAATTGCGACCTCAGCAAACCTATAGCTGTTAGTAAATGAGGCGCTAGTGCGCATGACTGGTTAAAAAGTATTATTAGTTATATACCAGCGCCTGCTTAATTTATTGTTACCACGTGTAACCTATTGCCTGCTCCACACCACCGCAGAAATCTCACCGCATACACGGGCACAATTAAAAGCCTCCAGCCGAACCAACCCATGAAACTGCATGTTAATTCTGCAATGCCCGCAGTCCCGGCATAGTTTCTTTTTTTCACGACTCGCACCCGCAGCAGCGGAGGCTGCAACGAATTGCATGCCGCCCGTAAGCGTGTACGTGGCGTCGATCGGCATTGCAGTGCACCGTTGTGATCATTTAAGAGCCAACAGATCCCTAACGTCTTTGTTGGCCAGCGTGTATACACGAACTGTCTGGCGACTCGAGCAGGGTAAGCCATGCTAATTCGACCAGGAGAATTCGTGCCAGGAATTGCATGGTTGCGATTTTATAGGAGGTCGAGATTGAATTGCGATGACCCAGTGGAAGCTAGGTGGAACGGGACTGCATGGCCATGTCACAAAAACGTAGCAGCCGCGGGCAAAACCAAGCACCCAACAACGCAACAGTGTCTTCTGCAGTCTCCCCTCCCCCGTCGCAGTCGACAAGAAAGAAGTGAAAGCGATTAAGTTGATTTACGTTGCACTCTCTCCAGGCGTTTTAATTGAGCAGTAGCCCGTCCATGTTTAGTGTCAGTGCTGCGTTTTCATTTTTAGTATCAACCAAGCAGCTCGATTAGACCACTATTAATTGTGCTTGAGGGAGTATATATGACAAACACTAAGTGACGACTAGATATATCAAATTTTCTTTATTAAAAATAGTAGTTGGCAGGGCCCTTACTTGCAGATATACTTAAAGCCTGATAGCATCTGGTTTAAGCACCCTCCCATATATATTTCATAGAAATAAGGTTAAGCCTGGCTGAGTCCACTTAGAAAGGTACCCTCTCGCAAAACATGGCTTGCCAGTGCGAAAGCACGAAGGTGCTGTATAGAAACTAGCAGATGTCATCCTTGCATGATGGAAACTGGCAGCTTGAAATATGAAATCTATGTGTGCCAGGAGGAATTCTATGTAATATTAAGCATTGCAATACTTTGCTTGAAAGCATATGCTTTTTTTTTTTTTTTGCTCATTAGTTTCATTCACAGTGCACATGGGGTGTCCACTCGGAGACATTTACTCTATTTTCCTTTTCCAAGAGCTTGCTTCGTCCCTGACAGAGTACTGCCAAATTTTTCACTTTTTTAAGCTAAGAAAATTTCTCACTGCAAAATTGGAAAGTGTGCCAAGTAATTAAGTAAGGCAACAATGCTATGCTTCAGAATACTCAGGCTACTGGAGGCATTAAGCTGAAGGTTTCATCATTAAAATCTTGTCAAACATGAGGATAGTCCGAAACTGAATTGATAAACTACTGATGTTAATACTGCATTTATGGTTCCAAAAATGGCTGGGATCACACGTGTATGCTGACGGTACAGTGTAGCAACTTTTGCTGCTATACGTACCTTAATTACTATTTCTCAATTTTTTGGAACGCTGTCATCTTGACAATGCTATTTCTTTAACTGCCGATTTTACTTACAATTACTGTGCCTAAAGGTTAAAGGTGTGGGAAAGGTTATACCAGAAACTGAAATACACCTAAATTGAGCAAATGCAACAAATATTTCTGGAGTTCAGCAGCACCGTTTTTTAGGAAAACATGCCACAGCATTTACGACTCCTGTATCCTCATCCCTGTACATTTAGTTGGCTACTTGTTGATTCACCGATATTAGTTTGCGCTTTTATCACACACACCAATTTGAAAAATTAGTAATTACCACATTATGTAAATGAACCAACTCACACATCTGACTTGGGATTCTGAAAGGCAATGAGTTTTTCTCATGTCAAAGGAGCTGCTTTGGTAGGCAGCTGGACCATACCATGGTCCCCACATCACTCAGACCAATCCATCCGGTCATACTATCTGCCACTCATCCTTGTCGCTCAAATTGCCTTATTTGGTAAATATGGCCTTTTAATGCAGTCACATTAAATTAGGCGAGGGCTTCAACTATTCTTACATGCAAAGAATTACTGCACACGCTTTTTTTTATGCCCTTTTAGTATGCTGCCTCACCATCCCAGTAGCATAGAGGCACAGCAATAGCATATTGAGAGGGTATCCAAGGTTAGAATCTCATTGCTACAAGCATGTCACCTCGCTATTGAACACAATTCACTTTGAAGGGCCAAGATTTCAATATTTTAGTAAAGTGATTAGCACTGCCAAATGTTTGAGCATTACATGAGGTGACAGTATGGGTGTAAGTATCCCACAGACAAGGGCATTACAATTAAGAAAGTTGCTGCTTATCTGCAAAATACTGAATTAAAGCAATAACCAATCTTATGCAATTCAACAAACACCGCCCACTTTACCTTTTTATCATCAGTCCCTGTCTGCAGTTTGAAACATCTTCATTGGGCTTACCTCTAAAAATTGTCTACGAAACATCTGTGAACTTTTCTTAACTGGTTTTGCGGATTATTTCCAGTCTCAAAAGGAATAACAAATATATGTGGTTCTATGCCACATACAGTAAATACTTACCTTTCTAGGTAGGTTACAAAAGGGAAGTAATGCAGAAGGTAGGCAGTCTAAACATAAATGAGTGTGTCAACATGGTGTTTTGGCACTGGAGTGTTTATTACTCCAATCATGTGCGCTAATAATGAATGAAAAGGCACATAAGTAGGAATACTTTATTTTGACACAGAAGCTATGGCCAACGTGTGTGTGTTGCCATTACGCTCGTAAGTGAAGTGCAGACTTGTGAGTACACTGTTGAGCCAGTAGCACACGGAGCAGTCAACTTGGGCCAGGGAATGCCGTGCTTTGAAAGGTGGGCAGCTGTTGTGATCTCTCGGCTAGTATCAGTCACGTGCAGGATCGGCTGTCATGGGGAGAAAAAACAAAAGAATGCAAGCTCAGAACAATAACAAAACACCCAGAGAAACTCAGAGACGTACCAAATTTAAATAAAAAGATAACAGGACTGCAGACTATGCAGCAGCTCATATATTCTAATAGTGGATTTGCATATGGTCACTACACCCTCAAAAAGGAAAGAAGCACAAATTCTGAATTCATGACTTGTCAAAGGAACCAGACAAAAAGAAAAGTGTGCACCCTGTAGCATAGCTCAAGAATGAGAAAAGCCAAAACAGCGAAAAGGTTACCCTAAGTAAGGCCAGTACTAGTGCTCTCTGCATGCGTGTGACAATGTATCACTGCAGTGCACATGCACAGCAGAAATGGACACCATGGGTGGTATAGAACTGATATGAAGTTATCAACACTGGCCGCAGACACCAGAACAGACAGCTGATTGTGCTTTGGTATAACGCAAGCGTGCGGGCTTTGGTAGGTTGTGAAGCATATAAATAAACATTGAGACATCTTGAAAACCATGTGCGCACATTTTCATTTGCTGCTGAATCCAAGAAGTTTCGCTTGCACTGTTCATTAGACGACATGCGTTGCTCTCGGATTGTAGCGTTTGTTGACTACACAGCATGATTCCAGAATTGTGACTGACTCAGCTGTGAACATTTCATTTTTCTAAACGTGCGAAATCCTTCCTATGGGCTGTGAAAAAGAATGAGGAACTGTTACACCGAAATGTAGTTGCTCGCCCTCTGTAACGCACATGATGGCAGCCATAAGTCATTTTGTGCCAAACAGTAATTTCCATACAAGTAACAAAAAGTTATCAAACTATGTGACAGGACCATAGCTATTTACTTTGAGGGTGGCCACAGCAAACAGGCAACAACCACAAGATGGCCAAATCCCTCACCGAACTACAGCACCACAACAGTTGCTACAATGCTAGCATCATAAAACCTCTGGCTGTCTTTGATATATGGTCCTCATCACAAATACACCAGTTCATGTTGTTAAGGAGGCTGTCCATGAGCATCATACTTCTCAAAGCAGCTAAAAAATATTGCAAACAGAGACCAACACTTGACTTTAAGTGCAGTAGCAGCACTACTAACATTCAGTGTGTTAATGGAGTATAGACACCCTGAAACAGATAAGACAAAAATTCAATTATAAATTATTTAGCGGTTGAAGATAAAAACCAGGTGATGATCTGCACAGAGTTGTTTTGCATGTCGTTAACAAGCAGAATGCGACCAAAATTAGGTGCATATGCTCCTGTAAGATGAAGTGCTGCACTGGCCTAGCCCAAGCAGTGCGAGTACCTCCAGTCAAAACGCTTTCAAGTGCCATCATCCATGAGATGGTTGCTCAATAGCAAACGGAACTTTCATAATGCAGCGTTCCTTATCTTCGGCCAGCATTTTTCACTCTTCCCAATGGATGCAACCCTCCCCAAAACTCCAAATTAAAGACATCAATTCAGTCATGCAGAATTGTCAATAATGACCTGAACCACAAACCAAGAGGTGGAAGCAGGCTCGAGCACTTTGAAGCTATAAAACGGAAGTTTTGAAGCATTCAAATTGTTTTGGAGCACGTTCTAAAGTCAAATGATTTTATTAGCTGAATTTTTTATAACTGACGTACCAAAATAACCTATTTGATTCCTTTTTATTCAAAGATCAATGCATTGGTGAAAATACAAGACTAACAGCCAAAACATGTACAGATGTTTAAAATAACACAAATGATCTTAGCAACAATTTGGAACAAAATAGCAGAAAATGCAATGCTTGTTTCTATACTTGATGCCCGAACGATAAGTTTGACTAAAAACATGACTCTTTTAGCTTGAGAAATGTGGACTATACCACTATGATGTGCTCAAGCACCACTAGACTAGTTCGGAGTTCACATCAATAAGCAGCACATTTCCACTCCCTCTCTTGTGCATATAATTTTTTTCATCCCATGCCTGTTCTGATAAAATTTCCAAGGCACTGGTCAGTAATCCCTTCAGTAAGGATAGACTGCCCTCAAGGATAGCCCTTTCCTCCTTCAGATGCCATACTCCATGGCTTTCTGTCAGTGGCTTCTCATGTTTTCGCTTGAGTGGCACCGGAGCTTCCTTAATTTTAACATGTTAATGATAGGCCCCCCATGCCTGCCCAACACTTGACATTTCTAATGATTGACACCTTCATGGTGTCACACCCATAATACTGCCGCGAAACCTTCAAAACAGTATTTGTTGTATTTTTAACAGCCGCCGGCATACACGCTTATCACTCTGATTCTAGACCGCGTATCAGTTCCGTAATCTTTGTTTGTTAATGCTCGATGTCGCCAGTCACACCTTTATCAGTTTTGTTGTAGCGAAAGATGCACCGAGATCTGTCTCGAAGGTTCCGGCCGCTTCTGCTTAAGGGGGGACATGGCTCTTGAAATTATTTTCCAATTTTTGACCAAATTTGATAAAACCTAGCATTCTCATTCAGTTTCTTGTACTGATTTCAAACATGCAGCCATTTTTCCAACTGGCCAATTAGTTCAAGAAATAATGAAATTAATTATTCATAATTTGCAGAAACAATGAAAAAATAACAGCACTACAAAAAAATTCACATGGACACTTTGCTAGGTACTAGAAAGCGTAATGAATACAATGTTAGGAGCATTTGTTTTTTTAACAAATATTAGCGATGTTATAGCAGTTCAAAGTTTTCAATTTTGCTCTAAATCAGACAGGAAGGCACTCACATTTGGAGCAGTGAATTCTGAACTGCTATAACATCGCTAATATTTGTTATACAAAAGTGCGCGTAACATTGTATTCGTTATGCTTTCTAGTACCTAGCAAAGTGTTCATGTGAATTTTTTGTAGTGTGGTTATTTTTTCATTGTTCCCACAAATTATGAACAATTTCATTTTATCTTTTGAACTAATTGGCCAATTGGAAACATAATTATATATTTGAAATCAGTGCAAGAAACTATATCAGAATACCAGGTTTTATCAAATTTGTTGAAAAACGCAGGAAAAATAGCTTCAAGAGCCATGTCCCCTGTTAAGGATGGCGACAACGAGACGAGCGCGAGAGCTGCCGCTTTCAACTATTGTGACAAGAATTCCCCACCGGAAAGGAACGCGGGGTGTTTGGCCAGATGGCGACAGCAGCCCAAGTCGGGCCATCGGGAAACAAAAAAAGGTTCAAGTGAATCCTGGCGTCTTCCCGCCTGGGTCAGTACCCTCAAGCCGGCCACGCGGTCATCCCCTTAGTCTGGCCGACAGCGCGCAACGGCCCTTGCAATGCAGACGGTGTGGCCCAGATTAAAAGGTGCCGAGCTCCTCACTAGTAATCTACACTACGCTTTTCCAATTCGTCTTGCCGACGGCGCGCAGTGGCGCGTTCGACATGGTTCGACGCAGGAGTGCCCCCGACAATGGGACGCAGACAGACGCCGATCGACGCAGGTGTGTGCCAGACTGTGAGACGCCGGCAGTCAGTGAGCTCCTCGTGTGCTGCCCTTTACACTGTCACAGCGGCTTCCTCCTTCCCCACCAAGTCTAAACTTTCGAGGGGGCCTCGGGGGGGAAGTAATCGGACTTCTTGTGAGGAGGCTTTAATATTTAGACACCGCGTGCAGCAAGATATAACTGATTAAAATCTCGAGGAAACCCAAAGTAGCCAATTGGAGGCGTATGTAGTCTTCACGCCATGCCAAAACGGCCGTTCGTCAAGCGTACGTATCACTTCCGTCAAAGAAAGAGAAAGCCAATATTCTCGAATTAATGTATCTGTGAACTGGAGGCGACGGTGGTAGAAGAAAGACAAGAAGCTCAGGCAGCGTGTCCGCCCTGTGGTGTGCAAGAGGTGCTGTTATATCATAGCTATATTTATCGCACCGCCGCCAGGGCCGGCATGTGTTCTGGCTGCAATGCTCTTCGCTGATTCTGCATGTAGAAGGTCCCCCCCGCCTCCAATTTCCCCTTTCGAGAAAGATGGCGCCATTGCGGCAGCAAGACTGTATCTGTGGCTGAGGCGTCCCGAGTGTTGAACAGCAACCTTGGAAAAGGCCACATCTCATAAAGCGTTCAGACGTTGGCCCTTCCCAGTGGTTTGTATGAGGTTTCCAGTTCCTAGTCTCCAGTGGTATACAAAACTGATCATATGCGGAAGCACCTTATCGCAGACCAGACTGTCTGTGCTCGCTGATAGCTGAAACAGCCTCATCCAGCGCTACTCTAATTTATTAGGCGAACGCCACGCTGCACCACACTAGAGTAACCCGCACATGGCATTTTACGCTTTAAAACATGCAAGAGTGGTGTCTGACCGCTGCTCTTCAGTCACAGAGGGGAGTAATTTCATATATTCGTTTGAATCGTTCAATGTGGCCGGCGCATGTCTAATTGTGTACGACATTAATTGACTCATTTAAACATTGCTCATTCAAGATTTATCTTATTTCAACGTCAAGAAGATTTCTAAACTCTATCAAGCCTTTGCGGCTATTTCTGTTATGAGACGTTCCAATCAACAGCTCAAAATGAAAACCATACCTACGTTTGGTTTTGAATTTTCTCAAAAAAAAAAAAAAAACAAAAAAAAAGCACATGACATCAAAAAAACAAAAGAGCTATGCCTGGAGTAATGGTCCCAATGGTCCCAAACTGGCTCAAGGTATGAGGACGCCGTAGCACAGGCATTCGGATCACTTCGGCCACATGGGGTTCTTCAATGAAACTGTCATCTATAAGCATATGCCTGCCATGCTTTCAGCTCCGACCGAAATGCTGTCTCCCAATTAGGATCAGACTAGGGTATACCAGCTCAGTACTCGAGAGCTTTAATGACTAAGCCACCGCGGTGCCGTAATAAGTAAATAAATAAGCTATGAAGATTAAACCTTTTTCTCGGAGCGTACTATGGTTATTTCATCCGTTTCGCTGCTGCGATGCCACGGATGTGTATTTTACTCTGACAAAGTGACTATAAATCGGACATCGGCTCTCTGTGTACAAGCCCGAATCCGGATTGGGCCCGCACGTTTAAGCCCACCCCGGGTCCAGCAAATATGTTCATGAGTTGGCCCAGACGGCCCGTGGGCTGAGCTGCACCCGGCTTTTGGGCCGGCCCATGCCCACGCAGTGTCGTGTGAAGCACGTGCTACCTTCACCTGACACTTCTACACAAGGTTTGACGATCTTCTATTTTTTCAGTTCCTGGGGCTGCCTTTCAGTGGGTTGCTTTCTACTTTTCTAAGTCTGAAAGGTAGGCAAGGCCGGCAGGGAATATCGTGGGGACTGCTTCCTTTGCTAGCAACGCGCAACACTTTGCAGCTCATGCCCATTTAACTCTGTCATCTATGTTTTGGACACAAACCTGGGCTCCAAATGCCCCTCACAAACAGTGACTGTATAGATCGGTCCTATCTTGGTATGCCGGCCGCCATAGCTGAAGCTGTTCGACATCTTTTCGCACCGAAAAAAGCTGACATTTTTCATTGCAGAATACGCAGCCTGTATCGCAGTGGAGAACAATGCACCTTTTTCCACATTACATTACAACTTAGAATATACCATGATCGAAGAAAGGCGTGGAGCGGGGGCGTCAGCGAAAGTTGAGAACTGACTCATTCCTTGCGGCAACCAGCGAACCCGCGGCCACCAACAGTCAACGCAGTCTCTCTGAAGCCTACAGAAATCAGCGCATCGGTATCGCCACTTACTGTTCAGTGCGGAGCAGCCCGCTCACGCACTTCTATTCTAACACCATGATGCGGAGGTTGTGGGTCCGGGCCGACCAGTGGCATATGGTAGTTTTTTGCTTGACATTTACCTTAGACAAACTCATTATGAAATATCCATTGATAGCCACGCCATTATGGGCATCGGTCTCAAACTCATATTGCTACGTGGGCCGCATTGACAAAGCCTTTTCTCTCATGATCCAGGAGCCAGAAAATAACGAAACAATAGGAAACAAAGTACTATAAATAACGATAAAATGAACAAAAATAAGCAAAATTTCTTTTTTCCAGACCAAGCCCTTCGATTATTGCAAAAGAAAAGCAACGTGTGCTCCTTTCCGCTTGAATGCCGGACAAAAGCAGCTTCAGGATCGCTAGGAGAGAGGTACTGAAATGACATACCTGTTAATAAATACCACACTTATAATCCTCAGCAAGAAAAAAAAAGCACACTTGGAAATAAAAGAAAAGGCAGGATGTCCGGCTCCTTGCTTTTGAAGGCATAGTGATGTCAAATGAAAGTTCATGCAGATTAAGTGGTCAACGCCTTTTCAAAAATGAATGCGTACTAACTAGGTACTAAGTCTGAGCTTATTTTAGTTCGAAATTAGGGCTGGTGGTAATGCTTTCAAAACGTCGGCTGAAAATTGAGCTGGGCAGACTGCATCACGCAGCTCGCTGGCCGTGCTCCAAGACCCCTGGCATAAAAGGAACATCTCTGATGAGCGGAAAGAGACTGCCCAGCGCTGCTGCGCCAGAAGATGCAGGAGATGACAAAGCAAGTGAGTGCGAGGGTGTGCTCACAATTCTTGCTGGTACAGTGAGCCTCATTTGCTAGGCTGCTTTGATTAATGTGAAGCAACCCTGCCACAATCGGATGGTAGGCATATCGGTGCCCGGAGAAGCTGTCACTGTTTTTAGCTGCTCAACGGCCCTGATAGTAACCAAATAAATAAATAAATAAATAAAGTTCTTGCAGCAACTTTGTCACACGCACAAAAAAGCGACAACCAATCTGTGCAGGAATACCATTCGTTAAAGAAGGCAGCTTTGCTAGTTTCTCACAGCGAATCGAGAAGACAATATAGCGTGGTTTGATCTTCCATCTCGTGCAAACATTTGTTTGTTTTTGGAGCTAGTCTGGTTTTCTTAGTCTGAATCAACTGTTACATTGCACACTGTTTGCGATGCATTAATTGCAGCTGAGAAAGAAAGGCTGCGAACTACAAGCTGGACACCGCAGCTGCAGGGATGCTTGCTTGTTCGATTCATTCATGCACCCTATGCAAACTGGTGACCTGCGCCATGTTCCCCATGTAAAAGTTAAAACAAATGACCAGTCCCGGTGGCACAGCAATTGTTTTGAAATTAAGCACAAGGCTCACCTTGTGGCGTTGGAGCATAGGCTGCCTCCGCCTTTCATAGTCCCATTTGTTCAGCCTCAGCAACCAGCAAGCCCATGCTAGACTCCAAAACACATATCAGGAAGGTCCCTGCGTACCAAATATTAGACGTCAGCTTATAAGCGATGTTTACACACACAAAAGAAATTAAGACAAGTATGTACATGTTGATGCACTTTAAACACAAGGCGAAATTGCTTACCTCACCGTAATTAGAAAGTGGCCCTGCATACACTTGACAGTGCGCAGTCATAAAATGAGGTATGAAATCATTATTCTACCCCGCGTCATAGCAATGAGGGTCACACAAAGGGTCACGTCGCACAAATGGTTAGTACGTCGTGATGCACCGAAACAAAAGCTTCCCACACAGGCCTGTATGATCCTCGCCTTTCCTGCTTCTACGCGTTGTTTTGTCATGTCCTAGTATCTCCTTAGGTCCCTCCATCACCTCAAAGACGTTACAATCATTAACTATTCATCCAGACCGCTGAGGAAAGCTTACCCAAGTTTCCCGCCGTTTTCAGGCGCACGCAAGACTGGTAGTCAGGCGTGTTTTACATGACTGAGACTTTCGTGCGGTTGGCCTAATAAACGGTATTTAACCGTATGTTCCTTGGTGTCGAACTACGTTGAGCTTTCGATTGAAACTTTCTATAATACACCTTTGGGCCGTTCGGGCCCACTGCCGGCCAAGCAGGCTCAATGGTCGTCAACAGAACATTCGGGCGCAGGGAAGTTGAAAACTAAATGTAGAGTTCCAGACAGCGGGCAATGACTCAATACATGCATACTGAAATATCTAAAAAATAGAAAAGATTGCTCACGTACCGTACAACACGAGAGCGCACGGCTGGCACGGCGACGCAGCTCCCACGGCTCCGACGACCAGCCATTCTGCTACTAAAAACAACCACCTACCCACAAAACAATAGCCGGACGTGACGTTTTTCTTAAACCGGATAAGACGTCATGGGTTGCAGGAAGCATTTCGCTGCTGCAACCGGGTCGCAGCAGACGGCGCCATATCATAGAGGATAAGATTCATTCACGCGTAGCAAGCGGAATGTGGCCGCGTTCGACGTGCATATAGCCATGAGCCTGTATATAGACGTCCGCCGTATCTTTACGAGAATCGAATGGGTAGGTCGGACGTACCTTTAGACACTTCGTTTTCTATTACTAGATCACTTACCGGCTTGTAGCGGCGCACTGCAGGAGGGGAGCCAGGCGCTCCGGGGTGACCACGGATGGTTCAAGTGCATCGCTGCATGAAGAGAAACAGCAGGTTTCGGTTGACCAGGAACGCTGCAGCGAAGAGACGATCCCGGCTCCTTCTCTAGGCTCCAATCAGAAAGGCTCCGCAACTGTGCTGGTAGGCATCCACAGCTGAGCACAGCGTTGCGCAAGTTAGGAGCCGGATGAGATGATGTCGCGATGCCTGAGAACGGAGGACAGAATAGCATGACGTGGATCGCTGTCTAGCCACGTCTAGCGCAGAACGTATTCCAGAGTACGCGCATCGCGTGAAGCGCGAGAGTAAAACTGGCCACAGACCTATTCGTTGTTCTCTTCTTCCCGGTTAGTGATAGTGTGTCCAGAAGCTGACCCTGCGCTCGGTATGCACGTCAGTTTCATTCCTGGTGCTTTTTTTTTTTTTTTTAGAGCCTTTTGCTCATGGGCCGGAGAGCTACCGAGTGCAGAACTACAACTTTTGGCCAAAACTAATGCAAAGATAAGCGTTGTTCTACCGTAAATAATATCCTAAGATTGAATATTGTGACTATAAATTGCAAAAAGAGAGGGAAACAGCATGTCAGTGTGATATTTATCCAATATAAGCGAGGACTCTTTCTCCTATTGGCTTAGTTTTGAGCAGCACAAATACCAATATTTCGCACTGAATAGGCAAACTTTGAAACAGAAAAACGTTATAAAAATATTTATGGTTGTGCAATCACTTAAGGAAGTTTTTAGTGGCATTTCGGGAAACAAAAATCATTTATTGGCGACATCTGCTTTTGCGCCTTCGCTACTATGGCTTTCGCGGTCTATGTACGCACCTTCAGATGATGATGATGATGACGAAAAAGAAATATCGCAGTAACACCACTCTACGTACCCGAGAAAAACCGACTGTCCCGCAACAAGTAGCACACCGGCCCATGATTCTTAGCGCGCCCATAGTGGCTAGGGTGCCTCGATGTAGCGCGCCGCCGTACAGGGTGGAGACACCGCCTTCGACGGCGCCATGTTGGGGCAAGACCAGATACGGCGGGCTATGGAGCCGCGGCCCGATTTCTTATTCAGCACGCGCTTGCGCTAGCAGGCTCGGCTGTGTACCGTTTTTACACACATACTCGCAATCCTGCGCGCTTTTCTGCTCGAAAAAAAAAAAAATGTGAAAGCAACTACTGCTTGCTAGCATGCGTAGTTTAAGAGGAAATGATCAAATTGCAGATGGTAAGCATTTACTCTTTCGCCGTCTCGGATGATCAAATGCGGCTATTTTGACGACTGGCTGTTTTATAAAGCAATGCATTTTGCACTGCCAGACATGAATGAGTTTATGAGGTGCATAACATTCAGTTGCGTCTATTGCTATAGATCAACAACCATGTGTACGTTTCGGGGAGCCGTATATCGAAAATAATTTGTATCGCAATGGCCCATCGTAAACCGTAGAAAAAAGACGGCAAAAAAAAAAAAAAAAAAAAAACGATGCGTAAATCAACCTTTGACACGTGTCGCATGCTGATGCACAAGGCATTTTATTCCAAAACAATCCTCTTTAATAGTTTGAAGCTGATTTTGGATGCATGCCTAGGAGACAGCTTTTTAATAAAAGTTGGCGCCAGCTACAGTTTTGCTACCGTACCCATCATTCGATTTTTCTGGCTGACTTAGCCAACTGAAGTAAATGCTCAAGCGCATCGTTCCAAACCGCTCTAACAGTCTGTCCATAAGCTTGGGGTATTCCGCGTAATCAACCACTGGAATCGGAACGGCTTGTTCGATAAAGCATTATAGGATTTTACTCGACTCTTCAAATGGAAGATGTCGTTTTGTTCCGATAAATTTTTACACGCAATCAAACAATGTAGGGACAGCTGTTGACTTGAGGAGCCACCGTCCATACAGTGTGTTTGCCCTCGAACTGGCGCTGAAATGAGATAGGCGACGAAACAGTCATTTTGCGTATTTTTTAGTGTGCGCGCGCAAATGAATGAAATCATAAAAACATTATGGAAGCAATGTGATATTTACATGTACGATCGCAAAACTTTTCCATGGATGCCAAACAAGCGACAGCACTAATTCGGGTGTCAGGCGGTCAAATTTAGCTTGGGAAAACAGGGTGTGAACATCGCTTCGCGATGCGTAATTATTATACAGGGAAGGAAAAGCTGCATTCGGGATGAACTTTTGTACTGCGCAAGAACCTTGCTTCCTCACGACCGCTTTCACAAGATGATGATGCCGCTACACTTTCCAGCTCACGAGAACAGTTTCTTTGAGGCTTGTCGAGCTGCCAATCATATGCTTAAAACGAATTAACTTTCATGAGAACCCAACTTTTTATATTATTGCGAACATCAAAAGCCTCGCGTAAAACTGCTGCTGTGTATAATTAAAAAAGAACAGCTTCAGAGAACCTGTTATCTGTTTCGCGAAATGTTGTACTAGCGATACGCCCACTTGCCAAATTCCAGCGCGGCCAACTCACGGGGTGTTTTTTTTTTTTTTTTTTTTTGCGACCAAAATAATTGTTACAAACTGGGTTTCACTTCCTACTCTGTCGCGAGATGACACGTCATCCGTCGCTCTCCATTGTATTATTTCCCGAGAAGGACAGAGGGAATGTAATCTGTGTGAATCTGTAGCCTCGGCGGTTGCCACCAGCTTTCAAGATCGAGTGTAAAGGGGAGCGATCGAAAGGGCACAATGGTGCATTCCTTTGACAAATACCAGGCTCGACCTTCTCCACATGTTCTTGGTGCGGCTATGAACACAGAAAGGCAGATCCTCAACAACAGATATTATTGTGTGACACTACGCGAATGATACTAAAGCCGAGTGTCACTCACTGAAAGTTACATTAAATTTCCCCGAGTGACTACAACATAGCAGACGCAATTGTCCATATATTTAATTTTAAAGCCCTCACATACGCTGAAAATTCAAAATTGACACTTAAAAAACACAGTGCGCTACTGCCGATGCCAGGAAATGCGATGCTTCGGCCCGCTTCAACGTTGAAGAAGGCAGACCAAATGTTGCGCGCAATGCAAGATGGGGAAGCCAAAAACCGCACAAAGTTCGTGATTACAAGCAGATGGGTGAAGCGGCGTGAGATAATGTCATTCCAAACAGAAGTGCGTAACTGCGTTAGACGAGTACAAAAATATATTTTAAAACGCTTTCGTATAAACAGACACAGACCGCAAGAAAGACGACACGCGCACGTACATACTCAAGCGCTTGTGTGTGTTTGTCATCTTTCTAGTGGTCTGTGCCTGTGCTAGACCTTTTTACACGATTGAAATGCACCTATTCACTCAAAAAAAATTTATGAATGCATAAAAGAAGCACAGATATTGTGGCTTACTTCGCAGTCTTCACGCTCCATTTTCGCGTCCCATACATTTTTCAGTCTCTTATCCCATGGAGAACGAAAACATCTGGCTCCTTTTTTTTTTTCCTGAGCCAGCACAAAATGGAACACAACAGCCTGGCATGCTAATTTTCGCAACTGAACACAGTTCAATCACCCAGCACCCAGCGCAACCGCTTCGGACACTGTGCAGCAACGGCCCGAAGCGACTTGCCCCAAGATGGCGAGCGCGGCGATAGCGGCGGGGCGAGACTAAAACCCGCCATGAATAGGGTTTTTTCGGCTAAAACTTTGTCCCTAGATTTCCCCAAACGCATTGAACGCCATGTTTTTACAAAGTACCTAAATGCTGACTATTATGTGCCTAGTTGAGTCTGAATTTGTCCCCAGATTCGTGGCGGGCTGGCGGGCTTTTCGGCTCTTTCCTCGTTGTCGCCGACGGCGTCCAGAGCTTTTGGATTGACGAGCTCTGGACGACGCCGTCGTCGGCGCATTCGGGCAGTGTTTGTAAAGTCTCCCAGTTTATTGGCGTGGTTTTGCTGCAGCGAAGGTAGTGCAACGCACCCTTAACATTAAACCATTCAACAGCAAAAGTCGGACGTTCGATTCATGGGTACCGAGCAAATTTGCGATGTCTGCGTCAACGATCTGACATCGGCCGTCGCTTCTCACGTAAGCCATTGTCATTGCTGTTGTTTTTTGACATAGTGCGCTGAGTGCAGCGGTAGGTGGGTGTCGTGTCCATTTTTGTCCGCGAAATCAATGCGAGAGGTGTCATTCAGTAGTGAATTAAGGTAAACAGCAACCTGGTACTTAATTGTTTTTGAGCTTGCAGATATGACAGATCGAAATTAGCGTGCAATTTGTCAATTACTTATATCTCTGTGGCATGGATGCCACCTTCTAGCTTCGGAAAGCAATCTGAAGACGGTGCAAAACTCGTGTGTTTTATCAGAACATGTATCGATATATAAGCAGTATAGCAAAAATGACTTTGGAAGGAATGAAATTGTTTCCAACAAAGCTTTGCGCAAATACATTTTTTTTTTCTATCAGGAGCTTGCGACAGCGCAACACGACAACGTAGGCACTATACTGTGTCAGCTTGCTGCTTATCTGATTCTAATTTAAGATGATTAGCATTAGCAGCATTTGAATTGTTTTAGTGGTTATTTTATTACATATACAAAAGGAAAGAAAAGATGTTTGCCAGCCCCGGTATCTGATATCTGGAGCACCTGAACAAGGGCGGTGAAATTAAAGGGATAGCGAGGAAGGGGTAGATGAAATCAAAGAGGTGAACGATAGGGAGAAAGGACAGGGTAGGTAAAAATAAAAAATATATTGTATATAAAATATAAAAATATATCACAATATATATACACTATGACACAATATACAGTAGTTCGCTTGAGGCCCAGTGTAACGAATGCAGCGAGCTGCCAAAATGCGGCCAGGAAGGTAGCTTGCTTAACTTCCTTCAGGTCACTTGCAGCAGCCTTGTTACTGTATACGTGTTAGTAGACTATAAACTTGGGCTGATATCTCATATGCAATGCTGCTTGGTAGAGCACTCACTTCATTTCAGTGTTTACATGTGTCTATGCCGTTTTTTGTTTTTACTTTCAGCAGTCTTGGAGACGCAGCCGCTCGTTTATTTTGGACAACTTTTGCATCCTTGGCTCCCTACATGTACAGTACATGTACCAAGGTATATATATGTGCATTATATTCAGTATTTTCATTTTATTTTTCAGTGCATGAGTATCGTTTCTGCTATGGATAGCAATTTGTTAAGTGACTGAAAAACATTTATAGCAACAATTAAAACATATGAGTGTCAATCTGTGAGGCCACATTGTTGCCATTGTCGTTGGTATCGTCTGGACATGCCACACCCTATACCCAATGAATATAGTCATTCCACCAAACTGAAATTGAATCTGGGTTGCAATACACACTTATACGCTATAATACCCCAGCACTCAACCCAACACTATGTCTCGTAACTGCCACACTTGTTGGCTGCTTACTGCACCGAGCTACTCCAGCACTTACTGTTAGCATTACACACCCATATATTTTTATTTATTTATTTATTTATTTATTTCAAATACCCTAAGGGCCTTTGCGGGCATTACATAGGGGGGGATTCATCACATAAACACAAATAATTTACATTACAGGCAAAGAAAAAGCTGTAAGCAGAAATAGATGCACAAAAAACCATGAACAATTTATGCAGTGACATCTAGATGCTAGAATCTAAGAAAGAAGACATTTAGAATGGGAGCAGTTAGGGATAAGAGTAGATGGAGAATACCTCAGTAATCTGCGATTTGCTGATGACATTGCCTTGCTAAGTAACTCAGGGGATGAATTGCAAAGAATGATGACCTAGACAGAAAAAGTAAAAAAGTAGGCTTGAAAATCAATATGCAGAAGACTAAGGTAATGTTTAGTAGCCTAGGGAAGGAAAAACAGTTTACATTAGGTAGCGAAGCACTGGAAGTAGTAGGCGAATATATCTATCTAGGACAGGTAGTAACAGCAGATCCGGACCATGGAAGGGAAATAACAAGGAGAATAAGACTGGGATGGAGCACATTTGGCAAGTACTCCCAGATTATGACTAGCAGTTTATCGGTATCGCTCAAGAGGAAAGCATACAACAGTTGCATCTTACCTGTACTTACCTATGGGACTGAAACGTGGAAGCTAACAAAGAGGGTTCTACTAAAGTTGACAACGCAGAGGGCTATGGAAAGAAAAATGGTAGGGATAACGTTAAGAGATAGGAAGCGTGCAGAGTGGGTCAGAGAAATAACTCAAGTCACTGACATTCCAATGGAAATCAAGAAGAAGAAATGGTCATGGGCAGGACATGTAGCGCGAGGAAAGGATAAGTGATGGTCACTTAGGGCAACAAACTGGATTCCAAGGGGAGGAAAGCGTAGCAGGGGGCGGCAGAAAATTAGGTGGGTGGATGAGATTAAGAAGTTTACAGGGGTCAAGTGGATGCAGCTCGCACAGGACCTGGTTAATTGGAGGAATATGGGAGAGGTTTTCGCCCTACAGTGGGTATAGTCAGGCTGAGGATGATGATGACGATCTAGATGCTTAAATTAGCATTACCTCATGGTATAGACATCCGCTCACTTGTCCTTGTTGTCATCCATGGCTTGGGCTTACAACCTCCGACTGCTTACTCCTTCACACCCTCGTAGGATAGTCGTGCATGGCGTGTGAGTGCCGTAGATATAAACCAGTATCCTTCAATGCTCTAACCTCACCCAGTATTATTGAGCACTAGACTGGCTTCAGCATTTTGCGCTGCCCTAGCTTAAGCATCTGTTGCGAAATTAAATATTAGCAGCCACATTCTCCTGATGTTATTCTTGCTTTAAATGGACATCAGTATACAGAACAACAGAATGGTGATGGGAAATCGTATTTCCACAGATACAACACAAATGGAGTTTTAGGCCTCGGGAATGCTTTAGATAAATATTTAACTTGATCTCAAACAGTTCAGGCCTGCCATAGTCAAGCCCCCACTTTGCTAAAAAAAAAGAAAAGAAAACAAACAGCAACAGCACGCTAAAATGCAAATGCATATGGATACATTGACGTCATTTGAGAGGCTACACATTTCACATTCATGCGACGCAATCGTGCGCAGCCACTGTCACTTCCTTGATACTGTCCAGACCTGTACCTGCTCATTGTGCCTTACATTCCCTATTCCTGTGAACTGTTTCAAGGAGACCTTGTCAGCGGCTTGTGTTACCTTCCCACGCTTACAGCCACTTTTGCCCTTGCATGCAACATGCTTGATTCCATGATCTTGAAAAGGCTATAACAAGTTCCTGCATTCACATGGAAGCAAATTTGTAAATATGTTGTAAGGCACAATGCTTTGGTGTTATACTGCTACACTTGTCTGTTTATTTGTTTATCTGTTATGTCTGGGCAAGTTCTGTTATGTCTTTTTTTTTGTCCTACTGTTATATGTGCTTGGTTTTTCCATAACCACTTCTCTTGATGTCATACGACTCGAGATGCTTGGGGCATTAAACCCCATAAACCAGTTACCAACCAACCGTCTCTTGGCACTAGCCTGATTTCTATCATTCCACAGTTTTTCAGTGGCAAGAAAGCATGCTGTCATCAGTCTCTCCTTCCTCCATCCTTTTGATCGCTATGTGGTTATTTCTTTCCCTGTATCATATAAGGGGGACACTCTCCTATGTATAGATAAATCAGCAACCGTGCGGTACCCGCTTATTGCAACATTCTTAACAAAACATATTCACTGCAGCTTAAATGTGGTGCTGTCATTATATCATAAGCAGAACAGTCCTCTCGGCACCCCTGCTCCTGACCTGAAGCTCCGGATTCTACACGGCCTACCCCGACGTGAAGCAACTTTGCTGTGCTGCCTGTGGGTTGGTGTAGCATTCACAAATTCTCATTCGTTTGTGATAGATATGGCTAATAGCCCTGCATGTGCAACCTGTTGGTCTGACGAGACTATAGGCCATATTCTTTGAGAGTGGACCACATACAATGCGGAAAAACAGTTTCTCTGCCCTGCACTAGAGTGTCTATATGGACACCCGCTGACAGAAATCAAGATTATATGCCATTGGCTGCGGCGATCGTCTGCGGTAAAGACCTCCCAGGCACTGCTCTGCTTCATGAAAACCACGGGCCTGATCGGTAGACTGTGATTTTGCTGCGATGCGACGTGATATGGCTGTGATGTGACAGTACTGACTTCATATTTCTGTAACTTTCTTTTACACATCACTTTTATATCCACTTACCCCTTCCCCCAGTGCAGAGTAGCAAATCGGTTTCTTCTTCGGTTAACCTCCCTGCCTTTCCTCCTCTTTCAACACCCCTGCCTATAGTTACACTCAGAACTTGCCTGTGCAATGAACCTAAACCTGAAGTTGCAAACCAAGATGAGGTGAAAAGCAACATAAAGTACTGTAGTTCATGGTCAGGACTTTTATAGAGACTCCAATTATAGTTTGATTCAACGGCAAGTATCCGAAGGCTGTTTGCTATGCAGCACGCACGGTGTGGATGTTCTTGATTGCATACAGCTTCCAAATTTATTAAACTGTCACCACAGAGAAATGAAAGAATGCGTCATTCCAAGCATTTAGTCGAGTATCGAGCACACTGTGATATGTTCATGTTCTCCTTCTTTCCCCTGGCGGTCCGCGAATGGAATGGTTTAGCCGATGAAATGGTTAATTCCTCATCACTAGATGGGTTCAGTTCACGGCTGGCAATTGTTCCTTGAGTACCCTATATATGTGTAGCCTGACCTCTGTACAAATATAGTGAAACATGTGTCTTCAGTGTGATTGTATTGTACCATATCCTTCTTTTCCATTTCTTGTTCCACACTGCCATATAGAATTATATAAAAATTAGACAAGTGTGGATTGCCAGTATTCCTGTCATTTGCTGTTTCTATATTATGCCCCAAACCTGCAACAGCCTCCAAAAGGAGGCTAGCAGTATGTATGAAATAAAATAAACCAGTTTAGAAAGCTTGTGCCTTTCCTTGCTTTTTGGACGGAACACAAGTTCTCGGGCCATACAGGATCTGCAACTGCTATGGAGGGTCGCACAGACAAGCTAGGCGCTGCCCGATCAGTTCATGTTTCATTGTCAGTATATTTTATGTATATACTAAGGGATACCCCCCCCCCCCCCTTTTTTTTCTCTCTCACTGTGGCCAAGGCCAGACAGGAAAGGAAAGAGGACAGGCCATGGTACTCTTGCCTTGTGGAAGGCGAGGGGACGGGTGAAAGGGATAAATTGAAGAGAAAGTGTAAGGTCACTAGGGGTGAGTTGGCTCCTTTTCCAAGGCTAGGGAACATTGGCCTATCTTGCCTTTTCTGCCTAGCCTTGGCCACACTGCCATAAGTTGTCTCCGAGTGTAATTGAAATCGAAAATGACTATTAGTGGGATTTGTTTTTATGCTATGTAAGGCGTAAATTTTTTTTCGTAGCCAAACTGAATCTCCCTTTCATGCCTGGCGTCTGCCTATAAACTCGTCGAATTTGCGCCTAATTTAAGCGAAAAACGCCATCCTTCTGCGCAAATTAAAATTTCAAAATTCGCGGCCATTATCATCATTATCGTTTTTGTAGCGCCTCGCGCCATCTGTTGTGTATGTACACCAAAAAGAGAAAAAGACCAAAACATTCAAGATGGCTGCCTCCATGTTTTCGCTGAGACGCATAAGTGACCGTCTTTTTTGAAGATTTCTCGTCCTGAATGTTTACCCATAACAAAGTTTCACGGTCCTCGCTAATAAATAACACGTCCCGCATCCAAGGTGCTGCTTTTTCTTGCAGGTAAGGACATAAGACGTCAAAGGGCCGCCGCACGTCCTCGCGACGGCGCGATTGTTCCCGCT
The DNA here is from genome assembly GCF_055883805.1 of Amblyomma maculatum. Taxonomy (NCBI): domain Eukaryota; kingdom Metazoa; phylum Arthropoda; class Arachnida; order Ixodida; family Ixodidae; genus Amblyomma; species Amblyomma maculatum. The sequence continues at coordinate 209,827,260 of NC_139344.1, forward strand.
ATACGAGATGTTGCGTTTTGTTGCGCCGGTTGTTTTGTGCTTTATGAAAGTTATATCTTTGTGCTTAGGTTCAGAAGTGTGCACCTAAGTGCCAAGGAATGGGTGACGCCGGGACTAAGGAGGTTGAATCAGGACAAAAAATGTAGGCTTTTCTCTGGCTGTCCAAACTCTATTCTGATCTGCTTACCGCTGTTTTTGCCCGAATTCCATCGCTTTTAATATAATTTATTAACCTTTTTTCCTCGCCCAGCACATTGATGAGCACTGCGGCTACGTAGGGCCCATCGCGCGGTATTAGAGGGAACTGCTCTTGATGGCATAGAATGCCACCACGGTAGGGAAGATTTCTCCTTTGGCTACTACTCTTGTCTGCACCCCTCGCTCTGTTGATGACATTCGAAACGGCACCGCATGTTCATTTACCTTATGGAATGAAAAACGCAAGCGGTTTAACTACTACCGAGGCACTTTTTTGTGCGACTTTTATGCTTCTGAGTGTTCTTTGCTAGAAGCTCTCCGGCACCGATGCTTGCTGCTTGTGCTAGTGGAACGGTAGTAGTAGTGGCGTTCACGGTTTACATTGCTTGAAAGCAGTTTGTCTAGTGAACACTTCGCAGACTTGCAGCTTGTGTCAGCAATACGGCTATTTAATGCAGCAAAATAGAAAAATATTAATGCCATTGTCATGAGGCGAGCCCAAGCTTTTAAGAATGGAATTATGTAGTGGTTGCATAGCATTTGACCAAACAGTCAGACAGATGACTCCACAGGCTGAGAATATTTAGTCAGCCATTTCCTTTCCTGTCCTGTGTACGTACCCTCTCTCTATTTTGTAATGTTGGTAATTTCCTACACCTAGAATAAAGCAGCTTGTGCTCTGCCCTGTGAACCATTTAACATCTATTCTAGACCTGCTCAGCACGAGTGCCAATGCTTTTTTGTGGATAGTGCACCAATCAGGCCAGTAGAATACTTTACTGCCAAATAGTGTCTTAAGCTTGAGCTTATTGAAGGCACTGTGCAGCTGAAGAAAGCCATTTAGCAATCGCCATTCCTTGGAACTTTCAGGCTCCAGGGTGTTTCCGAAATGCAAATTTATTGAAGAACCCTGGCTAGTTTTGTTCAAGCTTGGTTGCGGGCTAGAGTGCATCATTTTAAATGATGCACATTAGCCAGCTGGCAAACTTGCACTGCAATAATTTGCACAATGCTAACAAATTAGGAACAGCCCAACAGCTTGAGTAAGCTTGAAGCATGCAATAAAAATGGATTCCTCACAGTTAAGCAAGGTGCGAAACTTTTGATTATCGGTTTTCAGATGGGCATCTTATGCACAACAGCTGTACAGGAAACATGGATTTCATGTTTGGCGAAAGAAATTTTGGCTTTGTACACATCTTTGAATGAAGCTGAGCATTGGGCTTTTCAAAATGCATCATTTCATTTTTTGCATGTGCAGCTTTGTGGCCAAGCTTTACCTTAGCTTTGTCACTGCAGCCTCCTTGCACACAGCGTAGGTTGTGCACAAATGTTGCTTGTTTGCAAGGCAAAATCTTGCAGAAAATGTTTCTGCACCTGAACTTATGCCTACAGGTACACCAGCTGGGAAAACTTTTCATGCCATGGATCTGTTTTCAGCCATGTTCACTTGTACCCTGCTGCGGTGGCTCAGTGATAAGAGAGCTTGATTGCTGATCCCAAGGATACAGGTTTACTCTCAGCTGCGGCGGCAGCTGATGGAGGCGAAATGCAAGGCGGCTTTGTACTTTGCGATGTCAGTGCACATAAAAAACCCAGGTGGTCAGAATTTTCTAGAGCTGTCCACTACAGCATCCCTCATAGCCAATAGACATTAAACCCCATAAACCGAACAGAACACTTGTCAACTGTAAACTTCCATGAGGAGAAAACAATCTATGCAGCTCAAAAGCAGGCCCTGTGGCTGCAGACAGTTCACCAAAATGTACATGCGAAATTAATTGCAAAATAAAGTACAATCCCTTTGTGCACGTTACATAAGGCATTGCAATCCAAGGCAAGCACAGATGGTGGAGGTAGGTGCAGCGTATGTCTAGTTATCAACAGGCAGTATTTCTGTGCATATCAGCAAAGTATATGGGGTTTTATTTCCAGGCTGTAGGAGGGCCACAATTTTAGCCTCTTGGGAACCTTTATTGTGCACTACTAATACTGCTGCATATCATACGGCTGTTTTCGCATATTGCCTCTATTGAAGCAGCATCACTTTTCTATGTAAAAGTGAATATTCTAGTGTCTCATTGCAGGTCTGCAATAATCATTGTAAAAATGTTGAGAATCTTTCAGACGACTGTGTACAAACTTGACTAACTACACATAACTTTCCGCATCCACAAAACCATATGCTGGCTTAGTCCTTTATCTCAGAGCTTCATTTGTCATTGGCAATTGTGACAGTATTGCCAGTGACAAGTGGCACTTGTCCAACCTGCTCTTACATTGCTTGCACTGCCAATGAAAAAGGAATAGATCTGGTAAATACATTGATTGCATTTTCAACTCTACAGAGCCATAGTTATCCATGGAAAAAAAATGCACATTTCAGTCTAGCACATATTTTTGGCATGACAAAAGTCATTTTATGATAGTGCCACACACAAAGAGTGCCGGTGGCGGTGATGCCTAAAAAAAAAAAAAAAAAGAGCTCTTTCGTAAAGTAGTTCAGACAGCAGCTTCGCTGACAATCTAGAATTTGTACCTGACAGTTACTCTGACCCCGTTTGCGATGTGCGTACACTGGTAAAAACAAAACAAAGATGGCGAAGTGACAGCATGCTTTACTATGAAGGAAACTTTTTAGAATTAGAATGGTATGAAAAACATTACAACTAAACCTGGCGATGTTAGTATGTTTTTCGGGAGTTAATTTGGCAGTTACAGGGTTAACGTGCAGCTAACTCCATATAATTAGCATCAATTAAATGCTGTGTATCTTGGGGACCATCATTAACAATGTCATGCATGTGAGCCATCACATGCTTGAGTTCATTAAACATACAAAATATGTAGGCACCTTTTATTCAGACAGCACTTGTATACAAAATCAAAAGCACCATGGCAATGTCAGAAGCAGCTTAGGCATATAAGCACAGCCTATTTTGAACATGACGTGGAACAGGTTCCTTAGCCCTCATATTTTTCAGAGTCGGCTAACAAACAGATGTGCATTTGCAAAAACCTGCATGGTATGCAGATGAGCCATTCCTGCCACTAACAAAATGAGCCACTTCACAGATTTCCATATGGTCCTTCCAGGTTTTGAACTCTGCAAAAAGAAAGATTTTCCAAGTTGTCAAAAGTGAGTCTCAAAAAAAGACAGCTAGAAACAGAACTCTTGTAGACTGGAAAATACAAAATACCAAAAAAAAAAAAAGTACAGGTATTGCCAACACCAGCGGATTGCACAAGTAAACTGCGTATGTTGACATCAATTTTTGGAAGCAGATTTCAGAGGCTAGGCTACACTGCCATGCAGTCAGCCATAACTACTGCTGGATGAATGTCAACATATCCAAAATGAGCTAGATAACTTTTCCTTTGTTGTCCTTTGTGTGCCTTCATAGAGGCTCTGACTAGGCTCAAACATGGCAAATAGACTTGTCCTCCGCACTCATTGGTTCTTTACAAAGCCTGTCACTGGAAAGGCCTAAAGCTTTTCCTATTGGTTCATTGACTTGAACATCTTCGGTGTAACTCCGCCTGGTTGGGTACTTGAAACAAAAGTTTAAGAAACACCATCACCAACCAAATTTTTTATTAGAACCCGACATTTCGGGACCAACTTGGTCCCTTCCTCAGGGGCGACTGAAGTTTGAGGCCCGCAGTAGCAGGCACACGTGGCGAAGTCCAATTGTGTAGCAGAGCCAGGGTAGCGTCCCCGGATTCCTGTTCACTGCTGCAGCTGTCAGCCGGATGAACCGAAAAAAGACGTGACGTCTTTTGAAAGAATTGGTCTCCACATCAAGTATGTTCACCTCGTCAAAGGTGATTTTGTGGTCGGCACATTCGCAGTGCTCGGCGAGGGGGGTTGCTTTTCGAGTTCAATTGCCGAGCGTCATTTTTGTGCTGCAATATGCGCCGACAGATTTTTTGTTTCGCCGATATACGAGGCAGAGCACGAGATTTTATAAATAACGCCTGGTTATTTTTCTTTGGGAATACGGTCTTTTGGTAGCGGCAGAAAACGGCAGACTGTTGAGGTAGGTTTGTGCGACACACAGACGTGTTTCCGCAGGATGCGTGCAAGCGCATCACTGGTGCCCGCCACGTATGGGAGCACAATGCGAGGGCGCTTCGTCGTTTCCGTGCTGACCGACCCTCTTGTCCTGCTAGCTCGACGACGGGAAGCACATTGGAATAAAGGCGCGTGTATAGCCATTCTTCTTCAGATCGGCCAAGCATAGGCCGCTGCCTGCTACTGCGGGCCTCGAACTTTAGTCGCCCCTGAGGAAGGGACCGAGTTGGTCGCGAAATGTTGGGTTCTAATAAATAATTTGGTTGGTGATAGTGTTTCTTAAACTAGTGGTTCATCACACCGATTAACAAGCTACAAGAGCCTACATATGCTCTTTGCAACCTTGTGTTCTTATTCCATCATTTACTATCAGCCAAAAAGAACTCAGTACTCTGTTTGACAGCATTATCTGCACACTGGATTCACTTTTATTTCGTTGCAACAAGGTGCCAATCACGACAAAGGCACTGGTCATCGAACAACAGAATGCCCAGTGCTCAGTTTAAAGGCAGCAAGGAAACAGAGGTAAACCTGCCAAGTACAATGATCAAGAACAATGCAGAAGCAGTGTTGTGTTGTGGCAATTATTCGACGTAAATCTCTGTGCATCATCATTGTACAACAAAAAGAGTAAAAGCTGCGTCCAGGTAGCGTAAAGCGTGAAAAAAAAAAAAAAAAAGCTTTGCGGTATGACTTCCCTCTCAAAGAAGCAATGGCCCAATGCTCTACATTGAATAGAAAGGTAGGCAAAAATAAACATCAAGCAAAATATAAACAGTGTCTATCAGTTATAATAGGGCTATAGGCACACAACATACAATTTCTGGACATGTATCATCCCTGGGGTGCTGTCAGCAGCATTTGGGGACAATTCCATAGCCCATTTCATCTAGATGAGTGAACTTGATTTGCGGAAACAGCAGCATAAAATTTATGGTTTTCATTACATCCACGATGGTGATTCAGCATCCAAACCTAGAGTCGGTCTGCTGGCTTGTAATCTTCATTGTCATTGTAGGTTACGTTAGGCATTGGTGCCTTGCTGGCTTTTTATGCGCAGCTGGGCGAGTCGTCGGGCTACTTCTGCACGCTGAAGGTAGGCAGTGACACTGAGGCTGTCCTTTTCCGTTACATGTGGCATCAGCATGACATCGAGCGCTGTATTAAGGCGAAAGCCTTTAAAGGGAAACTGCACTGGTTGTAGATTTTGATGAGTTTCAAGGAATCAAATGATTACAGCTTCCAGGTTAAACATGCAAGATATCTTCGCGCTAGCGTTTCAAACAATGGCGCAAATAGCGATTTAAACCGCTTCAGCTATCGAGCTTCTCCTCACCACACAGCGACGTGTGGGGGGAACATAATGACATCATTGACGGCACCGGTATGTTTCCCGTGTAGAATGGCTTGGTTGAAAGAAGTAAAAACAAGGCTACCAAAATTGAAGGCCCAGAAACATTGTTTGATGGCATCAAAAAAAAGGACCGCATGATGTGGGCGAAGGTAACGAAAAGAAAAAAATATTACCGTCCTTGATGTCATCATCGAGCTTCTACGCAGTCCTTCAGTGCTGTGAGGAGAAGCTCGAATTGTAATCGTTGATTACTTCATCAGTTTTAAAAATAGCACACAAACACAAAGCATTACCGACAGCTTATGGAGAGTCAAATTCCTGAATGTCGCAGAATTCTCGAAAAGTGAGGCAGCTGCGCTTTAATGGCTCATACTGTCGGCGTTCGTTCGGTCACAATATAGCTTTCAATCAAATTACATCACCTGAAACCGAAACTAATGTCATCGGAAAAATAAAAATCCTGCATCCCTCGCATCGCCAGCCTAAGCTTTAACCAACTGCGCCACGCCCGGGATCGTGAACTGCACATAAATCTTGTCTACAGTGGTTTGGTTTGGTTTGCGGGATTTAACATCCCAAACCGACTCAGGCTATGATAGATGCCGTAGTGGAGGACTCCGGAAATTTTGACCACCTGGGGTTCTTTCGCATCGCACAGAACACAGGCGGCCTTGCTTTCGTCTCCATCGAAAAGCGGCCGCCGAAGCCCGGTTACGATCCCGCATTCTTGGGAACAGTAGTCGAGCGCCGTAACCACTGCCTTGTCTATCGTGAGGATGAGTTAAAACACACATCAAAATTCTCCTTGTCTGCATGATGCTGATGCGGCCACTCCCCTTTGTAGCGAGGGATCACAGAGTTCTTCATTAGGCCAATAAATAAAGGAGTAGAAAAAGAACAAAAACTATACCAACTGCTGTGCATTGGTCAAAAGTCCAGAAAAAAGAAATGAGGAAGGAAAAGAAGGTGGGAGTCCTTCAACAATCTTCTCGTTTACGCCACCAGTCAAGGCGGAGAGTTTTTTGTATTATGTGGTCTTTTGTCGGCTTCTCTCTCAACGACGCTGAGTGGATTCAAATCTGGACAACTAGGAGGCCACAAGTTGGGAGTGATGTGGTTATTGGAAGTTGTTGGCCAGCCACTCGTGGGTGACGCGGGCGGTGTGGGCGAGAGCCGAATGTTGCTGAAAGACACAAGGTTTTCCTTTCTTTCGAAACAGTATCGGTCCAGAGCTTCACAACGGTGGCAAGCACCTCTGCGTACTCGGCAGTATTAATGCGGAGTCCTTCTGCAAAACAGTGTGGCAGCATGACATCACCCTTGTTGCTGACGGCTGCTGACACCATCACACACAAATTTTGTGTGCAATGCTGTCGGCACCTCATTAGCGCTTCCGTAAAGCCATCTTTCATTATGGCAATTAGCTTTTTGGTCTTGATCGAAGTTCTTTTCATCTGAAAGAAAAAAAAAAAGAGCATTCCAGGCTCTTCAGCTTGCCTAGCAAGCGCTTGGACCAGAGCAGACAATTCTCCCGAGCTTTACCAGAAAAGAATTGCGCCCTCCTCATGACACAGAAATGGTACCGCACGTCCTCGTGCACAGCAAGCCTGACAGCTGACTCTGCGACATCGAGCTCCTTTGCAATGGCCCGCATTGACTTCTCTGGGTTGTCACTCACGATGACTTGCAGCCTCTGAAGAAAATCAGGTGTTCTGACGACGTCTGACCGCTGATTGTGTTTTTTCCTTTTCGCCACAGATGCCACGTCACCGTCACAGCACATCAGTTCTGTTCGCCCCTTGTTAACAAAAGACCTCGCTACATTCAGAAAGTTGGCAATTTCCAAGTCGCTATGGCGCGCGGCCAGTGCGACGAGGACTGCATGGCGTTTCATTTCCTGCGTCAACTTGTACGCTTCCATTATTCAACAAACTGCGCAGTATAAATGATAAGGGGTCAACCAACAAGAAGCCGCATGCCTAGATACATATGCTGAGCCTGCTGGTGTCTATGGCGATAAGGAGTAGTAACCTCAAATACCTCATGCACCAGTGAGCTACGAGACTGCTATAACTGTGCCTAGTGACGGGCAATCAAAGTAGCTTCAACATCCTCGAGCCTTCCCTCGTGAAGTAAGTGGTCAAATTCATCATTCGCAAAGAACACGCAGTGAGCAAAAAAAAAAAAAAAGAAATTACAGGCTCTCAATTTGTGTTTGAAGTTTTCAGGTGCAATCAAATCTATTCGCTACAACCCATCATGCTTCGAAAATCTTAATGAAAAGCATGGGTAAAAAATTGTTCAGAGTGCAATATGAAAGACCTGCAGTAGACCTGCAAGTAGTGCTAAAGGAACACTGAAAGAAAAAGTAGGCTTGCAGCGATGGTATACTGGCTCCTAATCACAAAAACACCACTTTCACTGAAAACAAAACTCTTATAAGGTAGAAAAAAGAGAACAGAAATGCAGGCATTGCAGAAATACAGAAATCGCAAATGCATGCACAATGACATGCAAGGGATCCCGGAGGCTGCCTAACATGTATTATGGTTGCATGTTTGAATTGTTAACTTTTGTTTCAAAAATGGCAAAAAGACAGGCTAAATATTGGAAGCCAAAAATAAATTTGCGCTTGGCAGTGCCACAGGCAGTCAGTTTCGTTTTGGTATGTTTCGGTTCTTTGAAGTCACAGCTATGCATTTGGCATCACCACATGGTTTCATTTTTGATATACATGCTTTGGTTTACAAGTGCGGAGCAGCAGAGTTTTCCTCTGATGAAGTTCATGCCTCAGTAAGAGCCCGAAGAGATGTGGACTGATGTTCGTGATATAATACAAGAAGTTGCTACTAAGGTAGTTCCAAAGCAAAAGAAATGCAAAAAAGCAAACTGGTTATCTGAAGAGGCTTTGCAAATAGCTGAGGAAAGGAGGATGGCAAAAGGTATGGGGGAAAGAGAAAGATACAAGGTTCTCAATGCGGATTTTCAGAAAATAGCAAGGAGAGATAAGAATGCCTTCCTGAACATACAGTGTCAAGCAGTTGAGGACAACAGCCAATTAAGAAACACAAGAGCTCTGTATAAGACAATCAAAGATATCAAAGGAAGCTTCTGTGCTAAGCTGGGCGTGATAAAGGACAAACGAGGCAAGGACCTCACTGAAGCCTCAGAGATAAAGAAGAGGTGGCAGGAATACACAGAAGAACTGTACAAGAAGGACCCGGATGTGCAATCCCAACATAGGACGGTTGTGATTACTGATCTCGAGCCGGGCATCCTGAAGAGTGAAGTTGAATGGGCCTTAGCCAGCCTTGCTAAGAACAAAGCAAGCGGAATTGATGGTATTCCAGCTGAGTTGCTTCAAAACCTCAACCACGACGCTGTTAACACACTGCATACATTATGTCAAAAGATTTGGACAACCCTGCAGTGGCCACAGGATTGGAGGAGGTCAGTTTACATCCCCATTCCAAAGAAAGGCAGTGCCAAAGATTGTTCCAACTACCGCACGATCGCGCTTATTTCGCATGCTAGCAAGGTGATGTTAAAAATCCTGCAAGGTAGGCTGCAGCAGTATGTGGATCGGGAGCTTCCGGACGTGCAAGCTGGGTTTCGCAAGGGCAGAGGAACTAGAGACCAAATTGCCAACCTTCGCTGGATCATGGAAAAAGCAAGAGAGTTCCAGAAACCCATTTACTTCTGCTTTATTGATTATGCGAAAGCGTTTGACTGCGTAGATCACAGCAGATTGTGGCAAGCTCTCCGAGAGATGGGAGTTCCAATTCACCTCATCTGTCTCCTCAGGAACCTGTATGAAGGGCAAGAGGCCACAGTCAGAACTGGGCATGGTCTTACTGATTGGTTTCCGATTGAGAAAGGGGTGAGGCAAGGCTGCATACTATCGCCCTGCCTATTTAACCTATATGCAGAGTGCATCATGAGGAAGGCCGGTCTGGACGAGTCTTCAGCTGGAGTGAAGATTGCTGGAAAACGTATCAACAACCTTAGATATGCGGATGATACCACTTTAATGGCAGAAAGTGAAGTGGAACTCAAGAGACTTCTGATGCGCGTACAAGAAGAGAGTGAGAAGTTTGGGCTTAAACTGAACATTAAAAAGACGAAGATCATGGCGTCTTGCCCTATCAAGTCCTGGAGCATCAATGGACAAGAAGTGGAAGCTGTGACAGATTTTCTGTTCTTGGGCGCCAAGATTACCTCGGAAGGAGACTGCAGCCATGAAATTAGGAGACGCCTGCTTCTGGGAAAGAGAGCAATGGTTAGCCTTGACCGCCTAGTAAAGAGCAGAGACATTAGTCTGCCAACCAAGATCCGTATAACCCGTGCTATGGTCTTTCCAGTTGTGATGTATGGATGCGAGAGTTGGACTGTGAAAAAGGCTGACCGCCGAAGAATTGACGCGTTTGAATTGTGGTGCTGGCGAAGACTCTTAAGAGTTCCTTGGACTGCCAGAAGATCAAATCAGTCGATATTGTCGACCATAAACCCTGACTGCTCATTGGAGGGTCAAATTCTAAAGTTAAAGCTCAGCTACTTTGGTCATCTGATGAGAAGAGAGGAGTCGCTGGAGAAAGATTTGATGTTGGGAAAGGTTGAGGGTCGCCGGAGAAGGGGTAGGCAGCGAACGCGATGGTTAGATGGCATTCTCGAGGCATTGCAGATGAAGCTATGTGATGTTAAGAAGATAGTGAGAGACCGGAAAGCGTGGCGTGACATGGTCCATAGGGTCACGAAGAGTCGGACACGACTGAACGCCTGAACTGAACTGAAGCGCTTCTCTATTGAAAAATCTCGTATGAAATGCACACAGGATTAAGTTATAACTTACTGGGCAGAATAAACCTCCACAGACCCGAGTGGAGCTGGGAAAGAAAAGAAAGGCTAGAAAAAGTAAGATTTAAAATGGTATGGATGCTTATAAAAAACACCTCGAAAGGGATTTAATCCTAAGTCCTTTGGAGCTTTAACTGAATGTCTTAGCCATTGCGCCACACGAACAGCTGAGACCTCTCGCATTACATTACTTATGTAGTGCACTTGCATTTTTTACATATTTTTCACTCACCCCTAAACAATTGCATCCCAAGTGTGCTGAATGCTTTTGCTGGCTGTTAATAGTGTCACCGATGTCTCATATCTATGATAAGCATAGGATTTTGCCAAAATATCTCTATTTCTCTATTGTCTGCTGTCCCAGCGTGCATGCACAGACCTTACTGGCACATCAGTTTGCCATCTGCAGGGCAGCGACGCTAGAGTACACCACATAAGGTGTAGACACCCAAGGAAGCATTGAACGAAAGGGAGCTCAGTTGGTTCATATTAAGAAATACAATAGTGAAGGAAACGAAATAAATTGAACAAAACAGGCTCTGTGTACCCCTTTTTTCTTTTAACTTTCTGCCACAATGCATTGTTCACCCCTTGCTGCTATTCAAAAAAGACCATCTGTAGCAGTCTTTACTCGTCACTCGTGATGGTAGCTCGGCAATGTCAGTGGCCGCATCCATAGCTTCGCTAGCTACAAACTTTGCCGCCACGTCAGCGCTCGTACATTCTATCCTGTTAGTCAAGTGACCTCAACTCTAAAAAGTACCGCATGCTCTGTGGGTGCCAAGGTCAAGATTCACTGCGAGAACTTTGCAGTCAAGCTCAGGATCTATGCCTGGTGCAAACAAATAGACGGCTTTGGCGAACTGTAGCTTTAATTTCAGCTGCTGCTAGATTGCACTGCTCGCTATGCATCAAGAATCACGGAGTCTATGTTTACACCATCGTTTGCGTCATTTTCGCAAGTCTAAATCCCTTGGAAGGAAAGCAGACCTCTTCAACTTCAAATCGAAATATCTCAGCAATAAATGTGTCTTGCTGCCGGACAAGCGACAAAAAAGTCACGAAACACTGCACTATTAGATTCTAGCAACAAAAAATATTGTGATGGGTCCCATACTGCAGAAAATCTGGCATCCATGAAAAATTAGGGCATGTATCTGGCAAGTGGCAGGAAGGTGACGCAGCACTGCAATGACTGTCCGTCAGGTTGCGTGACATCACAAGGCCACATGACATGACCAAGTCAGCAGGTGCTGCCACACAGGGTGCTTTTTATGGTATCAAGTTAAAAAGGAAAACAAAGAGAACATCGCTTGGAGCAATTACGCGCCACTATTTGTTTCTTGCAGGTGTATCCGTGACAAAGGTTTGTGCATGCAGGGCTACCTGGAATCACTTGAGGCAAATCCTTGAAGCCTTTGTTATGAAATATTAAAAATTGTAGAGGTTCAGCTCTCTTTGAACCAAGTCAAGAGCATTAGCCATCGGCCGGTGCCGCATTTGTAGCTGCCGCTTCAGTCTTGGCTTGATTCCGCATTTGGTAAGCTTCTTGGCAATAGGCTAGTCTGGCTTCTCGTTCGATGTCTTGGCAACCTGTCTGGCATGGTTGCAGCCTGTCTTTGGCACAAGTGGATTCCACTACACCACACTGCCTCCTTTTGTCATGCCGCCTGGTGAATTCGCCCAACACTATGCTCGCGGTCTCGACTGCACTTACCCAGAAATGTTTTAAAGCAACGAACAAAATATGGGTGCACAAAACACAGACAACAGAACATGTTGGTGCCGCTGCAAATGAATGAACGAAATAGCTATTAGAAATGACAGCAGTGCCTACTCTGCTGGCAGAAATCTTGAGCAAAAATTTCTCATCAATTGGCCCTAATTGGCTATACAAGGCCATGCGACATTTTCCCATGAAAATAGCAGTGACTAAAATTTTTCATACTTTCACAATCATCTTTTAGCAAATAATGACCTGCTTTTGTTTCGCACTACATGCGCCATAGTGTCAGCAAATAAATTGCAATGCTGTTTGTACAGCAAGCGACTGCAGGCAAGGGACACATCTGGGTGATATTTTTGAGGTAGTCGTGTAAGCCCAAGTTTCTAGGGCAAAAAAATTATGGCATGTAATTTCTCCCTAACAAAGATTACCAAAGTACTGCCTGCTGAGAACTTATTCTCGGCAAATAATTTCAACAGTGTATGGAGCAGAGCATGAATTCGGGCAGCCCGAAAACCTGGGCCGGGCTGGAAAATTGCCATTTTTATTGGTCTGGACCTGGCTCGGGCTTGACATACAGGCCTGGGCTTGCAGCTTGCAGTGGCGGAACCAGGCCAGGCTGGGTAAAGCTGTGTATGGCTTCTTTTGGAGATGGAATTCGAGCACTAAAATCATTCCAGTGGTTTATGAATGAACCACTACTAGTACATATGTTGACAGAGAATGAGAGAAAGCTCATTTGTAAACAGAGTTTAATCAGTGCCACTCGGTACTTTGTCCAAGTAATTTAGTACGAACATGCCGGGCTACATTCAATGACACAAGTGAAAAAAGTTAAAAAGGAAAGGCTCAAAACTCGATAGCGAACTGTACTACAATGGAGGTGTTATGAAGTGCTGTAACCTGTCATGCATGACACGGCCCGTTTGCATAAGCACGTGCCTACTGAAGTACTCAACGCCATCAGCTTAGGATTTCTCAGCAATCAGTGAGCAAGAGGGTAGCTTCTAACCTTTGTGTTACTGCTAACGGCTGGACATTTGAAGCCTAATAACAGCCCATGGACAAGGACCTTCAATTGACTGCTCGGCAGGCAGCCATCTGTTTATAAAAATTCTGACTGTCTGCTTTGCCCCCCCCCCCCCTCCAAAAAATGTCTCTACGCTACAATAAATGCTGTAGGATAAGAGCTTATTGCTTTAGGAATCTTTACATATCCAATAACATATACATGCACAATGAACAGACACTACCGCTTTTCGTCTCCACAGAGATGTGGCAATGTGGCTGTGATTTCTTCAATGATAATGTAAATTTTGGTTTTTTCTGCCCTAGCCCACTCATGTTCCTGGGGCAAAGTTGCCAGGGGCAGTCTTTTTGTAGGTGATTAAGCAAAGAACTTGCACCAAGAGCCAATTGCTTATAAGGGGTCATAGTTAAAATGCCCGTAATCCATACCTTTTAAATGTACATTGTGCTAGATAGCTTTACATAAAATGTCTTCTCAAAATATTCTTCACCGAGCCTTTGCTTCTGTAGGTGCTTTAACTGTGCCCTTCTCTACCAAGAATATTTTGCAAGGTTTGTCTCTCATCTTGATTTATTGTTATGTGCTAGTTAAGCAATACATTTTTAAGGCGTCTGCTCAGACTTACTTTGCAGGTTTGGCACGGGCCCTGTCGTGGAAGCGCAGGCCGGGTCCACGGCCATGTAATCATTGCCGATGGGCTTGGTACCATGGGCCCGGGATGGTCTTCAAACGTGGGCCAGGGAAGGGGCTGGAAAATCCAACCCGTGCAGGGCTCTAGTAAGGAGTGTAAGAAACTAAAGGTACATACAGGAAAGAAAAATCACACACACATAAGGGGAGTTCAGTAGCGAGTTCATTACTTCGAAGCACCGCTACGTGGTCTCCGTGCTACAATGGAGTTGTCTAAACGGTATTTACGTTATCATTTCTGTTGTCTCAACAGAGCTTATCCTTTTGTCGTACCCGACGCAAACTAGGTAAAATTTCATCAAGGGTACGCAGAATATCATCCATATAGCTGCCGCTTTTGGCTGTAAAAGGTTCAGTGCTAGTTTAGAGCTTTTGGTGCTCAATATGTATCACTAGTTTCAAGCTACAAGCAGATCAATTAAGGGGAAATGAGGGTGCTCGTAGTGATGCTCGAGCGACATCATAGGCAAGTACTTCACCCGGATGTGATCAAAACGAACAGCGTATGGAGAATCGGGGCCAAGAACGAAAAAAGCATAAAATGAGCTTCGTCGCCCTAAGCAGCTAATCACTGACGAGTGCCGCGAGTATCTGGTTGATAAAAGACAAAGCATCAAGCGCCAGTCAGCAGCATCATAAGACAGTGCAGTGCTCGCCTTCAACCGTGCTAAATTGGCGCGTGCTGTAAGTGCATACCTTGGCACAAATCCCTGCAGTATGTGACAAATAAGAACGGTAAGCGGACAGCATATAACCACGAACATTGCACGCAAAAGGGGCAGCTAAAATTTGAACATGGCGGCACCTTCATTGGCATGCTTTGTCCGCAACTAAACAAATCTTTTCACAGAACGGGCACTAACCTTTCTGTACCGAAGCCGCAGCAGATGTGCCAGGGTTGTTCACGGCGCGCACACCAGTCAGTTCGATCGCACCCGTCCGTGGAACAGGCACAGTCTCGTTTACTACAACAAAAGCCACGGCACCAAACCGCCGCCGCGGAACCGGCGGCATCCCCAAGCAGGGTGGGTGGCGGGCGATGAGCGGTAGCCCGTCGGCACGCCGTGCCCCCAACTAGGGACAATCCGACCTAGGGATTGCTAGGGATTCAGGGCGACTGTCCAGCAAAAATCCAGGCAACACTGGCATTATTCATGGCGAGTTTTAGCCGCTCCCATAGCGGCGGCGCGAGGCATGCCAAAGGGTGTCACCACCCTGTACGGCGGCGCTGGTATCGAGGCACCCTAATAGTGGCTGAAGGGCAGCGCCCTCAGCTTTCCCTCTAGTTAGTGTAAGGAACTCTATGGGAATGTGGCCGCGTTCGACGTGTATATAGCCATGAGCCTGTATATCGACGTCCGCCGTATCTTTACGAGAATCGAACAAGGTCTATGTGCATCATGAATCGAATGGATAGGTCGGACGTACCTTTAGACACTTCGATGACTTTAACCTCGCGTGCAGGTTCTGTGGCGAAACAGCCACGTATGATCACATACTATGTCAATGTAAAGAAGAACCTCCACCGGAAGATCTAGTACAAATTCCTTCTCTTGAGCTATGGGAGGCCGTTCTGGTCAGCTCGGACCCGGGCCACGGGCCCCCGGGCATTCAAGCAATTCAAGCCTTGGCCACCGAGTGGGCCACTAAGGTCGTCGCCAGCCATGGACTGGAGGCCATCTAGAGCGGACCGTCTGCATCTGCATTTTGACGAAATAAATGTTTTCCAATTCAAAAATTCTGTAGCAAACCGCGCATCCAGTTTCACTTTCTGACGCACATCATTGTCATCAACAAGGAAAAGTGGCCCAGCGGCCCAGCTATGGTGGCTAGAAGGGGGAGGTGACGCCAACGGCGGACGGAAGCCGCTCCTCCATTTCAAGCCGGGTGTAGGTGGCGCTGTTGGCCGTAGTGCGATGCATGGTACGCGCCGCTCGCCTTCAGCCACGGTACTTGAACATACGTATGCCCGCGGTGCGTGCAACGCGTCGGCCTTTCAGTGATATTGCAGGTAATGGTTTAGCTCATTAAACTCTAGTCGAACCTGATTACGGCTGACAGAATTCAATTTTAAGCCATGGTGGTGCAGTGGTTAGGGCGTTCGACTGTTGTGCCCAAGGATGAGAAATCGCATCCCGGCCGCGGCGACCGCTTTTCTCTGGAGGCGAAAAGCAAAGCGCTCGTGTGCTGTGCGATATTACAAGTTAAAGAACTCCAGGTGGTCGAAATTCCGGAATCCTCCACTACGGTGTCTCTCATAGCCCGAGTAATTTTGGCACATGAAACCCAACAAACAAAACAATTAAAATCGATCAGTTGGCACTCCGATACTTTTGGTGCGTAGAATACAATGGAAGGTCTTGAATGAGTCCCGTCGGATCGAGCTAGTGCATGTCGAAAGTAGAAGACAGACCAAGAGAATGAGTCTTCAAGGTATACTGCGCACAGACAAAACAAGGACGAGATAGGTAACAAGCGCAGGTGTTGCGCGCTTGTTGTGTACCTTTCTCCTCCTTGTTTTGTGTGCGCGCAGTATACCTTGAAGATGTCTGACCGACTCGCCCAACAACGCACTCTTTCAAGAGAATGAGGACGGAAGGATGTTTCGGCTCCGTGCGGTCGCATTTTTTTTCCACAACGTTGTTTGCCCCAGGGCATAAAATAATATGTAAGAAGAAAATTAAAAGGGGTAATAAATGAAAGAAAAAAGGTTGGCTGTTCTTTGGTCGATGTTTTCCACCTCCTTCAGTTTCAAGAATACGAAGCATCAGCATTACTCCTAAAAAATGTGATTTGGGATCCAAACAAGCAAAATTTTGCAAAGCACAGCAAAAATTTATTGCACATCGTAGTAAGCAATGTACTGCACATCATAACATTCAGGGTAATTCAAAATAACATACATTTACACATGCTTCTGTGTAATTAGAAAGAAAAACAAAACATTAAACATTGATTACCAACACTGCATCCATCGCTTGGCACTAAGAAATGGGGAGGCAAGGATATCACTTCCCGCTAAATAAAAAAAATATATATATTACATTCGACCTTGAATAAATATGCAACTTAGAGCACCCTCCTAAGTTTCCGCACTTTCATTCTTCCCTGCTTAGCGTTGCGCTTACAGTTCTAGGCCGTCATATATAGAAGTGCTGCCTGGTAAGAACATGAAATTTGATAATATTGCTTGGGAGGGACATACTGCGATTTTTTTTTTTTTTTTTTGCGCTGGAGTTCATCTGTTCGGCGAAGTTAGGCCCTCACATTAACATGTCAGCAGCACAACACATCTGGCCATAAACGAGAGATCACGCTGGCAGCCGCGAACAAACAGGAACGCTGCCGCACCGTCCATACACCGCGCGCGAACCTGCACACGCGCGCGATCGCGTGACTGCATCGCCAAGCTGACCGCAGCGCCACCGTGGCCTTCGCGGCAGCGCATGAACCAGAGGATCGCGCTTTCTCGGCGGATACGCCGGCGCTGGCGCCACCTCCCCCTTCTAGCCACCATAGCCCAGCCATCTGTACAATCAGCTAGCACGGTGTGTGGCCATGTTTGAAAGTGTCACGGATACCACGGGGGGTATGTGTGGCATGTTTGGTTTGGAAGTGTTCAAACTCGGAGTTCACGAAGTCAATGAAAAGGTGGCACGGCAGGTGTTCCTTCTGACGGTGGTCCGTATACTTCTCCTTTTGATTGTCTCTTTGGAATGTCCATTGGTGGAGTGGTAGCGCTTAGCCACAAGTAAACGAATAATTTTTCGTTTCCACTTACCGTAAATGCCGCATTGTTCTGTTTAGTTCTTATTTAATTTTGTGAACACCCGCGGTTCGTTTGACGCATATCTGAAGGGTGCAATTTTTCGTTTTCTTATGTGAAATAGGACTGACGATTCGGACATTCGGACCCTTGACCACTCGAGATGTGCGCTGTGGGTTTAAGCTGGTACGTATGAGGGGAATCTGAAAAGAAACGCTGTATGATAATTCAGGAGGCAGTGCAGGGTATGTTGCCCTAGAACTGAACAGAATTATAGAAGTAAATATGAATATAGGGATGATATATGTAGCATGCGGGGTTTTGGTTTGGTTTGTGGGTCTAACATCCCAAAGCGACTCAGGCTATGAAAGACGCCGTAGTGGAGGAGTCCGGAAATTTCGAACACCTGGGGTTAACGTGCTCTGACATCGCACAGCACACGGGCACCTAGCTATTCGCCTCCATAAACATATTCTGGTATCAAAGAAGAAAGAGTGAGCCTTCCAGTGGCATAGGGTTGAGGACGACCCAGGCGCGCACAGCACGCACTTCACTGACCGCAAATTTGTGCATTTACAGATTGCGGATTTTTCAAAAAAACAACGCCCCCTGGAACTGGCTCGAAGGCACGTGTCGACGTTGACGCCATCGGAAATGAAACACGGTGCTGTCATCCCTGGACCGGAACTTGGTGCAGCGACACAGCAAAGCACATAAAGTCGTCGCCAAAGGAGGGACAGCCACTACTGAGGACGACCCAGGCGCGCACAGCACGCACTTCACTGACCGCAAATTTGTGCATTTACAGGTGTGTTGTGTTTTTTTCTAAGTCTTGTATCTATCTGTTGTGTGCCTGGGTCATCCATCAGCAATGGGGGATGATGAATCGAATGCTACTGTGTCGTGGCAACTCAAAAAAGAGAAGCTGTTTGAGAAGTACCCTACCACTGTCAAGGAAATAGCAGCATTACTCATCAAGCTCAACATCAAGGCTGAAGCAATGGAGACAAACATAACAAGAGACTTAAGCAGTCTTACAGAATCTGTATCATTTATGAACGAAGGCTTTGAACAATTTAAGGTAGCTACCGCGAAACATGAAAAGGAAATAACTCTGCTTAAGGCCGACCAAGAGCTACTGAGGAGAGAAAATTTCTTTTTTCAGAAGGAGCTTACAAAAGCTAGAACTGAGCTGACGGAAATTCAGCAATACAGTCGAAGACAACATCTAGAACTAAAAGGTATACCGGAGTCTCCCGAAGAATGCCTGCACAGCATTGTTTCTACTCTCGGAGCTAAGGTTGGTGTCCCGATAACAAAAGACATCGACGTGGTTCATCGTGTACTGTTCAAACATAAGCCACACAATATCATTGTCAAATTCGCCTTGTGCAGCAAGCGTGATGAAGTACTAAATTGCACAAGAAAGAAGCGCCTAACTACTTCAGATGCAGGCTTGACCGGCACCACATCGGTGTTTGTGAATGAACACCTTTGTCCCAAGAATAAGCTGTTGCTTTCAAAGGCTATCACTGCAAAGAAAAAACACAACTGGAAGTATGCTTGGGTTTCTAGAGGTAAAATTCTGATGAGAAAGACAGATAGCTCAGAAATACATCACATAGTCGCGGCAGCCGACCTTGGCACGATAGATTAATCCTGGTAACCGACCTTGACAAGATAGCTTGAAGATTTTGAAATGCTTACGGCTGATCAAGTTGATAACTTCTGCGATTTGAACTGTACTCGCTCAGTACTGCATTGCAATATAAGGAGTATATCATAAAAATTTGATTTTCTTTGCACGTTTTTCAGTTCAGTTCAGTCGTTCAGTCGTGTCCGATTCTTCGTGACCTTATGGACCATTTCACGCCACGCTTTCCGGTCTCTCACTATCTTCCTAACATCACATAACTTCATCTGCAGTGCCTCGAGGATGCCATCTAACCATTGCGTTCGCTGCCTACCCCTTCTCCGGCGACCGTCAACCTTTCCCAACATCAAATCTTTCTCCAGCGACTCCTCCCTTCTCATCAGATGACCAAAGTAGCTGAGCTTTAACTTTAGAATTTGACCCTCCAATGAGCAGTCAGGGTTTATGGTTGACAATATCGACTGATATTGACGTTTTTAGCTGAACACAAAAATACATACGACGTAATTGCAGTCTGAGAAACTTGACTATTTCCAGATGAATGTCTCAATATACTGAATTATGTTTTTTTGTCACGCCCTCGTTGTGCCAAAAATAGGAGTGGTGGCGTCGGCCTCTATATTAAAAACTCTCGTTTTACAGAATGCCCTCATATTGTTAACGGAACAAACAGTGACACAGACAATATTTGTGGAAATTGACAGTGTAATGATCGGTGCGGTTTACCGAGCACCGCTCAAAAATCGTAACATATTCTTAAGTGACCTTGAAACTATATTCATTAACATAACTAAGGGCACAAAAAATGCTATAATTACTGGGGATAGGAACATTGATACACTGGGTGCAAATCATAGTGACTATTCTAACCTCCTCTCTTCATTTGGTTTCCATAATCATCACCAGGATGGAAGCTTGGGCGAGTTGGTGACGGTTTTCTTGCAACATAGCGCTAAACAGACAGGGACAAGTTAGCGCCCGTCCCGTGTGTTTCGCTGTGTCCCTGTCTGTTTAGCGCTATGTTGCAAGAAAATTCCATAATCATATCACATCCCCGACCCGCATTACGAGTAATACTTCAACATGTTTGGATCACATCCTGTGTAACTTTCAACCCACCCGTAGTCTCGCTGGAGTATTCAATACCGCGCTTACAGATCATCTACCTGTTGCACTGTTGTACTGCTTCAATCATCCATGCCGCCCCGAACCACCCATCAAATCATTTACCCGAATTGACCACGAAAAGTTTTCTCGGTTGATTTCAAGTGTTAGCTTTGACAATTTCGAACCTTTAAATGCTAACGAACTCTGCCAACACCTCATAGAACAAATAAATATGTTAATAAATGAATGCAAGGTAACTAAAAAAGCGAAATATCTCACGGTGCCAATTTGCCCTTTGATGACTTCTTCTGTGCTCGAAGTCATGAAGCAACGCGAACATTGGCATACGAAAATGAAACAGAACAGGGGCAACGAATATTACGCAGCTCAATATAGAACTCACGGGAATAAAGCCCTTGCATTGATGCATCGGCAAAAAAGGTGTTATTAGCACTCAAAAATTAATGCTAATGCTAGCAATACGAAGAGACTGTGGGAAATTTTAAATTCTATCATTCAGCCAGCAGGAGCGAAAAGGGTACTACTATCAAAAGCCTTGTCCCCAAGCGCAATTAACATGGCAGATGAATTCAACAGGCATTTTTTTTTTAGTCGATATTTATTGCCTTAGGGCATCAGTAGGTTATGAGATGAAGGATGAATAAATGATTAAATGAATGGAAAAAGGTTGGCTGATTTTATGAAGTCCAGGAGTGAGCGATGATGAGGTCCCTGCGTCCAAGTGACGTATGAGGCAGGATTGGTTGCTGAAAGGCCAGCCATGCTCAGGTGCCGGATTCGTGTTGGCTTGAGTGCTGGGCAGTCCCACAGCAAGTGGTGGATGTCGGCCTCGACATCTTCATTGTTACAGATCGGGCATCCTGAGCGAGGATATAAGTGTTGGAAGTATGACCACGTCCTAGTTATAGCTGGTGTAAGGGCGACACCGACCCGGATCCTCCTAAGCGCAGCCTCCTCTGCACGGGTGAGACCGCGGGGAAGGGATATCGCACACGGAGGGATAAGTGCACGTGTGCGGCGCCGGAGGTGCTCCTTTCTTGACAAAAGGAGGGTAGCGTCGTCGACTTCGAGAAGCCGTGGGATTGATGCGTCTTGGTTCACAAGGTGGGTTGCAAAATCAGCTTGACTTTGGGAAGGCAGCAGATCCTGTGGGACCCACTCAATGCGTATTGATTGTGGGATGCGCGCCGCAAGCTGGTGAATGTCCTGGCAAATTTTTGGGCAGCGGCTGACACGTTGGAGCAGACATACTGCTTGAAGTGCGTCAGTGCGGATGACAACGTGGGCTGTAGGGAGCATGGTTATAGAAGTCACGGAGCAGAGTGCCTCCTGAACTGCCACAAGCTCAGCGCAGAAAGATGTAAGTGGTTCCGAAAGCTGAAGCGTAGTTGTCTGATTCAGGCTAGGTCTCCGTGGACAGTAGATTGCCGTTTTGGCTTCACAGCCTTGCAGGCTTCCATCTACGTACACTACAATGGAATCTTGAGGCAGGTTAGTATCTTGCTCTTCAAATCTCTGGCGTAGCAACGATGCAGAGTTGGCAGACGTCGGTCTGCGGATGTCAGTTGGCTTGTTGTCTCCTAACTGTATAAATTTCCAGGGAGGGAGAACTGGCGCAGGTGGCTGAAGAATAATGTGTGACGTTGCATACGCCCTCAGTGCTTGCGTGGAATGTGACAAAGTGGCCTTGAGTCTGCGAGCATCACGGCGCTGCTGCACCAGTTCATCGATGGTGTTGAGCTGCGCATTCTCCTGTAACGCTACGACCGGTGTGATTCGTGGAAGGCACGTTATGGTCCTCATAGCTTCTCGATTTACGGCTTCAAAGCGATCCCATTGTGCCCTTGTAAGATGCTGGAACTGGGCCTGATAAACAATACGGGGCTGCAGAACCGCCCTCAGTAACTGGCGTGCAACAGACGAGCCAGCGCCACCCGTTTTAGGTGCAATTCTTCTTATTAAACTTATAGTTTGAAGTGCTTGCTTTTTTGCCTGAGAGAGCCAAGCAGTCGCTGATCCTGATTGGTGAATTGTTAAGCCCATAGCTCCATTTTTGCTCCATAGCTCGAAATGTGATCCCCCAAAGCACAAAGCCTGGAGCCTGCTCTTCTTCCTCCATGGCAGAAATCCAGCTTCAGATATCATGACATAACTTGTCATGAACTTATATCAGTTAGTAGCCAACTGGATACGGGAAAAGCGCACGGATTAGATGGAATTCCTGTGTCATTATTGAAAAACAATATCGAAATTCTAGCGCCTACTTTGGTTTCTTTATTTAACAAGTGTTTATGTTTTTATGGTGCCACATACCCGATTGCATTGAAGGTAGCAAAAGTCGTCCCAGTATACAAAAATGAAGATCCAGATAACCTGAGCAATTACAGACCAATTTCTGTCTTAAGCTGCATTAACACATTTTTCGAGAAGCTGCTTGCCAAGCGTATTAAGAACTTTTTGAAGAAATATGCCATTCTAAGCACTGATCAACAGGGATTTCAGGAGTCAAGATCTACTACTACTGCAATCTTGTCTTTATTCGAACTCGTTAATGATGTACTTAACAGCAACTTTATAGCAATAGGCATGTTCTTGGGCGTAAAAAAAGCTTTTGACACTGTGGACCGCGAAATTCGCTCCAAAAAACTTTTGAAAGACTTGGCTTTAGAGGCTTGGTGTTGCAGTTTTTGAGAAGTTATTTATGCAACCGTTCCCAAAGAGTCCAAATTGATGACAATGTCTCGAACGTGCTAACGGTGTCCATGGGCATTCCTCAAGGCTCGGTTCTGGGACCTATTTTTTTTTCCCCTTTATGTAAACGACCTTCCTTTATATGCACAAAACTCACATGTCATTATGTATGCGGACGACACGGCTATGGTAGTTAGTGCCAGATCGATAGAAGATGCAGCAGTCATGCTTAATAAGGAGCTTCAGTGCATTAAAACATGGTTCCAATCTAACCGTCTATCGCTAACACTGAAAAAACAAAAAAATTACTTTCAAATCACCGCATAAGGCCGCGTGCATATCACCCTGCGGCTTGCATATTGGAGAAGATGAGTTACAGCATGTTGACACAGTATCATACTTAGGAGTGATCATGGATAAAGATTTTAATTGGCATCATCACATTGATGCCCTGTGTAAAAAGTTGTCATATTCTTGCTATACATTAGCGAAAGCATCTAAATATTGTCAGACTAATACTCTAAAGCATTATATTTCAGTTTGTTTCAATCACAGCTTGCATACTGTATCGAGGCCTGGGGCCTTACATACCCATCTTATATTGATCCTCTGGTAAGGTTGCAAAAAAGGGCTCTTAGAATGATCAACTTCGTTGCACCTAGAACTCCATCGCGGCCTTTATTTAAGCAAAATAATATCATGCCACTAACTAACCTAAGAGACTATCGCTTAGCAATTTTCGTAAACCGTGTGGTTTGCAACCCTATCATCTTTCCTTTAGTTTCATTCAAGTCCCCTCCGTCTAGTTCTCGTTCAGCCTCACATGGAAAGTACTTACTTCCAACATCTAACAATTAATATGGCCATAGATGTCTCCATTTCTGTGGTGTTAAAATTTGGAATGCTATCCCATGCTCAGTCATATCCTCACCTAATACATTTAGAGCACTTAAAATTTTTTTCCTCTATACAGAAGTGTCTCAATAAAGTGGCTATTTGCAAACTCTACCTGTGGCCTAGTATTCTGAATATGAAGTCACCTTTTTTTTTTCTCGTTTCGTTATTTTTGTCATGTAATAGATTTTTAGTTTGTGTCATGTTGTTTTGTATTGTAGTTGTTTTATTTTGCACCAGTAAATATGTATTTTGTTTTCTTCCTGAGTCGTCAGTAGACATACTTGTATCCATTTTGGGATCCACGACTAGCCTCTGGCTAAGGATCCTTCAGTGTCTGATGTAATCCCTTGTCTACTTTGAAATAAAGGAAGAAAGAAAAAAGAAAGAAAGAATAGTGAAAGCAAAATTAGTACGTGGCGAGCAAGAGAAAACTAGAGTACTGGTTGCATAAATGCATGCAGAATGGATAGTTTACACCAAACGTTGCAGAAATTGAAGTAATGTAATAACATGAAAAATAGCCTTTAATGGAAAAGGGAATTAAGATAAACAGAACAGCGTTGAGAGTAAAAGAAGGATAGCAGATGTACAGAAGGTATAAACAGTTAACCATATTAATTTTCTATGCAGGGTGGCATTCACAACTGCCTTGATACAAATTTCAGGGGATACCGGTGATCTGATTGGTCACACTTATTCCAGAAACATGTAAATTAGCGAGAACAATACGACAAGAGCTAAAATAAAATAGCTATAAATGGTATCAATGGGATGGCAGAAGCCAGAAATATTATGGGAATGAATGAACTTTTTAGCTTTCATGCAAGGTTCGGGAGCAGTTGTAATCTGTTAGGCTAAAAAATTGAACCTCTAAATGCTGCAAAGTCACTATGATATCTATTTTCTAGCACATTTGGTAGCAAACTTCTTTGATTAGAAACAAACATAGGCACTAACTGCAAAGCAAGGGAAATATGTTTTTCATCATTTCTCTGCAACACTTTTGGGTAAAAAAAAAGAGTGTGATGGAAGCCTAAATGAAGTTCTCTCTCGTCGTAAAAAAAAAAAAAAAAAGAAGAAGATTTGGGAAGCCAAGAAGTGCACACTCATGACAACAGTTGTTTTACAGGGGCTTATGGCAAGACAGCATGTGATGTTAAGTGGCTATATGTGCCATTATTGTCAAATTCTTTTATTCTTACTTTATTTATAATATATTTTGTGGTTGTAACCATGCATATATGAGTATTGTAATTTCTTCCTGGGGCCGAACTGCACTACGGTCACATCATCAAACTGTAGCAAACCAATCATTCAGCTCCACAGCTGTATAACAGCTGGTCCGGAAGACATATTGACCAGTAGGAGTGGGGCTAAGTGATAAGTTTGTGACAGCTTTTTTGATGTAATTATTGCATAATTCGGACACTGGTGTGCTGTGGGCAGTGCCTGATCACTGTGATCAGGCACTGTGATAGCTAAAAAGAAAAACAAAGAAAAGGCTAATTTTGGGCTATGACAACAGCAGATGGGCTGGTAAACCAAAAAAGAAACTTGGATTGACTGAAACGTAGCATGCAACCTTCGAACACTATCTTCACACCACTGGGAGCCTGGCTAACCCAACAGCTCGACAAGCTGGAGGTAGGCTATGGAGCCTAGACGAAGAAGCACGCCCAGCAAGCAGCCGAGCAAAGCATTTTGGAAGCACAGACAAGGGCGCCGGACAGCTCTAAGGCTGAAAAACAAAAGAACTTGAGAAATCCCCAACGAGCGGTGTAAAATGCGGTTGCTCACGAGATTTCAATGTTCATAGCTCTCGCGTTTGGGAGATGGGATGGCAGAAAGTGCCAGCAATATCAGATGACTAGTTTGTTTTCTCGGGCAGTTGTGTCGGGCAGACTGAGAGCAAGAACATATGTGAAGATGCAGGTACCTTGAAGCCTGGTCAAGCTCTAGCGATGATGGTAGGACTACTGCACTTGCTTTCCTCTTGCCTGATATCTGCCCCACTCGTAACCACGTTGTGTGAGCTGTGGGAGAGGTGGTGATAGCCGCTACTGCTGCTGCTGCTGCTGCTGTTTCATATCAGCACCATCACAAAATGTTACTCTGCGTTTTTGTCTTTGAGTAATGAGGGTTTTCTGTAAACATTTCATGATGATTCACCTACATATATTCCTTATTTGGGTTTGCATTCTGCATTGCACTTTTGGGTCTTTATGCAGAACCTGCATATAACCAAAACCCAGATGTAGTTAAAAATTGCTGATGTTTCTCAGTTTTGTTATAACTAGGTTTTAGCACTACTGTGGTGGCACAGTGTTTTAGGGTGCTCGATTACCATGCCCCACAAACCTCGACTACCCCGCGCTTGACTACCCCACAAACCAAACCAAACCATAACCAGGTTTATCTATGTGTTCTTTCAATGTAATAATTTTGCGTTAGGACCAAAAATTGCTTTGAAAGCTGTTCTGTGTTCTTTATCCATTTGATTTGATTGCTTTTTCTAATATATATCAATGATTTGCCTAACTGCATCTCGTCCAGAAAAGAGTGCTTGCTGATGACTCTGTTATTTATCATAAAATTACTACTGAAACTGACCAACAAGCTTTGCAATCAGACCTAAACACGATTAATATGTGGTGTTCTTACTGGCAAGTGACCCTAAATCATACAAAAACTAAGTTTATGTCATATACGCGTTCCTCTTTCCGCATTCCAACCTCATACCTTATAGATAACAATATTGTCAAGCTTACTACCACATACAAATACCTAGGAGTAAATTTTCAAACGGATCTAACATGGCATCATCACATCAACGTTACTTTTACAACTGCTAATCGCTCACTTGGAATCATGAAACACAGACTAAGGCAAGCACCCTCACACTTAAAAAAACTCGCATACACCACCTTAATTAGACCTAAAATTGAATATGCATGTGCAATCTGGGACCTGAACCAGGTTTACATCATACATAACATTGAATCCCTGTAAAGCTGTTCACATAATTTTTTTGGACTATTCCCCGTACACCAGCGTTACATTTTTAAAAATCGTGCCAAATTAGATCCACTATCACTACGATGAAAACACGCTCGCCTAGCTCTGTCTTATAAGCTCTATCACCACTACGTTTTGCATGACTTCTTTCAGCCACCTGGCCTCATTTTCCCTCGCCATGATCATCCCTACAAAGTCAATCGCCCGTTGTGCCATTCATCGTTTTATGCACAATCATTTATACTAAAACCATAAGTGACTGGAATAACCTACCATCAGGTATTGCTACCCAGACAAAATTCACAAAATGCTGCATACTCACATCACAATGTGACCTCCCTGTACACTACTGTATTTTTTATAGAGTTAATAATCCTTCTTTTGTATTCCTTTGAATACCACTACCTTCTTTCAGATCTTTTGTATTCTTAATCTGTGCTGTAAATGGTTTGCATATTTATAAATAAATAAATAAATAAATAAATAAATAAATAAATAAATAAATAAATAAATAAATAAATAAATAAATAAATAAATAAATAAATAAATAAACGTGTAAGGCTCACCAATGGGTAAGGTTAAAAATGCCAAACATATTTTAAATACTTTTTTTACTCCAAAAAATGCAAGCCGGCGTGCAATGAGTTGAGTGGGGAGAGGAGGAGCATCAGTTTCGATCGACGACATGTTGAACCGTACAGGTGCACTTAAAATAAAACATTGTCAGAATATAGCAGCACATAAAACATATACATTTTAAAAGCACACAGATTACTAGAGACTAGGGATGCCTATGAGCAAAAGGTAAAAACATAATGAACGGTTAGTCTAAAAATCCTGTTAATAGCAGCATGCAAAAAAGGGGTTCATGGAAGCACCATTATGCATTTAAAAATTATGGAGAACAAGTAGCGCACATATGTACCACTGTCCTGAAATGAATGAACCCTTTCCAGTTATCTGTCGGGCATCGTTCGAGAATGGAAAAGTGTGTGTGGCACACCCTTTGCTATGACAGTCCCTATCTTCTCAAGGAGCTAGGGAGAATGCTGATTGGTGCTGTAGTCAGTGGGGAACCTGACCACAAAGGCTTGCAGGGCCTCTGAAACGGTACTTGCGGTAATATTCTAATGCAAGAAATGCATAGAGCTGGTTTTAGGAATAATTTTAAAAAGTGCTCCAGGTGGCCACTCGCAGCCAATCAGTGCGGCACTTCTTTGTGTGCTCCCTCCCCGATAACATCATTGGGGCTTGCTGGGTGCACCCACTGATTCGGTGCTCCCAAGTTGTGAGGAGGATGGGATGCGTTGGGACACCGGTACATTTTGCTTTCTTCATTTTTTCTTTTGCGCTGGCATGGTAACGAGTTGAGAGGGAGACGAGGAGCACCATTTTAGATCGCCGATATGTTTGCTGCTAACGAAGCTGGCTTAAAAATTTTCGCTTTGTGGAGAGGATTTATGGAATGCCTATTTTTCCTGTGTGTTGTTTAAGTTTTAGTAAATAGCTTATTATGGGCTCTTGGGCAATTTCGACATTTCTTCTGCCTCCTCATATCTTGATGAAAAATTCATGATGCGTTGTATGCAGTTTTCTGGTCCTTTGTGCCGAATTTCACAGGAAGGTGGCATTTCATTGCAGTGGAAATGAATTTCAAATTCCCATTTTATGGCCTCAATTGGGGGGTTTTCTATGGGCAGTGTGTGTGATTTCACCGGATGCTTGGCTGTCAGTACTGATAATGTGAATGCTTGGGCGAGTTGGTGTTCTATAGTTCTTGATACAGAGCAACGGATGCGACATTAGAAGAGGACACAAAACACACACCGGCGCTGACTTACAACTGACAGGTTGAGTGCAGAAGCCCACATTTTTCTAGGCAAGCTACACATCAACCAAAAGCAACAAGAGAATATATGAAAAAGAAAAAACACTCAAAGAAGCTTATCGTCGATAACGTTTCACCTGCTAGCAGAAAGAAACCCGATTTCTTTGTCGGATTAAAGAAGCGGTGGTGCGCTGACGTATGAGTCCTTGCTAGATATGATGTTAAAAGCCCCAATCACCTCTCTTATCAGCTCGTTTGTGATGACAGATGACTTCACATTCGAATTCCGGATGACAATGGGAAAATTTTCTGCAATGAGCCGCTAAGTGGCCTTTAACACCATTTCTTGCATCATTATGTTCACACAGCCAGTCATTTAGACACCTGCCTGTTTGCCCAATGTACATTTTGCTGCACTTGAAGGGAATGGTATAAAACAGTTTCTTATCATATGGAGCGAAACAGTTTCTATAATCCTTATTACAGATATCTATTGTTTCTTGTTGAGGGTTATTGCGATTGCAAATCGTGGATAGCTTCTCTGGAGCGGAAATGACTGCTTTCACTTCTGCGCAGCCCATGATCTTCTTGAGGTTATGTGAGCAAGTGTAGCAATATGGAATAACGGCAACTTTTTGTGTTTTTTTTCCTTTGAATAATTGTTTACTGCTTAGCCTCACCATTTTGACCGATGTTGATTTTTGTCTGTTTGTGAATTTTTATTTTTTTCGTTACTTTGTTAACCTATCTCACTGTTTTTCAAAGCTAGATTACATGGAAATCGGGAAATATTCAGGAAATCCTGCCCACACAGCATGCAGTTGAAATTGAGAAGATTCATAAGAAAGTCTTTTTAAATTTGCAGGTATAGAAATGGGCATCAGAGGCCTCCAGACATTTTTGGAGAAAAGTGTTCATGGTGGGTGCACCACTGTGGACATCATCGATGAAGCAAGAAAGCATCGCAGAATGTGTCCTGCAGGCACTAAACCAACTATTGTGGTTGATGGTTTGAGCCTGATAACGTGGATATACAAGCAGACTCGTAATTTTATATTCGGAGGCCCATGGAAGGAAATGGCAAGGGTTGTGGTAAGCTCCTTAACTGTGATATGAGCAACCTGAGTGCATGCTTCCTGCGTGGCTTTTACTGAATAGTATTGAGGGCTGACAAGTGTAGAATCAGTGTTCTCGGAAGCAAAGTTCTGAGAAGCAGTGTTTTTGAAGTGTAACAGGTTTCCTGCATTCATTTATTTACTTATGGGTGTGTGAGGAACGGTAATCAAGGTCCCATGGCCATTTTTTTTATCAATGAAATTTTTTATATGCAATTGTCTTCGTTTTGCAAGATATGCTGTAGTTTTCTCTGAAAAAAAAATTGTATATCACAAGAATTGGGAGACATTTTTTTTTGTTATTTCATAAAGTTGCAGGTTTGGAGCTCTGCTGCAAGCACGCTGAAATGTTTTCGCATATAAGTATTTGGTTACTAAATATATGCAACTTGTTCTCTTAGAAATGCCATAAGGAACGTCCTTTATGGCCACAGTTCAATTGCGAAGAAATTCCAAACTTTGCTGGAAGAGCTATGCACTTCAGACAAATAAACCTTCAGCTCTACCTCCCGGCGCATTGCACTGAAGTCTTGCCACTCAGTATTTTTTTTTTTATTTTACATGTCATGCTCTTCATTTGAGGCAAAATTTGTACCTCTAGATTAGCTAATCCTTTTCTGCACACAGCTTCAAAATCTGCCAAAATTCTAAAGCATGAAACGATTGACAACTTTGATTAAAAAAAATCTTCAAATTTTTGTAGAATCTCTCTCAACAATCTTCAGCGCTTCATAAATATAAACCACTAACAAAGTGTTTCATTATATTGTTTAAAATATATAAAGGTAAATATAAACCTGGACGTTTTTATTCTAGATTGTTTAAGGTTGCCTCTTAGAAGTAGAAACAGAACTGTTTTTTATTACTGACCCACGTTGGTACATTTTACATGGCACAGGCCATGCCTGCAATCTTTAAGCTGGTTTTGTCCTATGATATGAAATTTAATGCTCATAGTCTTCGCATACAAGTCTGATAATGTCACCTGAAATTAGGCTTTTGTGCAGGCAGACTGTTGTATTGCGGTGGTGCAGTGGTTAAGATGCCAGACTACTGTGGCAGAGTACTCGGGCTCGAACCCGATTGCAGGTGCCAGTGGCTGCATTTCGATGGAGGCGAAACGAAGAGGTGTCCGTGTGCTGTGCGATGTCAGTGCACGTTAAAGATCCCCAGGTGGTCAAAATTTAATTACTCTATAGTTCTCCACTACGATTTCTCTCTCCACTTTCACTCCCGCCTTCCTTTCTTCCTTTCCTTATGGTGTGGTTCAGGCGTCCACAGAAAAAAAATGTGACGATACTGTGCCTTTCCTTTCCTGTAATACAGTATGTTAAATCTCGTTACAAGAGACACTGTTACAAGAGACACTCGGTTATAAGAGACATTTGAAAATGGTTTGGTTGGTTTTCTTATGTCTGCCATGTTAACAACATTGCATAAAAGAGACATGGTTACAAGAGACACTTGGTTACTAAGGACAACTTTTTCAGGTCCCTGGAGTAAATTCTTCACTATTTAGAAGAGACACAACCCAGGTGTGCTTATGCAATGCATCTGGAACGTACCAACTCGTACATGATGCACTTCAGATTCCCTTAGCTAAATTATGTTTCACATCAGTGTCCTTTTTGTTGTGTATATCAGGAACTGAGGAGTGCTTTCCCATGATTGGAAAGTCAAAACGGCATCACATTACTTTTACCTACGAAGCAAATTAAAATGCATGAATGACATCCAGCATTTTTAATTCCTCACTGTTGAAATTTGATCACAAGATGAAAGCTTAGAATCCTGATGCCTTTCTCTTTGTGAATTATCTGAGGGTGACGAGCATGTTAGAGTGCCTCAAAGGTATCACAGCAGCAGGAAGGCTTGCAAAGTTAAGTGCTTTACCTCCAGAATTTGGGAAAGAATACACTTTGCACTCACAAAAATACATACTAGTATGAATATCTTCTTTAAACTTTCCTGAACAATTTACTGTTAATGCGTGTGAATGCATTTATATATGCTAATGTGCAGTGAACTGATCAACACAGTGCTTTTAGAATTTTTGGTTACAAGAGACCTTGCTTGCAAGAGACATGTTTTTCGGGTCCCTTGAATGTCTCTTGTAATGAGGTTTTACTGTATTTATAGTGCATACAGGCAAGCACAGGAAAGAATGAAGTTGACAGGACAGAGTGCAATCCCTTAATGAGCTGTTCTCATGACAGGAAAGAGCCATGCTTGGCAGTAGCTACGTGATGCCTGCTACAATCCTATATTTCACAGTGCCTTGCACGTTGCCGCTGCGCAGAGACTTCATCCTTTCTGCTCCCTTCTTTCAATAGCAAGCTACTTCTTTTCTGAACACCTGGAAGTTCTGTTTGAGGTAGGATCTTCGATCTAGTCGGCGCATACATAGGGGGAGCACAGATGCTCTTCGTTGTTATGTTTTGCAGTTGGTTTTTCGGTTTATATGGATGGATAGTAGGTGCGTTTTTTGTTGCCTTGCGTTTCTTTTTTTTTTTTTTTTTTTTTTTTTTCGGGTTAGAAACTTTTTTAATAAGAAAGCTTGACATTTTGGCTCGCACGTGCCGCTGCCATAGAGGTGTAAACCATCAAGAAATTTTGAAACCTCTTAAACATTATGTCTTTTATAAACCTTTTTTCATATATCTGAAATTTGGGAAATGATAATGCACAGTTACATTCAGTACATATATTTTGTTACCCAGGAACATGCATAGAAATATATTATTCTGCCAGAACTATCATGGTACAAAGCAGTTTGAGGAAATGATAGTGATATATTGCATATGCAGTATAGTTTATGAAAAGCATTGGATGAGTGTTTAGGTGAGGAAATGCTTTCTTGCACACTTTTCCCAACGTTGAGGTTCGAGAGCATTTCAACAAATTTGCACGCCCTCTCCTGCAAGCTCATTAAGGAGCTTGTATGCACATTACTGAACTGCGACCAGCTCCTTTCACATGACTACTAAGGGGGGCATACTTGGAGTAACCTGCTTGAGGTAGATATTGACAGATCGTTAGGAATACCTTGTCATTGTGCAGATGTCTCCAGATGCTTAGCAGACTACTAGTCAAGAGAATTTACAGTAAATTTCAGTGTGTAGTGAGGTGACACTGTGCTAAAAATTGGAACTTGGTGTTTTTTTTTTTTTTTAGAGGCAAAGAAACTTTTTCTTCCTATATTTTTCAAGTTTTTTTTTTTTTCACAAACTTGCATCTAACGTTCTACCAAAACAGCCTAAGTGTCAACAGTGTGTAGCTTGTGAAGCAAGAGATCTTTGTTATGTTTCCTTTGAAACTCCATGTTTATTTCTGAAAAAGCAGCATTGAGCCCTTTCATGGGCCTCCTTTCAAGGTGCATCTTGTGGACATCGCCCCTTGTATACCAAGATAACTTATGCAAGTGATGGGACTCTCGCTCACTTCAATAACAAATGTCGGATTCGTAAACTACAGTACATTGCATCTCAAGAAAAATGGTTGTTTACAGTTTCAGGGTATGGAACAATGCTTGCAATGGCTTTGGTTGCCTAGGGGAACACCAACACAGCACAACTTCCAAAAACCTGCATGCGAGGCCGCTAAGACTGCCAGCGGCTTTGCAGTGCAGTTGAAGGAAATGCTTAAGGATATCAGCATTCTGGAGCTCCTACAGAACAAGCTTGCACAGTTTTGCGAGAGAGAGGAGGAAGGGTGCGAAATGGCAAGGAAAATGCCTGCTGTCAAGAGTGTTCACATGTGGAAATGTGTTCAGTAAAAGTAAGGTGTTCAAATACAGACATCAACAGTCTGTTCCTTGATGATCACTGAAATGTAGTCTGGAGATGATGTCTTAATTTCCTCGTGGTGCAGCATTATCAATAAAATTCCTCTAAATTCCTCTTTCAGAACACAAAACAGTTTCTCTGTTTACAGGCACAGTCCCCTGTGGAATGACAGAACCTCGAGGTCCTAGAGTGAGCAAAAGTAAGAGATCTCCCCTTGGAGTTCCAAGCCACGCCGCACTGCATCTTGAGGTGGCACCCCGAGGAAGTGTGACGCAGTTTGAAACTTGAAGAGGCAGTTTCCTTCTTTTGCCTACCATAGTACATAAGTGCAAATTAAGAAAACTTTCAAAACATATTAATGCTAATTTTTGTAATAGTTAAAAAATGATATATATTGTTACCGGGAAACGCGGGACCAAAGTGTGCTCACTGACAAAGACGACGATCGAGGAACGCGGGCACGACGAAGCGTTGAAAAAGAGAACGACGCTGAGAGAGTAGATTCTGCACGGCTACCGAAGTCTTAGCATCGAGTTCAGCCCATTGCAGTGCCGTCACATTAAGTACATCCCCGTAACAATATGTTTAACAAATCGATTAAATACTAATGCACCTCCCCATGAAGAAGTTATGAGGAAAAAAAAAAGTTATATCGTCGTCGGCCTTTTCTGAAGAGATGACGTGAAGGTGCAAGTTTATTCCATTTTAAGCTTTTATGAACTCTGCCAACAAGCAAGGCTTAAAATAAAAAGCATTAAGAAGGCTTTGGATATTGCATGAGATAAAATGTAACCACATCCAGTTCAAAAACATATTGACTGGCTAGTTGGTTTTGCATACTGGAGATTGCAGGGCTGTAGTAACATGGATGAGACGAGAAGAACGCAAACACAAGCACTTATGTTTGCATTCTTGTCTCGTCCATGTTAGTACTGTGCTGCAATCTTCAGCATACATTCAATTTATACTAAATTAACTATCTGATGGTTTCTCCTTCCGAGAGGCAGCCTTAAGCAATTGCATCGAATAAAAATATGCTCATTATTGCATTTATTTTAGTAATCTTAGACAATATAATGCAACATTGTTTTAGGACCTTATATTTATGAATTACTAGAAATTGGTGAGGGAGCTCTTAATAAAAATTGAATATTATTTATTTAATTCAAATCAAAGTTGTTCATGGCTTGATGTTTTAAATTTTGGTGGATTTTGAATCGTAGAGAAAAACCTTCCTAATATAGAGCTACAAATTTTGCCTGAAAGGAAAATCGTGAACCGCAAAGTACAGAAAGACTGTGTGGCCAGACCTTAGTGCATCGTGCCAGAATGTAGGGCTGAAAATTGGCTTTTTTGCAGCGTGTAGCTCCTGGATTAAGGGTTGTGATTTTTTCTTTAAAAAGCTGCGGCAACAAAAAACTTTTTCTTTTATAGCATTTCTAAGAGAAAAATTGCATAAATTTAATGAGTAAATACTGATGTGCAACAAAATCTTAGTGTTCATGCAGCAGGGTTCAAAACTTGCAACTATACGAAATGTCGAAAAACGGTATTCTCTGCTGAAAATGACGCCATGGGTAGCGTAAGAGGGTTATCACGCAGCTCCCATCCCCCCCTTAAGACCACTTTTTTACGTAACACTCGCAGTACCATAGTATGTTCCACGTCAGCCGCCATGGGGGGTGTGAAGATAGTGAGCACCCTCAAGGATAGATTACACACAACATAAATACATAAGAAAGAAGATTGAGCAGCTGTCATTGTAGCTCAGTGGTTAGAATATCGGACGCGAAATTCGGAAGTTGTGGGTTTAGATCTCACTGGCGGCATGTGGTTGTTTTTTCTTCTACTTTGTAATGTATTATCTCCATACGCACATGGACATGTAGTAGCATCAAGTTATATTAATGATTAAATTCATCATTAGTAGAAACAGCTGAATAAGAAGATGGTGGTCATGGCTGAGCCCTTTGATAGTGCATATTATCATTAATGTAATTTGATATTTGTTCTGCTGCTATTCTTTTAATACTGTAACATTTATCGGAAGCAAAAACATAGAGATATTCATAAAACAATGAAAATACTAAGAGAAAAGACAAACGGGCATTATTGAGCTGTAGTTTAAAAACATAGGTATTAGTAGGCCACAAAAATTTGTGAAAAAAAAATAACAGTGAAGGTGTGTATCGGAAAGGATAAAAATGGTGATGTTCATGTTTAGTTTGTGCCATCATGAGTGTGTTTTGCTGGAAATCCAAGATTGATGGAGAAACTTGCTGATGTTACTGATGTTAATGTGCCCATCCGGGAATGCTGAAGCTAACTGGATTTATGCATTTTTGTTTAGACCTTTTCAGCGGTAATACCTGTGTATTAATTTGCTGTGTGTGCACGTGAATGTGCGCTTGCATGATAAGGTGTTTTACTTTATGTGTTGTTTAAAATGGTACATGACGGTAGAAAGTGTGGTTGCGACTATTAGATGACTGAAAGGCTGTCTCTCATTATGCTGTCTTCTTTTCTTTTAATTTTCAGAGGGATTTTACACAAGCGTTTCAAGAACAATCCATTGAGTTGGTTTTTTTTTTTGATGGTTATGTGTGTGACTCGAAAGTTGAGGAGTGGCGCATGCGACGCCAGAGACGTTTGGGTGACATTCAAGAAACATTTCAGAGATTGCGATCTGGAACATGGACAGGGAGTAATGCAAATGATTACAGCTGCCCCAATGGAACAGCATACACACTGTGGCTTGCTGTCAAGAGCCTAACGACATGCAAAGTATGCTGGCCAGTTAGTAGTTTGGGTTTGGGGTTTGGTTTGAGTGCCAATGAATGTTTACCAACAGTTACTTGTGCCCTGTTTCAGGTATTCTTTGCAATCGAAGAGTGTGACTTAGAGGCTGCCCGATATGCTGAGTGGCATCCAGAGTGTTTTGGTTTGCTTAGCCAAGACACAGATTTCGTGATTTTCAATATGAGAGTATTATACCTCTCTACTTTGAATTTGGACATATATAATCTTAGAACCCGGGCATATCATTCTACAGCCTTGGCATATCACCTGGGTCTGGATCCTGAACAGCTTGCTCTTTTTGCATGCCTTTCGGGCAATGATACTGTGAGAAGAGACCAGGATCTGTGCCACTTCCATGACTCGATTGGTATGTATTTCTATGCCCACATTTCA
This sequence comes from Amblyomma maculatum, assembly GCF_055883805.1. Classification (NCBI taxonomy): domain Eukaryota; kingdom Metazoa; phylum Arthropoda; class Arachnida; order Ixodida; family Ixodidae; genus Amblyomma; species Amblyomma maculatum. The sequence continues at coordinate 209,864,258 of NC_139344.1, forward strand.
TGACATTGTAGTCTTTTAGTGCACTTATTTTAAACGAAAAGATAGCAGTGTCTCGAGGAAAGACTCAATCAAGTAATAGTTTGTGCCTACCAATGCGTAGAATATATGTGAAATTAGGTATGCCAGGTGTTACATCTTAGTTTGTGAACTTCATATATGATCAAGCCACTTGCACCGTCAGTGACTGTGGGTTTGAAATAGGTACTTCCTTTGATGAAAAGTTCTTGGTTATGTTGCCTGCTGTGTCCAAGATGACGGATGCAAACTACTGAATGAGTTCTTACGTGTTTTTGGAAATGTCTGTAAACATTACCACCAGATTCTCCATGACATCAAATTATTAATCAGTGCTTAAAATTAATTAGAGGAATGCCATTGTAGTGTTCAGGCCTTTATTGTGACATGAGCTCCAAAACAGTATTTTCTGTTAGTTATCAGCAGGTATGAAAGTTTAACTACATACATATATTGCCTGTCATTTGAGGAGACTGAAGGCATGAAACAACCGTCCCAATGTATGCTTATTGGTGAGGGTATGCCATCACTGCAGATGATGTCTGTGAAGATAGATCTGCGTCATCAATGCAGATGATGTCATTCTTTCACTTGATTGATGTTGTGCAGCTGCGTTTTGCTTTTTTTCACAACATTTAGTTAAACGCAGCAATCAAGGGAGCTTAAATGTGGGAAATTGGCAAGTGGCAAGCGGCAAGCTGGACAAATAATTATGGAAATTTTTGGCTGGCCAGCCATTCTCAGTGTAGCAGGTAGCAGAGCTATGACCTCCTAAGGGCTACTTCTTGTTGTTCGAGGTTTTATTAGTGTTTATTTTCTTGATAATGTCCTTTGAATGGGCTGCGTGATGCTACCGTCATTCAGCACAGTCATTAGATGCATGTCATATGATGCAAACTATCTGCTTGTCCATAAGGACTCTGTTGGGGTTGATAGCCAAGGAAACAAATATAGTGTAGGTTTTCTTCTTTGTGCCAGATTGGAAGCAACCATATGAAAACTGGTGTTTTAGATCAGTCTCACATTGGTGCGGCCAGGAGTGAGCAGAGTCGGCTTGCAGGCTGATGTACAGCCTTTGTCAAATGTTTAGAGTCCAGGGGGTCTGCTTCTGAGCCGTGTAGTGGTGCTGATGTAGCATTAGGAGAGATCGTTCCAGTTGGAAAGGGTTAGACAAAAAAGTTCTTACCATCAACAGATTTGGAACATTGGAAATGCATTATAAGCCCATGCCCCCTTGCGCTCTACACTTTTGACTAAGACTGTACGTGTACATAAGGAGAGAGAGAGAGTATGTAAGCCATGCACAAGGAGAGCAGCGGTGTACTGGGATACAGCAGTGTTTATTTTCTTGGTAATGTCCCTTGAATAGGCTGCATGATGCTACTGGCATTCCTTACAGTCATTAGATGCATGTCACATGGCATAAATGGTCTGCTTGTCTATAGGGACTCCGTTGGGGTTGGTAGCCAAAGAGGTAGATATAGCGTAGCTTTTCATTTCTTTGTGCCAGACTGCAAGCAGTCATGTGTTATTAATTAATAATGATAATTATTACTATTAAAATAGTTGATGCCCTACTCACTTTGATGTAGCTTCTCTGTTTGTGTGCCTTCTATGTATTCCCCTGCAGAAGCACTGCATGGTAATGCAGTGCTTCTGAAGCTAGTCAAAAACAAATGTTTTCAGTACTTTGTGCATTTTTGCCCAGGGCTGATTTCCATGACATGTCCAGTAAAACCTTGTTATAGGCAACATAAAAAATCTTGATATAGTTCAAATAGCCAAAATTCGTAATATGAGATTTGATCAAAACAGGCATACATGAGGACTGCGGTTTAGCCAGTGAAGGGTGTGCCAACTCCGTGTTAGTTATATTGAGGTTGTACTGTTAACTTTTGTAGTTTCTATGAAGTGAGTTTAAACATAATAAGTGAATGGGTTTCATTTTAGGCCAAACATTTATTGGACCAACGGAACAAATAGCCAGTAGCACTGAAAAGTAAAGACAGAAGGCTGACCTAGCAACTGAAGGGTCACTGCGGAGTGACAAGTATGCATAGAATATTCGGAAAAGTTATGAATTATGCAAAACATTAGACATGCCAACAAGCATGGCGATGTGGCGTATAGTTTTTACTTGGGCTAACATAATTGCAAAGTGTGAAGTAAGAAGGAAGTGCTTTTGTTGTTTTTTAGGTTTTCCGGGATACCAGCGTGTCGTGTTTCCTCGGCTATTTCAAAAAATAGCCAGCGTTATTCGACAGTTTGGTTGGGGCCCTGTTCCCGACCTTTCTGTATCAAGATACACACAGGTCAGCTTGGACCTCTTGCTGAGAGGCGTACGAGGCTACAGTCTTATGATAGAAGGCTGCTGTTTGGAGCTCCCATCTGGTATTGACCGTGTCAGCTGGCATTTGGCTTTTCGTTCATACCGGGAAGCCACTATTTTTCCTGCTCTCCTTCAAATATTACATTCAAAGGAATTATACCTCGGCGAGACGATGGAGGACGCAGTGTAAGTATCTTAGTGCGGCACAGTGGGGCGAGCACGCTTTAGTCAATGAACGTGATGACAATGAGAAATAGAGGCAAAAGCAGTTGCAGGCCTGTGCATTGAGCCACGTGAAGGTGCCCACAGAAGTTTTTGGAGTACAGCAGCCACAAAATGCCTTAATGTTTGGCTGTCTGAGTGTGCAACCACATACTGGAGAGTGAGATCTTCCAGTTTTTGGTTGCACTTTGAGGCAATGAGACACTTCTTTGGCCACTTACACAGGTGTTAAGGAATGACCCAGAAACTTGTGATCTTGAACAATGTACAGCGTTGGCTGGCTGTGCAAGTTGAAACTTAATGACTTGCTTTTATTTACCTTGTAAATGTACCTGACATAGCAGTTCAAGGCCGGCATATGCAGCGTAAACTTTATCACTGGTGAAACTGCATTAGTTGAAAGTGCCTTATTACATAGTGGACATAAAAAATTTCGTGTGAAATTTAATATTTCACCATCTGGGGTGTACATCCATTCAAGGTGTATTCCAATATAAATGGGCTTGGTATTACATCATGAATTTTTTTTTTTTCAACAAAATTTTAGTGCATCACTTTAATTTTGCAATAAATGGCTTTGGTTTACTGTAGCAATTACATGTCACAAGTGATGGAGAGCAGCAATTTGCAGATTTTGTTGGTTTCACAACCTTCTGAGTAAAAAATTTACAAACATGAAGCCATTATAAGGCGAGTGTTAGCATTTTTATAATGGTCAACATTGGCAAGAACATATTTGGGACATGCCCTGTAGATAACTGCACTTCATGTTGCACTTAGCCTGCAGCATGGCTAAAGAGGAAGATGACCTTGATAAAATATGTGGGCATGTGTGAAAGCGCCCATGGAAGTTTGCAGCTATTACTTGCCTTACATGGGTCTTGTTCCCAGGAGGCTGCACATAAGTGCAATGTATTAAAAGCGTCTTTGGCACATGCCCGAAAGACAGCTACACTCTGTATGCCTGTATGTGTTGGCTCCATCTATGCCAAAAGTGCCTGACTGCCTTGACATAGCAAGTATCTTCAGCCATGGAAATTTACAAGTATTGTAGTTTGCAAAGCCTATGATGTGTTTCATGCTTTGTAGGCAACAGCATGCGAGCTGCTTAAGTAATGCACTCTCAATAGCACACTTCACCATGTAGCTCTCCTACTTCTTGAGGTCCAAAAAAGGTTTTGGTTGAAGGCATGGAGCAGTATAAAATGACATGCTAGGCACTGCACATTGCCACTGCAGATACTACTTGTTTTGTCAAGGCAATAAGGCCTTCGTGTGATTTCAAGAGTATTGCATGCTGTGTGTGAGATGGAGTATGGCATTTACTGATTATATCTTGTCTTTTGTGATCCACAACGCTTTCCTTTTCTGATGACTGGAGCTCAGTATTTTCTCATGTGTTGCTAAATGAAGAAAGAAAATAGTCAAAACCTTTTCACAAATTAGGATACCTAAATTGGACAGAGTTTAGTGCTTGCAATCTTGAAAAGACACTGAGGTGGATTCCACATAAGGATGTATGTTGCTGCATAAGCTGTATAAGGCACTATTGACTATTCAATAGTGCTGCAGGGCTGTGGCGTGTCTGTAAGCTGAGAATTAATGAAAACTTCAGCTGATGCAATTGGCACATGGGGAGACTATGCGCTGAATAAAATTCATAATATGTTTTGGTGCTCTTTGGCCAAAAAGGTGCCCTTGCACCGTAAAGGCCCATCATCACCACCATCAGTCATAGTTTATGTTAGTTTTGTCTAATGGCCCATGCTGGTAGGTAAACCATCTCCATTTCAAGCTAAATACAACTTTGTCACAGCTAATGGCATATAGCATCGGCAAAGCCTTTTACGATAATGTAAGGGATGGCTAAATTTTTAAAGTATTGCTAGAAGTTTTTCACTCTTTTTGTATAGAACTTTAGTTTATGGGCCTTGCTCTTTTTTTTTAGAATTTGGGCAGTAAAGATTGGGTGATATTTTTTGAGCTCGAACTCTGGTACAAATTGGGCTGTTGAGCAAAAAGTTTTATAATTTTTTTGAGGTTTTTTTTTCATTAGAAGTTTCTTTATAAGTCCTTTTGCTACAAGGAAATATTTTAATATAAGCACTCTTTTTGTCTGAGACATAAAATGGCTTATTGTTTGCAGATTATTTCAGCAGCAACATTGAATAGCAGCTTCATAAAACCAGGTTTTTCTTGTTTATTGTAATTACCTCATTGCATACTTTACCAATCTCCTATACTGTACTTCTACATCTATGCAAGACCTGTTTGCCTTGTAGACTGTGCAGGATGTTGAAGCAGGATGTTACTGCTTGATAAAAGGTACCAATACGAAATCTGGTCGGTAGGTGTGCTGGGCCTCTCGCTTCCAAAACGTACCATTATCCTCAAATTAACCCATGTTGTGAATGCAAGTTTCGAAATAAGTCTTAAGATCACCAATTCAGCAAAAGCACTTCTCCGGAATAAGAGCATATCTCGTAATTTTCATACGGCGTCTTCAGCTTTGTCCAATGGAAAGCCTACATTCTCCTGAAGGTGCATTTTAAGGTAGGAATTTGATTTAATCTTTTTGTTTAAAAGGCAATGTTTGGATAAAACCTGGTTTCATCCAGGAACCAAGGGCCCTACCATTACGGCCTAGTAATGCAGATTGTTTCAGGGAAGACATTAATTTTAACAGATAGTGGGTTCAAGGCGAAAAACAATATTTGCAGGAACAATCTCTCTGCCATGACAGGCGCAGTGTGCTTCAAAACTCCTCTAATCATCCAGATAATTAACTAAACCTCACTAATTAACTTTTTCATTACCACACCTGGGTGGTTAGCCCTAGTGTGGAGTTGGAATCTGCCGACAAGCTGATGCCAAATCAGTTTTTGAAATGAAGAAATGCAATGCTTTTTCTTTACGAAACCAAAACAGAGCATGGCATGGCACGATAGCGTTAATGGCTCCCATCTATGGCTCGCTCCCCTTTGCGGATCCTCGGTCGCTTAAGTGTAGTTTGTTGCTCACTTGAAAACTAATCTCTTAATTTATGCCTCTGTTATTTCACGCATGCTCTCTAGCTTACCATCTAGCAGCCATCTTTTTCTGAAGGCTGTCTTGTGTTGTTTGGTCAGGCTGCACCACGTGCATATTTTCTAGAGGAGATTATGGGGAGGTGTAAGCGCACTCTGCCTGGTGAGGAGGTGGAGAAGTGCTCGAGTGCCAGCAGTAGGCCTGCCTGAACAGTGTGTAGCCAACCCAGTGGACAGCCCTTGTGCTTGTTACATGGCTCCTCTGAGAGCACGTTCATTGTGCAGGCATTATGCTTGTCAGTTTTGCAACTGCTTGGCTTTCTAGCTGACGATGCAGTTAAACCGGTTCCTTTGTGTGCCAAGCCTGTTGCATGTGAAACGTTTGAAAGAGGGTGCTTATTAATTTTTATTGGTGCATGATCTGGTGTGATTGATGAAAAATATGAATTGTTAGCTTTGTACTTGGAGGCGATAAGGCGTGTATTTTTGGAACTAGCCTACTTATGCCTTTTTTACTGTTTCAGAAGTCCAAGCGTACCGCCAGCATATGCATGTTTTCGGCCGGTGAGAAGCAGGATGTATTGGGTGCTCTTTGGCGGCAGTGAGAATGAAGTTGTCACAGAGCACATTGCGTACCCCGGAAGTGATGAAATTCGAGATGAGGATGTTGTGTCTACATCAATTCTTTTCAATGGTGAGACTGGTGGTTGTGTGCTCACTCGATAGAGTAAAAGTGAGCCGGGAAACTAATTTCTCGTTAGGTGATGGATGTTTACATGTTAGAGTGCCACTGTAGGCTTTAAGTGAGCCTGGAAACTAATTTTGTCATTAGGTGATGGATGTTTACATGTTAGAGTGCCACTGTAGGCTTTAAGGCATACAGTGGCACTCTGACATTAGTGAACAGCTTCACATTAATTTTGATATCCTGGCGATAATACACCAGATGTCATAGCCACTGAACCAGCATGGCAAGTACCTCTGCTACTAGGTGTGAGTAACATACAAGTGTAATGAATTAGCAGGCACCTTGGGCTAAACAAAGATCATTCCTGCTATACTGCATGTAACCTCCATATAATTAGTGGTGGGAATGCTGTGCCAATTGGACTGACATGCACCGTTGCATTAAACCTGCTGCATGCTGCTACAAATTGGTTCTTTCCTTTCTTACTGAAATTTCTCCAGTGCTGTGTGAAAATGGTATTCCAGCAACGTATCGAGTTGCAGTGAGAGTCGGGTGGCGGAGGCTACATTGTACACAGGCATGACTGCTTTATTGTCTTGATGAGTGGGCTAACTGACAGAATCTATATATATATATTGTCACGACTGAAGTCAGAGGGAGCCGTGAAGGTACGTGTAGCCGAGGACCCAAGAATAAGGTCGGCTTGTAGTTCCGAACACAGAGTCCAGCACCAGCGCGCCGCTCGTGCCAACCACCGCTTCGTCGTCGTCGGCACCAAACACTGCTGTCGCGCGGCGCTAGGCACGTGGCATTATTCCCCCCCGTGAAAGAAAACATCGTCCCGATGACAAGGTGAGAGGAGAAAAAAAAATTAGGCGTGAGGTGAACTGTACAATAACGCAAGGTTTCACTTGCAGGGAACGCTCAGTCACGCGAAAAGTACGGCTTTAAGCGCACCACATGCACAATTTCAGGCCGCTGGCATCGAACACTGACGGTCACAGTTCCATCCGGAATGACTTCGTAATTAACGTTGTTTAAGCGGCGCAGGACTTTATAGGGTCCGAAATAGCGGTGGAGTAGTTTCTCGCTCAAGCCTTTGTGGCGCACGGGGGTCCACACCCACACTTGGTCCCCTGGTTCGTAGTGGGCCTCCTTGTGCCGAAGGTTATAGTGTCGAGCGTCGGTGGCATGCTGCTCCTTGATGTGCAAGCGGGCCAGCTGACGGGCTTGCTCGGCCTGTTCTGCGAAATGGGCGGCGTCGGGTTCGACTGCTTCTTCCCCGCTCGGGAGCATCGCGTCCAACATCATGTGGGCCTCTCTGCCATATACGAGACGGAACGGCGTAAACTTCGTGGTTTCCTGCGGCGCCGTATTGTAGACGAAGGTGACATACGGCAGGATCTCGTCCCACATTTTATGCTCAACGTCGATGTACATTGAGATCATGTCCGCCAAAGTTTTGTTTAGTTGTTCCGTTAATCCATTTGTCTGAGGGTGATGCGCTATTGTTGTGCGATGCTCGGTATGGCTGAGAGTTAAGGTGTCCCGCAGTAGCCGAGCTGTAAACGCCTTTCCTCAGTCAGTAATGATGGTCGACGGTGCACCGTGTCTGAGCACAATGTCGTTCATAAAGAATCGAGCAACTTCGCCGTCAGTACCTTGGGCAAGGGCCTTCGTTTCAGCGTAGCGTGTGAAGTAGTCTGTGGCGACTACGATCCACTTGTGTCCGTTCGAGGATAAAGGAAATGGGCCTAAAAGGTCCATGCCCACTTGCTCGAAGGGTGTGAGGGGTGGTTCAATAGATTGTAACATACCGGATGGCTTGAGCGTGGGTTTTTTTCGCTGCTGGTATTGTCGACAAGTCTGTACATAACGTCTAACGCTCGGAGAAAGATGTGGCCAGTAGTAGTTCTGCCGGACTCGGTTTAGGGTGCGTGTAAAGCCAAGATGCCCTGAAGTTGGTTCGTCGTGGCAGGCCAGGAGGATTTCGTGCCTTAGATCAGCCGGTATGACTAGCAGGTATGTTTTCGCACTTGACGTAGAATTCTTTTTATAAAGCACCCCATTGCGGAGGCAATACGACGACAACCCCCCAGCAAGGTACCGGGGTATTGTAGGATGCCCACCTTCAAGATGGTCAATAATCAGTCGCAGCTCACCGTTGGCACGCTGTTTGGAGGCGAGATCGGACGTAGTGACTGCTCCGAGGAAGCTATCGTCGTCGGTGGCATCTGACGAAGGAGGACCGACGGGCGCGCGGGACAGGCTATCAGCATTGGTGAGCTTCCGGCCAGACTTATAAATAACATCGAAATCGAACTCCTGTAGGCGCAATGTACAACGTGCTAAGCGGCCACAAGGATGCTTTAAGTTTTTCAGCCAACACAACGAGTGATGGTCAGTGATGACGCGAAACGGTCGGCCATAAAGGTACGGGCGGAACTTGGCAGCGGCCCATACTACCGCCAAACATTCTTTTTCAGTGGTGGAATAGTTACACTCAGCACGGGAAAGTGCACGGCTGGCGTAGGCCATTACTTTCTCGACCCCGTCTTGGTGCTGAACTAGAACGGCACCAAGGCCGACGTTGCTCGCATCCGTGTGTAATTCTGTGTCGGCATCATCGTCGAAATGTGCCAGGATCGGGGGTGACTGGAGCCGGCGTCGTAACTCATCAAAAGCCATCTGCTATTGGCGCCCCAGGAAAATGATGCGTCATCTCGAGTCAGAGGGCTGGCCATCTGTGCAAAGTTTTTGATAAAGCGACGATAATAGGAGCACAGCCCCAAAAACCGTCGGACTACTTTTTTGTGGGCGGGGACGGGAAAGGCAGCAACGGCAGCAAGTTTCTCAGGGTCAGCTCGGATGCCATCAGCACTCACGATGTGCCCAAGAAACTTCAATTTGGTGAACCCGAAGTGGCACTTTTGAGGCTTGAGAGAAAGGTTGGCAGACTGGACAGCTTCGAGAACAGTTCTCAGGTGGCGCAGGTGTTCCGTGAACGTCAGTGAAGAAATTATCACGTCGTCGAGATAAACAAGGCATGTTTGCCACTTAAGACCTGTGAGCACAGTGTCCATCATCCGCTGGAAGGTGGCAGGAGCACAGCAGAGCCCGAATGGGAGGACGCGGAATTCATAGAGCTCATCTGGTGTTACGAAGGCAGTTTTTTCACGGTCCCTCTCATCAACTTCATTTTGCCAATAACCACTCCTGAGGTCAATGGAGGAGAAGTACTTGGCTCGGCGAAGTCGGTCGAGAGAGTCATCAATCCGTGGCAGCGGATAGACGTCCTTCTTTGTCATACTGTTACGTTTCCGATAGTCAACGCAGAAACGAAGTGTTCCGTCTTTCTTTTTAACGAGGACTACAGGCGACGACCATGGGTTGCTTGAAGGTTGAATGACACCATCGGCGAGCATCTCCTTGACTTGCTGTTGGATAGCGTCTCTCTCCCGAGGAGACACACGATAGGGCTGCTGATGGATGGGTCGAGTGCCTTCATTTGGATAATCCGGTGTTTAATGACCGACGTTTGCTGCACTTTAGATGAAGACATGAAGCACACACGAAACTCCAGCAATAGATCTTGGAGTTGCCTCTTATCAACGAAGGAAAGGCTAGAATTGATGTCGACAGCGTGTACGGCATCATCCGGTTCAGTGCTAGGCGTAGCTTCCTCTGAAGCAAAACATTCGGTGACTTCGTGCAGATGGTCGACTTAAGCAATGACAGTGCCACGGAACAGATGTCGATGTTCATTGGAGAAATTGGTGACTAATACCTCAGTCTCTCTTCCATGAAGGAAACAAAGACCTCTTGCCACAGAAACTCCCAAGGCGAGTGAAAGGGAGACATTAGGCTCAACAACCCGGAGGCCGTGATGTGGCTCGTCACAAGTAACTCTGGCGAGGATGCTGGCGCGTGGTGGCACTGTGAGGCTATCATCGGCGACTCGCAGCGTGGAGTGTGACCCGCGGTACTCATGCTTTTCAGTGGCCAGTTTGGCGGAAAACGTCACCAAGCGGTTCGGTAAATCTATAGTGGCACCGTGCTCACGAAGGAAGTCGATGCCAAGAATAACATCACGAGAGCATTCGCGTAGAACAAGAAAAGTCGCAACAAATGTGCAGCCTCGCACCGTAACCCGGGCTGTACACATACCCAGTGGTGCAACCACATGTCCGCCTGCCGTACGTATGTCTGGTCCGTTCCATGGCGTCATCACCTTTTTCAGTGTCCTTGTAAGCCGCCCGCTAAGGATAGAATAATCGGCTCCCGTATCAACTAAAGCGCTGACCTCCTTCGTGTCGATGATAATAGGGATGTCTAGGGAGACCCGGCCGAGACCAGAGCCTGTCGACGTCGGTTCGGAGTGAAGTGAGCGGTGTGGGGGCAGAAGCTGGACGGCGGTTGAGTGGTCGGCGTCGGGACAATTCAATGTCGACGGCAGGTCGGAGTGAAGCAAGCGGTGCGGCAACGGAAGCTGGGCGGTAGTTGTGTGGTCTGCGTCGGGGCGATTTAAGCGACACGGCGGTGATAACTGGTCGGCGATGCGGACGACGTCGGGGCGATCTGGTCTGTGCGGCGAAAACTGGACAGGAATTCGGCGTTCGACGTCGGGGCGAATCGAGTGGTGCGGCGGTGGAAGCTTTACGGCGAATCGGTGCGCGGCGGCCTCGCCCCCAAAGGTCGCCGGAGCTAGTTTTCCCGATGAGGGCTCGAGGAACCATGGCGTCCAGCGGTATACCGTGGCCCAGAGGGCGAAGAGCGACGAGGCGAAGGCGAGTGCGACTTGCGACGAGGAGAATGTGGCAGACCTGCGGGTGACGTACGCTGGCGGGTGACGTACTCGGCGATGTCCTGAGACCTCTGACCAGGCCGTGGACGAGGGCTATCGGGGGAAAATCCTCTAAGGCCCATCTGACGATAAGGGCACTGCCGGTAGAGGTGACCTGCCTCGCCACAGTGGTAGCAGAGAGGGCGGTTATCTGGAGCGCGCCAGAGATAAGTCTTCCGGGGCGCCTGGTGCCAATCTGCCCAAAGGGGCAGCGGTGCCGCAGCGTGCACAGCGACCTGAGGTTGCGTGTAAGGCGAAGGGGTAGGTAGCAGGGCTGGGCGGCGTGTGACATCAGCATAAGTCATCCGCTGGGTGGGGCCCGGTGGTGGTGATGGAACGACTGTACTTGTCGGTGGCATGAGTGCATTCTGTACCTCCTCACGGATGATGCTGGCCAGGGAAGCTGCGCCAGGAGTAAATGATCCATGAAGTTGCTAGAGCTCCTCGCGAACCACGGTGCGAATGAGGTCGCGAAGGGAGCTCATATCTGCCCCGGGATTGTAGTCGGTTCGGTCAGACGGCGGTAGTGTGGGGATGGAATTCAGCGGCCGACCGTACTGGCTGCATCGCTGCTGTAGCAGTTCCTCCATGGTCACAGCTTCAGCCAGAAACGCGCGACGGTGGTAGGCGGGTTCCGCACGAGGCCGGAAAAAAGCTGTTCTTTGACGCCAAGCATCAGGTGCCGCACCTTCTTCTCCTCACTCATGGACGGGTTGGCGCGATGGCAAAGGCGCATGACGTCTTCAACGTACATTGCGACCCCCTCGTTCTGACGCTGAACTCGAGAGGTCAGGGCACGCTCGGCATTCTCTCGGCGGTCACTGTTGGCGTACGTACCGAGGAGCTGACTTCGGAAGGCCGGCCACGTAGAGAATGTGGCCTCGCGGTTCTCGAACCATGTCCGAGCAGCGTCTTCAAGGCTGAAGTAGACGTTCCGCATTTTCGCAGCGTCATCCCAGCCGTTAAACGTCGCGACCCTTTCATAGTGAGCTAGCCAGTCCTCGGCGTCTTCAAACTGCTCACCGTGAAATGGTTTAGGGGTACGTGAGGTCTGAAGGATGAGACAGGACGAAGGGGTGGAAGGGACAGTCATGGTACGGGCGGGCGGTGTCGTTGCCACAGCCAGAGTCTCTTCGTCAAGAGGGAAGGCCTCAGGGGACAAGCCTCGGAGCCGTCGGCTGGTACGATGAACAGGAGTGGTCTCGAGAGGCGGCCGCGTAGGGTCGTCCGCAGGAGAAGGGATCATCGATGGCACCTCCACCAGTGTCACGACTGAAGTCAGAGGGAGCCGTGAAGGTACACGTAGCCGAGGACCCGAGAATAAGGTCGGCGGAATAAGAGTCACAGAGTCCAGCACCAGCGCGCCGCTCGTGCCAACCACCGCTTCGTCGTCGTCGGCACCAAACACGGCTGTCGCGCGGCGCTAGGCACATGGCTATATATATTTATATAAAGCTTTGAAGATCCCAAAATATAATTCTTACTGCAGTCCTGTGTTCTAGATTTATTGGGCTTTACGTTGCACCATCATAACCTTCCATGGCTAGGTTTCATATTGCTCGAGTTCGAGGACCTCACATGGGCTCAGGCTTCCAGTTTTTTTATACAGTACACTTTCCATTGTAGAATGTTGGTTGAATTGAATGGGACTTTTAAATTGAGCTGCTGCTGACGATGGAGTGGCATTCTGTGTATGGAGTGACCACAGTTTACATGCGTGATCTCGGGCATGTGTTGTGAAAGGGCGTAGTCTGCCATGCGAGCTTGAAATATAGTTGCATTGTGAAGAACTTTGTCACAAATCCAAACCAGTGAAGCGTGGAGGATGCGCACTGCAACACTGAGACCGTGCTTGAGTGGAGGGAAATGGCAGTACTCCTTGAGGCGAGGATCACACATGGGCAACAAAGCTTTGTCAAGAGACGTGCAGCAGTGAATAGCAGTGTTGGATTGCCAGAAATTATCTGTGCTATGCCATGAAATAGTGATGGCAAGGTCGTATTCCTGCTGTTGCATAATTTCAATGAAGCAAAACGCCTGCGCTCATTAGGAACCATCACTGTGGCCAGTGGCCTATTTACTCTTTGCGCCTTTCTGTAACAGAGTTCCTTCAATCAGAGCACATTTGAGGATGCCAGTATAGCAGCATGGAAAATCATTACCATGCGACAATTTTTAAATCTTGCGGGTTTTATTTTAAGCTTTAAAACAAAATGATGCTTAAGTAACATTAAAAAAAAAAAAAAAGCTGAAATGGCATTTCTCAATGTGCTGTGCAAATTTTGCGTGGAACATTTTGTGCTAAAGTTCAATATAGAAATTTCAGTTAATTTATCATTGTTAATTGATGAATAGGGGCACCAAAAATGCCTCTAGGTTATGCTTCTTATCCGCAGCTGTTGTATAGTTTATTTATTATTTACAAATATACTCCTATCCCATGAAATTGGTGCATTGCATGAGCTTTGGAATTTTGCAGTTTTTGTTTTCTTAGTAAGGCAAATATGTGCTGACATTACAATGCGAGAGTCATTATTCAGTGCAATAATAATGGGAAGATGAGGTTTCTTACTTGGCTTGACTATTGTAGGTCTTAAAACATGGATTGAGCCTTAACAGTATGGCTCTTCTCGAGGCAAACTGCAAAGAAGCATTGTGAAAGTTTCCGCACCAAGACAATTTTTTTAAACTCTTTGAAGAAAGGAAAAATGCATCATTGAAATAACTTAATTTGTGCACAGAGGAAAGCATCATGGCTTGGGTACTGATTCTGAGGTAGACTAATTTTTGGCCAGACTCTAACCAAGCTGAGTGGGAAACCTCATCCTTCCAGCATTCCAGTGGTGGGTGAAGTGATGAGAAACTCGCTTAGATGATGGCACCCAACTTTCCGGCTTTAGTCAAATAAAACTGAGAATGCAGTGGTGGAAGCCCCTCACAGGAGGCGTCATTGGCATCGGCTGGTCCTCATGATGTCGTAGTTAATCCCCTAGCATAAAATTTGATGATGAATGGCCAGTGCATTTGTGAAATGGGATAGCGCCCGTGAGAGCTGGCGGTGGAGAGTGGACCGTTTTGATCACACAGGCTCCTGAGAAAAGGCACAGTGTGCAACAGCATGCTATGTTTGATGCTCAGCAGGTAGCAGGTGCAGGGATATCAAGTCCGCACTGAAGCCGCACGGCTCTCTCTGGAGCTATTTTTGCTTGCGGTACAATTCCTGGGATAGTTAAAATATTTGGGGTGTTTGATTTGATTACCAGCTCTTTTGCGTCTTTCTGCAGTAGCAACGAAAGCTTGGAAGAAGGCACACAGTGTTTGTATTGGTTATTTAATACTGGTTAAATGTTTGTTGCATGCTCGCAGCTGGAAAGTGCCCAGATGAGAACTTTGAAGGCATGATCCTCAACAAATTATAGTGTGCGTTAGTTCCTTCTTTCTGTAGGGAAATAAAAGTTGCTGCCGAGAAGCACAATTTAATTTTATTCTAGGAACTCATCCATGAATTGCATCACATGTGAGTTCGATTATTTTTTGGATGATTTTGGATTTAGATGCAGAGGAAAGAAGTATACATGTGAATGGCAGCTTATGCTTTCAGTTAAGGACTTCTTAAAAACACCATTTTTTACACCATGTGCTTATTAATGCATGACTGAGCTTTTTCTTAAATCCTCATTGATCTTTAATATATCTTATCAGCTTTTCCTGTTGCATCCTAATCATGGTATGAACAAAACATAATCAGTACATTTTGAGCCAGGCGTATGTATTACAGTAATCATCACGGTATGAAAGAGCACTGAACAAGGGTAGAGGGGCGAAGCCTCAGTTCGCAGGTCAAGCCAACGTTTCGACAAGTGGATTTGTCTTCGTCTGATCATTACTGGCAGGGGTTTAAATACACTTTTGCATCTGAAGAAGAAAAGCTAGGGAGGGTTTGTGAGAAGAAAGTAAGTCAAGGAGTGGTGTAGGGGAGGGGTGGGTGAGGAGAAAGTAGGTCAAGGAGTAAATTAAAAAAAAAAAAAAAATGTTTCTTCAGCATGTACTTCTCAGCCTGGAACCAGTGATCCTGTGGCCTGAAAAAGAAATAAAAGCAGCAGCACCAGGAAAAACTACAATGCAGTGTAGATGATTAGTCTGCACCTAAATAAAGCATGTTCTGTGCAGACACACCTTTCTTGAAAAGATACAGGCATTCCAAAGGGTACTGATAAGGAATATATCTGCAGGGGAACAATTCTCAGAAGCTTTTCACAAAGGGGGGATAAGGACAAAGACACAGAATAATAACAGGACAGTGAACCACACCTGCCACGCCAAAAAAAGAACAAAACAAATTTCATGGGACAACTAAAGTAGGAAATGATAAGGAAATGTGTTTGGAGGAAAATGTGCAGATGTTCCTCCAAACATGTTTCCTTCTTATCACTTTCTACTTTAATTGTCCCTTTAACTTTTTTTTTTGTTTTGTTTTCTTTGTACCTCGTAGTGGTTTTCAGTCTGGGACTGCCACCATGTTTCAACCTGGCGAGGCACAGAACAGCAATGGTGTGAAGGGTTTGTAGCCAAAGTGTTCGAGGCTTTGAAAGCACCCCAGAGGCAGCTGTATGGATGATCGTAGCCTTGCAAGTAAAGATCCTGCATAATTTTGACTGTCATGGAGGTGGTGAAAACGGCAACAGCATCATTATAATATACCATTTTTCATGTAACATGGATTCAGTGTGGAGATGCCGCCCTAGCTAATTCAAGGCCTTTCACTGTGCAGTGAAGCCAACTTTAAGTAGTGCTCGTTTTTTTGCTGCCTAGGGAAGGGGCGCTAACACTTCGGAAAAGGTCTTCTCGTTTCATTATTGAGATTCATGTGGGTTGCTGTTCCTTCAGTGATGAAACTTCTCTAATCCTACATTCTGTTTCTTTTTTTTTTTTTTATAGTTTTGTAATATTGTCTCGCTATAGGTGCAACAAGGGTAGGAACAAGGCCCAGATGAAGACTCCTCCTTGTTGAAATGTTGGCTCGGCTTGCGAACTGAAGCTCCCCCTCAGCCCTTGCTCAGTTCTTTTTCATATGGGTGCAGCTGACACACAATGGACTCAATTTTCAATGCATATTGCAGACATGCACAACAGCATGCTGAAAGGTCCTTTATATGTATTGACAACTTTGGATTTCTCTAGCCATGTTTCAAGTTGTAATTGTGCCGCAGTCTGGAACACACTGCACATTGTGTTCTGCTGTCATAGTGGGTGATTAATGTTGGCCATTGCTGTTTCTGTGCCAGGTCAACTTCCGCCACTGTACCAGCTGTGGTCGCAAGAGCCAGGAGTTGCAAATGTGCGGTGGCAACTTTTTTGTGGATGTCTCGGTGTGCAGCGTTGCCGTGATGAACTCATGTCGCTGGATGCAGCAAGTGTAGTTCTGGCCTCTACGGTCAATGTGATGTTCATGGCAGGAGTCCTGGAGGAAAGTGAGATTTTAGCATTAATTTTACAACATGTACTTCCTGACGAAGACAAGCATCAACTGATGTCTCGACAAATCGCGGTGAGTTTTTCACATATGAAAAACTACTGCAGTTAAGGGCTTCCCAGTTCATCCGGGAGACCAGTGTAAAGAATGATGAGATCAAGCTCTTTGGCTTATGCTTGGACCTATGCGTAGACATATAAACCAGGAGCAACAGAATCTCCACTTTTGAAATGGGGCGACCATTGGCGAAACGAGAAACATTTGAGAGAATTATAAGCTGAGATGTGCTATTTTTGAGGAAGTGCTTTTTGGGGGGTTGCATTAAAAAAAAAAATGCTAAGAGAGGAAAAGTTTCAGCCTAGTGCGCTGCAACCAATTTCAGTGTAAGCATCTAGGGGTGTGCGAATAGTATTTTTTCTAAATCAAAGACGAATAGTGTAGCTTTGCTACCGAATCGTATATGACTCAAGCAGTGATAGCTCCAAATCGAATACAATATTCGCTACTTTTACGAATATTTGTACGAAGTGAGCCATGGTCCAAAACACTAAGCACCAACGGCATGGCGGCGGTATGAATAACTTGTAGAGTTAAAGCTATAGCTGTTAAAAGATGCTACACTGACTTCCACTGAGGGCCTGCAGTGCAAATTCAGTATGTTAACACTATAAGCACTAAGTTATTATCCATGTAGGAAAATTACATTTTTCCATAAAGAAAGCAAATAAACTAGAACTTCACCTCGGTACATGATACGGGCGACAGCTGTTTGATCCATGCCTTCCGAGATCAGATCAAGTTAGGGCTTGCTGAACTTGCCTTAACCCTGCTGTGCTGTCCATAGAAGTCATGTATGAGCACTGTGAATGCTGCCGCACAAATTGACCATGTAGCAGCATTGAACCTGTCATCACAAGCATATACATATATACCAATTGCTGCAGGATAATTCGCAGCATCAGTTTGGGCTGTTTTTTTTCGAACAGATGAAGAAAAATACTACAGTAGGCACTATTCGAACTTGGCAATTATTTGAAAAGTGTTCGAGAAGCTCCAAACGTATTTGATCCGGTATGAATAATTTTCAATATGTACAAGTATCGATTCGTTCGAGTAATCAAATGCGAGGATGTGCGATTCTCTATGCGGAATTTTCTAATATTTGCACACTCCTATAAGCTTTCTTGTTTGAATGCAGTTTGTAATAAGACAGCTCTTTTGTGTCGGTGTGATGGAAGTGTGACAGTTTTGAAAGATTTCTTTATCATAATTGCATGCTTTTCTGATCAGAATTTGTGAACGTATCACATATATATCTTTTCCGCATGATAAATAGGCACATGCACAGCCATCTATTGACTTCACAACTTGGAGAGCAAATATTGCTTTGTCACTTGTAAATCGCCAAGTTTTTTTTGGGCCTCAAGGGATTCTTGTTTGTTTGTTTCAATCCAGGACCACGAGATTGATCCTCGTCTAGTCAGCATCGCCACATGCTTTATGCTAGGACTACAGACAGTTACTATGGTCCTGAGTGCTTGTGGAGGGCCATTCTATTTACAAGATGTGTCTCCGTGGGTGGTATTCAACGGAAAGCTTTTTCATGTGCTTGGCCAGGAGCTTGCCCACGAGCGGTCGGCGATATTAACAACTGCGGAGAGAAATGCAAGTACTCAATGTCTTTTAACTCAAAGCTTTAAAGGCCCCTTTCTGTAAAAACTCCAGCATTGGCATTGTTGGCGTGAGCAAAATGTCACAAGCATGCTGGCAGGTGGTTGTTGGTAGGTGACTTAGCCAGACACTAATTGGAGGGTGGGTTGTATGACATCACAGGACCACATGACATGGTCAAATTGGTAGAAGGGCAGGAGTTGGCAGTTGATGGAAATTAAATTTTGGACACTTGGATCCACATTCAGACGCGCCGCCCCTAGGCCACGCAGGCATGTTCGTACGGTTCGGTTAAAGGGGGCTTTATATCTGTTATAAGGTGATGCAAATAACGCGGTAGCTTGCAATTGTATGCTAATGTGAGATAATAGAGGTAATAATAATGAGATTAATGGATTAAGCAAGTACCAAAGTCCATGTTCTATGCGAATGGGGATCTGGGTTCATATTCAGAGTTTGCTTTGTTATCAAAAGTGTCACCATCTCCCTGACCTCGAGTCATCAGACTGGTGGAAATGCCAGAACGGGAAGTGGTAGACATCCGGTTCCGGCATTTTCACCAGTCGGATTACTCGAGGTCAGGGAAATAGCTACACTTTCGATAACGGCACAAACTTGGAATACGGACCCTGCGAGGGAAGCTGCAGACAAGAGCCAATGACGCTGTCACGTTAAAGGCAAATCTTAAGTGTCCCCCCCCCTTTTTTTTTTTTAATTCAGCTTATGCACCTAAAAACAGCGCTTCTTTTGCACATGCCTGTAAGATCTTGTGACATGCTATGTTCACTACTGGGTGGCATCTGCTGCATGCATATTTTGCCATGCTCGCTTTGCTGCAAGCCTCTCACTTATCTCCTTGATACTTACCGATGTCGTGGTTCATGAAGAACTTGTCGTGATACGTCATGTATCTCGAGCAGTCGGTATGGAAGAGAAAGTAAAAGAAGAGATGGAAGAGAGTTGAACAATGCAGTTCCGTGCTTGTGTTAAACCCACCCGCCCAGCTGACCTAATAATCCCCTTTGGAGTCCTTTGCAATAATCTCTCTGAAATTCTATTCAAGAGATATTTGCACTCACCTGGCACACTTACACACCTTCATGCAAGCTCATTATTTTGGAGGTGCTCCTGCATATAAGAGTAGCCATTTTTTTTTGCCTCTGTCTTAAAAAGAGAACCTGCTGTAATCATTCTATATACATGGAAAAGGGGGGGGGGGCATTGAACAGTGTTTGTCAAGAACCTCACAAAGTAGCGCTGCTAGAAACATGAACCAGTGTAAATTAAAGCTCATAGAAAATCTATTTCTTGCAGCAGAAATTGAGAAAGCACCACGTCCAATTTTTTGCACCAAAACAAACTTAGAAATACCTATAAAGAATTTGAGTTATCAGTTATCTTGTCTGAGTTTTCGTATGATATTCAAGAGATGTTCATTGTTTGAAAAGGAATACACTAGCAGTTCAGCAAATTCTCTCTCTGCAGCCAAATTATGCGAAGTGTCCGAGAGAGAGGATATGATAGTGACATGGCACTAAGCATTAAAGATATACTGCACTATAGTCTGTACCAAGCTGATGCTAGCCAGGCCTGCTGCATCGAAGGGGAGGGTTAAGGATAAAAAGGGGTTCAAATGGCAACGGGGTTCGGTTAGTCGGGACATGCAAGGCAGGGATGAATGCGCTAAAAGAAAAAAATGGGCAGGTTGTTGAGGAATATGCTGCAAAGAATGCGTAGCTGGGTGGTGGAGAGGGATTTTTCAGGGGCAGGGAGAGGATACATAAAGATTCTGTAGTGTTGTCACAGTGAAGATTTATTTGGTGCTTGTAAAGGATTGTGGTGTCCCGTGCGGGTGCTTCAAATTGTACTTTACTTTAGAGGAAGTGTTTATCCTTAAAGGTTAATGTGCCTTTCTTGAATGATATTCCTTCTTTACTGTACAATTTTCAAAAGTGCATGCTTGAAGGTAACACATCAAATTTGATGTCAAGAATGTAAGCACAGGTGTGAAGGCCACTTTTAGGCCTTCCTTGAAATGAGACACAGTTAGGTCATTAGTGCTGACTACAGTAGAATCTCGGTGATACCAAATTCAAAGGGAGACGAAAATTTTCGTATCACCCGAAATTTCGTATCACCAAAAAACGAGCAAAATCCATTTTCAAGCCTTCCAACAGGTACGAAATATTTATTTTCGTTGAAAGAAATCGCGTATATCCTTCTGCACCTTCTTTTCCGCGAGATCTGATAACAGAGTTTTGAAAACTGAAAAATTGGGCCGCTGTCTTCACAGACTCGGAGGTCACGGCGCGCTGCAGAACATCGATGGCGTGCATCATTTCTGCTGCCGTCGGCGGTGGGTCATCAACGCTTTGGTGATCGTCATCTTCGTCACTGCATGGAATGTCAGGCTGTGATGACGCTTCCTCCGCAATATCTTCAACCGTGCGGAGACCACAGGTGGCGAGGTCGTCGTCCGCGGTGACGAAAACGTCGACGCAACAGTCGAAGTCAAGTTGATTCCAGACATCGATGGGAATCGGGTCTGGCACTTGCGAGGCAGTAGCCACAGCGGAATTGAAAACCCCACACTTCGCGAAACAATTGGCGATGGTCGTAGGAACGACGCGATCCCAGGCAATTGCAAGAAAAGGCACGGCGTCCAGAAGAGTGATCTGGAGATTCGCGTCCTTCCTTTCAATCTTCGCGAGGAGGCGGCGCACCAACAAAGCTTTGAAATGGTGCTTAACATTCCTTATAATCCCAGCATCCAGTGGTTGCAAATGACTTGTTGCGTTCGGGGGCAGGAACACCACCTTAACACTTTGTAGTGTCATTTGTTTTGGATGGGCGGTGCACTGGTCCAGCAGCAAAACTATTTTTCTGTTGTGGCAAGACATCTTGCGGTCGAGGTACGTGACGAATTCCATAAACAAAGATGTCATCCATGCTTTTTTGTTCGCCTTGTAGACGCAGGGCAATCGACCGGCTGCCTTAAAGCATCGGGGCTTTTGATATTTGCCAATGACTGTCAGTGGCATCTTTTCCGATCCGTCGGCGTTGCAACAAAACAAAACTGTGATCCGCTGTTTGCTCTTTTGTCCGCCCCGGCAGGCATCGCCTTTAGACTGTCAGTGGCATCTTTTCCGATCCGTCGGCGTTGCAACAAAACAAAACTGTGATCCGCTGTTTGCTCTTTTGTCCGCCCCGGCAGGCATCGCCTTTAAAGGCCCACTGCCCACCCTCCGGTCGAAAATAATTTCTTCCCCAGTGACTGTGAGACTTCGTCCCTTGAACCCAAGGCCGCGAAATGTTTTTGAAAAGAGTAACTATACTCCGTTTCATACATCAAGTGCAACACTGCCAATGCTACAGCTCTTGTTTGCGCTCTCCGCATCCGCGATGAAAAGTAGTGCCTATTCTTGACGAGAGCAAATAATAGTTATTTTGTCTGCAAGCTTAATACGTCTTACATTTGCCATCAACTTCATAAAGAGCACCTTATTTAAAGAGAAAAGATCGGATTCGGTGAGTTTGTATGTTTTTATGTCGTTTGCGTTCGTGTCGCGTTTTCGCTGCCCCGCAACCTTGGCAGCTGTGCCACTAGATGGCGCTGGCTGTGCCCTCTGCGCTGCGCATATCTTTTTGAGAAAATGGTTCTTCGGTGCGCATTTTTTTTTGTAAGATCCGCACTGCGAAGATGTCTAAGCACGTGAAGCAAGTTATTGTAAACTTGTATGCTCGGAATACAGTCCGCTTCCGCAAGAACCACTCTACCACAAAACGAGCGTGTAGTGATACGCCTCCATTTTTTTTCTTGCGGACTACTTGCGTAGCTTTCGCTGTGTTGCACATGATGTATGAAACGGAGTATAATAACGCAGTTACAGCCACCGCAATCACCCGATTCTATCATGCCTCTCTCCTTCTGTTCCCTCGCAAAGGTTTTTCACTCTCCTGCCCGAAGTCGTCTAGCCTCCGCAATACAAATTCCCCTTCCTCCTCCGCGTTTGGCGGGAGGTGGGGCGTGGCTCTCCGCGAGCGCGGAAAAAAAAAAAAAAAAAACGGTCGAGGGAGCGCGCGCCGCTGGATTCAGTCTGGCCGTGGCGAGGGAAAAGCGCGCTGCGAGCGGTAGACACCCATCCTTCTCCCGTCAGTCAGCGAGACGGACCAATGGACATCGTTCGCGGTACGTACGTCATTGCTGTGGCCCGTTGGGCCAGCGCAGGAAACGGGGAAGCTGGCTTCCCAAAGGAGAGCATGAGAGAGCTTTGAATTGTATTTTCGATGCTTCAGACTATCTCCGGTACCTGATCGAAACACTGGGCTCCTTTGCTTAAAAGGGCCTTCCCTGGACAGTGGCCCTTTAAAGCTTAAACTTTTTTTTGGACTGGAGATTGTAAAACAGCCCTGCTTCATCTACATTAAAAACATCACGTGCCTCATATCCCGCTATGTAAGACGGCAGTGTGGTTGTCATCCAGTCTTCCACGGCGACTTTTTTCCTTCGCCACAAACGGTCTTGTAGGAAAGATTATGACGCACCTTGAACCGGTGAATCCATCCACCGGAGGCCTGAAAGTCATCAATTCCAAGTAGCCCTGTATACATGGACTCGACAGAGTCGGGTCGAGTAAGCCTGTCGAGTAAAAAACCAGTTGTCGGGTTCTTGTATACCTAGTCGGGTCAAGTAAAATAGCCGCGGAGCGGGTCGCGTTAACTCGCTTGCAGGAGGTAGGTTAACTCGCTTGCAGGGGGTAGGTTAACTCGCTTGACCCGCTTGTCTAAAAGCATGTACACGTGTTATGGCGAACTCTGGGATTAAAAAGCAACCGGAGCGGTGAGGAGCGTCAGCGAAGTTGAATGCTTTTTAGCCCCCATCAACGATAAAAAAAGAATAATCGAAGCTCTCAATAGTAAAAGGCAACGGAATCAAATACGAGCAAGAAACTTGCACAATAACTACAAATCTCAACGCTACGCGCCGCTGCGATACTTACTCGCTAGAAAGCGAGTTCGTGTAGACACCGATGGGTCGAGTAATGGTGACCTCACTTACTCCCACCTTATTTAAAATTTCCAATTTGTCTTTAAAGGTCAGCGCCTTTCTCTTGTGACATTGCAGTATGATGTATCTTTTCGCGTTGCCGAGATGATCACAAACGACGCGCTATCAACACGTTGCCAGCCTCAACAAACGAGAAAACGAAGCAACATATTGCTATAGTGCCTAGAATATATAGGCACCGTGCAGGAGTAACTCGCGGTGCGACGCGCGCGCCCCTCGCGGCGAGAAGAACAGTTTGGTAGGGAGACGTGCGCCCGGCCGTGCAGCGGAGACGCGGCCGATCTGCTGTGCGTGGGGCACATTCGCCGTTCGTTCTTTCGATTCGCGGCATTCTATGGTTACAAATGAATTGCTAGGTTGCAGTCCTTGCATTGCTGCTGTTGCAGACATTTTCACTGGCCTGATAAAATATTTTTTGCATCACCGAATAAGCTTTACGAAGCGAAGCGACGCGAAGTGCGAATCGCTGCCTTCCAACGAGCAGTGAGCTGGCAATCATGCCCTGGTATTGCCGCGTCCAGATTTACCGCGAAGCATTTTATTGAAAGAGGACACAGTATACCTTCACCTGCATTAGCATCCTTTCTCAACCTGCAAAAAAAAAATATATATATTTAAAGAAATTGGGCAACACGCATCAGCGCTACTGGGACCGCCGTGCGCGCCCAGTGGGCCGCGCTCGTGAATGCAGTTGTTCATTGCATAATTTTTATGTATGCTGTCCTGTGGTCTATATTTCCCTGTCTACGATAGCTTGCATAAGCACCAGTACAATGCAGAGAGTAATCAACAGGAATGGAGCGTTTTAATGGCGCATTTACTATGTCTTGCGCATTAGTTTCGCGAATTTACCTTGCCAACTTTTTTTTTGCTTGCTTGCTTGCTTTCATTATTTTTTTCCTCCCTCTCAGCTCGTTCCTTTTTTTTTCTTTTCCTTCGCTGTCCGCTTCGTCCTCCTCTGTTGATGTGATTCAGGAGATGTCATTCCATATGCTTTATTCATTTAGTTGTGTTAATGACATTTCGATGTCTACTGAGCTGTTGAACCTCGAATGATAAGCTGTTTCTCATGCGATACTGCTCAATCGAGACTGTAGTAGTAAATAAGTAAAAAAAAAAAAAAAAAAAGAATGTTATTTATTTATTTATTTTTTTAATTTTTTTTTTTTACTTATTTGTGGACGCTCTGAACAGATCTGGCATTCATTACATGCCATCCTGCTCCAAACAAGTTGTCGAGCGGCTGACTGCCACCTGTTACTTTCCCCTGTCAAAACTTAATTTTGTGGCAGAGGACTTGAAAGTACCGTTAACGAGGCATTAAGGATCGTTAAAAAAACAAACGAAAGAAAACTAGCATTCAAGTCGGGATGAGGAAGGACGTTCTTTCTACGAAAAAGAAAATTAAGATGCATGCTACAGTTCTGACATGTGACAAAGAGGAAGGCATGCATGTGTATTGGAAACTGTAGAGCGTTTGTGCAGTGCTGTAAGGGAGTTTTCATTCTCATAGCTGTGTCGCTGTATCAGCGACCGCGTGCTATCTGCCATCCTTTCCTTTATCGTCGAGAAAAGTGGCAACCGCCTCACCAGAAAACAGCTAAAGCTCTTCAAAATCCGTCTGCGTAATATAAGTGCCTGCGGCATTTTCAGGCCCCCGTAATCGCGTTAGTTTTCAGGCTTGTCGCTTTTTATTTTTTAGGCTTTTTTCTCTTCTCCGACTACAGCTTCACCATACTCGTTCCGTCCTTCTCGGCCGCTCGATTCCCCGCAGCTTTTTTTTTTTTTTTTTTTTTCTCTCACCCACCCCCGCTTGGGGCATTTGAGCTGGCCTTTGTGAAGCTGTACCACACTTGGGAGGAGGGGTGTTCGCCACAAATGTTTTTTGTATTTTTCTACATTTTTACTGCGTTTTTTTACGCCCCCCACCCTCCTACCCCCTTCGTTCTTTGCTCGGCCTTTTCCAACTGCGCGCGCTCCTCCTGTCGTCTTCCATTTAGTGTGTTTCTAGCCTAGAAATAAACGCCCAACGGGCGGCCAGGGCTTGTCTTGTGTTGTGTGGCTCTCGCATTGTTTGTGCTTCGCTACGTCGCTCGAGCTGGCTGATACTGCTACCATTTCGCTGCGCAGGCCGCCTTTTTCAAGCGCGCGCCCTGCCCAGGCGGCCGCGTGTCTCCCTATCAAACTGTTCCGGCGCTCACTCGTGGCGCTGCCTGTTCGCCGCGAGTGCTGCTCCCTGGGTTTCTGCACGGTGCCTATAGGCACTATAGTTATCTATAGTATTGCCGCTGCAGCCAACGTTTTTAGATTAGGTCAGTTGGGAAAGAGCGCGCCCGCGCCATGTAGACGGAGCGGGCCCCTCGCGTATCCCGCGCAGCAGCAGCGCTGCTGTGGCGTTAGGATTAAGGCTCGCCTTGGTTAGGATTGCCCCTTCTGATGTCGTCTGCTATGTCTCCGTGTTGAACGGCGGAAGCAAGAAGCTTGCGCATCAACGTTAAGGCCTTGAAGCAGCTGGGGCAGCTGGCTAAATGTTATTTACGCACAGAAATTAATTTCGTGATAGTACACGGGAAAAACAATGCCTAAACTAGGCAACGGCCGACTTAAACAAGCTTGAACCGACTGTGGTGGTGGTAGCGGCTGCACCGTGCAGATGCTTTCCACGCTCCCCTCCAGCACGGCCCTCCTAACACAAACCTTGTTAGTGATGACTTTGCATTGTGGCATCTGGTAGGACACGTCCCTACATCAGTAGAGTATATTCCGATAAGCGGCTGTGTTTTTCAACAAAACTGGCCCGCGGTTCCAACAAACTCAAATTCAGCGCATGCGTTTATTTACAAAGCCGACTACGACGTAAAAAGGTATCGTTAATCGCCTTTCACGGTTGCGGCTACCCATTTTATGCTATATGGCGCTGCGGTGATATGAATTAGGTCAGTAAACTTGTCTCACTGCTGGGATGTTTACAACTTTACACCGTATTTACTCTACAGATGCCTCACGTGCGCCGACCTCTTGGCTTTTTGAGTTATTCTGAGCAGCTTGGAAAAAGGCTTCTAATTGTAGAAAAGGAATGACTCGCGGTTAAGTGAAATACAAAGCACGGCTCAATACATAACAATCATAACGTATCTTTATTTACGTGCATGTATGTCCAGTGGATGTATTTATTTGTCCAAAAGGCCAGTCTACATCAACTTCACTTTCTTTCTCACGGAAGCAATTGTGCCAAAAGCAGTCAGCTGTTTGCAAGCATCCTTTGCTGCAAAGTGCATTCGCAGGACTACATAGTATTGCAGAAGGTCTGCAGTCAGAGTGTCCCTGTGAGTGCAGCACCCAACACCTAGCACACCATAGCCTTTCAGTGAATCTAGAATATCCCAGAAAGTGTCCACACAGAGGCTGTTTTCTTGCAGTAATGTCGATATCTTGTTTTCAACACTTCTAAACATGTTGAACAGCTCCCATGAAGGATATTTAAGGCATCCTACCTTGGACTCTCTTTCAAGAGTTAGAAAAGCTTCTGGGCATGCCGTCTGCCACGGGGTAACGTCTGCCTACCTCCTTCATTCCTTTTCCTTGTTAGCATTTTGAATTGTTTGGATTTTGAATATATATATATATATAGTTATTATTGGGTTTTAGCATATTGACACAATTATCTAAATTTGTGCATCGCATTTCTTTCAACTTAGATTTTGGTGATCAAATTGGTGGTATATTTATTGACTTCTCTAAGGCTTCTGACACAGTGATTCATTAGAAACTCGATTCACGAACGTTGTATTAAAAATTCATCTTTGGCGAACTGGACATCTCTCTTTCTTTCTCTATACAATTATGGTGAAATCCAGTGTCTTCCCAGTCTCTTCTTGTGTGCCACAAGGACCTGCCTTAGAACATTAACAATTCTTATACTTTATATGAACGACCTGCCGAATAACGTCACATCTGAAATCCGCATGCATGCAGATGACTGTGTTGTGCATGCAGTATCTCATCCATTCCTCTGAGGATCATTGTGATCTTAAATAATCAGCTGCTACATTTTCGTAATGATGCAAAAATTGGCAAATGCCTATCGATTTTTTTAAATCTTTAACCGCGGCATTCTCTGACAGGTCCTCGCCCTCCGTTTTTGCCTATCCAACGCATATTTATTGAAAAGGTTTTTGAATATAAGTGTTTTGATATTATTCTCACTTCCTTACTTATCTTGGTCAAGACCTATTGATTTAATTTGCGGTAATTAAGCCCTTAATAAATTTGGATATTTAAGACTTAATTTAGCTCCAGCTTTATGTGAGTCAAGTTATTGATGCATACAAATCGGTAATCCTTCCCATGATTGCATTTTATGAAATCCTCAGGCACTAACACGTTATCTCCCAGATCGTGTCGCAGTCTTGTAAAGCAACACATAAAGACGCAATCACAAGCACCTCAGGAGAGTGCACCATCGATCGACGACAAAACACACAGCAAACGAAGCAATGAACACGTGCGCCGCGACAGCGGTGACAGCGGCGATGGCCTCCCACTCAATCTCAACGCGACGGTTGCGCCACCCCTCGGATAGGATACGAGTTAGGGCCGCCTCTGGCGGGGTGTTTTCCAACTGACCCTAATCTAAAAACGTTGGCTGCAGCGGAGACTCCGGAAAGCGGAAGAGCGTGGCCTGCGGGGCGGCGGAGAAATGTGGAGAGGGCCGCTAGGCCGTGCGCACAACACCAATAGCAGAAAGCAACAACGAGATAAAAAAAAAATTAAAAAAAGGGGGGGGGGGAGAGAAAGAAATAGAATGGGAGGGGGGGGGGGGCGGGGAGGGGGCAAGATATCGCCGCCTTCCTTCGCCAACTTCGCTGCTGCCGCGGGTTGCCAAGCCGTTTTTTTCCCGCTGTATTTTTTTTTCTTCTTTCGCGCGCGTGTGTGTGATCCGTGCTATCAGTGCTGCGCACGCTTTTCTCGCTGTGCGTGTGTGCGTGGGCCTCGACCGGTCGTGATACCGAAGTTCGTATCACCCGTAGCGAAAAGAAAAAGTGTTCGGAACATCCGATTTTTTGCCCACTGAACGCAATGCAATTCGGCCGGGGAATTTTATGAATTCGTATCACACCGAATTTCGTATCAGCCGAGTTCGTATCACCGAGATTCTACTGTAGTTAAAATAACCTCAATAGGGTACCGCTTGTTATAG
Organism: Amblyomma maculatum; assembly: GCF_055883805.1. Classification (NCBI taxonomy): domain Eukaryota; kingdom Metazoa; phylum Arthropoda; class Arachnida; order Ixodida; family Ixodidae; genus Amblyomma; species Amblyomma maculatum. Next base: position 209,892,793 of record NC_139344.1, read on the forward strand.
GATGTGTTCGTTGTAGTGATCACAAGGTTTGTTGGATTCTTCAGGTGTCCAGAATGGCTTTTGGTTTGGTTTAGTTTATAAGGTTTAACGTCCCAAGCCAGCTAAGGCTATGAGAGACTGCATAGTGGAGGGCTCCGGAAATTTCGACCATCTAGTGTTTGTTAATGTGCACTCACATCGCACAGCACGTGGGTGCCTTGCTTTTTAGCCTCCATCAAAAAGCAGCTGCCGCGGTCGGGATCGAATCCCGACCGCGGCAGCTTAAAGTTTGCAGGGTTCTTGCTTTTGTAACTAGCTGACTAATTTATTGGCAGGTGTTCTGTTTATTAACCTTATGTGGCATTTCTGTTTACCATTTCCACATGTGTGTTATCTCTTACTGCAGCCTCTGGTTGATGAACATCGCCGCAAATTGTGGAGAATCATCACGGCCAAGAACTTGGCATAAGTTACAACCGACAATTGCAAGAAGTACAATGTTGTTTTGTCACTCATCTCTTTACAAATGTTTTATAATGTGTTCAATAAACTTGTTTTGAGCTTTTTATTCAATCGTATGTGCATGGGGTGTGCTACTGTGACTACAAATTTACATAGTGTGGCTTGTGTGTGTCAGTTGGTCGAATATTTACGGGAATCTCCCTAAATATTGCCAGTTGAATTGCCATATTTTTACAGGTAGCTCTAATATAGTTAGCTAAAAGTGCAATTATTGACCTGCATCTGTTGGTTAAAGGGCCCGGGAAAAGCTATTTGCGAAAACTACAAAACGCATGCGAGTGACAGGCATCCCATCAATCGTCACCACAACGCAAACATTTTTAAGTTGCCTTTATTAGCACAGAGGATATGGGCGATCGAAAATGATGCTCTTCCTCTCCTCCCAGCTCGGCTCATGCCAGCGCACAAGAAAAAAAAGGAGGTAAGCAAGCCGTGACAGCACCTCATTGTACCCCGTCCCACGCGCGTAACTTGAGAGCGTCCAATAAGTGTGCACGCCCAGAAAGCCCATGCGATATTGCTCGCAGGAATGTGTTGCCCCAGTTGGCCGCGAGCGGTGGCCAGGATCACTTTTTTAAAATTTGTAAATTATGCGCTTCATGCAAAGCTTTCAAAATATTCATAAGGACTACCTCTACGGATTTGTTCCATTAGAATATTACCGCAAGTAGTATTTCAGGGGCCCTTTAACCCTTACATCCTCATACTGCACTTGGTCCTGCTATTAGTACCGACGTAGTTGTAGACAAAATTAAAAAAACAAACTGCTTCCGCTGCATACTCTGAAAAAATTATGACACTTAGCGACTAAAGTAGTCGCCTGAGAAGTCTCGTCTTGTCTAGCGTTCCTGCCATCTGCAATCCACACTGAACGCGCGCCAAGGAACGCCACGCGACATGAGCGATGGCATACCATCCAAACGCACACTTGTCGGAGAAAGTGTGACAGATACTACGCCTTTCCTCCAGCAGTCTCATCTTGTCTAGCGTTCCTGCCATCTGCAGTCCCACTTTTGAACGCGCACCAAGAAACGCCGCACAAAAGCGGAACACACTTTGTCCATGACAGTATGAGCCATTAAAGGTTTTTTCCTTAAAATAGCAGTTCTGGTATTAGGTACACATGCTTTGTTGCAGCTCGCTTTGGGACGTTAAACCACACAAACCAACCATGTTTTGATGCAGTAAAGCTGGCTCAGCATTGAAGAAAACTGCCTAGTATAACTTTGTGGTCTGAGGGTTGTGTCACAGTTAGGTATGGCTTGCAAAAAACAAACTGCCTTATTTAATTATAGTAGTGTTCCATTTTCCTCACATTGTTAATCTAGTTTCATTCCACAATACTTGCATTACAAGCATTTCAGTGGCATTAACAATGCAGTAATTATCTCAAGGTTGCTAAATGGAAAATGCTAGATGCTAGCCACACAGTATGCTGTGCTTGCAATAGCTTGTATCTATTACTGTAATTTATCTTTGTCAATTCCCCTTCTAGCATTCAGAAGCATCTGACACCTGGCATATGTACCGTGTGTAGTCCATGAGTTGTGCATCATTCCGTTTCACCTGTAACCGCTATCACACTCCAGCAACTTACCTGGACGGCAAAACTTTTGAGCAAGGCGGACCTCGTGTAAGCAGCTGCTTGTCGAAACAAAAATTGTGTGTACTAGTTCATAGCGAACATCTTTAAACGACAAGGACAACAAATGGAGAATAGGATTATCATAGCCACAAGTAACATATACAGTTACACTGCCTTCAGTATTAGGTGTTAATTTATCAAGGATCAGTGCCAACCAGCTCAACTGCCATTTTAACTGGAATGCATGCCACATTCTAGAGGGCCCCATTGTTTAAGGGTAAAACTAGAAACTCCTTCTTTCTTTTATTCAAGACATCTCATTGCAGAAATGCCTTGGGGGACACGACAAAAGGCAGAATCGTGCCTGACGAGGCTGCGCCCCTCTTGGCTGCAGCGCACATACAACACGTTGTACACAGTAAATTAATACACATTTAAAGTATTTCGCTCTGGTTTCATCAGAAGATTAAGGCATTACAAGCTCGTACAGTTTCCTTAAACAGCAGGTTGTTGACAAAGTTATATATTTTAAAGCAAGTCAAAAGACTGCAGGTCAGGAGCAAGACAGGAACAAAAGAAAATCAGCCCATCGCAGCCTTCAGGCCATGTTTAAGAAAAAGTCCCGTAGCATGCATCATAGTCGCAGCATCGAAGCAGCTGAAGCCAGTTTTTGAAATAATTCAGGGTATTCATTTAGAAAATCTGGCATTAAAAAACTTTTTAATCGCCTTATGTCGTACGGGAACGCGGCTTTCATATTAAACTTTGTCGTAGGTAATATGGACCAGTCTTTGCAGAATATTTTGTGTTAAATGTGTCGTTTGTTTGGTACTGTCGCGATATTTTGAGGGGTAGTTCATATTTTTACAGATACTTGATGGGGCAATACTTTATTTCTTTTAAAGTGAGGCATAGTATCTTCTGATAGCTCTAAATTACAGATTGCTCACACCGCTCGCTTCTTCAAAGAAAAAAGAGATTCTAAGTTAGTTTTGGTTGTCGTGTACCATACTAAAAACTAACAAAAACTTGAATGTATGAGAGCATAGCAACATCAAATGGGACATATCTTTTATTTAAAATTCCAAGAGCACACCCGATGCAACTTCAGAGTGCGTCAACGTGAGACGTCCATGAAAAGTTTTCATTGAATACCACCTCCAAAAATTTACTGCTACTACCACCCCTATCTCCAAGTATACTGGGCTATGCTGGGCCCAATTTCGGAAAAGTCCCCTGGCTATCAACTTCCGCACTTGCTGATCCAGAAAGGTTTCAGTAAAGATTAGATCAGACGGACCTGTATGACCCTTGACAACTTGATGCCATTTAGAATGACTGCATCGAGTGCTACTTGTACTAGCAATTGTAATTGACAGTCCGGTGCTGCTGGCTATTATACAAATAGGAGCTACAATGTGGGGAAACATTTTTTTGAGATAAAATTCTGCAAAGGCTGCACAGATAAAACACGAATGCAAAAATGGTTGGAATGCAGGTGGCAAAACGTACAAGGGGTGTTAGTTATCCAACTGTGATGCTACTTAGTGTTGCACTGTTGGATGCACATTTCACAGTTCCTCTAGGCAGTTGTACTTCATCTATAGGATGCACGCAGGGGGATGACCAAACGATGGAGAAAGCACAAATATAACAGGAAACTCAAAAAGAGAATTGCACAAATCAATAAAGAAATCAGCGAATATGCCCTTAAACTTACGCGCAATAATTGGAACCAGATCTGCGAAAGTTTAAATGGAAATCTTAGCAGTGTGAAAACATGGGCACTGCTAAGACACCTTATTGACCCAAAAAAGAGAGAACACAGCAAGACGCTACAAAGGATTACGCACCAGTTCCGAGGAACAGATGAGCAAGTCATCGACCACCTTTGGTCAAGATACGTGGGAAAAACACACCCATACCACCATGCCCGATACAATACACGGGAGAGGACAACCAGAAGCTAGACGCCCAAATAACACGAGGTACATGTTGCGGCCAGATCATTTGTCAAGAATACAGCCCCAGGCAAAGATCAGATTACCAACGCGATAATTAGAAACCTAAATGACAAGCAAATCAAGATACTAATGGATTTTATCAACAAACACTGGGACCAAGGTACAGTTCCTGAGGAATGGAGACACGCGGAGATCATAATGATCCTCAAACCAAGCAAACCACCTAACCTGGATAATCTCTGAACCATTTCGCTGACCTCTTGCGTGGGGAAGCTTTACGAAAACGTTTTTAAGACAAGACTGAGTAACTATTTGGAAGACAACAACCTGTTTCCGGACACGATGTTCGGCTTCAGCCCCAGGCTTTCTACACAGGACGTCCTACTGCAGCTAAAAGAGACTGTCATAAACAGAATAACGGCAAGAAATGAGACCATCATACTGGCCATAGATTTGAAGGGCGCATTTGACAACATTAGCCACGAAATGATACTCAGGGAACTCTCGGCAACAAATTCTGGAAGAAAGACCTTCGAGTATGTCAAGGCGTTCCTCACGGACAGAACAGCCACCATTGGGATTAATAACATACGTTCAGAAACAAAAACAAAAGCAACCCACAAGGATCATTTATATCTCCAGTACAGTTTAACATTGACATGATAGGGATAGCGAGAAGACTCAGGAACATACAACACATAGAACATGAAATCTATGCAGATGATGTAACAGTATGGACCCAGAAGAGGTCCACCGGTGAAAAAGAAGAATGGTTACAATTCGCTGCGCAAGAACTTGAGGATTTCGCTCGTTCTAGCGGAATGCAATGCTCTCCGGAGTAATCACAATACATAAGATTACACTCTAGCAGGTACAAACCACTGGACATTGACAAAATCATGAACGGACACCTGATTCGTCAGATGGACAAAATGAGAGTACTAGGGCTGTGGTTACAAGAAGGAGGCAAGTGTGATCACACGATCAAATCTCTTACCACTGTGACCAACCAAATCTCTAGAATGATAAGCAGGATAACAAACTAAAAAAGGGGGATAAAGGAACAAGACGCGATACGGATAGTGACAGCCCTCGTCATCCCACGCCTCACCTACAGTCTCCCATATCTTATAACAACTAAGATGGAAAGGAATGAGATAAACGTGCTAATCGGGAAGGCATACAAACTGGCTCTGGGATTGCCACCATATGCCTCTAACGGCAAGTTTGACGATCTGGGCATGCACTGTACCTTCGAAGAACATAGCGAAGCTATGCTCGACTGCCAGATCAGAAGACTTAAACAGACCAAGACGGGCCATGCTCTCCTTACGAAACTCGGTTATACCCTTAAAGATGACAATAGCGTAGAAACCACAAATATCGCACCAGACATCAGGGACACTTTCACGGTCACACCACTGCCCAGAAATATGGACCCTGTCAATCATAACGGCAGAAGGAATGCCAGAGCCAAAACCCTTGACAAACAACTGAACACAAAACATTTTATGATGTACGTCGATGCAGCGAGGTACTATATACAAAGGCAGAGAGGCGACCGCAGCCGCGGTCACTGACTCATGAGGCAAGCTCATATACGGAACAGCGGAAGAGGTGGCAATAGCATGCAATAGCCCTAGTAATCTCGGAAGCAAACCGAAGACAACACAGTTATTGGATAGTCTCAGACTGCAAGCCGCCTGTCCAGCCTTCCAAAACAACAGGATTTATTGCATAGTAAACAAGTTCCTAGCCGGCTGGCCAGAAGCAACATTACTGGAACAAGAGTTTGTTCTAGTAACGTTGGCCAGAAGGAACAGACCCAGCAACACACGATTGTTTGGGACCCCAACGCTGGGGTAAAGGGTAACAAGCCACTACACTTAGGCGCCTACAAACACATATCCAAACAAAGCCCTGTACCACAAGATATGGCCAACACACTACAAAAGCTAATGTGTCTGGTGCGAAGACACTGCTACACTATACCACATAACATGGGGATGTAGGGCAAGCCCCATAATGCCTAAAATAGATAACCCTAGTCGAGCAGTGGGAGGACCTTCTAGCTGACTCGGACGCACAGTACCATGCTCATGCTGGTGCAGCGGGCCAGATCCGCTGCTGAGGCCAACGGACTCCTAGACAGAGGACTGTTGACTACTGCTCTTTCCTAACCCACTACCCCTAACCCCAATTTTCCCCAATAAAGTTTATCAATCAAAATCTAGGCAGTTGTGTATCTCTCTTTCTCATTCCATTTGTCACACCACGATGAATATTGCTAGGGGACAATAGCTGATGCCAAGGACAGCATCGGGTGTTATGTGTCATAATCAAATTTTTCAACAAAAGTGTAAGCTACAGTAGCAACAATTTGTTGATGCACAATGGATGTCCAGATCGAGGCATCATACCATCATTCTCTCGGTGAAGGTGAGCATGCAGCTATGCTGAACAACAGTAGAGTGTGTATGCAAGATGATCTTTGCACCTGTCATGAACCACAAATGAAGTGTGCTGCAAAGTGGAAAACATGGTTGTTGCAAACAGGCATACAGTGGTTCTTTCAGTTGTTATGGAATTGGGCATTATAACTGCAGCTGTGGAAGTAACCTTGCAAAAGGTTTTTTGTGTATGTCAAAGCCCTGTATACATTAGGCACTTGAACTTTTAACACCAGAAATCAAAGGATCAAGTTGGCATAAAACTTACAGACACTTAACGAGATCCATTTTTATTTACAAATGGGACTAGAAACTTTGTGCATCTACAACTGAACCCCCAATTAAAAAATGCATAGCCAGGAAATGATTGCTTCAGTCCTTAGAATTCAAAGTGTCTGTGGCAGGAGAGATCGTAGTGATATTTGTTGCGGATGGATATGTTGTTCTGCAACACACATTGTCCTCAAAACTATGATGGTAAGTGCCTATAATTAATGTTCTAAAGGACAGTTAAAAAAATGAGTAGGTTTTGATGCTTGCAGCACCACAAAGTTGACGTTAAGATCGTAAATTAGCACTACTAATAAGCATTACCATGTAGCCATATTTGTGGCCATTACTTAGCAGTAACATATAATGTCCATACAGCAATGCTGTCGCATTAACTCTTCAGTAAGCATCCCCAAATTTCTTCAAACACTTTGTTACAAAAACAAACGCACAGAATTTTCAGTATACAAGGTAGAAAATACCTGTGCCTGTTTTAGTTCTCTCCTAATACCTCACCGCTACTCAGCATGCAGTGAAGGTGCCACCTGGAATGGCAGAACACCTAAGCCTTTACAATGTTATGTTTGTAACCTCTCACAACTGTTGAAGTGAAAGGAATGAAAAAAAAAAAAAAAATTGTTCCTAAAACTTCTTGCTCCTACGTTAAAACTTACTGACTGCACCATTTAAACATGACCAAAATTTATAAGGGCAAAAAAAAAAAAAGATTAAAGTGTCTAATTGTCAAGGTAGATGTAAGCTTGGAATTCTTGCATTATTGGTGTTAGGCTCTAGAATGAGCTATAGAGCGTGCTACCTGTATTCTTGAAATGTCACACTGCACCACGGAGCACATCTGCCGCCCATCTTACTGAAGTGCAGTACGAGCCTCACAAGTATGTGCTCATGAGCTGACACAGACTTGTAGCCAAACACAACCACAACATTCATGGTGCTGCTCGTATGCTCCAGACCAGTTCCCCACAAATGTTTGTGGGCACCCCATCTCCTCACTCTTGTACCCCAAGCTGGAGCGCTCACAGACGCAACCTTGGCATCCCATTCACTTTGCTTGCCAGCAGATGTAGTGGTTTGCAAACGATGAGGACATGAAATCACTAGCGTACGCAATGTTATATAGCTCTGTCCCCAACAACCCAGTCTCTATATTGATAGCAGAGTGTCTGGAATCCCGCACCATGAACATCTATCTGTTCATGGTGCACCAGTTTCTTTTGGGTACCTCAAAATGACCATAGGATGGAAACGTCTTTTAAAGGGGGATGCGGGGCTAAAGTGCCAGCTTTTTAACTGTTGCATCAATTTCGATAAAATTTTCAGAGATGACTTATCTTCCTTTGATTAGACTATATTCCAAGTTTCATCACTTTAGCACAAACAAGACAATTATAGCTGTCATATTGAGTAATTAAGTGTGTCTGCTTAGGAAAACTATCATTTCAAAACTAACAAAAATGTACTAATGTACTAACTGTTCCTACTTAGATGCTTCTAGGTAGGTTGTGCATGATAAAGCGAATTATAGGTTCTCTACGACATTTTTGTACAAACCCGAGCACTTTAAAAACGAACTTAATTTTTTCTGTTGTCGTTAGGTATCACATATTTTACACTTTTTTATCATAGAAAGTTCTTAGAGATCCAAAAATGCCTTATCTTGTTACCTAAAAAATTTGTCCAGAAACCACCTTGAAAGCAGCCTGTGGCTAAATAGTTTGGAGATAGTAGGCTTCCTAACCTTTGTGCTCTTCCAAAAAGTGCAGACTGAGAAAAATGAGTTCAAAAATTTCAGAACATATTTGAACCTATGGCTCAAATTAATATATCAAAGTGGCCTAGTGCATACGTTGTGCAGTGGTTTTCGACACAACACTGCTCTTTAGGAATTTCTTCAAGTTTTTTTTTCAACTTGGAGCTGCCCGGTGCCCTTGTATGCGCTTCTGAAATGCATTCCTTGGCTGCTTGCTGGGTCTCCTTCATCTAGGCTCCACAGTCTACCTCCAGCTTGTTGAGCTGTTTGGTTAGTCAGGCTCCCATTAGTGCAAAAACAGTGTTTGAAGGTCATTTGCTGCTGTTTAGTCAATCCAAGCTTATATTTCGGCTTCCGAACCAATCCATTGTTACCACAGCCCAAAATTTGCCCTTTCTCTTTAGCTGTCTGCTGTGCTCTCAATAACAGGTTCTTTTTGGCTAGAGAGCGCGAAGAACAAGCATCCTAATTTGGGGATACACTCCTTGTTGTTTTTTTCCTGCTATGCGGCTGCATCTAGAAATCAGCGTTCATAGGCACTTTCGGTGGAAAGTGCATCCCATCTCGCGAAAAAATAAATTTGAATTTTCCCACTGCGCAGGTGGCAACCAAAATTGGTCGAACGTTTCTTTAATACATGCACAGTCCAAAACAACAAAAATTAAAAAACTTTTTTGGTGAAAATTGTGATCTTAGCTCCTCATCCCCTTTAAGATTGGCCACGTTCCCAGCCAATGCCAGGAGTGGGCCTAAATGTGCTGTAGCAGTGTAGCTCATAATAAGCACAATTGTACTTTATGCTTTAAAAAAAAATTTTCTTGCCAGAAGTCACTTTTATTACCAAAAAGCTCAATATTTGCAACTTTCTGAAAAGCTTGATCTCTCTTACAGATAGAAAAAGTTTTCATCTTAGGAATTTAGAAAACCTAAAAATAAATTCCCAGGCAGTCCATGCCAATTTGTTTTGCAGGTATTTGTAGAACTTATGAAAAGGCAGTGCTATGAGCGAGAAAAAACAGCACTCTTACAATATTCATGTTCAAAACCCTATTGTGGGCACCAGTACAATGCCTGAACAACAAACAATTTACTTGCTTTGTGGTGCATTTTCAAAGGACATCAATAGAAGAATTTCACATGACAAGCGATCTCACAAAAACATTCTCTTCTTTATTACAGGCAGTGTAGCTTTCACGATTTAATAATGGAGTGTGCCTAAAACTCCGAAGAAATTGTCTCAGTCACTTCACAATACTGGTGAGTGATGTGGCAGTGATCAGAGGAAAGGAGACGGTGAAGTTTTCATGACTTCCAGCAAACTGAAAACAATGGAGTGCACTTACCACTCCAAAGATATTGTTTGAGGCACCTCATGATGCTTGTCTATGAGGTGGCAATGATCCAAAAGGAAGGAGTTGTGTAACAGCACATGGTCATCTGACACAGTAACACTTCAGAAAACAGTCTTGGACACTCTCAAAATTTAACACTTCTGCAACAGCATTCAACTTTCCTCCTTGCTTTTTTGACGCAAAGCACGCACTTTTGCAATAACTCCACGCAGCTTATCATATCTCCCAGTCGCTCCAGGCAAGTTCTCAAAAGGGATATGCTCTTGTATATCCTTGGCAAAGTTTTCACGTGGGGGAAGAGTAAGGATCTTGCTATGAAGGCCGAGAAACATAGGTGTTCCTTTGTACACATTCTGAGGCTTCACTTTTGATGTGCACGGTGTGCAGTCCTCAGAATTCGAAGTGTTGCCATTTTCCGAGGAGAGTGGGCTTGGCTGCTCTGGTCTATCACTTTCTGTGCTTCTTGGGGTGGTTGAATTGGGGCAATTCGAAGAAATACCTGGAGTATCGGGAGCAGGAGATTCTTGAGTGGTGCTGGAGCCATTTGAGTCTGCTGTTGTGTCTTTAGCCAGGTGAACATGCGTTATAAAAGGATTTCAATCAATTTACTTTCCCTCACTTCTAAGACTTTGCAAGGTATTGAAACTAAATGCAGCAGTTTCCAGAATAGCAAGGCTTCGTGTTACAAAATCTTATTATGGTGCACATGACTGCAGCATGCAACTGCCCTAAAAAGCTATTTACGCAAACTAATAGGCAGTTTTGTCCTATAAGTGCCACACACACAACCTATGCCTTTATCACCGCTCAATCCACACAATAAAATGTCAATTTCCGATCATTCTCCTTCAAATAAAGGGCTGCTTATCACTTGTTTATTAAATGCATGCTCTCTCATGGCCTGAGTTGCTTTGGGACGTTAACCTCATAAACTAGGTATTCACTGCATGGTTGAGTGGAAAGAAAATAATCATTTGCAATGACATTTCAACCAGACATCAGCACCCTTATCTACCCTTAGCCTTGTGTAGTGAGGCAAGAGTGAAGGTGGAGCGGTGTAAGAAAGTTGGCAAGGGCAAAAGAGAGCAGACGCAGTGAGGTAAGGGTTAGATGCACATAGGGTGAAAGTGATGCAGGAAATCTCTAACCAGCTACCTATTGTCAAGTGCATCGAATTCGTGCCAGTGCATAACTACAATGACTGTAAAAAAAAAAAAGGGATTTTTTTTAACCCCTCACTTAAAGAATGCACCCTTTTTCTAGCCACACAGCCTTCTGATGAGGGTGAATGAGCAGGAACAGTTTTAAATGCCCAAACCACTATGCAATAAATTAAGCTCCATCTGTCGCACATCAACCCACACTACGGAATGAAATGCCAGTTAGAATGTTCCGTGAGGAGTCCAGTGCCAACAGAAACCATGCCATGGTCACCAAGGGCTTCTGATCCGCGATATTCAAGACTTCATACTGAATGAGAGTAATGCAAGTGAACTCTACTTGTGTTCTCTTTAGACAGATTTACGGAATACTGCACGAGTGATATATGCAGGGCTAACATACAATTTGTTGACTAATCTATATACCACAGGAAACTGTGCTGAACAGTGCACTTTTTTTTTTTTTTTCATTTTTTAGAAAGCATCTTGGTCCTTTGCCAATTTGGAGGGCTGCTCCAGACTGCACATTGGAATATGCCAATAGTAAACTCAAAGAAAAATGGTATTAATTTTTCCAAGCATGAACTTGTTCCACAAATAACACTGCCAGTCTTTCACACAGCCTCATTCGTGCACTGCGCCCTTTACTGCATCCTGAGCCGTTAACCCTTTCACGTGACTGGGGGCTCACTGGGTCACGGCTGCTGCTGGTAATGCTTATTCATTTACAGAATATTCTGCATCACTCATTACAGCAGGCATTAGCAAAAACAATGTATTGCAATGCCACCAAGCAACATAAAGTATTAGAAAAAAACAACTAAATAGCAGCTGTCTATTTTAAGTAGTAATTTAAGTATCTCACACATGTTATCGCTGAACTACCAAATAATTACACAAAATTAAAGAGGGACAAAGTTTTAGCAATGGCAGCATTAATGCAAACTGCAGCATGAAATGCTGCATGCACTTATAGCATTTATGCCTAATTTTCAATTTTCAAACGTTTCAGGAACATTCTAGGTAATGACTATCGCTTTGGTTTGCAATGGCCTTGTGTTATCTTACTTCTATAGTTATTTCTGGCAGTCCTGCCGAACCACTGTTTGGACACAAATGCAGGCAAGTTATATGTATGTGCCACATCTGGCAGAGCATTATATTATGCAAAGCATAGCCAGCTCGTTTGGCCGAAAAGCCGTCACCTAAATTGAGAAAAATGGTGTCGGAGAAAATATGCATGTAATTTTGCACCAAAATCACGATACAACCGTTCTCTGTGCAGCGTTCAGAACAGTGTCGTACCATTTCACTTCCCATCAAGTTAGAGGTTAGTTTGCAGTAGGGATTCTAACCGATGACATGTGCAGCTCTGACAAGTGTAGGTGTCCACTAAAAAATTGCACCTTCCTTTCCCCAAAAACAAACTTAAAAAAAAAAAGTAATATATATATATATATATATATATATATATATATATATATATATATATATATATATATATATATATATATATATATATATATAAGTATTCATGAAATGAACCGATGGTGTTAGACACTTTGCATCTCCTCTTAAAGCAAAGCTTGAGCATCCCCCTAATTTTTTATAGGCAACATGCTTCCTACACCCCTATTATGCATGCCACTAGGCAAAAACCGAACTTTCACGAGATGTGGATCACTGGATGTCAGAAATGTCTTCAAGAAGTGCATGGTAGCCTCTTTTACATATACACATTGCAAAATGCATACACTGCAATAATATGCATAATATCGGCCTGTGTTTCATATTGATTGAAATTACCGAATTTAAAAGTAGCAAGAGTATGAAACTCTATTAGATGCACACTTCAACTGCCTGAAATACGCAGAAATGGATACTTCACCTGCAAGAATGTTTTCAGTTGCAAAGCAAACCTGCTCCTCTTCAGCCCCATCATCAATGGTCATATCAACCACAGCACCAACATCCGTGCTTGGCTTCACGGCTGGTGCAGGTACCTTCTGTCTCTCACTGAAGCTTTTTGCAAGTGGAGCCTAGAACATTTAAACCTTGATGTGAACTTAATACTATTAGTCTATGCAGGTTAAAATGGAAATATGAAAGTAAGAGGGGCAGCAAAGTTTAAATTGTTCAAAACCTTTGCACCATTCCTGGCAGTGGTAATATTGCTTCCAACATGCAACAATCATGACCTAGAATAAAGTTTGACATAGTGAAAAGACCCACCCAACAACGTGATAAAACAGCGCAGCTAAGACACGGACAAGGAAGGAAACACGGCACAAGCACTTGTACAGCGCTTGTGCCTGTTTCCTTCCTCGTCCTTATCTTAGCTGCGCTGTTTTATCACGATGAATGACCAACAAGCCGGTTCATCCGTCCACCCAACAGAACCAGATAATATGTATAACAATGTGATGCAATCACCATATCGCTAAGATGTCATCAAGTATTGGTCAGAGAAAGCAGTGAAATGATGCCATCGTCACATCCAGCTAGCTATGAAACTATGAAATTCCAAATTAAAATCCAGCCAGAGCCACCAGCTATATTGTGCAAGTTAGAAGATGGTGACACTACCAAACCTTTTATCGCACAATAATGCAGTGCAGCAGTCACTGCGTACGCATTTCTCTGCTGTTTGCTCACCACTACAGCAAGCAAACAGATGCATGTGGTGTTCTAAATGCCCACTGAGTGCTTTTGTAGCAAAGCACAGATGAGCCAAAAGCTCAGAGGGTTGAAACACTTGTAAACACATACAAAAAGGACTCAGGAAAGGCATGGAAAGACCAGACAAGCCACTTCCAGGGCTTCACAGCTCTTTGACTACACCAGTTGCAAATATCCCCACAGGACCACATAATTTGTAGGTTAGTGGATTCTCATGCCACTTGTGGCATTCAAGTGAAATGCCTCAAGCTCTTGTAAAGAAATTAAAAAAAAAATTGCGAAGTAATGCTAGTATCTGGATTTCAGGGTATACCTGTAGTGTCTCCATCACACTGCTGGTTCAGCATGGACGGTTTGCTGGGCACTTCAAAACTTAAAAAAATCCTTCATGCCTCAGCCAAAAGAGTGCAACTAAGTTTGCATAGCATGAAAATTTTGTGTCAATGCTCAGTAAAGTTTCAATATGCTCCTCCCTTTCCCCTCAACTTGGGCCTCTGTCCTGGCAGCTGAAGCCATATTCCACCACCATGGGCCACGCTCCCGTCACTACATCTGGGTGCAGCAACAGTAGCAGAAAACAGGAGAGCAAGACGTACAATATGGTGACTGATCTTGGACAAAGAAACGTGGATGGAAAAAGTCGATGCCAAAGTTAAAAGCAGATTGACTCTGCACTCACATTTACGAGCACTACATCATGCACAGGGCTCTGCAACTTGGATGTAGCATTCGAAGCAACACACATTACCAAGAGGATTTATTAAGCTTTTAATTTTGAAATGAGTACTCACACAGACATCTACGAATTGTTGCATTAAAATATTACCATAAATATTGTTTCAGGGTCCCTTCATGGGTAGCTGCTGTATAAAACCCCATTCAATAAAATTCCGAGTTGCTGGCAGCATAGTGTCCGGTCCACCTTGTTTCCTCTGTCACCTATGTCTCTGTGTAACCCTTACAGCCCCTCATAAGGACTTCAGGCAAGTAAACAAAATAGTCTGCACAATTCCTTTGCACACTCACGCATCTGCCACATTTTGACACACTGAAGCACCCACTGCACCCTGCGGATAATGCTGGCAAGATGTATGCATAACATGTTAGACTTCCAAGTGAGAGGCTGCAATGGCAACAACAAAACTACTGAAGCAAGTATATGAGATCATGTACAATGATCTAACCTGACAACTCTAGCTTCTTTTATACCCCTCCCCCCCCCGCCCCTTCTCAAGCAGAAGTGCCAAGTTCCAGATCTCATACAAAAACCTTGGATGTGACATAACAAGTCTAAAATTGTTTGCTAGGCACTGATCAGCTCACCTCAAAAACACTTCCTGAACCCCACACCACACAGAGAGTTGAGTGCTCACCTCTGACTTCATGTATTTCTCAGCTGCAGAAAGCTGCTGATGTGGAAGCAATGGAGGCATTCCTTTCTCAACATGCATCTGTAAATAAAGTGCACACCAATAAAAATGGCACTAAATGTAACAATGTCGAGAGACACTGAGGATAAAATGAAGTTGGCTTGAATCCTTGATTCAGTAATTCAGTAATTCATCGTATCTGAACTACAAATATGCTAGTTTCACCAAAAACAGGGCTTTTATAAGCAATAAAAGTTTAAAAAAAAGTGGGAGGGGAAGGAGGGTTAGACATCTGATGCAAGAATTCTGTGAGAGTAGCTGGATTTACCCTCGCTGATTGCTCTGACGCTGCTGTGGTGAGCCACACAATTTTCCTAAAGAATCGGACTCGCGAGACAACTGGAGAAGATCGAAGGCATACAGCACACCATGTATGCTGACGACTTCACGGTCTGGGTTATCTCCGGGTCGCTTGGCCGGAAAGAAGAACGACTGCAAGCAGCGGCTACCTGCGTGGAAGAATATGTCCGTGCACGAGGCCTCGCCTGCTCCACAGGAAAATCCAAACTCCTGTGAGTTCACAAAGGGAAACACAAGGAAGGGACCCTCAATGTCTCCCTTGAAGGACAGCTACTTCCCGGACGAGACAATATACGAGTCTTGGGAATGTGGCTGCAGAGCAACCAGCGATGCGGCCACACGCTCGGCCTTCTAAAGCAATCAACCACTCAGGTCGCCAGGATGATCACGCGCGTGTCGCAGAAGCGGAGCGGCATGCGAGAGGGGGATACCCTGCATCTGGTTCAGAGCCTGGTGCTCAGTCGCGTGGGCTACGCCCTCCCGTACTTCAACCTCAACAAAGGAGAAGTGGAAAGTGCAGATATCATCATCTGCAAAGCTTACAAGACAGCCCTGCACCTACCAATGAACACCTCCAATGCAAAAGTACTAGCTCTTGGAGTTCACAACACCTTTGAAGAGATAAAAGAAGCCCAACTGGTCACGCAGATAGCCAGGCTCCAGCAGACTCCTATGGGGCGCTCGCTTCTTAGGCGACTGGGGCTAGGCGCAACTGCGGAAATCGAGAATCGTACTGCGAGCATACCGGATGCAATTCGCCAGATGCTAAAGGTTAGCTCCCTTCCCCGGAACATGGACCCCAACTTGCATGTGGCCCGTAGGGCCGTCCGGGCGAAGTATGTACAACAAAATCTAGCTACAAAATCCATAACAGTATATATGGACGCGGCTCCATATAAAGGAAGCTCACATAACAGCACAGTGGCGGTAGCTATTGATTCCAACCTAAAGGAATTAGCTAGCGCCTCAGTCAGGGACTGCACGGTAATTGAAGGGGAGGAGCTGGCCGTTGCTCTAGCGGTGGTAGCCGGGTATCAAAGCAACACGTCCCTTACCATTCTTACAGATTCAAGAGAAGCGTGCCGTAACTACATGAACGGTCGCACAGGTTGCGCAGCGCTCAGGCTCCTCCACAGCGCGACCCCGTCAAAAATCGCAACATCTACTGGGTGCCAGGAGTCCAGGACACACCGACATAGCGGGGAACGAACGCGCCGACGAGGTAGCTCGAAGGTATACGAGCCGAGCTTCCTCCCAATCGGACGATCTACCCAAGCAAATCGGCCCTACATACTCGGACATTCTCAACTACTATAAGGGGGTAAGGATCCGCTATCCGCCACCTCATCGTGACCTAAATCAACAAGAGGCAGTGTACTGGCAAAGACTGCAGAGAGGAACATTCCCAAACCTGCATATCCTTAGCAAGATTTGCCCGTCCCAATATTGGGACACCTGCCCGTGGTGTGGTAGCAAACCTTCGTTATGCCACATCACGTGGGAATGTAGTAATAACGATAGATTTTGTAAAGACCCGAGTGCGGAACAGTGAGAGAGCCGGCTCTCCAGCGGCGATATGGGTTGCCAACTAGGTCTGATCCAGCACACCCAGCGAGCAGCAAAGCTCAGCGGAGCCCTGGAATAGGGGCTCCGACCCTGTGAAAAGAAGGAAGATGGACCTCTTCTTTCTCGTCTGCCACTAGCACAAGACCTTTCTAGAGAAATTAACGTCTTTCCTATCTTATCCTAACCTATCCTAAATAATAAAAATGGGTTGAGAGTGGCAGTAAGTGGGCAGCCCCCTAGCTAAGGCTGGAGGGCATCTGGATTTCCCACTAGTCGTTGAATTTAATTTTGCCAATGCCTTTTTTGTTCCACTGCTACATGGGCTTCTAGTGAATGCAGGCTTAATGGAGGGTGGAGGGGGGGTGGACAGCCAGCTGGCTAAGCAGCCGCAGTCAAGAGGTGGTGTTGGTTGATTGATAGGGTTTAATGTTATGGAGTGACGTTGGCTATGACGGATGCTGGAGTGGAGGGCACTGGATAATTTCAACTAACTGGTGTTATTGATGGTGCAACGACATCGCAGAGTACATGAGCATCTTGCATTTGCCTCCATCGAAACGCAGCTGCCACGGCCAGGATCAAACCCACGTCCTCAAGATCGGCAGTCCAGCACTCTAGCCACTCAGCCACCACAGCAGTAAACAATGGGGATGTGGCTAGTTCTTCTGGAGGCTAGTGGTTGTGGGTGGATGATCCTCAACTGGACTGGAGACTTCACTTCGAACAGAGAGATTTCTGGGAGTGCTTTTTTGCAGTAGAGGTACAGCTGTTGCCGTCAACAGCCATTTTATCAACAAATTGCATGCACCGATGCTGAATTTCCGTTGCGGTCTCCTAGTCGTCCACAAGTCTGACTACACCGCCAATCACATAAAACAGTGAACACAGAGTCCTTTTTGTGAGACATTGGAACTTCGAATAGAGTGGCAGAAGGAAATATTCTTGGCTATAAATGCATCTTTCGCCGACGAACCAATATCAACAAAGCCAGAAAGAGGCACAGAGTCAATGTTCACTAAGGACAAAAATCAGATGAAATTGTCCTCAGTGTCTCTTAATGGATCAGTCTATTGTAGGAGACAATAAAAAAAATATTGCCATATTCTGGTGGGTCTTCGTTCATCTATGATGGCAGAAACCAGTGCAATATTGGTGGTTTTCTCAGTAATTTATATTTCAGTCAAGAAAATAAACACACTTTGAAGGTGAACTTTTTTTTTGTGACGCCAGTTGTGATAGCAAAAGGTGTCTGGGAAAAAAAAAAAAAAAAAAAAGTGAATGGTGAAGCCTACATTATTCGGATCATTTCTTTGGTGAGACTTCTTGTTCTTCTTTATGCCTCTAACCTATCTCTTTATTTTGAAAAAAAAATTGCTGAGCGTCTGTACAGTGCCACAAAATGCGGTGCGGCTGCTGCTGATGCTGTTTCTAACGGGGTGCTGTTATAATTAACCCAACAATTTTGTTGGCTTTTTTTGCCGCGTTCCTAACAATATGACTTGGTGGTGAAGGAAGAAACTGAATTGAACTGAGCCTTACTTTGGGGGTGTCCCCTAAATATGTTGAACTTGTTTGAAAATGGAAGATAAAGTGAAGCTACACTCACCTGCGGCAACTTACAGGTTTAAACATTGCCACTTAGCCGGTAGGTAGGCTATGGTGTATGGAGTGAGTGTTCTAAAATTTATGCTGAGAACTATACAGGGTTACTTTTGTTGAAAGAAACTTCAGGCTCCTTAGTTTTCTCATAACTAATTAGCTACCGCATCTTGCACGGCTTGTTTCTTGTCTATCATCTTCGTTCTAGCAATGGTTTACTTGAGCACCTTAGTACTTTAAACTATAATTTCCCAATAACAAAGTACCTCAGTGCATGCCGCACTCCTCACTGCCTGGGTGGTATAAAAAAATAAGGTTCTGAAATGGCCCAATCTATTTCTCACGACGACAGCAAAGCATATATTTATCCAGGCAAGGAGCTCTTGATTGCCACAAACAAAATATGGATAATAAGATTCATTTAACTGATCCTTTCAGCAGTTAACACTGAATGGCTTGATGGCACTTACAGAACATTGCATGCCTGCTTTTTCTAGATACTAGATGACAAACAGGTGCACCTTTGAGAACAGAAGTAGCCATGCGATAACAAATATATATATATATTAAAATATAATAAAAGCAACACTTAAACAGACGCACTGTTTCAACTGCACAAACAAAAGGGAATTAGAGATACTTGCATCATAAACTCCCTCCGGCACAGGAGTATTGAAGCCAGGAAAGCTGAGCAACAGGCTTGGGTCATATTTCACTACATTGAGAAGCAAGGTAATACACATATTAGTTCAAAATTTCACACACTGATCAGCACGAAATGGTTGTCCTTTAATCTCTTTGTGTGATTAAAACCAAGGCAATCACTTGGAGTCTTTTTGACAATGTGAACAAAGACTTGTGTGCCAGAAGTGCGCCATGAAAAATAACTACCAGCATTCTGACAATACTGAATTGTGCAAATAAAAAAAACTCACCTTGATTCTCCTCAGCTTTTATTTCACCTTCTTCACCTTCTTCAACATCATCAGCATTTGCTTTGTCTAGGAATAAAACATACAAATGGCATGGATACAAAATCATATATATGACTCTGCTTAACTAAAAAATGTCAAAACATACTGGCCTATAATTCTAAGCTAGAAACTTGCATCACTGGAATCTAAAGCACCTTTAAATCTATCAATAACTGATATATTTAAGAGGGTTCAGAATAAATCAACTGAAGGCAGACTAAATGGAATATTAACAAAAAGCTGAGAAAACTGGTGAGGAAATTTAATATTATTACCAATTTATGATGTGTCATTGTCTGAGCCCTTGCTAAGTCAGGAGAAATATGTGGCTTGCTTATCAGATGGGTGTATTCACAGCATTTAGCAACAAATGATGCCACCATACTGTTTACCACCCTTTATGCAGTAAAGCTAACTCAAGCATGGCCATGTCACCATTTGGAAAGAGCACAGACAACTCCTAGAGCTTGTGCTTGTCTTCTACTTCTACAATTGGTACGCACAATAGGTTCAAGCAGGCCAACAGGACGCATTGCAAAGCAAGCAATACATTGTGTTCCCATATATCAGCAGTGCTCGCCACGTTGCTTTGCCCCCATTTCAACAGTACTTGACCACTGAAATTGTGCAGTGCACCAAATTTTTGTTGTCTGTACGAGCTGCACCTGGCCAAGGCACAGTTCGAGAGATCAGTCAATATGTATACACAATTATCTGCCTTATCCTAGCTCTTAGGAAAAATGATATATCTGCTATATCAGGATTCTAATCCCTCAAAGTACCTGGACTTACTACTTATTCCCTTTTAGCACCCATTAAATAAGAATACCTACCCAACCGCTGAGAAAAGAGAGCAACGTAGACAACTACGATGAGAACACACACACCTATATATATATAAGCCAATCAAACAAATTTAGGTTGCTTATAAAAAAAAGCAAACACAGCTTCGAAATTCTGAGTGAGGAGTTATGTTATAAAATGGCTAGGTTGTATATTCCAATCAATAGTTGTCAATTAGCTTTCATTCAGAGGCAAAACATATTTTTTGTGTCTAGTGCCGGCTGCCTTGTTGCAGATGCTGGCATTTCAATGACACTTTAGTAACAATGAACATGATGTGTTCAAGGAACAAAACTCAAGCACTAAATTGTGAAATTAAGACATATCATCAAGTAACCACAATTAGCACAATTGCAAATGAGAGAAAAAAAAAAGAATGCTTCCAGGCTGACTAGTCTCATGCTTGTATTCTCCCCTTATTTGGCAACAATAAAACTGGACCCACCGTCATCATCCAAGCCATAGATTTTGATTCCCGAGCTCTCAACCTGAGCATGCATAAGCCATCCCGGAGGATACCCAATTACACGCATTCTATAGATGAATGGAGGCAGGTCGGAGGGATCCAAGTTTAAAGCTTTTCTGAGCTCCGCGCTGAAACCACAAAAGTAAAGATATGCGAGTCAAAAGATCTGTTAAATGTGATGAAGCTCTGACAAGTTTACAAAAGACGTTTATACTGAGTTAGTTATAAGCAAAGCAACAGTGCTAAAAAACTCACTAACACAGGATATCTATCTTGCAACTGCAAATCACTGATCCAAGAGCCTGAGGCTGGCGGACCTTACGGACAGCCTAGACATGCAAGTGGTTGCGTGACCACCGAGAACTTGTTTAAAATTAATAGCAATACACAAAAAAAAAAAAAAAAAAAAAGTCGTCTTGATGGCAGCAAAGGAATAGCATGAAGTTATCGCTGAGCATATATACAAGTAACAGGCACCACTATACGAAGTGTGTCTGGAAAGCAAAAACACAATGTGTACTAGCTGATAAGTCATAAACGTAGTAGATTAAGTGACCACACTTCCATTAACCTTGAAGCTTCTGCCTCCTCTTTTTCCCGGCTTGCATTACTCCACCAGCACATGGCCAAATAGAATGCTTAAGAAATATGGATGCCAATCCTGACTGCTGCCAAATGTGTGGTGCAATCTGCGAGCAAGATGAGAACCATCCGCGGAGATTCACAGATAGGTTTGTGCTATTTATGGTTTGGTTTAGTTTGTGGGGTTTAACGTCCCAAAGCGACTCAGGCTATGAGAGACGCCGTAATGGAGGACTCCAGAAATTTCGACCACCTGGGGTTCTTTAACGTGCACTGACAACGCACAGCACACGGGCGCCTTGCTTTTCGCCTCCACCGAAAAGTGGCCGCCGAGGCCTGGATTCGATCCCGTGTCCTTGGGAACAGTAGTCGAGTGCCGTAACCACTGCGCCACCCCGGCGGGGTTTGTGCTATTTATGGTGATGCCGTGAATCGAGTATGGGGAAAAAAAGGAGGCAGGTATTATTGGGAGGCACAACAGATTTTCATAGTGAAAACAGGTACAGGAAGACGTCAGTTGACACCGAAGGTCCCTTCACACCATTTAATACAAAATTTATTGATATAAACCAGTGATGATAAGCAATGACATGAATTCACTCCCAAAGTGTCTGAGAATAAGAATTCTTAACGGTGCAAGCTATGGCGGTCCAATGAATATAAACAGAGGATGGATTCGACAGGTGGCAGAAGCCTGCTTCTAGACAACGCTTGGCCACACTTCGAGCACACCACTGCCTCACTTCTGAAAAAACTGAAGACCGAGGTTCAGAAGTCGCCCCTGTAAAACCTGGACTTGGCACCCAATGATTCTCACTTTTGCTTATTCATCTCAAGAAACACCTTGAGGGGAAACTGTTCACAGATACTGAGTTGACACAAAAAGTAATAACATAGTTTGCACAGCAGGCGTGAGATTTCCATTTCTATAGCATAAAAAAGCTGGTGCCCAAACCATACAAGCATTTGAATAATTGCAGGAAATACTTAAAAAAAAAGTTAAAATGCATTAGAAATCCTTTGAGGTGAAGTTTTGTCAAATAAAAATTATCCACAAACATGTTTGCCTTCGTATCTCCCCTTTCAAGATACGCCTCGCAGCAATTACCTAAAACTATGTTAAAAAAGTTGCCACATTTTAACGTAATTATTGTATGAATACTCTGTTCTAATGCAACCTCTAGGTAGAGATTTAGATGCTTACCTGTATACCCCAGGCCGGAAGCGTTGCGACAGCATTTCATGCTCGAAGTAACGCCTACAGTAAACAAATGCCACAATTTTAACATAAAAACTTTGACTCACTGCAGCAAACAGTATCAGTTCAGTTCAGTTCAGTCGTGTCCGACTCTTTGTGACCCTATGGACCATATCACGCCACGCTTTCCGGTCTCTCACTATCTTCCTAATATCACATAACTTCATCTGCAGCGCCTCGAGGATGCCATCTAACCATCGCGTTCGCTGCCTACCCCTTCTCCGGTGACCCTCAACCTTTCCCAACATCAAATCTTTCTCCAGCGACTCCTCTCTTCTCATCAGATGGCCAAAGTAGCTGAGCTTTAACTTTAGAATTTGACCCTCCAATGAGCAGTCAGAGTTTATGGTCGACAATATCGACTGATTTGATCTTCTGGCCGTCCAAGGAACTCTCAAGAGCCTCCGCCAGCACCACAATTCAAAAGCGTCAATTCTTCGGCGGTCAGCATTCTTCACAGTCCAACTCTCCCATCCATACATCACAACTGTAAAGACCATAGTGCGAGTTATACGGATCTTGGTTGGCAGTGTAATGTCTCTGCTCTTTACTAGGCGGTCAAGGCCAGCCATGGCTCTCTTTCCCAGAAGCAGGCGTCTCCTAATTTCATGGCTGCAGTCTCCTTCCGGGGTAATCTTGGAGCTCAAGAAGAGAAAGTCTGTCACAACTTCCACTTCTCGTCCCTTGATCCTCCAGGACATGATAGGGCAAGACGTCATGATCTTTGTGTTTTCAATGTTCAATTTAAGCCCAAACTTCTCACTTTCTTCTTGTACACGCATCAGAAGTCTCTTGAGTTCCACATCACTTTCTGCCATTAAAGTGGTATCATCCGCATATCTAAGGTTGTTGACACGTTTCCCAGCAATCTTCACTCCAGCTGAAGACTCGTCCAGACCGGCCTTCCTCCATGATGCACTCACTCAGTATATAAGTTAAATAGGCAGGGCGACAGTATGCAGCCTTGTCTCACTCCTTTCTCAATCGGAAACCAATCCTTAAGACCATGAGCAAACAGTATACGCATCACTACATATATAGCTTATGGCTCATATTGGTTACAGCAATTAACAATAATCAAGAGCTGATGGTACCTAGTATGTAGATTTTTTTTTTTTTTTACCCAATGTAACCAGTGGCACCAATTCATTATTAGTTTCAGTATACTCGGATTTAACATGTCCTAGCAGTCACTAACATTAACTGGAATAGTAAAAGTATAAGCCTCTTGTTTTGCACAGTCAGCGACAAAATTCATGCTTGCCTAGCTCAAAACAACCCAAAAATGGCATTTGTCCACACTGGGATACTGATGCAAGAGTGAAAGGGTAGCTGAAACAATTTTTTTTTCACCAGACGTTTCTACATGCTTTCACAGAAAGGAAAGTGATTAAGTAGGAATGGCTGGCGGAACAGATCAAGCAAGCAGCTCAAGCCAGTCGAATCCTGAAAAAGGGGTCTCAGCCACAACCCATGGGCCCTTTTCATTTTTCAGTCAAGCATTACCTTCCCCTCAATTCATTACCCCCTACTGTACATTATCTTCAGAACCCTTGTCTATTGTAATCTAGAAACCTTGTCTTCTAGCTGCAGGGAAAGAGAACAAATTGGCCAACTACTATTACGACAATAGGTAATGTAAAATTTGAGTGCAGCTCTCCAGGTTATTTTAGTTTTGCGATGTGCTGACGTAAAGAATTTGAGAGAGAGACACGTTTCTGTGCAGTTAGAGCCTACTCCATATTTTCCCAAATGGCCATCTTTCAACTGACACTCACTCCTTTACCAGTTCCTCTCGACTGTGACAACCAGGTGTTTGCATGACACCTGTTTGCATTATTCTTCGCCAATCTTTCCTCAAGCAGCATGTGGCCCGTGTGGGCGCATTTCTCTTCTGCACAAACATATTTCAACATGGAAAACTTGGAAGGTAACTTAAGCTCTGCCTTTAAGGGCATGACGTGACTGCATTGATGGCTCTCGTCTGCGGCTCCCATAATGAATCTACATTCGCGTGCATACACTTTGCTATTCATTTAAGTGAGTAAGCTCATAAGCTACCAAAATGTGTGAACGACCTTCATACATAAAGCTCCGCTTTAACCACGCCGTTAGAATGCTCCTGCATGTCTTACCAAGGTCCAAGGATCCCGGGTTCGACGACCATCTCAATTTCCCGTTTGGCAGCTGCCAATTTGGGTAGCTGTCTTTATCACCTCCATGCCTGCGATCTATGTGACCTGCCAACTCTCACATGCCAGAGGCATGCACATGACTTTAGTGTGCAGCACTACTAGCTGCAATTACGGATTTTGCAGATGTCTGTACAAAGCCCCTTTCTTCCTGAACTTGAAGCTCAAAACAGAAGCTGGCAATACACGCATCCCACGGCTTCATCAATGGGGAGGTGAAGCAGCCATGCAGCAGCAGATGAAGCCACCGAGAGCTGCGTTTATCTCGGTTGCGGCAGTTGTGGCCGTCACTGGGCACTGTTGCACACGTGTGCTGCTCTGGACTGAGCAATTACGTGTCGCTCGCCCGCCCTCAACTTCAGCCTCTTTCCCCTCACGTCAATCACCCCTCAGCCTTCAAGGATAGCAGTTGGTACGCGTGACGCTCCCTAGACCTCAGCTTCACACTGCTTGCCACATCGTAAAGCAGCTTGTGGTCATTTCTGAGCCCCAAGGCCGATTCACATGGTGGACAAAATCACCGATTTCATCCATGGCTGGAGCACCATGACACAGACAAAGCGCTGGATGAAGAGAGCCGACAACGACGCAGATGAAAACTGCTGGAAATCAGTGCTGCATCCCACAACTCTACCATCACAGAGGAAACTGGCAGGCAATGGCATTTCAAGCCAATCCCACCACGTTGAGTAGGGTGCCTCGATGCACGCACTCTTGAAAAAAACTAAGGCACCCTATTGTCAAGACTACCAGGCACCCCAACTCCATTAAAAAAAAAAATGAAAATACCACTGTTGCTCCCTTTGGAAGATGTAGTTTTGCTAAAAAAAGCAGCGGAACATCCAGACATTTTGAGAGGGGAAATACACGCAGCTGTTTTTGGCTTGTGCCATCCATGGTCAAACAGAGCTAGTGGGTATGTTTGATTTTCAGTCCAGAGCAGTCCCAGACTACCTGCTGACATAAGGAGCTAGCGCCACACAGGGTCTGCAACTCGCGGCACGAGGGAGAAGAGAAGAAGATGACGCAAATATGTGGCGCGTGCAGAGAGTGACACTTAAGTCAAGAGATCGGTGGAGCAGCGTTTTCGGAGAACAGGTGGTCAAGGAGCTGCGGCTGATCGCGCCCCACCTGGCCTACGACCCGTGATACCAAACCTGGGAGTGGCCATGGAGCTCCCGTTGAATCGCGTCCCACCTATCATATGACCCGGGTGACCAGAACTGAGAGTGGCCGATGCCTGTTGTGCTCCTGGAGCACATACCCAGCAACGCACGTTCGGTGTCGTGCTGGGTGCACTGGATAGACACCTGGAAATCGGGCGTCTCTGCCGCGTGACGGCAACCTGAGGCCTCTCGCACTGGCCGAGCGTCGCCCGCTGCCAAGCCACCTGCTGGCCTGACCCAAGCACCGCACCTGTGGACACCGGGCGTTCCTTTCACTCCAAATAGGGAACCTGCGCTGCCCAGGGGGCGCGCTTAAAATCAGACACCCAGCGTCGCCTGGTTTCAAAATGAGCAAGCGTATACTAGTAGGACGGAGCACGCCGCTCGTCATACCGTGGCTGCGCCCATCGGCTGATTTTGAGCTTTCTATTTCATGCATAATGCTTTTTTCGCATCTTTATTGTTGTGAAGAACTTGGAGTTTCATTTTTAATTGCTTGAAGGCGCCACCTGATCTCCTCAGCTGCATGCCAACTTGGCTATGAGCCGCGCCGCTGCTACATTATGGAAGCTATGAAGTCGCTACGCGTAGGTTTGAAACGGTTGTAAGTTCAGTCTTTCTTTTTATTTTTCTTGCTATTGGGCGCTTGCAAAGTACGTCTCCGCACGGTGAACTACGGGCACACTTTCTGGCAAATAATATTCTCCTGCTATGAAGCATCGCTAGTGGAGGGTAAATATATCACAGCAAAATGAAACGACCTCACTGCTATATTAACATGCAGGCACTCACCTACTGCCCATTTGAGGAACAGTAATGATTTAACTAGCTTCGTGATGAAAAAATTTGTCGATTAAATTGGTGCATCGTGTGTCGCGAAATATCGTCCACCGTTGTTAGGGTGATGCCGTTGAACGCATCTGTAGAGAAACAAAGGCCTGCTGTCGCGTTTCGGCACTTGCCTGTTTACGTCAACAAATGACAAGCAACTGATGGGTTTATATTCTTTGAAGCGAAAAACACAGAGATCCGCTGCGAAGCATGCATCTAAAAGGCTCACACTTCTAGCACTGTAAAAAGTTAAGTGGTCGCAATTGTTCTGTCCATAAACGTTGGGCGGAAATTATCGGTGCCCTACAATGTGAGAGCGTGGGGGAGAGTTGTCATACTTTAAACCTCCTTTGTCTAAATCCGCTCTCTCTATCTTAAGAGCCAAGAATGAGCTACATCGAAGGTTGGGGTTAGTATCGGTGATGGTTAATGCAAAAAAAATCAGTATGAACGTTAGGTTTGGTTTGTGAGGTTAACGCCCCAAAGGTTAACGTGCACTGACATCGCACAGCACACGGGTGC
The DNA here is from genome assembly GCF_055883805.1 of Amblyomma maculatum. NCBI lineage: Eukaryota > Metazoa > Arthropoda > Arachnida > Ixodida > Ixodidae > Amblyomma > Amblyomma maculatum. The sequence continues at coordinate 209,920,254 of NC_139344.1, forward strand.
ATTACTTTTCGCCTCCATCGAAAAGCGGCCGCCGAGGCCGGGATTCGATTTCGCGTCCTTGGGCACAGTAGTCCAGCGCCGTAACCACTGCACCACCCCGGCGGGGCAGTACGAACTTTAAACAACAAAGTTGCTATGCTCCGTTCCTTGCACAGAATGAAAATTGTAGCAGGCACCATTTAACAGTGGGATGTGTGTGGTTTTACACTGCCGTATCCCCCACCCCCCTTCCCCTTTCCACCCGCCCCGTGCGCCGACCGCGACTGGAGATCGGCGTATCTATACTATTTCGTGCCCAAATAAAGGACTCAAGCAATCATGGTCAGTTATCAGCATGCGTGCCTTGCAACAATCATTCATGGTGAGACAGCTGGATTGTACAGCGCGATATTTACAATAGGCAAGTTCTCGATTAGATACGAAGAATATCTTCTTATTAATTTGTAGGTGTCCTAAAACAAATATTGCATGAATATTTTCAGCTGTACTTCAACCAGCAAGCTAAATCATCCAACTTAAAAACAAAAAGAGCTTTCTCTGAAGTATATGGTTTTTATTCGAAGCTAACAACTAACGAATTAATTCTCTAATTGGGAGCTTTTTTCAATCACAGCTCACTTACTGCCCCATTGAAAAATGGTTGAAAGGTCACTAGATGAGTTGCGATAGTTTAATGCAGGAATAAGCCTGAAAGCATGCCGGTTAAGGCATTATGTGATTCTGAAATTCTGACAAAATACTGCGTGTTTGGATAGGTTGCTAACTCTCTCGGTTTGTCATCTAGATGATCGCAATATGCATATCGGGATGCCACTTACGTTCGCACTTTGTTGACTTTAAGTTGTCCATCTTGCAATGGCCCCACTTACGCCCACTTCTAAAAGGCGCCCTTCGCAAAACGTTCTCATCAGGTTGCGCAACTAATAAACGCGAATAAACAAAACTTAATATGTACAGGTGAGGACATAAGTAAATGGAGCAGGCTTTTCTGTTCAAATTAAAATCCCGCCTTCTATACACTGGAGATAAGAAAACAATATTTGTCCTAGTGAAAAGGCACTTGCGTCTAGTACCGGATTGCACATACCACGACAGCCAATTTCATTTATGCAACGCATGAAAAATAATAGAAGAAAAAATCTCGCTCCGTTTACATTTGTCTGCGGGGGTACGGTACGGCAGAAGAAGCCACGTTAAGTGCAACGAGCAGCGCTCAAACGAGAAGCTCAACAATCCCCCGTACTCATCCAGTCTCCTGAATCGAGCTGAGGTCTACCGCCGCTGTGTTTTGTACAGCTGCAGTGGAATAAAGTACAGAGCAATTTTTTTATCATAACCGAGCTCTTCTAAACACAGTAGCATGCCTTTGGCTTCGTGATAAATTAGACGCTCTTCAGCGCCTCCAGCCGCGGCAGTCTCAGCCGCCCTAGGCGGCGCTGGTGGTACGCGGAAAACTCCAGCGCAAGTTCTCTATTCACGCAACCAGGAGCATCTGCATGGACTTCCTTCTTCTAGCGTCCGGTGACTGTTACTAGTTTGTATTCGTCTTCGTTATGTCTGTTAAGCTCGTTATTTGTCATTGTTTTTTATCTAGTCTTTGTTTTTTATCTAGTAAAAAGATATGCTCTTAGTTTGATCAGTCTGGTCTCCTCACACTGAGAGAAGTCCTGTGTTTGATATTCCTTGGGCAGCCCAGAACTTCTGCTGCATCCCCTCCCCCACCTTTCATTGTCATCCTTCTGTGACGTGCAATCCTGTGTTCTTCATGGTAGTCGCCACCATTGACTCTCAACCTCTTCCCTTTCCATCTCTCCACTTTGCCATCTGCTAGTTGTAGCAGGCGGCGCTTTGCTTTGATAGTACCTGCAATGGCTGGCAGGTGGCTGGCTACGCCAACGTTGACTAGCCAACGATGCATAATCTGGGAATGGATGCCTAAGAGCTGCGTTTAATAAAAAGTGGATTACAGAAACAAAAAATGGCTGACGACTTAGCATGGTGAGGACAAATGCAAATTAGGTGTGCAAGCACTTAGGTTTTCAAGGGCAAGCAGGCTTCAAAGCTCTGCAGAATTGCCGAGTGGTGGCACTGAGTGGTAACACACCGTAAAATTTTGGGGCCGCTTAACAAGAGGGCAACACGATAACAGTGTGTTCTGAAACCACTGCATGTGGATGGAAGTTGATGATCAAGATAACGACATGCAAACTACAGCGCAAAAGAGTGGTAACACACGTGGAATGTTTGGTTACAGCGGCCAGTGAAGCCACCGCGGTGGCTGATGAAGCTGATCTGTTCATGCCACAAAAGGTTTGAAATGCATTCACAGATAGAAAGAGTTTTACTTTAGCTTATTTCAGCCTCAAGTGTCTGCCGAAGGCCAAAGGCCGAACAAACAAAGATCACCAACATCAGTTAATGCGGGCCCCAGTGCTACTGCATTAAAAATTTCAGACCCAATCTGTGAAACTGCTTCTTGTACAGTGCTGCCTGCGTGCCGTCTCTCACAGCACAGTTTCCTCTTTGTGCTTCTGGCTGTTTGTACTGGCACCACGGTGGCGATGGAGCTGTACCACCAGTTGCAACACAGTTCACACCAGCCATAAATGGGTGCAGCATCGGCATAAGGCAGACTGTACAAGAATCAAAAGCTGTGGCTGTAAAGTGCTGATGAGTGCATGCAAATAGTTCCGATATGACCAGCATGCCATCGCTGTACTGCACATACTAAGCATAAGCTATCAAAACTGGCACCAAAAAAACAAAAAGTGTTAATAAATAAATAAGACACCGCAGCAGGAAGTGACATTTATGAATTACTGTGTGGAAATGGTGCAACAAAAGCAAGGTAACATCAGAGTTTGCATTGCATGGATTCCTACACTACAGCAGTACCAGCTCGCAATGTAGCAAATGAAAAAACAACAACATGGAACATAACAGCAGGGTTCTACTGACGGCTCCTGGTAGTTTTGGCATGCTAGCTCAACTCAGGTGTTTCCAGTGCTCAGCCTATTTTAGAAATTATGCTTTCAAGAAGCTATCCGATTTACCGTAAAAGCTTGCGTATAATAAGAGGTTTTTCCCCAATGTTATCATGTTATATTTATGCTTCGTATTATACACGAATCCAAGCAAATTTTGGCATAAATTTGCAGTTCTGGCCTCATTATTAATCAGCGCTATCTAGTGGTGGTGTCGGCCAACTGTTTTGATGGCTTTGGTTTCACTACACTGACACCATGATCCTTGTGACCGCGGACGGCGGTGCCCGCGACGCAGACACAACCGGAAGGAGGTCGATTGCACCTCAAACAATGTACGAATAGCGAAAAGATCACTAGGCGTGTTGCACTGGTCTCTCTACGGCCTCTCTAGCCATGCTGGTCACGTCCTACAGCAGAATCATGGACGCCTGACCAGCATTTCCCAGGAATGCGCCGGTCGCACGTTCGAGAAATGCAGGATGCCAGAAACGTCGAAAGATATCTTTAGCAGAGGACTCTTGGCAGACAATACATCGGACGATGCAATTGGGTAAACCCAGAATCCAAGAGCATTTCCTGGATGAATACATCTCGTGCGCGATGTTAGAGGCAAGAAGACATGGCCGTGCAGCGCATGCTAGCTGGCAGCTCATCCGCTGCCATCCCGCGTACGAGCTGGAAGTGGTCCACTGGTTTTAGAACAAACTGAGGACCATGGGCTTCCACGATTGCTGGGGCAAATGTAAGCTGCTCTTTTCTCACGGTGCGTGAAATTCTCCGATCAAGCGTGTCCTCTTGGGGAGGAAGCAGACAAGCACTGGCACGAACCTTCATAGGTTTGTGGCACTATTTGGTGCCTGGTGCTAGGTGGCATTCGACATAAAAGCGCAGAATGCATAAGCCTCACTGAGCTACTGCGAAATGCAGTGCAAATAAATACTTATACTGATCTTTCATTGCTTACATTATACATGGATGAAAACTTATTCTTCCGTTTCTGCTTCCTTGAAATTACCTCTCATATTATATGCAGGTCCGTATTACAGATGGGTTTGCACCGAAAATAAAGCTCTTGAAAAGTTGCTTGTTTGGCTTGGTTTATAGGGTTTAACGTCCCAGAGTGACTCGGCTATGATGGATGCCGTAGTGGAGGGCTCTGGAAGTTTCGACCACCTCGGGTTCTTTAACGTGCGCTGACATCGCACAGCACACGGGCACCTTTCTTTTCATCCCCATCGAAAAGCAGCTATTGCAGCGGTGATCAAACATGAATCCTTGGGTTCAGCAGCCAAGTGTCCTAACTACTGAGTCACCGTGGCATGTTGAAAAAGTCACTTGTGGTGTAGAAATTGGCAATAACCGGGTTCTACTAAAAAATGAGGTGCCTTATGTGAAGGGTTACTGTATAAACATTGACTGTTTTGATTTGTTTAACCTGTTCAATGAAAGAACAGGTTACAGCCAACAGCCCCAAGTAGTGATGTAAACAAAAAAATGATCAGGCAGCAAGGAGCGCACATTTAATTATATCTTGTAAAAAGAGCTGGTGGCATGTTTCCCATGTGAACACAAAGTTAGCACCATACAGCAGACGACACATCGGCTATTACACACTTCAATCAAGACTTCTGCCTGGGCCAGTTGGTTTAATGCTGAGTGATGCAAGAACAGTGCGAAAAAAATGAGGATGAAGGAACACATGCAAACACAGGACAGCATCCGTCCAGTGTATGTGTGTGCTCCTTCATCCTTGTTTTTTCACGCTGTTCTTTTGTCACTTACACACCTTGCAATGCCCTAAGCTGTAGTCTTTAGTTGCAGAGCATCGAATAGCGAGAAAAGCCATGACAGAGCCAAAATTTCTGGAAAGTGGGCTAAAAACAAAAATATACTGGTTCCATCCTTACATCTAAGTGCAATATTAAAGAAGCAAGGACCACTTACAACTTTTTAGGGGCTGCATCCCTCTCCCTAGCCATCTCCCTGCGTTTTTGGGACACACGTGCAGCATCAATTTTTTTTTTGCATACACCCAAGAGATGGTTTCCACCACAGTTGAAGCATTCCACTCTGCAAGATACAAAAACCGGACAGCTTTCTCTCGCAATAACCCAAGAAAGATATCATCTGCACTGTAGTTCATTACCACTTTATAAAATAGTTACATATATAAAACCATTCTTTTACTGAATAATATGTCAATTAGGATGAACACGGAACTTTCTAAAAACAATTATGTTTATTTATGTCATACAATACAAGAAAACAAATACAGTAAAATTTCTACAGAAGGAAATTGCTTTTAAAGCTAAAATGCAAGTGTTAAAAATGAAGAAAAAAAGTCAACCTTTTATTCTATAAGGGACAATCGCCTTTGTGGTAGTAATGTATTCTATTTTCAAAATGAAAATAACAAGAAACAAGCAAACATAAAAAGTAGAAAACGACTAGTGCTGGCTGCAGACATTACTGCATTTGTCTTGAGCACCTGATTTGCGGCCAGTAGATACGAGGGTCAGGCAGGTTGTTAGGTAGTACAAAAAGAGATACCTTGGTCCCCCATCACCAGCAGCTGGGCCTTCTTTCTCTTCTTTCTCCTCCTCTTCACTCTCGATGACGTAAATGGTAGTGCAGCTGCAAGTATCTTTCAGGAAAAATTCTGAAATCCCAAGAAAAATATTATCTGAAATCTATCTAGTGATATCTGACTACTTTCCCATATGTCGATGAACTTAAAAAGGATACTATGGTGGATCCTCTGACTTATCACCAGTCTTGTCAAAGAAGAACAGTCCATTACATTCAGTTTGCTCATCGTCTTGCTCCTAATGTTGAAAAATGAAAAGAATGACAGCTCATAGGTATTTTTATTCAACTGACAATATTGCCTTAATTGTGTTTGAATTACCAGCTGTTAAGCCGTAAAAATCCAGCGAGTCTACAAAATGATCTTGCAGCTCACATATTAGCACAGTTATATAACACTTCCTATCTGACACGGCGGCACAGTGACCAAACTTGTATTTTAACAGAAAAAGATGGCTGCACCCATCAGCGCGAAAGCATGGTACACTCAGTGTATTTAGGTTGGTTGATTGTGGGTGACCTGGGCCAAATTTTGGGGGTGGCCCAAGCCAGCTTTGGTGGCGATCATCAAACTGGGCACTGTCCATTATGTTGTACATGTTAATTGACACACGCCTGCTCCAGCTGTCCTGCTTCTTCCTTTGCTTTGCGCATAAGAACCGGCTGCTTAAGAGAGACCTAGCACGGCTTCTCTTTTAGGAATGATGCGCAGGCTAACAAAACCAAAGACCTATGGCGTTGTCGACAAAGATGCACTCTTCTGACCGTTTCGCGCGACCACAGCAATAGAAGCGCTCCTTTTACATGCACGTTCGCGTCACTCTCTCTCGCTTAAACAGACAAGTGCTAGACAATTTTGCTAGCCTCTGAACCTCCGGGTTAGTGCTTTCACTCTAATAACCGTGTGGCAATTACAAGCTCAACTTTCTGTTCTACAAAAATTGTCTTCGCTGAGAATAATATCATCCAAGCTGGGAGTGACCATCTGTATTAAGTACTTCTGCCATTTCTTCAGTTACAAAATAAATCTACACTAGTAGCTTTCTTGTGCAACTGTAATCGGGTGCATGCAACTATTACATGAGTGTCTTTCACAACACTGCAGCATACCTGTTTTGGCCGTTTTGGAGGACGCTCAGCATCCTCATCTTTTTCGGTGGAATTAGACTCCCTGTATGCAAGACGAAAGAATATCAATTGCTGAACTGGTTAGTTATAGCGAGCTTTATGGTGCAAAAGTGACTAAGGCTACAATATGCTGAACACATGGTTAGAATATCATGTTAAGGGCTGTACTTTTTAATACCTGCACTTTGTTTAATCACTCGCTTCTTCACCTACAAGCAAAGGCAGGGTGCAGTTAATGGGATGTGTTTATTGTAAGGAAATGTAAAATATTTTTTCCCTAGTTCAAGTTTTGTATTTGAAATCAAAATGTGATTTGCTGCGAGTTCACTCTAATGCTCCGCAAAGCAGTTTGCCTTGCTCTGCGAGTAGCAAGCAGTGTGCAAAGTGTGTGTGTATCCAGTGCATAAGTGACATAAAATTAGTTCTGTATACATTCCTGATGTCTACATGATTTTCATTCTTGTAAGGTGCGCCTTACAGAATACAATTTGTTGTTTACCTGGTCATTCCATGCAGCCTGCCACTTATCTCTCAGTTTACTGTATATTAACTTCAAACAATCCCTGTATGGCATGTTCACTCGTGTTATTTGACCAAAGTGGGTCTGTGCAGCACATGCATATGCTTTCTTGCTACCCTCAATCCCAACATGGCTAGGGTCCTAGCAGAATTTTAAGTTATGTGCATTTGGGTTGCGATTAATTATGCTATACTTGATATTTGATTTATAACCAAAATGAACAAAAAAAAGCCCTGATGCAACAGTCATACGCACTATTGTTAAATGCCTCAGCAATATACAGGATGCTAGAAACAATTCACACATTCAGAAGCTATTACATGCATTGACATACAGCTATCCAGGCATGCACAGAATGCCTGAGCAACAGCATTTATAGCCTCTGTCAGTAGAGGGGCAGTTAGGAAAACTGCATGAAACGTGATTTTGTCACCTGTTCACACCAGTGTCCATGGAGTCAGCATCCCCATTGTTTTCAGTAGAATTAGCCTCCCTGTATGTAAAATGCAAGAATATCAGTATCTGAACCAAAGACAAATGCGATTATTTCACACAATGCACCAAAATTAATAAAAACAAAAAGCCCTTATGAAATAGTCACACAAACTATTCACTAAACACATGATCACCATACATGGCACCAGAGACAAAATCACACCACAGTGGAAAGCAGGGCTTCAACGGTCGTGCTCAGAAAGCGGCCGCTTAGTGTGACCGGAAAAGGGCACCTTCCTGCTGATTCTGCTAGCTTTCCTATGAAGCAGCAGCACAGGCACGGAAATTTTGCGTCCTCAGCTAGCACTCAAAAACCCGAATCTCAATATATGCCTGTTTTCGTTATTTAAACACCAAATTCTGAGCTAGTAAAAGCTTTCATGCCGCTATCTGTACAATGAACTTTATTCCGACCTCAGAGAAGCTCATCGTCTCTTGAGTAGATGACGCCTGGCACCACGGAGCGGGCATCACAGGCTCATGCAGTGGTATATGTTGCCACGTCTGGCGGATTAAAGAGCTGTTTAGCAATATCATGCTGCCAATAACAGTCCCTGATTGTGTAAGTGGCAGCCGGGCTGACAAACGTGGCGTAGCGTGGCACCATCTCGCGGGGCCTCTTCGACCACAACCCATAGGTACATACTTTGATCTGCTCCCTTGAACACTTAGTGTACAGTCAAACCCGGTTATAACGAACTGCGTAATTCAACGCAATTTGTTCGCTATATAAAGTATTTCGCTATAACCAAACCCGTTTATAACGAACTTCAGTACCAAATTCGTTATACACGATCGTTATACACGTTATACAAATCGTTGGAGCCAACCACTGCCCGCTGTAAACCCCTCGACGTCCAGGACGAAGGCAAAATCTTTTGCCTTCTGTTGTAGCATGGGGCCAGAGACCGGCAGATTTCGCGCGCGAACGTCCAGGAACCATTGGTACAGCGCTTTCTCTACTTGGTCGTAAGCCGACTTGCGGTGGCGAAAGCCGTCACCATTTGGTCGTTCCTGTGCATTGCCTCTGATGGCCGACTAGTTTTTCAAAATGGTGCTTAACGTGCTCCGCGGAATCTTGAAATGCGTGGCAACGTCAGACTTTTTTTCGCCGCGGCCAACGCGGCGAATTATCTCCAGCTTGTCGGAAAGCGGTAGGGCACGCCGCAGCTTCGTCATCATCGTGCAGGATGTAGCGCCGGAATGCAAGCCAGCAGCAACGTAGGCACGTCCGGAATCATGAGGATAGCAGCAGCACGACTTGCAAACGCGAACAAAGAAAGCTCCGAGGATGCGGGAAAGTTCGCCACTGACGCGTTCGTTGTTCGGAGGCTGCCTTCCCTTCGCCCAAACTTGAAACCAGTTCTGGCCGGTGTTGCTTCTTTCTCGAAGCGCAATAGGTCCGGAGCTGCTCGAACGTCTTTGATCACATGGTAGGCAGCTGCCGAATAGGAGCGCTGCAAAGAGAGGCTGGCCGATGGCGCGGATTTTAAAGGCTACTCACGCTACTCCGGGCGACGGCCGCGCATGCGTACAGGAGGGTCCCTCGTGGAAGCTGCTGTAGAGAGCCCCTCCTGCGTTTTACGGAAGCGTGGCATCGGCGCAGAAGCAGCAGAAGCACCCTAGCGGGCGCGTGATGACGTATGCGCGTGATGACGTATGCGCTGTGTGAGACCTTGGGGAACGGAGCCGTCGCCAATCCCCCTCCCATCTGACAACGGCATGCGCTAGAAGTATTGCGGCCCGGCAGCGTGGGCTGCCCGGAGAGAACTCGGAGCCGGCACAAAGGCCCGCCCGTTGGCGGGCGTTTGGCGACCGATCGCGCGCGCTGAGTTCGCTATATCCGATGTGTAGTTTGTTATAAAAAATACATTTTATATGCATAATGCTAGCGGAAATTCGAGTGTTTGATATAAAACATAATTCGCTCTATCCGAGTTCGTTATATTCGGGTTTGACTGTTTCGCTATTTGAAGAAATGCATAACTGATTGGGCATAGGCAAAAAATTGGGCATAGGCAAAAACCAGATGTATGCGATAAGGGACAAGGCGGGCAATGTCATCACTAATATGGACAAGATAGTCAAAGTAGCCGAGGAGTTCTATACAGATCTCTACAGTAGCCAAAGTAGTCAGGACCGTAATGAGATTGGCGGTAGGGAAAAACAGTCAGACGTTCCACCAGTGACGAAGGACGAGGTCAAGAAAGCATTAGAAACTATGAAAAGGGGGAAATCAGCTGGAGAGGATCAGATAACTACAGATTTGCTGAAGGACGGGGGGGATATCGTGCTAGAAAAACTGGCCACCCTGTATACGCAGTGCCTGGTGTCATCGACGGTACCGGAAGCATGGAAGAATACAAACATTATCCTCATTCACAAGAAAGGGGACTCTAAGGACCTTAAAAATTACAGACCAATCAGCTTACTGTCTGTTACGTATAAGGTATTTACTAAGGTAATCACTAATAGAATCAGGACAACCTTAGACTGCAATCAAGCAAAGGATCAAGCAGGGTTTCGGAAACGGTACTCTACTATCGATCATATCCATACCATCAATCAGGTGATAGAAAAATGCGCGGAATATAACCAGCCCTTATACATAGCATTCATTGATTACGAAAAAGCATTTGACTCAGTTGAAACCTCGGCGGTGATGCACGCATTGCGAAATCAGGGGGTAGACGAGCCGTACGTGAAAGTGCTGGAAGATATATATAGTGGCTGCACAGCAACCATAGTTCTGCATAAAGAAAGTAACAAAATTCCCATAAAGAAAGGTGTTAGGCAAGGAGACACAATCTCCCCAGTACTATTCACAGCTTGTTTAGAGGAAGTATTCAGAGACTTGGAATGGGAGCAGTTAGGGATAAGGCTAGATGGAGAATACCTCAGTAATCTGCGATTTGCTGATGACATTGCCTTGCTAAGCAACTCGGGAGATGAACTGCAAATAATGATTGATGACCTAGACAGGAAAAGTAGAAAGGTAGGCTTGAAAATCAATATGCAGAAGACTAAGGTAATGTTCAACAGCCTCGGGAAGGAACAGGAGTTTACATTAGGTAGCGAAATACTGGAAGTAGTAGGCGAATATATCTACTTAGGACAGGTAGTAACCGCAGATCCGGACCATGAAAAGGAAATAACAAGAAGAATAAGATTGGGATGGAGCGCATTTGGCAAGCACTCGCAGATTATGACTAGCAGCTTACCGGTATCGCTCAAGAGGAAAGTATACAACAGTTGCATCTTGCCTGCACTCACCTATGGGGCTGAAACGTGGAGGCTAACCAAGAGAGTTCTACTTAAGTTGAGGACAACCCAGAGGGCTATGGAACGAAAAATGGTAGGGGTAACATTAAGAGATAGAAAGCGTGCAGAGTGGGTCAGAGAAATAACTCAAGTTAACGACATTCTAGCGGAAATTAAGAAGAAGAAATGGACATGGGCAGGACATGTAGTGCGAAGAGAGGATAACCGATGGTCGCTGAGGGTAACAAACTGGATTCCAAGGGAAGGAAAGCGTAGCAGGGGGCGACAGAAAGTTAGGTGGGCGGATGAGATTAAGAAGTTCGCAGGGGTCAAGTGGATGCAGCTAGCACAGAACCGGGTTAAGTGGAGAGATATGGGAGAGGCCTTCGCCCTGCAGTGGGTATAATCAGGCTGATGATGATGATGATGATAACTGATGCACTAATGAGGAAAGGAGTTTTTTGCATGTGGTTGCAATTGTGGCTATGCATCCTGCAAGGATCAGATACTGTTCTTCAGTGCTCTCAGGAAACGCAGCAGGCCATTACACAGTGACAGTGTTCTCCAGCTCATTTATTATACATGAAAAATGCATTTCAGCTATGGCTGCATCAGCAGAAGCAGGTTAATGAAAATGTACTGCAGGGCCTTCTGCATAAAACCTCCCCAATATCGAAATGCGTGCAACCACCCATTGCATGTCCATGCGCTAAGCAAAAAAAGAAAATATAGCAGTGCACAATTCTAAATCACTGTGCTGCATTGAAGATGCCACAATTAAGCAAGCAAGAAAGATCTGAGAGCAGCAAATCGCGCAGCCTGGGAAAGCTAGCGAAGCTCCTGTACTTGGTGGTAAGGTGTCGTATGTGGATCGCAGTCTTGAATCGAACAGGCGATCATCAAGTGATTGAATGAAGGCCCATCTTACACAGTTTCTATGAGGCTTCAAGTTCCCAGCAGCGCACAATAGCTCAAAACAGCTATGGAGTAGCTTACCAGTAGCATGTGCTCGCCAAGAGCCTATACGAACCAACTTGAAAACCAACCACACGCAGTTGAGTTTTTGAGTTTCGCTTTCTGTGTTTCTGTGCTTTAAATTTTGTGTTAAGTATTCAAGTATAGATGGATGCTGATCTTCATAAATGAGGTCATCTACCTGCTTATAATGTCTGGCATTATATTTCCTGCAATGAAAATGGGAAACAGCATCTACAGAGCTCTCTCTGGCCATAACGATGAGCATAAAACTCGGAAATGAATTATTGCAAACTTTATCATGTGCCACAACACAAGATGTATGAGAGCTGGAGCAAAAGTAAATCATGTACACGTTTGAAGCGGTGTATGCTAATTTGAATAGATACCATTATACAATTTATGTTTCTCTTTAAGCAAATATTTACATTAAATGCAGTCAGGTGCCAAGAAGACAACTGCTAGCAGCACCAATTAGGCAGTCACCCATTCAGCCTTTATTGAGTTATAGTGCTAAATGTGGGGAAAGTTATAAAGAGATGTCCCTCAAACAAAGTAAACTTGTTTCAAGCATGCGAATGCCATGCACGTGTCAAAATCAGACTCCTGTTCCAGGCGCACCGATAGAAGTACAAGCAAAATGAGCGATGAGAAAGGCCCCAGGTACTGGTGCTGGCCCCCTGTGGCTGCACCTTGCATAAAAGTCGCATTAACTGGACACTCCTCGCAGTGCCTTCAGATCATCTTTCTTTCTTCCACCACGATTTACACATTTGAAAGTTGTCCCATGCATTGCCATGCAACTGGCCAAGCACGTAGATGCCTGGACGACAGCATTTATAGCCTCTCATCACTAAAGTAGCACTTGGGAAATGCGTACAAAACGCAATTGGTGTCACCTGTTCACTGTTGTGTCCACAGAATCAGCATACTCGTTTTCAGTGGAATCAGCCCCTCTGTATGTAAACCAAAAGAATATCAGTTTCTGAACAAAGCAAATGCATTTCTTTCATGCAATGTACCAAAATGAAAAAGAATTAAAACCCCCTGTGGCTGCACCTTGCATAAAAGTTGCATTAACTGGACACTCCTCGCAGTGCCTTCAGATCATCTTTTTTTCTTCCACCACGATTCACACATTTGAAAGTTGTCCCATGCATTACCATGCAACTGGCCAAGCACGTAGATGCCTGGACGACAGCATTTATAGCCTCTCATCACTAAAGTAGCACTTGGGAAATGCGTACAAAACGCAATTGGTGTCACCTGTTCACTGTTGTGTCCACAGAATCAGCATACTCGTTTTCAGTGGAATCAGCCCATCTGTATGTAAACCAAAAGAATATCAGTTTCTGAACAAAGCAAATACAGTTCTTTCATGCAATGTACCAAAATGAAAAAGAATTAAAACCCCCTGTGGCTGCACCTTGCATAAAAGTTGCATTAACTGGACACTCCTCGCAGTGCCTTCAGATCATCTTTCTTTCTTCCACCACGATTCACACATTTGAAAGTTGTCCCATGCATTGCCATGCAACTGGCCAAGCACGTAGATGCCTGGACGACAGCATTTATAGCCTCTCATCACTAAAGTAGCACTTGGGAAATTCGTACAAAACACAATTGGTGTCACCTGTTCACTGTTGTGTCCACAGAATCAGCATACTCGTTTTCAGTGGAATCAGCCCCTCTGTATGTAAACCAAAAGAATATCAGCTTCTGAACAAAGCGAATGCAGTTCTTTCATGCAATGTACCAAAATGAAAAAGAATTAAAACCCCCTGTGGCTGCACCTTGCATAAAAGTTGCATTAACTGGACACTCCTCGCAGTGCCTTCAGATCATCTTTCTTTCTTCCACCACGATTTACACATTTGAAAGTTGTCCCATGCATTGCCATGCAACTGGCCAAGCACGTAGATGCCTGGACGACAGCATTTATAGCCTCTCATCACTAAAGTAGCACTTGGGAAACGCGTACAAAACGCAATTGGTGTCACCTGTTCACTGTTGTGTCCACAGAATCAGCATACTCATTGTTTTCAGTGGAATCAGCCCCTCTGTATGTAAACCAAAAGAATATCAGTTTCTGAACAAAGCAAATGCAGTTCTTTCATGCAATGTACCAAAATGAAGAAGAATTAAAAGCCCCGATGCATCACTCATACACGCTCTTGTTGATAAGCTTTATCAACATACAAGGCCGCCAGAAACAATTCACAGATTCGTATGCCATTCAAACTTGTCATGCAATCGGCTAGGCGTGTAGGATACCAGGATGGCAGCACTTATAACCTCTCCTTACTAAAGCAGATGTTCGGAAAGGCACACAAAATGTGAATGTTGTCACCTCTTCACTCCAGCATTTAAAGAGTCAGCATCCTGGTTGTCCTCAGTGGAATCAGCCTCCCTGTACATAAAAAAGAAAACAATATCAGTTGCTGAACAAACGACAAATGTGGTTCTTTCACACAACGCAAAAATTAAAAGCCTCAGTACAGCAGTAACACACGTGTTTGAATTTCAATTGTTCATTTGCGAGTAATAAATTCAAAAGCAACTTGACCTGCCTAAAAACATAATGCTTGTTGGCTAATCAGGCAACATGTGAAGCATCATTTGTATACAGGATAAAAATTTGTTTAAATAAACATGGCAGTGCATTAAATTGGACTGTACAAAATAACATATAGAGAAACTGGAGGGACATTTAAACTCTGTCTTAAAGTCATGGCTGGGAATTTCATTAAATATGGATGGTACATAGTAACTTCTCAACCTCTTCACATAACTTGTTTAAACCCGTGGTTCGGCCAAGCATTCTATTTTCCTTAAAGTAACACCTTTTGTCACTGGAATTTTGTATTGACTGCATTACTAATAACACAGTGTCAACACACACACACCCAAAAAACTGGTTACAGATCTCGAAGGATCTCCAACTCATCATATTTCTGTTTTATGTCACCGAGTGCAAATTTGTGCCGTAAATTATGGAACTTGCTATACTCAGTAAAGCACTTAAACAAAAGCTAAAGTTTTTGCCAAAACGCTAGTGCTGGATGTCTTCTCTAGTGGAGGGACATGGCCTCACCTTCAATTGTTAGTGGTGAAGCTGGTGCTACGTATGTGCACACCTGAAGATAGGTGCGTGTAAATGTGTTGCATTTTTCAAAAACATGGGGTTTCTTTTTTTTGTATTTGTCGATTTCTGAGCTTACAAAGAATCTAATTGTTGCCGTTATACGCGCTCTAGAAAGCAAGAAATAATGATCAATCTACATTCCGTGACAAGTGTGTACTGCGTCTGGTCCTTGAAAACGAGCAGTGAACACAGATATTAAAGTGCGCATGCAGGGTGCAGAATACAGTTAGCGTGATGGGTGGGGCTTCATTTAGAAGGCTGTTTTTCACTCTCCAATGAATGCATGCGCTTTCTTTTTTTTTTTTTGCGCGGCAGTGTTAAAGGCCTCATTCTCCACCAAATCTAATGTTGGCGTTGAGAAAAAAAATCACAAGTTGGCAGCAACATGGCCGGTACTGAATGGGTTGTGTAAAAGAAAGAGGCCACAAGACTTGGCCGAGTTGGAAGGATAACTTCTTTGAGATGGAAGGGCAAGGTGGGATTTCACCTCTCCGGGAAACTTGGATCCCAAATTAGACACCTTATTTCTAAGCCATGCTGGCATGTTCGTAGGGCTTAGTTAAAACTGAGCTTTATATCTATGTCAGGTGCGGTCTTGTACACAATGTGGCAGATTACAAATGTATGGTAATAAGTATGTGTGAGACAATACTTACAATGCAATACAATGCAAGCATGTTTTCGCAAGCTTGTTGGTGCATTACTGTACTTGGTATTTAGCGCACAGACAGACAAGCAGAGGAAGGAATGAAGTTGACAAGATACACCCTATCCAGTCACCTTTGCTGTCATATCATACCCTTAAGGGGACCAAACACTGACCAAAACATGTCAGGAGGTCATGGTGAGAAAGAAAAGGTCCTGCCTCCCAGTGTACAGACATCCACTCTAATATTCCAGAAAAAGGATTTATGATTTTAACTGGCAATGAATGTGACTGAAGTGATCGCTTGCTGTGAAATACTCTCGTTATCATAGTCCTCTTTCTTCTTTTAGCTCATCATGACTTATTATATTTTGCTTTATTTCTTGGATCAAATGGTGACCATGGCCCACTCAACATTTGCACGTTTCTGTGCCAAAGCCCAATCGTCATTGCAGTTGCTGCTTGTGGTTTCCAGCATTGGACTGTATAAGAATGAGTGCATGCACTGAATAAAATATTCTCAGTAAGATTTTTCTACAGCACTTCTAACAAAACCGTCAATTCTCCGAGCTTTTCACTGCACCAAAAAAAAAAAAAAAAACAATTATGCCAAGCATCGAGTGTTTGGTCCTTTTATGATGATGATGATGAACTGATTTTTTCTGGCGCAAGGGCATCTATGGCCAAAGAGCGCCAAACACAAGGTGAAATGCCATCTCCGGTTGATGTGATAGCTTTGGCGATTATGATGATGATGTGCTAAAAGCTATGGTGTATAGGGCCTAAAAGTTCGTTTGCAGTGTATGATCTCTAAAAACAGTGGTGTATAGAGCCTAAAACATTCCGAGATGTATAGTGGTCTGAGTAAAATATTAAAAGAAGAAATGTGCGTCAGCATAAGAGTTCACAGACAAAAGGAACGAGGCCCAGCTTTCTCGCTTGGAGATGCGTCGAACACGCCTGCCATTTGCCTTTGCTCGCTTAAAGGCAATTAAGTTTTCAGCTGTGGGGTGTCGTCGCAAGTTCGACTATGCCTTGTTCTGAGCTTCACGAGCAGTCTTACATTCTGCATTCCACCAGGGTCTTCGTTTGTTTCGTGGCTTACTTGACGTTTGTGGGATGCATTTTTCTGCACCTTCTATAATGTGCAGTGTGATCAAGCGCTGAGTTTCATCTACATCCAGACCACTAATGGATGAACAAGGCAGTGATGAGTGTTCCCTGAACATCTTCCAGTTGGCTGCATTTTCTTTGAATTTTGTGGGATTCGACACATTTTCATTTCCGTTCCCAGTATATTTTATTAAGATCGGAAAATGGTCACTTCCGTATAGATTGTTAATGACAGTCCACTCTGTAGCTGCCAGGAACATCGAGGAGCCAATGGCTAGATCTATGGATGTGTAAGAGTTATGTGCTATTTTGTAGTAAGTTGGCTGTTTCGTGTTTAGTAAGCATGATCCCGAGGACAATAAGAATTTTTCGATTAGAACACCTCGGGAGTCCGTTCTTGTACATCCCCATAATGGGTGGTGAGCATTAAAGTCTCCGACCAGCAACCAAGGTTCCGGAAGTTGATCAATAAATTTTTCAAAACTTTCGCTACTTAGCTTATAAGTTGGAGCAATATACAGGGAACATACCGTTGTTATTTTACCATAAACTAAGCTTCTGATTGCCACTGCCTCTAAGTCTGTGTTGAGTGAGATGTTTCGAGAGGGGATTGATTTTTGTGTTACAATGGCAACGCCACCAGAGGAGTGAGAGCTGCCTTGCCTGTCGTTCCTGAATACATTATATTGCTTAAGGAAATTTGAGTCTGCTGGTTTTAAATGGGTTTTGTTGTGGACAAAGTATGTTTGGTTGATAGTCCGCAAGAATTTCATATATATCATCTAAATTTTTAAAGAGTCCTCGGCAGTTCCAATAAATGAGAAGTGCCATAATTAAAAGTTATTTAGGGGACAAGTTTAAACTTAGGTTTGTAGGTCCTTGGGACCTGTTATTGGGACTTTTCCCCTTCTTTTTCGCTCCAGTGAGCTTTGCCGCCTAGGCAGTTGGGGTGAAGAAGTTGTGTCCATCGCATCTTCAGATGCGGTGGACGACTGTGCAGAAAGCACAGAATTGTCAGTTTTAGGCCTTGACTCATGGGTCGAGGCCTTTGGGCCGGCTGACCTGGGGGTCCGCGCGCAGCCGGCTTTGTGGGTGGTGGTGGAGTAGCGCTAGCTGACTCCACCGAGGGCGCAGGTGGCGCTGCCCTGGAAGAACTGTGTGCTTCCTGGGCAGGTGCCGACGACCGCTGTGATGCCGCGCCCTGCTGCGTCACAACGGAGTAGTGTGGCTTTTGAGGAAGAGAAAGCCGCTTTCGTGCCTCTCTGTAAGATATGTTTTCGGTGACTTTCAGTGTAATTATTTCTTTTTCTTTTTTCCAGTACGGGCATGAGCGTGAATAAGCTGGGTGGTTACCTTCACTGTTTGAGCAGAGAAGCGGCTGTTCTTCGCAGTTGTCTGTAGGGTGTTCGTGCAAGGCACACTTTGCACATGTGAGTTGGCCACGGCAACTCTGAGAGCCATGGCCATATTTCTGACATTTGAAGCAACGGCGTGGTTTAGGGATGTAGGGCCTCAGTTTTATCTTTGTGTAGCCTACTTCGACAGATTCTGGGAGAGTGCTTGCAGCAAAGGTGAGTACAATGTGCTTTGTTTCTATCTCTTTGTTATCTCGTCTGATCTTTATCCGGTAAACATCTGTGACATTTTGTTCCTTCAGGCCTTCAAGAAGTTCTTGTTCACTCACGTACCTAAGGTCATCATCAGAGATGACTCCTCGGGCAGTGTTTAGTGATCGGTGTGGGCTAATCTGTACTGGTATTTCTCCAAATGATTCGACTGCACTTAGCTTCTGATACTGATGATTGTATATTAATTCTAGTAGCAGGTCACCGTTTCCAAGTTTCTTTATCTTATAGCCCTGGCCAATGGCCTCAGTCAACGTTCGAGAAACAACAAATGGGGACACAAGTCGTGCAGTGATTTCCTCGTGGTCACTGTGGACCACGTGGAAACGAGGAAAGTTGTTTATGTTCTTTGAGAAGAACATGGTGGTCTCGGTGCGCCCCCTTTTAGAAGGAGGACGATCGGGGTTAAGGAGTTTAGATGCCATAAAATGTATATTGTTCGGCTGCAGTGCCAGCCACCCACCATGGAGCCCAACGAGGAGACGGGACAGAAATTGTCAATTCCTGCCCACGCCAGCTGTACACCGTAACTATAACCCAATATGGCGTAACTCAGGGTAGCTAGCCACACAAGGTTAACCCTCGCCGCCTGGAAGTAGGAAGAAATGAAGAAGGTAAGAGAGGACAGGACAGTTCTAAGAAAGAAAATAGGAAAGTGAAAGATGGAGAGGAGAACAGGAAAAGGCGACTGCCGATTTCCCCCGGGTGGGTCAGCCCGGAGGTGCCGTCTACGTGAAGCTGGGGCCAAAGTGGTGTGTTGCCTCCGCCGAGAGGCCTTAAAGGTCCGAACACTCGGCATCGGCTCAACCACCAGGATCCCCTTTTCCCCGGACACGGCGATGCCACGCACGGCTAAGCGTGGGTGCTGGGGTCCGTGGTCTCGCACGGTACACCAAACATCTGCTTTAGCAGGTGCCCCCTGCGGGGTGTTTGGTCCTTTTAAAGGTGGAGCTTAAGTAACCCCAAAACATTTTGTCAACAGCACGTATTACAAGGCACTTGCACAACAATAAAAGGGTTACAATAAAATTTTATATATAAAGAAATGCCTTACTGGTTAGGAAAATAAAACCAGAAATAGGATTGTAAACTTAACATGAGACCACTCAAAGATGTTTCCCTGCCACCATGTTTGTTTGTTATCCTTAAAAGTATCTTGCTTATCTTGTGGCTTAGAATGCGTACCATTACACCTGAAGAATGTGATCAATGAAGACTACTAGGTGCTTGCAAAATGGAAATGCAATGTAGCTTTTAAGGCAAAAGCCTTTCTAGGCTCATGGAACGAAATCCCGTGCATGAGAGTAGTGCGCGAGATTTGTGTGCAAGATCTGTCATGTTCTGCGTGATTCCACAAGATTAGTTCTTGTCTAGCATTCCTGCCATCTGAAATGCCATATGAACGCGCGCAAAGGAACGCCACGCGACAGGAGTGATGGTGTACTGTCCAAACACACACTTGTCGGAGAAAATGCGACAGATACTGCATCTTTCTTTTCCTGTAAACCAATTCTATGTAGCACTGCAACGAACGCCGATAGGAGGCAAACGATGATATGACAGGAAGGGTAGGCTTTCACCATTCTCCTCTTAAGAGACATCTAAGAGACCCTCTAATTTTTTTTAAATGAGAGAGCGAGGAAGGAGTAGTAGTGGACATGCTTGGGCTGGTGATATTCCCTCGTTTGGCTATGTTTTCCAAGCCATAATGACAAAACTGGGTATTTTGTTAAATCTGAGGAACTAGTTTCTGATTGCCCCATGAAGTTGTGACCCTAGAAAAAGAATTCTTTCACATTAAGTAGCAAATATACTCTTAAGCTTCTCTGACCTAGAATTTTATGAGGAAGGGAGCTGTGAGTTATATATATATATATTGATTATTCCTCAAAGCGAAAACTGAATTTTCAGTAACCACTGAGAACAAGAAACACAGAAAGCAGTGACCATGTTCAAGCAATATTATACTAGTAGTAACTATGAAACGCGAGAATGTCACTGCACATCTCTACTGCTGTGAATGAATGAATGGAGCTGCGGACATTCCTGAAACCATACAGAATAAGTAGAGTGCTACTACAAGATAGTTTCCTAAGTTGCTGTCATCTCAGAAAGTACTGTCACCTCAGAAGGTAACATCATCTCAGACATAATCTACCTAATTTTACAACAATGTATAAGAATGACTCCACTGTTGCAAATTAGGCAGAACATGTCTAGAAAATAAAGCAATCACAAAGAGAAAGTTTCAGTAGAATTAAGCAAAACTCAGTTTTTACGCAGTATTCGGCTTAAGACTGGAGGCAAAGTTTGAGACTCACTAGAGTCAGGAGCTAGGAAAGTTAGTATATAGTTAAGGAATACAGCCTACAAAATAGACACAAAGTGAACAACACAGAATGACATGCTGCCCTGCAAAAACATTAAGAGATCTTTTGTCCTTTTGGCCTTTAGGGAATTTGCAGTAGCACTTCTTGTGTTCTCAAAGTGAAGGGGTTCAGGAAATATGTGACAGCCCAAACCAGTCTCCTGCTATGCCAATGCAGAGGTGGCACCTCTCTCTCTCCAGTTCAGAGGAAGGAGGGGTGCAGCCTTTACTTATAATAGATGGCTCTTTGATGCCCGTTCACACAACAACGATAAGTGCTGCAGATGCTGTTCGGGAACGAACAACCAAGGAAACAGCGACAACCATTTTACTGCCATTCACATCCCCACTTACACTGCTTCATATAAAAGATGTTTTCAGCAGCTACCACAATGAGGTCAATAGAACTAATGTGGCGACCCACTGTGACCAACTTGTTGTATAAAATGGGACTTCACACACACATGATCACCATCCACTGTCTGCTCAATGCCAAAAATGCGTGAAAGAAGTAAATGAATTTTCTTCAAATTCGAGCCACCAAAAAAGCTATCAAAGTTTAATATTTTCTGGAGAAGAGCACAGCAACTTGATGACAGTTGGCACGTTCATATTACTTGGAATGGCAACATCAGTGTTGTCACCTGATAACAAAATGTGCTGGCAGGCTAGTTTGTGAGGCATCTTGTGAATAACAGCGCAAATGCAGACAAACATACTAGAGCACTGTTTTCGTTGCTCTTCTTGTATAGTGTTTTTGTCTGTGTTTGCACTGTTCTTCACAAGATGCCCGATAAAGTTGTATTAAAACATCATATTACATAGAAACAAGAAACTCACAGGGCAGTTACATATATGCATAGAGAACTCCGGAATGAAATAAAAAAAACATTCCAGAAACAGCCATGCCACAGCTAGCCACACAG
Source organism: Amblyomma maculatum (assembly GCF_055883805.1). Lineage (NCBI taxonomy): Eukaryota > Metazoa > Arthropoda > Arachnida > Ixodida > Ixodidae > Amblyomma > Amblyomma maculatum. The sequence goes on from NC_139344.1 coordinate 209,942,029, forward strand.
TAGGCAATGGCAAAGACAGAGCAATTGCGCCGGGCTGCGACATCGTTGAAGACAATCGAATAAAGGGCAACAAACACAAGCCATGCCCATGTGAACAAACAATGAAGTACTGCAGAGAACAAACAACGCAGCAGCCCAATGCATGTGACTTTTTTGCACGGAAGCCACTAGCAGACAGGCAGCACAGCGCCCTCTAGGCAAACGCAAAGGATCATGGGAGAATCGTCTCCTACCACTACTTCTGGTTCTAACTTTCTCTCCTTGCTCCATTGCAATACATGCAATCTCCATGTTGATTTCACTTATCCTAATTGTGCTATAACGTCACTGATTGTAAGTCCATATAGCCCACTGGCAGCCTTTACAAGCTATGAGGCAAATGCCTCTAAAACGTACTCAACTTTACAAGTTTTGGCACTTTGCAGCACGGCAAGTAGCAAATTATAATAATTAATGTTAGGCTTTAAATTTGTTCAGGCTTTATGAAACTGGCTGCAGCGCAGCCACAAAACAGATAGCTTATAATCAGCTGGCATGTTAACCATGTCAGCACATGCTTACCTTACGAACTGTCCATTTTTGGCCTCACCTGATGCATGAATGCATCAAGTGCTGGTTTGTAGAATAAGCGATATCAACACTGAGAATGCATGTACAACAATAGAACAAATAGACCAGGTTTGAAAAGGAAGGAGTGGTAGCAGACAATTCTCCCATGATCCTAGGCATTGACATATGAAACATCTCATCAGGAGCCGTATTACGCAATAATCACATCACAAAGACTGTCCCAAACCAATCAATCAGCTGCACTTCTATTTGTCAATTCTGTTCCGACCAGTGGAAGTGTCGACCAATAGGAGCAGAGGCTAACTGAGAGGTTTGCAACAGCTTTTGCAATGTGAGCATTGTGTAATTCAGCCTCTGAACGTACCATATAAAAACAGGTTCCGTTAATGCTACGTAAATAACGCTTTTAAGATGAAGTGAAGATTTCCCACTAAGATACCGCAAAGGCCCTATCTTTTCAGACAGGTAGGCAATGTGGTCGCTCCAAGTCAGGGATTGGTCAAAGTGTATGCCCAGATATGTAACAGTCCTCCTTATTAGTAGAGTGAACTAAATTCTACTGCCATGGTTTGGCAGTCCCAAGAGGAACAATAAGAGCTTAGGTAGAGCTGTTGGAGCGGAAACGCGTGATCAGCATACACGGCGCCAGACAAATTCCCACATTCTGATGTATTAACACAGTGTCATAACTGGTCAAAGTCTGCCAGGCCAGCTACGCAAGGATGCCTAGGCGACAGCGTTTAGGAAATGCGCACGAAACGCGACTGGTGTCACCTGTTCACTCCAGCGTCCACGGAGACAGCAACCCCGTTGTTTTCAGTGAAATCGGTCTCACTGCATGTAAAAAAAGCAAGATTATCAGTTGCTGAACGAATGCCGAATGCGGTTCCTGCACACAATGCATCGAAATGAACAAAAATGAAAGGCCCCGATGCAACGCTCATACACGCTATTGTTGAAACGCGTGATCAACATACACGACACCAGAACAAAATTCATACATTCCGACGTCGTTTCAAACACTGTCATACAACTAGCCAGGCATGTAGAATGCCTGAACGACACCATTTATAGCATCCGATTGCTAAAGAGCCAGTTAAGAAAAATGCACGAAACGCGAATAGTGTGACCTGTTCACTCCAGCCACGCTCCAGCGTCCAGAGACGGCACATATACAATTAGACAGGCATGTGCAATGCCTGAACGACAGCATTTATAGACGTCTGATCACTAAAGGGACAGTTAGCAGAAACGCACAAAAAGCGAGTGGTGTCACCTGTTCACTGCAGCGTCCGCAGAGTCGGCACATGTCTTGGTTTCGCTGATTTCTTTCATACTTCACTTCGAGGCCAGTCGCTTGAAGATACTTTAAGCCCCTAATGAGAGCCGCAGCCACTAAATGCAGACAACGCGCAACAACGTTGTATCTACACTATCTACAAGCCGTCAGTGAAGACCGCAGGTTATAACAATGTTACTAGAAAAAACTCTAGTAGTGTTGGACTGGTGGGCCTGGTGCGCTGCAGCTTTGGCCGAACATGTGGCGCCGTCTGGGAGGCGCCGCTGTAAAAGGCGGCTGTCTGGATCCGCAACCGTGGGTAGCGCCGACGCTGTGTTCCGATTTCTTCTTGGTTCCCCGTAAGAATAAAAAAATAAGCGCCGACTGAAACAATGGGCCTGTACTTACTTAGTCATTTCGAATCTCATATCGCACCCATTGCTTTTCGTTTCAACTGCGCATTTTTTTTTTTTTTTTTTACAGCACTTGACGCTAGGTTTTTTTCAAGCATGCACGAGCGATCACTTATTTGTATCGAGCGCGCAGCACGCGAAAAACACACACACAAAAAAAAACGGGTCTTTTTTTTTTTTTTCTTTTACTTCTGGACCCAACTCGAGCTCTAAAAGTTGTAACAACTACTAAAAGTTGTAACCAGCGCTGGCAGGTCTTCGGGAAAGGCCTGTGTTGTAGAGAGCGCGGAGCATTCCTGCCCAACGGGAGCTTTTTTTTTTTTTTTTTTTTCTAACGACTTCCTAATGATAGTTTCCAGCTGTTCTCGGCGCTCGCTTTTGAGAAGCCTAGCCTGACGTAGAAGACGTAGAAGCACGACATGGAGAGCGAAGCACATTGCAGGAGTGCGCGCTTTCTGACTTGACACACGTTCATGGCTCCCCGCAAAGAGAAAACGTCCTTTTAAACTAACAGCTCTATCTGCTGTTGTGTTTATGGGTGTCATAATAGTTATATATAAAAAAAAAAAACCGTCGGAAGGCAATCGCAAATCAAGTTTTTTTTTTTTTTTTTTTTTTTCGGTTTCCTTGGAAATCATACGGAGCGATGTGTCGCATCGTTAACAGTGGCACCCGGCCTTGCAGATGCAACTGGCATCCGTGATGTTGCGTGGGTTTGCCAACAACTACATAAAAAAAAAATGAATTACATATGTGGTGAAAAGACGCCGAAAGGGCCGAATAAAACTTACCTCCAAGCTGACTTCGTAGAAGGCGGTTTTCATTTCGTTAGCGCATTTTCTGAAGATATCCGAGGGCCCTTCTGCACTGTGAAGTTCCCCGCGCACTCCACGCACATGCTGGCTTCGTACAGTTTCTCACCGCGCACCAAGCAGTTATTCTTAAATTAAGTCTCAAAATTCCCGATCACGCGAATTAAATCCCCCGAACAGCACGCGCTGTGGAGCTTGCTCAGCCATGGCTGTTTTTCCGCGCACTGAACTGTCGCCTTTCTATTGACCAACGGAGCCCAGCTCTCGGCTGTTGCTTCTGGGGGGCCTAGCATGCCGTTTCCACATACACTGCCACCGAAGGGAAAAGCCAGTGCTGCGCATTGCACACTGGTTTAGTTTTTGCTTTATTTATGTCTTTACTCTCAAAGTGCCATATTGTTCGGGTTCCGAATTCCTACTTCAAAGGAAAAAAAAAAAAAAAACAACCATAGAGCCACCAGCAGACGCGCGCTCGCGCGCCGACATGCGCTGCGCCCAAAGCGCCGGCGGCCTTCTCCCAGATGGAATGAATGGGTAGCGGCTTTCTTCGCTTTGCTTTTGGTTTATTTTTGAAAACACACACACACACATGGTACATGTGTCAGTTATGTACGCGTGTGACACGAGGCAGGAAATTACCGACAAAAGTTTTCTTCTCACAAGGTTTCTGCCGAGAAGAGTAAACTTCGCGTTCACTCCGTCGCCTCTCTCCGACGAGCAGACATACCACATATGGGTGCGCCGGCGGGAGGTGGCGCTACTTGTTCCGGAGCGGACTAGGCCCTATGGCCTGACAACGAGCGACCCCACGGTGATGAATTCACTGTCTAGTACTGCCACCTACAACAGGCTATTATGGCATAACCACGGTCAACGTTACTATGGGCATAATGGATTCTTTGATTCTTTGATTCAGCTATCATGTCAGCTGTCCACTGCGTTACCATACCTTCGTTCTTAGCACCCGTTAAACCCGCAAAAAGAAAAAAATGAATTTAAAGCTGTGCAAATTTGGCAAAAAGTTCGACACGCATAAAATGAATATTTTTCATTCTTACACTGTTTGCACTGCGTTTGCTTTTTGTTTCATTTCCTCCCTGATCTTGGCAATGTTTGGCTAGGCCAACGTTACTTGCTAGGCGGCCTTTCAAGCATGGAAGAAGAAAGATTTGGAAGAACCTGGAAGCATAAAACTGATAAAACTTCTTGGGAGAGGAACGCAGAAACGCAGACTTGGCAAACCACTCTGCAATTTCATTAGCCATTCCGTGTCGTAGCCCATCCCTAGCCACTGGTAAGGCCATGTTTTTTTTTTTTTCTTTTTTTTTTTGTGGGTGTGCAACGCATATAAATGCCATCGGTGCTCCTGCCTACAGCCTGCGGCTTTTTGCAATTCCCCAGGTGCCTTGCTACTTTTGGTGATTTTGCTTGTTCATGCATGCTTTTGCACTTTTGCGTGTGTTTGAGACACAAAAGTGACCCGAACCTCTGAATGCGTGCTTGCGAAGGGGATTGTGGATATGTCTGATTTGAACGAAACGAGAAAATTTTGGCTATTGCTTCATGTGACAACATTCTTTGCTGCCTTGAATTGAGAAATTTACGTTTTGGCTGCAGTTTTGGTCTTTCTGCCTTAATAAAACAAATCAAGAACTTGATTAAAGGAGGGCGATTCTAGGTACACAGCAGTACCACCAGCGGAGACATGAAAGCGCATGTATGATAGATGAGACAAGCATGTGCAAAAAGCCGTTAAAAAAAATTATATATATATATATATATATATATATATATATATATATATATATATATATATATATATATATATGAGTTGCAATAAAAAAAGGACCGTGGCAATTTTTTTTTTAATTTTTTCCAAGCACCTTGAAGTTTGGTTTGGATGAACATAATTCTAGATGTTCATCCGCAAGTTTCACATGCTGTTTTGACTTCAACAGTTGCATTGTTGAGGAAGGTGCCTCACAGAAAAGTAGGTGGAAAAAACAAATGCAGCATGCACTCTATATTTTTGCTAACACCAGTCATAAATTAACACCATGTGGTATACAGAAACGCCTGAAAGAAAGGTTGCACTATAATAGACTAAACAACACTTGGTACTTATTGTAGACTCAAGCAGCTAACCTTTAAAGATGAGAAAACAGGGCACAACATGGGCCAGAAAGAAGTAGACAACACACGGTGCTTATCAAATGATTTTTTCATTCTGTCTGGTGTGAAGCAACGGAAGCAATAATATCATAAAGCAAGTGCACAGAACAAACATGGACACAGTACCTTTTATAGTGGCGTATGACTAACTTGCTCAAGAGTGTTTGCTTATAGGTAAGACAACCCAGGTGACACCAAGATGCAATCATTTTTGCGTTCATTGCATACCAAGTCATGTAGTCATGTAAGCTAGTGATTTTTCATGAAGGCTGACAGATTGGGTGCTTACGCTGTGCAATTAATCTGGCAATTATTGCATTTTCTTGTGTTGTCGTTTCTTTGTTGGTTTTCTAGCCTTTTTTCTACATTCTACATTTTATTCGTGGCTGGTGGAATAAAGGTGTACTTGATAGCACATTGTGTCCTCTACTTCCTCATCCAGTGTTTTGTGCTGTGTTTAATAATCTCTAATGACATATCAACTTGCCTAAGTATCTGCCTCAACTCAGTTAACCTTCATTTACATGGGCGTAGCCAGGAGTAGTGTTTCGGTGTCGGAACAACCCCCGAAATTTTCTTAGCGTTGTATCCCCTTTTTCTCGCTACCTCCTTTCAGACTTTTTTTGACCAGTAGTGTGTAACACCTCCAAAAGTTATTTTTGGCTACGCCACTGTTCTCTCACATCTAGGTACCGATGTAGGAGATTTCTTTCTTATCTGCCAGTGGAAAATGGGTGCATATAGTTATCTAAGTGAATTCAGTGTTTATTTGCTGTAGTCCTGGTATAGCATATCAGGTTTAACAATGTTATTCATTAAGAAAGGCCTCAAACTATTTGAATGTCAAGTCATAGTTGTGGCCATCTAGCTCATTTGGTTAGAGCATCGTGCTAATAACATAGTCATGTCATAAAATTCCTCTCTTTCCCTCTACCACCTCTTTAAAAACAAAATTCTGTATAGACATACAAGACTGCTTAGATGTTTTGATGCGAAAGGATTACTGCTGCTTCTCATCTCAATTCTTCCTCTCAGATCTATGCCTGTCGTTTTGCCTGTGTCTGTCATTGCCACAATTTGGTGGCGATTTTGCCTCATCGCCTTGACCTCTTGTAGTCGAAATTTGTCGGCCGGTCATCAGGCACATTGAAGGCTTGCGCAGTGTGTGGACAATGAAATGCAGACCTTTTTCCCTGTACCAGGCAAAGCTCTTTTCGCATGGTGCGCTCGTTCTTTCGTCACACACCTTGTCACCATCTGCATACTTGCAGGGGCGCTTCAAGTTGATGTGGATGGTTCGCTTTCTGTGTGTGTTATGACATGTAAGGGACACATAGACACGCGAATAGATGGTGTCCTTGGCATACTCTTTGGATGATGACCTTACATACTCGCCACTACTCCCCTTGCATGCATGTTTCGACAGTCCATATCTCTCCCTCTCCACATGTACTTGCTGGCTTTGTACTGCTGCTGACGACAGCTGGGTTTTGGTACTGTGTGAGTGGCAACAATGCTGACAGCTTTTGTGGTCAATGGGGCTAATAAAGCTTTCGCCTTAGAAGAGTGCTGAAAATGCAGAAATGTGAGAAACACTTGTAAAGAAACTCCATTGCACGAACAGCCACAAGACCTGGCAGCCATGCCGTTTAGGCATGCTGGAAGAGCACTGCAAACCTAAATTAATGGTAACACAGCTGGCAAAAGGAAAGAAATGGACTAGTGATGTGCCAGTGAGCGGCTGACAATTCTGCTGGTGGTTGGCTTGTAGCCACCATCGCCACAGGCTGCTGGTGAAGCTTGGGAGGTGAAACTGTATCGCAAGGCTATTATTTAGGCCTAGGAATAGGGGTTCTCTGATCTTTGTTACGCCTGCTGTTATATTCATGTAAGAGATGAACTGCTTACAATGCACCATGCAATGGGCAGGATTTTTACACGATTGCTTGTCCTGCTGATGAACCCTCAACTCTGCCCCCCCTCATGTCAGTTCAGTTCAGTCGTTCAGTCGTGTCCGACTTCGTGACCCTATGGACCATGTCACGCCACGCTTTCCGGTCTCTCACAATCTTCCTAACATCACATAACTTCATCTGCAGTGCCTCGAGGATGCCATCTAACCATCACGTTCGCTGCCTACCCCTTCTCCGGCGACCCTCAACCTTTCCCAACATCAAATCTTTCTCCAGCGACTCCTCTCTTCTTATCAGATGACCAAAGTAGCTGAGCTTTAACTTTAGAATTTGACCCTCCAATGAGCAGTCAGGGTTTATGGTCGACAATATCGACTGATTTGATCTTCTGGCAGTCCAAGGAACTCTCAAGAGTCTTCGCCAGCACCACAATTAAAACGCGTCAATTCTTCAGCGGTCGGCCTTTTTCACAGCCCAACTCTCGCATCCATACATCACAACTGGAAAGACCATAGCACGAGTTATACGGATCTTGGTTGGCAGACTAATGTCTCTGCTCTTTACTAGGCGGTCAAGACTAACCATTGCTCTCTTTCCCAGAAGCAGGCGTCTCCTAATTTCATGGATGCAGTCTCCTTCTGAGGTAATCTTGGAGCCCAAGAAGAGAAAATCTGTCACAGCTTCCACTTCTTGTCCATTGATGCTACAGGACTTGATAGGGCAAGACGCCATGATCTTTGTCTTTTTAATGTTCAGTTTAGGCCCAAACTTCTCACTCTCTTCTTGTACGCGCATCAGAAGTCTCTTGAGTTCCACTTCACTTTCTGCCATTAAAGTGGTATCATCCGCATATCTAAGTTTGTTGATACGTTTTCCAGCAATCTTCACTCCAGCTGAAGACTCGTCCAGACCGGCCTTCCTCATGGTGCACTCTGCATATAGGTTAACTAGGCAGGGCGACAGTATGCAGCCTTACCTCACTCCTTTCTCAATCGGAAACCAATCAGTAAGACCATGCCCAGTTCTGACTGTGGCCTCTTGTCCTTCATACAGGTTCCTGAGGAGACAGATGAGGTGAATCGGAACTCCCATCTCTTGGAGAGCTTGCCACAATCTGCTGTGATCTATGCAGTCAAATGCTTTCGCATAATCAATAAAGCAGAAATAGATGGGTTTTTGGAACTCTCTTGCTTTTTCCATGATCCAGCGAAGGTTGGCAATTTGATCTCTAGTTCCTCTGCCCTTGCGAAACCCAGCTTGCACGTCCGGAAGCTCCCGATCCAAATATTGCTGCAGCCTACCTTGGAAGATTTTCAACATCACCTTGCTAGCATGCGAAATAAGCGCGATCGTGCGGTAGTTGGAACAATCTTTGGCACTGCCTTTCTTTGGAATGGGGATGTAAACTGACCTCCTCCAATCCTGTGGCCACTGCAGGGTTGTCCAAATCTTCTGACATAATGTATGCATAATGTTAACAGCGTCATGGTTGAGATTTTGAAGCAACTCAACAGGAATGCCATCAATTCCGCTAGCTTTGTTCTTAGCAAGGCTGGCTAAGGCCCATTCAACTTCACTCTTCAGGATGCCCAGCTCGAGATCAGTAATCACAACAGTCTTATGTTGGGTTTGCACATTCGGATCCTTCTTGTACAGTTCTTCTGCGTATTCCTGCCACCTCTTCTTTATCTCTGAGGCTTCAGTGAGGTCCTTGCCTCGTTTGTCCTTTATCACGCCCAGCTTAGCACAGAAGCTTCCTTTTATGTGTTTGATTGTCTTATACAGAGCTCTTGTGTTCCCTAATTGGCTGTTGTCCTCAACTGCTTGGCACTGTATGTTCAGGAAGGCATTCTTATCCCTCCTTGCTATTTTCTGAAAATCCGCATTGAGAACCTTGTATCTTTCTCTTCCCCCCATAACTTTTACCATCCTCCTTTCCTCAGCTATTTGCAAAGCCTCTTCAGATAACCAGTTTGCTTTCTTGCATTTCTTTTGCTTTGGAACTACCTTAGTAGCAACTTTTTGTATTATGTCACGAACATCAGTCCACATCTCTTCGGGCTGTCTGTCTTCTAGATCTAATTCTTGAAATCGATTCCTCACTTCCACAGCATATTCTAATGGAATTTGATCCAGATCATACCTGAAAGGCCTTCTAGTTTTCTGCGTTTTCCTCAATCGAAGCTTAATATTGGCAACAAAAAGCTGATGATCGGTGCCACAATCGGCCCCAGGCCTTGTTTTTACTGCTTGTATAGCGCTTCTCCATCTCTGCCGGCGAAGAATATAATCGATCTGATTCCTGTACAGACCGTCCGGTGAAGTCCATGTGTACAGGCGCCTCTTGTGCTGTTGAAAATGAGTATTCGCTATGGTCAGGTTGTTTTCTTGACAAAACTCTACTAGCCTCTGCCCAGCTTCATTTGGCTCGCCAAGACCGAACTTGCCTATAATTCCGGATATTTCTTCACTCCCGACCTTAGCATTCCAGTCTCCTATGAGAAAAACGACGTCTGATGATGGGGTGCGGTCTAAAAGGCATTGTAGGTCCGCATAAAATCTCTTAACGTCAGCTTCTTCAGCAGTAGTGGTCGGTGCATAGACTTGGATAACTGTTATGTTGAAAGGGTGACCTTGGATCCGAAGTGAAATCATTCGGTCGTTTTTGGGGTTGTACCCTAGCACTGCTTTGCCCATTCTTCTGTTTACTATGAGAGCGACCTCATTCCTTCTCTTGTATTCGTGCCCACAATAAAAGACATAATGGTCGCCGGAGTTAAATTCTCCCATTCCGGTCCACTTGAGCTCGCTGATACCCAAGATATCAATGTTCAATCTGTCCATTTCTCGCTTGACGACATCCAGTTTACCTTGCGTCATAGATCTTACATTCGATGTTGCTATGTGATATATCTCCTTGCAACATCGGACTTTCCGGTCGCTTCCCGACACATCCACAACTGAGCGTCCTTTTGGCTTTAGCCCAGCCGCTTCATTCGTCCTGTAGCTACTAGGAATCGCCCTTTGTTCATCCCCAGTAACATGTGGGACGCCTTCCAACCTGGGGGGCTCATCTTCCGGCGCCATATCATGAATGGTATTGTGACTGGCCATAGGGTTTTCTTGGCAGGAAATACTGGAGTGGGTTGCCATTACCTTCTCCAGTGAATCACATTTTGTCAGAACTCTCTGCCGTGACCTGTCTATCTTGGGTGGCCCTACACAGCAGAGCTCACGACTTCGAGTTTCGCAAGCCCCTCCGCCATGACAAGGCAGTGATCAGCCCCATGCAATTTCTCCCCGTATGTCATAGTTGGCCAAAACAGTATGCCTGAACTCATCCTAGTAGAGTTATCAAGGCAACAGGACGAATGCCATGGGTGTGGGAGTGAAGTGACGCACTATGTAATTGTTGAACAAAAAAAACTCATACTAAAGCATCGAGATTGTTCCGAGTAGATGATCACTAACCTTCTAACCTTGCTCGCATTTCTTGTGTGGTGTTAGAAAGCTCACTTATGGAATTTCACATGAAGCTCAAGTCTACCATGGGAATGGGATCTGGTTTGGTTTCATTGGTTTGGTTTACGGGGTTTAACGTCCCAAAGCGACTCAGGCTATGAGAGACGCCGTAGTGGAGGGCTGCAGAAATTTCGACCACCTGAGGCTCTTGAATGTGTACTGACATCGCACAGCACACAGGCGCCTTGCTTTTCATCTCCATCGAAAAGCGGCCGCCGCGACCAGGATGGAGTGGGATCTGTCCGTGCAATACACAGAGGAGAATAAAGTGAAGAATATGCCCTTATAGTGTTTTCCGGATGCTATAAACTCTCTCTCCAAATAATTTGCCCGAACCCTATGGTTTGCCACAATCGAATTTGTGAAAGTGGGCGGGGTATCCGATTACTGGGAAATATATAGAAACTCAGATATAGATTTCTCTAATGGAATATAAATTAACGGACAATCATATTTGATTCATACTTGAAAATTGTAATATTTGGTTCAACCCTGCTTAATACCAAGAGCGCCAATAATTTGTTTCCATTTTTGACCTTGTTTTTTAGCAAAACAAAGAGAGCACCTTTTACTTTTGCAAATTGCTGCAGCTGGTAGCATAACATGAAATTAATCAATCAGCAGTGAGCAAACATTTGCATTGTCATGTTGAGGTTATTGCTTGTTCCAGGTTACAGAAGGTTACAGGTTACACTGTTAACACCATACATGGTGCAGCTCTAGGTTGTACCTTATTTTGAAGGCAATTTGGGTAGGGTTTATCACCAGTTTGCCGGCAGGCCAGCTGTCATTAAAAGGCACCTGAAGTGTAAGTGCAAATAGTGCTGGTAGCATGTGCATCACTGAGCCTAGAGCTAGTTTGTACTAGTAGAGGGGTTGCTTTGGGGGGAGGGACATTAAACCCATAAACTAAACCACTCCATGGACATAAAAGAAGCCCAAGCAGATGGATTCTTTGGTGGGCTTTGTCATATTGCCTCACCTCAGCATTTGTGGGAAAGTTCAGAGGCTGCTTCTTCAGCCTTTATTTTTTTTTTTCTTGCTACTCTTATGTAAGCCCTAATTTTGTGGCTGAATGGCATTTTGCAAAATGCCAGTCAATTTGCAAAATGGCTATAAGTAATAAAACTGCACGGTTTTCATCCTATATAGTAGTATGTTAGCCAAGCAGATAATATTCAACTCTTATAGGGCCACTACTAGCTTACTAGCTCTTGGTTCATACCAGCTGCAAACAAGTCCTAAAATAAGTAGTGTACTATGTTACTGTTTTTAACCCTCGTATGATATGCATAACAATGCTCTGTTTAAGGCAGGCTATTGTGTGCTTAGTATGAATGTCCCATTGTGTGGAAGGCATGGTCATTTTGCAAAGTAGTTTTTAAGCTGTGTCTTTTTTTGTTTTGTGCCTATTTAATTTTTCTGACAATTTTTATTGTTTTGCTCTGTGCATTTCTTTGCTGATTTGCTTTTCCATTTTTTTATAGGTGACCTGATGACACCATATAGATGTCACTAAGGCTTCTGAGAAGGCGCCGTTCAGGCATCTTAAAACAGTTGACCTTTGCATTTCTTGTTTTGATATATTGTGAGGTAAGATTTTAATGTGCTAATGCTATGGACTGTTGTGGTTTTCCTCAAGATAAGTAATATCCAGAAATGGTTCTTTAATTTTTATTCTATCATAAACTAAAATCATTCGAATGAAACCTTTCATTCTAGATTTAAAAACTGGTAACCTCTCTTGGTATACGAAAATTTTAAATTTGTGGGGAGCTGGAGTGTGCACCACAAATTTCTAATACTTATGCAAAACTTACTGATTTATGTGGGCCCCCTTAGGCATCATCATTGCTCTCACCTGTCCATCATTTTTCATTTTGATGTAATGTGGTGAACATTGTGCTCATTTTTTGTGTGATGCCACTAAAAGGGTCCAGTAAACTTGACTGAACTGAAAGTCTGAAGAAACCGCCTCTGTTTTGGAACTGATACTGCATGCGATAACAAATTTGTGAAGTAAAATGAGTGCTTAAATCTTTTGATGTTTTGTTTGACTATAATGGATGGTCAAATGGTCAGCTTTCCTTTGTAGCCATATGGCTGCGCTTGGGTGGATGTCAATGAGTAATTGCTCCCTTATTACAAGTATAATGGATGTTACAGTCTTGTCTTGAGCTCATCTTGGGCTTTCTTTATTGAAGTAAAGCATTTATTTCGGAAGAAAAGATGCATGCATGTTTGGTTTTGTGTAATTGAAGGAAGTGGTCATTTTACAGTTCATGGCAACGCCTCTTTACAAAAAGGGTTCTTTAGAAGGCAGTTACTGAGGAAATTACTATTTTGCACAAGTTCATTACATCACAAAAAGTTTAATATGTTTATGAAGGAAAAAGGGTGGTAAGTGAATCTCTGGACATATGGACAAGAAATAAATTATTCTTTGAGCAGGCACCCTCACTTGTTCATACAACAGGACCAAAGGGAGTGAACTGAGCCGCTCTTGTCAGGATTTTCATTTTGTGCCAGGTAGGAACAATTAAGGGATGAATGGCAGCTTCATAAATGGTTGATAATCATCACTAAGCTATGACTTTAAAAATATCGGGTGCTAAATTTCAAGAACTGAAAGCACTTACAGTGGTATAATACCTTTTAGTAACTCAAAATAATGCGCATTTTGCTTGTTACTTGTTTCACGAAGGTTTTTTAATATAATACTACCTAATATGGCCGAACCTAACTGGAGAGTATTCAACCCCTGTGACTTTTCCATACCTTGTACTGTTCCTCACGCGCTTTGCCAAAAACAAAAAGCTGGTGGTGGTTACTAGTGGTGCACTTACCTGTTTTCATAAATAAGTCTATCTTTTCTTTTGTTCTTTCTCTTATTTCGATGCAAAATAGCAATTCACTCACTACCTTAACAAAAAGCTGTTCATTATAAGAAGTGCAGTGTAGAATACTATTTTTATGTTGGTTATAATAATTATGGTCTGGAAGTTGTTTAAAGGATTGTAGACACATAATTTTTGGGTTCGTATTTTAGTAATGATGCCTAACACATTAGTGCACACGGATCGCCATGTCATATTTGTTTACGACTGCTGAATAATTTATAATCGAATTTCTTTTCTCACCTGTTTCGATTTCAATTTCAACAACCGAGCGATGGCTGTGATGTCACAGTCAAGTCTAGGTCATGCGAAGGATGAAAATAGAGTGATATAGTCATTGTTGTGTCATTTGAATTCACTACGATAGTAAAGCCAGCCTGCCTCAAGAACAGGAATTACTACAAGTGAAGAATTAGCGATTATATCGCTGTTTTTTCATGCCGCGCATCTAGACAGGATTGTGACGTTACAGTCATCTCTCGGCTGCTGAAACCGAAACTGGTGAGAAAAGAAAATTAAATGATAAATTATTTCGCGGTCATAGGCGAGAACTGCGTGCGGATCGACTTCTCTGCAGAGCAAAAATTCCATCACCATGGTGGCCAAACCTGTTTTGGGGGCAGAAGTTGAGTGCAGCCCAGAATACTTCTATGTCCTGCCTGATGTCATGCACAAACCTATCGAGCAGAATTCCTTGGCTATTGAAAGCCTGGAGGAGGTAAGTGCAGGGGAGGCGCTATGAATGGCACTCACGAGGTACTTGCTTCGCGGAGGGGTTCTTAATCCCGTAAGTGTGGCAGCAAGCAGAGGGATGCAGGAAATGGATGTGGCCATTATTGTCACAATACACGTCTTCTGCACTGCACCCAATTTCTGCCCCCAAAACAGGTTTGGCCGCCATGGTGAAGTTTTTGCTCTGTGGAGAAGCTGACTTCTAGGTTTCTGCAATCCATCTATACAGGAATGACTTACTCATCATTAACAAGAAGAAAAATGCCACCAAAATTTGCAGTCTATGGTCCTTTAATAAATGGTATTTCAAATGTGTTTAGTTTGGAAACTAGCATGAAGTGGTAAATTTCTAGTTGTAGCTATAGAACTGCAGTAGTGATAAAAAGCGTAGAAACTTTAGATCAGTTACCTATGTAGTGTTTTATTTGTTTCACATTTTGATGCATTTTGCCCATCAGTACAAGTACAGGAGCGATAAAAAGAAATGCATACAGCGCACTGCCTATGCACTCCTCTGGTTGAATTTCTTTCCATTGCGCTCGTACATGGACAGTAACAAAATGACGCTTTTCGGTCTATGAACCTAACATGGATTATTTTTTGCTTTAATACTCATATTGAAGCACGATGAAAAAAAACTAACAGTTCAGTGTGTAGATGTCATGCAGCTCGCAGTTCTTTTTAATGCGCTGCTACTTTAGCAAACAGTGAATTATGAGCAAGAGAATTGAAGCAAAAATGATAAAATGAAAACATTTTAGCTGAGGAAAGCTCAATAATTGCGCAGGTTAGTTTCATTTTGAAGGCATGAAGGCTTCCCTTTAGGAGAGTTAATCAAACTTGCTTGTATTTATTTTCTGGGCAATAGTATGTTTTTTTCGTGTGTGTGGGTGTTCATACTTTAGTTCTCTTGTTTGAATTCGATTTTTTGTTAAAAGTAAAGTAAAGTAGAGTAGAACCAGGGTATTTAGTAGGTTTTTCTCATGACTTAGTTGTTGTTGAAGCCTTACTGCAAGGTAATGTGACAAATATGAAGCTATTGCTGAAGTTGCTTCAGCAGTGTATAATGTTGAAAGTTGAGAAAATATAACTGAAAGGTAAGTGCAGTTCAACACAGCAGTAGAAGACATAATGAGGGGCTCATTAGCTGGTGATACCGTCAAGTGTATTAATGGCATATCATGAAATTTGACAATTATGCGCACTTAGCTTTTGCTACCTAGTTTTGGATTGTTCAATAAAATTTAATTTGCTCTCATAACAACTTGGCTTGCTCTATCGCTCATTAGCACTATCCATTGTGTGGGTATGTTTGCAGCAGTTATTTCCAGGTAAACCTCTTTTGTTTTGAATATTTATCAAGACAAAAACATGAGCTAACATCATTAAATCTATGACTAGATACAGATTGTATAGAGATAGTTTATTCAGAAAATACTTGGTGTTCATTTTTTTTAAATATCCAACTTGTAAAAAGTGTGTTGAGCACCTGAATTCAAAAGTATCTAGAGCTGTTGGCGTTATTGTGAGATTGAGAGAAATTTTGCCAGTTAAAGCCAAAATCCATCTCTATAATCACTACTTTAACAGAAAGCTGGTGATTATACTGCTGTTTTTTTCTGGCATCCTGTCACTCCTCTTTTAGAAAACTATGACATTTGCCTAGTACTCTGTTTTTATAAATATAAGTTACTGCTAACCTATAAGTCTTGTGAAAGAGAAAAATAACTTTTATAATTTCTTTAGCCCAGCTGCAAGCAAACACGCATTCTCAACTGATGGGATACAAGGAAAAATGTCATGCATACACACATTGTGCAACTTACAACACACAATCTTTGAGATATAGGCCACTTTTCGATGGAGGCAAAAGGCAAAAGTAGGGCATCCATGTGCTGTGAGATGTTGATGTGCTTTAAAACAGGCCCAGGTGGTCGATTATCCAGAGCCCTTCATTACAGTGCTCCTCACAACCTGAGTCTCTCTGTGAGCTTAAACCCGATAAAGCAGCCAACTGGACCATTTGATGACCCCCGGAGAAACCAGTTTTTTGGGCTGTGGGGTGGTCGTGTGAGAGATGAATTCTGAACTCTTTATTGTGTCACAAGTGCAGCTGACTGTTAAGTATGGCAGCACCCTTTGACTTTTTTTTTTTTTTTTTTTTTTTTAACAAACGGTTTATCTGTAGACCGTTTCATCATGGGCGCTGTCATTTTGTTTAGGTAGTGCCATCTAGTGGCTAAGTTGGGAACAAGCACCATGGTGGTATGTGCGGCCGCATCCGTGAAACAGGAGACAAGTAGCGCACATCGGCAGTTGCGAGCTTTCGCATTCAAATTGTTTCATTCTGAAAGCACCTGACTGAAAGAAAAGGGCATTTTCAGCAGCAGTTAAGCCATTTGGTAGGAAATGACCGGAACTTCTGCACCTGTCGGCCGAGGACTATAAGCATGATTACAATTAGTGTGTAAATTTTATGTCGTATGGAGGTGGTGCACCATTGGCTGCGGGGGTGGTGAAGCAAGCACTGCGGGGCAGCTTTTAATCTACTTTTTATCCTTGCATGATTTTTATAGACGGGTTACTGTAGCAAATTGAGAAGTGAAAGCAAGCGAATTTAGCCGTTGCATGGAATTTTTAGGAGCAAGGCTAATCATGCTACATTTGTTGTGCCCTTTTTAGTGTATATACCTTGTTTACTGCTTGAGTGGTTGCTGCGTTTAGTTCTGACAACTCTACAGGAATTCTATTCAGTAAGGGTTCATTATTTATTTTGGATTCATTTAGTCTACCCTAGGTGACTGTTGTTGGGTAACAAAGCCACGGCGTTCAAACTGTAGCATTGGCTATTAGGTGATCAGATTTCAGCATTGGCTGCATGACTCAGTCACTGGTTTGCGGGTGTGTGCAAGAGTAGCGATGACTGTCATGGACCGTGAGACCTGCTATCTTGAAATTTCTGTGACTGGCCGTGAGTTCCGCACATTTGACACGTCATCGTGCTGACATCCATGCTGATAAAACAGAAAATAATCAATTGATCCTTATGGAATAGTGATCCTTATCGAATAATGTCCCATAATGACGTGAGCACAAGTTGATTTATGAAGAATTATATTATAGCCCATATGTTGCTGCAAAACTTGCTTATTTTAAGGAATGGCTGTTGTTCCCATGACCACATTCACGTTTATTATTGCTGCAAAAGCTTGCATGATGCATTTTTCCAGAAAAATATTGTAGTGCTGTTTCACTAAATTATAAGTTGACAGTCAGTTTGAGGCATCATTGTCTTCAATCGAGACATGAATGTTTTTTCACACCTTCATAAATTTAAGACGACTGCGCTGAAATAGTTTTTGTTCACCAAAGGGCATTTTGTAAATTTTGTCGCGACTATCATCTACCTCTTTCCCAAAGAGCACTTGTTGCTAGAGTATTCAGTTTTTCCTGTCCCTCTCTCAACAACAAAGCGTTCTAAACTCATACGCAAGGCTGCTAAGGCGAAACCCTTTCGGCTGGTGCTTGAAATTCATAGACCGCTCATCTTCGCCCCATTGAAATATAGCTGCAACTGGAACAGCTTACAGCCATATACCCGCCTACCATCACTGTTGATCTTTTTATCTTTTGTTAATAATCTGCCTTCGGCTGTCATTCTATTGTTTATTTGAACAAAATAGTAAAAAAAAAAAAAAAGATTTTAATGGCCGCGTAACTTGTTAGCACCTAAGCTGCGGCTAGTGGAAATGAAATGATCAGGAGGAGATAGAGAGGGGAAGGAAAGAAGGGGGCCAAATTAAAAAAGGACAGGGGTGGGGTATGCAAAACCGTACAGAATATAAAAAGTTGTAGGGATAGTTCGCCACCCGCCTGCTGTTGTGGTATCAGAGGAGCACCTTAGACGCTTTTGCCGCCATTCAAGACACTTTATGTGCAAAAGACTGTGTAGCACGTGCACTGTCTGCGTATTACGCTCTGGCACCCCTGCTGCTACCACCGCATCCCCACATACCAAAGAGGAGGATTAGTGCTCAGAGTTCCACTATTTTCCTCCTCACCGCGAGAACGGTCTGTACAATGCCTGCATTGCTCAGTAGCTTGCATGTGACAAATTTCGGCCCAGCATACAAATGGAAACATTCTATTGGTTCGTTCTGCCTGGAGAAGCTGTTAGTTCTGTGAATTTTGGGATTCAATGAAATATCTTTGAGCTGTACACATTGAACACACCTTACTAGGAAGTTACCTATTGCCTCATTTTCTTTTGTGCAAATTTGTGCATGCTGTGTACAAGTTACTGCACATTGTACCTGTTGTTTATGCAAAAATGTGACTGTTGTATTATGAAGCATTGTCATATTGCATTTTTAACTTCATTAAATTGCCCACTTTGTGCTATATTGCACAAAGCAGTACACGTGGCTTCTGAGTTGGTTTTGTTAAAATTTTTTCGATTGTTTTTTTTTTTTTTCATCTGTAATACTGTTCACATTGTTTCTGACACGCTGCACTGCCATTAAGTAAAGTGTCAGGATCCCTGTCACTCTTTTTTTCACAGTGTTTAGTCCCAGCTCCTTTTTTTTTTGACAGGAAGGGAAGTAAGGTGAAATGTAATGCAAAAATGAAACAAAGGTTTAACAAGGCTGCAGTGGTTTAATAATGCTAACCCAGACAGGTATTGTTCATGTGTGTATAAATTTTTGAACATTTGTGGAAAGCAGACTGTGTAACAATTAGGCAGACAAGCAGATGTTTCTGCTGCATGATGTAGCTCAAAATTATGATATAAATTTCATTATTATAGGAAAGAATTCTGCTTCTTATCATGTGTGCTCTAAATTATGAATTAAGCAATGCTGCTCAAACCATAAATGTAAGCAGCCATTTATGTATTTTATGTTTGCAAAAATTAGGTACTTTAGCAGATGTAATTATCAGTTCCATCTTGTTTTTAGATAAAACAGGCTAGCGCAGTAACTGCAAAAAGAATATTTTATTTTGTTGCTTATGTAGCTTTCATCAAGTCATAGCAACCGTCGGATGTTTTAGCTTAAAATGTAAAGGTGATTACCCTTATTTAAATATTAAACATTGCTGTCAGTTATCTTAGAAAAGTAATTTGGGGGGTGTTTGGCATGAAAACTACCATTAAAGTATGTCTATGTATTAGAAAAAAAGAAGCGTTGGACACTTTCTCTGCTGAATGTTTGATCTAAAAAGCGATGTCAGTGACCAAAAGGCGTTGTACCGGTGCGGACAAAAGTAAACTGAGCACGCAATTTCCTTCTAAATTTTTTACGCGTTGCATAATTTAAACTGGCAGTCGTGGTATGTACGAACCGGTAGTAGACTCCAGTGCCCTTGCACTTGGACAAATATTGTTTTCATATCTGCAGTGTAGAAAACGTGATTTTAATTTGAATGGAAAAGCGTGCTCCGTTTACTTATGTTCGCACCTGTAAGTGGACGTCCATCAGAAGAGTGTTGGGGATGTTTGCCAGCTTCACATGCAGTCAAGCACTTGGCTTATTCTTTTCCCTTTGTTTACCTTGCACCTCATCAGCTTTTTGCTTTTTAAACTATTTCAGTTTCCTTTGGAAGCTAGAAACATCATTTTTGGAATGTTTTCTTTTTCTTTAGATTCAGTTCAGTTCAGTTCAGTCGTTCAGTCATGTCCGACTCTTCTTTAGATTACTGAATGATAAATGTCATGTACTGGCCCCTATAACTTGTAACTGGTGGCACACTGACAGTATTACTTGGTCTATGTGACAGGGTGTTGACATTTTTGTCTCATGTGTTAACATCTATCAAATATACCTTAAATGAATTATGATGGACTCAGAGTCTGGTCATAATAATTACAGTTATGCAGTTTGCATTGTAATTAATTGAAGAAGCACCAAACTTTTGTCATTCCAATATGAAAAGCCAAAATATGTTGGGATGGCACTTGTTGTTCTTCTTCAGGTTGTCATTTATTATGTGGTGATTGGGCAGTGCTCATGGCCTCATCTGCAAAAATCAGAAAAGGACAGGCTTTCCAGGAAGGAGGAAAGAGAGCCATTAAAAATGATGCTGCTCGCTGACACTCATCTTCTGGGTCCTAAACGTGGACATTGGTTTGACAAGTTGCGCAGGTGAGCTGTGAAGTGCATTTCTTTCGAAGGCATTGATGTGTCAGTATCAAGAAATGGCAACTGGTTACACATACTTTTTGCTTTGTGTTATGTACAGGTGCACCAAAATTAGTATGGAACATCCGAGCGGTGCCCAAACTAGAAAAAAACTGCATGCCATCGCGCTGTATCAGCAGATGCGCATCAGATCAGCAGATGATCATCGAGATGGGTCAGCTGGATGTGCCGACACACCCTTGCTCTCTGCTGCACATCTGCCCCGCCAGGGTGGCGCAGTGGTTACGGCGTTCGGCTACTGTTCCCAAGGATGCGGGATTGAATCCCGGCCTTGGCGGCCGCTTTTCGATGGAGGCGAAAAGCAAGGCGTCCGTGTGCTGTGCGATGTCAGTGCATGTTAAAGAACCCCAGGTGGTCAAAATTTCCGGAGTCCTCCACTACGGCGTCTCTCATAGCCTGAGTTGCTTTGGGACGTTAAACCCCACAAACCAAACCAAACCATCTGCTGCACATCTGTTGATAGAGAGCGCTGACATGCCATTTTTTTCCTGCTTTGCCACCACTTGTGTGCTCCATACTACTTTCAGTGCACATGTATCTTTATGAAACTGCTAATATATTGATGGCACATTGAGTGTTAATCACTGACAGTATAAATATAGGATCAATCTGTCTTTTTTCTGAGCTCGATCTGGTGCCCGCATTGCATATTGCAGGAGGAAGTGAAGGTGGGATGCAACTCATGAGGCTGTGACTGGTTTTTGTGACTGTTAAAAAACACTTTCACATACAAACTTTCACATACGGCTCGTCTACCCCCTGATTTCGCAATGCCTGCATCACC
Organism: Amblyomma maculatum; assembly: GCF_055883805.1. Taxonomy (NCBI): domain Eukaryota; kingdom Metazoa; phylum Arthropoda; class Arachnida; order Ixodida; family Ixodidae; genus Amblyomma; species Amblyomma maculatum. The sequence goes on from NC_139344.1 coordinate 209,963,323, forward strand.
GCCGATGTTTCAACTGAGTCAAGTGCTTTTTCGTAATCAATGAATGCCATGTATAAGGGCTGGTTATATTCCGAGTATTTTTCTATCACCTGATTGATGGTATGGATATGATCGATAGTAGAGTACCGTTTCCGAAAACCTGCTTGATTCTTTGCTTGATTGCAGTCTAAGGTTGTCCTGATTCTATTAGCGAGTACCTTAGTAAATACCTTATACGTAACAGACAGTAAGCTGATTGGTCTGTAATTTTTAAGGTCCTTAGAGTCCCCTTTCTTATGAATGAGGATAATGTTTGCATTCTTCCATGGTTCCGGTACCATCGATGACACCAGGCACTGTGTATACAGGGTGGCCAGTTTTTCTAACATGATATCCCCCCCATCTTTTAGCAAATCTGTAGTTATCTGATCCTCTCCAGCTGATTTCCCCCTTTTCATAGCTTCTAATGCTTTCTTGACCTCGTCCTTCATCACTGGTGGAACGTCTGACTGCTTTTCCCTGCCGCCAATCTCGTTACGGTCCTGACTACTTTGGCTGCTGTAGAGATCTGTATAGAACTCCTCGGCTACTTTGACTGTCTTGTCCATATTCGTGATGACGTTGCCCACCTTGTCCCTTATCGCATACATCTGGTTTTTGCCTATGCCCAATTTCTTCTTTACCGCTTTAAGGCTTCCCCCGTTCTTTACAGCATGCTCAATTTTTTCCATGTTATAGTTCCTTATATCAGCCAGCTTGCGCTTATTGATTAGCTTTGATATCTTGGCCAGTTCGATCTGGTCTGTTGGATTGGAAGCTTTCTTACTCTGGCGTTTCTTAATCAAATCTTTCGTCTCCTTAGACAGCTTACCGGTATCCTCTCTAACTATCCTACCGCCTACTTCTACTGCGCACTCAGTAATAATATCAGTGGTTTAGCTCCGGTTAAACGTAGTTGAGTTGCAATAGCAACAGCTGCATAGCTACGTTTAGGATAGCTTAAGCTACGTGCCGAGCAGTGCCCGGGATCTCCTGCTCCATAGTTGGTCGATTCTGGCCGCACGCTCCTAGCTATATATACACCACAACACCGTGCACCGCACACACCTCTTTTCGGCACAGCCAACGGAGAGAGTGATGCGCAGTGATGCGCAGCTGGCGCCGGCTGTGGTTATGACGTCACTTCTCCGGCACGAGCGGAGCGAGCGGCTGAGCGTGGCTGCTCGCTTCGCTTCTACGAGGTGTCTGAACAAGACAAAGTCCATGCATTCCTGAATTTCAGCAGACCCAAGACCTGCAGCCTGCTCAAGTTTCTGACCGCACCCAGTCTGTTGTCAAGCAAGAGCTTTGATGAGCTGCAGAAGTCACCTGGTGGTCCTCTGGCACCCAAGCCCTCTGTAATTGGTCAGCGAGCCAAATTTTACTTTCATTCACAGGAGTCTGTTGACGATTTTGTTGCCAAATTGAAAACGCTTTCTCAGCCATGCCACTTTGCAGCATTTTAGGATCAGGCTTTAAGAGACAGCTTCGTCTGTAGCTTGAAACGATAAGGAAGTAGCATGGAAGATAAGGATTTTTTTTTTTAATAAGGCTCTCGGACAAGCATTAGCAATGGAAGCCATCATGAAAAATGTAGTGGTCATGACAGCATATGATGTTCTGTCTGTGATGTGCATGCCACAAAGAATCCTAGGCAGAAGCAAACCTTTTCTTTAAGAAAGTGCATTGGAGCAAGCTCAACACTGAAGTCTTGCTTCCGATGCTGTTCATCCAAGCATTGTGGCAAAAGTTGCATGCACATATCGGCTACATGTTACTGCTGTGGAAATTAAAGGAATATTCAGCGCCTATGACTGGCAGTCAAAAACTACTCATATTAAGCCCAGGGAAGGAGGACATAAAAGTTCTTTCTGAGGACAGAGACATGTCTTTAAATGACGTCAGCTGCTCTACCCAGAAGCCATTACTAGTATGCATTGTGATCAAGGAAACATCGCCTAATGGGAAAGTGGGTGTGGGAGCAGCACTGTCAGTGATATCAAGAAAGCAAGAGCGTGAATTTTTTCTTCGCCTCATGCTACAGACTACAAGCACACAACTGAGATCTCACACAGCCTTTGTGTGGCCTGCAGGCGTGATCCTAATTGATAACCATCGCAGTGGACAGACATGTCTTTCCTTTGTACGTCACTGAGGAAAGTTGTGCGCCACTCCTGGTTCAGTAGTGGCTTGAACATCTGGACTAGAAGGCAGTCTTCTCATGCAGGAAGTTCTCATCAGTGCATGGGCTAATTGGTGCAGAAACGGAGGCTGGCATGAGCAAATTCTTGCACAAGTGTCATGCCCTCTTCAAGGAACAGCTATGATATATAGAGGCACCATGGAATTGTTCTTATACGAAGAAGCTGACATAAAATCACAAGTCAAAGGTTTCAAGTCATCCCTATATTGACGCTCCATTGCAGCCATGGTCATGGTCCAATGTCGCCTTTGAAATGTGTACACATTCACTCACAGGACCGCTGTATCAGCGAATGTTTCTCATCATCGAGGCACATCCAAAATGACATGAATTGTGCATCATAAAGAGTTCAAGATCTATTTGTAAGTTAGATGCATGTCATATCACAAAAGCGCCATGCCATCCAAGTTCAAATGGCCTGGTTGAACGTTTCACCAGTTGCAAGAAAGCATTAAATAAAGGTGGCAGCACTTTGGACCTTTCTGTTTGTGTACAAGAACACTTCTCATGCTGCAATGAAAGAAGCTTGGGCCACCCTCATGTATAGGAAATAGGAAGTGTCTTCCCTCCAAGATGGTCATCCATTAATCGGCAGTGGAGTGGCGGGCCTATCATAAGCATCTTGTGCAATCTTGCCGATACAGTTCCACTCCTTGTACGTTCAGAGTAGGGATTCTTTTTTACTTGAACTGACTGAGGAATGCCAAAGCGGGTTTGGCACTGTAGTGAAGCTAAAGGGTCATGTTTCTTACATTGTGCAGTTGCAAGCGTCTCAATGTAGGCAATATTATGCTGTAGCATCAACACCATGTTAAGCTTATACATGCTGCACCATTCCAGCAGTCAAGACACCCCATGGGGGTACCATGTGGTTCCTGCTGTAGTGCCCAACAATTCAAGGGGCAGTGAAGCAGTGGTGACCATTGCTCATGTCCGCAGGTACTCGCAGAGGTTGTGAATACTACATGTTGCCATAAAACTATGGGATTGGGGGCTCATTGAAGCAGGAGGAAATGTGGTGTTTTGCGGTTTTGTATATTTGGCCGCGACCAGGCTGTTATCGGCGCTGCAGTCGTGAGCTTGCACTTTGCATGGGCATGAAGCCCTTTTTGCTCTGTATGTCTCATGCATCACACCACATCACATCACACTACATAAGCGGTCTTGCCACGCCTGTTTTGCATTTTAATGAGTTCAATTTGGAAACGATGCTGAAATAAACCCGTCCATTTTGACCAGTGTGCATCTTCACATAACACAGCCAGCCACTTTGTTTGAAACTAAAAATTGCCCTTCTTTTATATGTACTACCGGAAATCACTGTTGTCAGCTGACACCTTCTGTTGTGGAACTGCATTTTCTGCCTGGGGTTTAGATGCTGCAGACTATGACTATAGGGTTAACATGAGGGCCAACTACTGAGCTGAGTGACCTGGGTTTGGTCACGGACAGTGCAGTCGTGTTTCAATGGAAACGAAGGCAAGGGAAAGTAGTTCTGGTCTTTTGATGTGTGAGGAGTAAAGGAATATAAAAAATTTTGTACTGTGAAAAATGGATCCAATCTTTTATTTCTCCACCGTGGTGGCTCAGTGGTTAGAGTGCTTGACTGCTGATCTGTTGAAGCAGGTTTGATCCCGGCCTCGGCGGCTGCAATTGGATGGAGGCAAAATACATTGTGCCTGTGCAGTGTGTAGTGTCAGTGCACGTTAAAGAATCTCAGGTGGCCAAAATTATACAGAGCCCTTCACTGTGGCATCCCCTGTAGCCTGAGTCGCTTTGTGATGTTAAACCCCTTAAACCAAACCTGACTGATACAGTGCTGCTGAGATAGGTTCTCTCTCAAAGGTTCCGAGCAGTTTTTGTCAACATGCTAGACTTAGCTTTCTTTCTTTCATTTCATTTTTTTTTTTGTTAGAAGACCACAATGGCTAGGTACGTCCACAATGGCAGTGAAATTTGATTATAACAACTTGAAATTTAATTTTGTCTTCTTCAAAGGGAATGGCAGATGCACCGGACATTTCAGACTTCTTTGGCACTGCATCGTCCAGAGGTGGTGGCTTTTCTAGGTGAGGCTTTTATCATATTGTCTTGTACGCATTTTTCTGTTTTGTACTGCTTGAAGCTTCTCATTGTGGGCGAAAATGAAAAGGGAGAAATAAAGATATTCGGAAATAGTGAAAAACTTATTTGCAAACTGAGGCTCCTTAAAATCCTGTATAAAGCAGGGCAGTCGAGTATGTTTCTAGAGTGATTTCATATGAACTAAAGCAGCTAAAGATTACTGCTAGACTTCTGCCAGATTGCTGTCATAGGCCAAATACTGCTTTGTACAATTACGTGCAAAAGTTTACTGGATGAAGTCTTGTCCAAAAATTTTTTTCCACAGCGAGGCAAAGCAGGTCTGTGAAAAGCATAGAAGTTTGAGTGGACAGGTACGTTGCTGCTGGAATAAGTATAGACTGACTAGCTAGTCAGGCAGCGCAAAAATAATTTCCAGTGAATCAGCATTCCATAATGTTTTGTAAGTTACTACGTTTTTACAGCATTATATTCACATGTCCATGGGCAACGATAGTTTTCGTTGCAAGAATGTAGCTTTCGCTTGATAATAGCCAATGCTGTTGCTGTGCAGTAGAACTCACCAGGTGCCCTTAAAAAAATTTGAAATCATTTTTTTTTTTTTTTTTTTTTTTTTGACTGAGTAGTTTAGGGCAATGCAAAATTTGGATTGCTTAAGGCTCACTTGGTTGGCAAGTGTGGCTGGTGGCTGAGTTTACCATTATATCATAAGGAATGGATTTTTCTTTTGTATTTTTCATTTATTTCTATATGCTTTATATACATTTATATGCCTTTATATGTATATTTAGATTCTTTTTCATTATATATATATATATATATATATATATATATACAAACCAACCAAACCATATATGCACTTCCTCTTTTCATTTTGTTGGATTACTGTAGTGCAAGCAGTAAAATGCTTATTCCTCTCAAATCTCATACAGAGGACAATTTTGTGATAAAGATTTTGGCTATCAAAATTATTAAAAGCTAAGTTATGCCTTCAGCAAAAAAATTTGTAAGGCTTCTATGGTGAAAGGATTATTAACTGTGATGGAGTTTCTTCTATTTAAGAACTGGTCAGCTGTGTACAGAAGCAGATCATGGGTGGCTCACTTTTCATCATCATTGTGTGTAGGTCAATGTTTTTTTTATTTTTCCTGCACGCGAACTTCTAATGTTGAAAATGTGGCATGCACAATTTTTTAAGCTGTAAATAAATGCAGGTTGCCTATAATTTGTTGATACCTTTTTATTTATGAAGCCACCTTTGAAGAAAAAATGTTTTAGGCTGCTTCGCAAATTGCCTGCAGCATGAATTGCTGATGTGTCAGAATGTACTCTAAAATGTGAATTAAAATGAAAACAGAAAAATAAAAATGCAAGATTTCACTAAAGTCGTTTCAGAAGGATTTTAAGTCCAGTTTACTGTTGTACAGTGTTGCTTCAGAGCTAAGTGGGGGTGATTCCTGAATACAGTTTGTATTGTAATTCATTATATGACATGCCACCTCTTGAAGAGCTCAGTATTTTGAATTTTTTTTTGTGCAGAAATGGTTCATTCAGTAATGACCACTCTTGCCCAGTGGTTTTGTAAGATGTAGACCTGCAGAAAAGGTAGGCACAGGATGAAAGCTATACTAAGACTTCTCCCATCCTTATTTCTGGTTCTTTGTTTTGATTTTAACTGGTAATCAGTGTTACTCTTTTAATTAGATCACTTGCCATCTACACAATTTGTGTGATGTAAAAATAGTTGACAAAAAAGGCCCTTGTCATCGCGACTCAATGGTTAAGTGCTGAGCAGCTGATCCCATGAAAGTGTAGTCGATCCCAGTTGTGGCAGCAACTTTTCAACTCAAGTGAGCAGCAAGGCACCCGTGTACTGTGCGATGTCCTTCATAGCCTGAGTTGCTTTGGGATGCTAAAATAAACTCCTAAGTTAGGTTAGGCTATAGGGTAGGGTAGGTTAGGTTAGGTTCAACCTCCATAAGTGTTTTTCTTTTGCAGAATTGGGATTCCACAAAATGTTTTATGTAGAACTATATATTTATGCTGAGTAGCCAGGTATTATCAGCGTGCTCAAAAACGGTTGCTAACTGCTATGCTGCCTTAAAAATTACAACTTATTATATACTTCTACAGGTGACATTTTTGATGAAGGCCAGTGGAGCAATGATGACGAGTTCAAGGCTTACATGAAGCGGTTCTGGGACCTCTTTTATGTGCCTGCTAATGTGAAGGTCCTTGTTGCAGTTGGCAACCATGATGTTGGATTTCATTACAGGTAAGGTAAGGTAGGTAGCTGTAAGCAAGATGTGATCCTATCAGTGGTGGCTGCTGATGTGATGCCAAGGAGGGCTGAAAGAGGCCACATGTCATTGTGTTATTCTTTGCAGTGTTCTTTGTTTCAGCATTACTAGGTATCAGACATGGCAGTAATTGAATTGCAGTAATGAAATTACTGTAATTCAATTACATTTTTCGGTAATTTGTAATGTAATGACTTTTTCAGTTTGGTAATTTAGTAATGTAGAGAATTACTTTTTGGTAGTAATTTCACAGCAAAGTAATCAATTCCTCTCGAAATTACTTTTACTAAAGTGCGCCATCACTCTTTCAATAGAAAACGAAGTAGAGTGCGCGAAAGCAGGAACGACGTGCTGCAATCCGAAACCAGCGTAACGGATTGGCAAAAGGAGACAGAACTGAGCAGAACTTTAGTCAACTAGAATAGTTTTGTTTAATAGCTTTACTTAGTTTTTGCATTTATGGAAACTAGAAAGTAATTTTAAAGTAATTGAATTACTGAGTAGAAGTAATTGTGATGTAATTTCATTACTTTTGGGGAGCAGTAATGAGTAATGTAATTTAATTACTTTTCTGCAATTTTCAGCAAGGTAATTAGTAATGTAATTTAATTCCTTTTCAAAAGTAATTTTGCCATGTATGCTAGGTGTCATGTGTAGCAGGAAACGTTTGCCTGCCTGTAACTTGGCTGGTTGCTATTTCAGGATGCATGAATATTTTGTGGATCGTTTTGAAGACAGTTTCAACATTTCTGCTGTGAAGTTGACTATTATAAAGGGCAACTTGTTCATCACCGTCAATAGCATGGCAATGTACGGGGACAACTGCAACTTTTGTGCCCGGGCTAAAATGGAGCTGGAGAAAATTCGACACAAGCTACGATGCTCAGAAGGAAAGGTTGGTGATCATAAATGCCTTTCTTTTATTTGGTTTCCATCTTTTGTTTTTATGGCATTTAATGTCCCAAAGCAGCTCATGCTATGTAGGACCCTTCCTTTTATTGTTGCTATGGAAAACTGATGTGTAAGCAGCATTAACTTCTAATTTAGAGGAAAAGGGATGTGTTTTTGCTAGTTGGTGTCAAATTGTGCTATTGTGCTATGCTTGTAATTACCTTACGGTGCTTTCGCACAATTTTTCGTAGAAACAGCACTAAACAAAGCAGATCAGCAGGAAGACTGAATAATGCTTGTCCTGTCTCCTTGCTTGTCTGTAGTATCGTGGGGCTGTTTCTACAAATAATGGCCTACCAAGCAGCTCAAGTTTCCGTTTGACTGATTTATCACGAGGGAGTTTCTGATGAATACAGTGTACAGCAGCGAAGGTTTTAGCAAAGTATTTTTTTCTGATGCAGTGTTCTAAGGTGGCAATTGACTTGAAATTTAACTCTTTCCTTTCTTGGAATTGTGGCTGCTTCTTGCCATAACCTGAGGCAGTTTCTGTAAATTGGCACTTGTCGGTAGTACTTGTTAAAGTTAAAGCCATAAAAGAAAAAAGTGAAATCCTACATCAGTTATCCACCTTAATACATGGGCCCATTCAATGCTGAGGGTAGCAAAATTGGCTGGTGTAAATATATTTCAGGTGCATATTGTTCTGCTGTTGTAAAGAACAGCTGCATGTAATGGGAATGAGAAAATAAGCCAGTCACATCCAATTTCATGTGAAAATATAATGCACAATAAAAAAATCCATGCTAGATAGGGTAGTTGAAGTTGTATGTAGAAAACGGCCAGCCAGTGGCTTTGTTGACTTGTGTGCGGCAAAGGCAAGTCTTGGCAAGCAGTGCGGTTCACCTGGTACAAAAAATGGTAGTAGGTCACATTGTGCGGTAGCATTACATTCGCTTTGTGTTTGATATGCGCAGTGATGGCTGTTTAGGCTAGCAGGATTGTTTTTCATTTTCATGGCGTTTAGCAGTCCTTGAAGTTTTGCTTGGTACAGGGTTCTAAATGTGTTCTAAATTTTACTCAGAGTGACTTGTGCACTGGATGTCCGAGCTAAATGTAGCCAAGTTTTTAAAAAAAGACGAGTTGTCCTAGCCCTTTGAAATGACTGAAAGCTGTTTTGAGAGTCGCTTGGCCTAGCCTGTGGTATTTTTTATTTTCCAAACTGTTGATTAGCGAAAACTGATTAGCTAACTTATTATTTGCCTCAGGAACAAAGTATCAATGCAGAAGTTGTAGGTCGTGTTGAGAAATAGCTGACTGAAATGTAATAAGGATGTAATTACTTATTGACATCCACCCAAATGCAGCAATATGGCTACAAAGGAAACCTATACAGCTTTCCCAGAAACTTCATTGTTAAAGAAAGATTCGTCCTAGTCCGGGGAACGAACCTGGGACCACCACCTTTCCGGGACAGTCTCTCCACCAACTGAGCTAACCAGTACAGTCTGCAGGTCAGATGATAGGGCGAGAGCAAATTGATCAAAAACTCGGAAGTGGGAACTGTGTTGGTCGAATATTTAAGTGGATATCAATGAGTAATTACTCGCTTGTTACAGGTCAACTCTACCTTAGGGGATTCCCCTGAATATTTGAACAGCTGACTTAAATGTTCACACCAGGCTAGCATTTACATAGAATAATTCTTTTAACCTGGCTTAAACAATGACTCACACAATAAAAAAAGCTTTATGTGACAGCAGTGCTACCTAAGCGTCCCGAGATGTGCCTCATGGAACAAAGTCCACTTTTCACTGGAGCGCTTGAGAGATGCAAGTCAGCTGCTGGTCGCATGATACCCTTCTTTGAAGGTTACTAAATAAAGCTACATAAGTCGTAGGCTGATGGAATCAATGTAGCTAGCTGTTTTTCAAGATCATCTGCTACAGTAAAATCTCGTTATTTCGATCCCCATTAATTCAGAAATTCAAACTAGAAGCACTGTCCTGGCTGGCACCTATGACGTCTGTGACGGCGCTGGACGCTCGCTAATTCGAACGAGGGATCATGCCGAGGGGCAACCCACGCAACTAGCGGTCACCGAAATAGATCTCTCCGAACCTGAATTCCATAAAACAATAGTGCCCGCACACTTTGTGCGTGCTGTGGCAGGCAAAACTAGAATCGGAAGCTCTCCATTTTCGAAATATAGCTCGAACGCATAGTTTCGGTTTCGTTTTCCTGACCTTCATGCCATGTCGCAGCTGCAATCAGGTGTATGCATCTGCCAGCCACGCCATTTTGGACATTGGATTTAAGTGAAGCACTTGACGAAATCATGAAAAACTATCGCTCTCATCTGAGTTTTATGCCAAATGCAGAGAGCCATCATGCAAATTTTGAATTAAATTACTGTGATGTAAACAATTTATAGTGGTTTTCATGCCCGTAATTCGAAAATATTTCCTGGTCCTTTGAAAGCCAAATTAGCAATAGTCAATTCGCTTTCTTCCTCTAGGGAATAATTAAAAAGTTATCTATCTAGTCTTTAATATTTAATTAACTTTCACAAATGAAAAAGATACTGTAGACTATAATTGGGCTACTGGGCTAGAACACTCGAATGTTGTTTTAAAGCTTGGTTATATTTGGCTGGCACACCTGGCATACACATTTTTATTCTGACTGGCCAGCGGAGCGTAATACTAGTGTGAAGGTAACCGCTTAGTGCTTTCCATTTCATGGTGCTGCATGCTGCAGTGAATAATTTTATTTTATTAAGTGGTAGTTTTTTATTTTAAACTCTTGAAAATGCATATTACAGTCTTTTTGTCATGCAAAATTTCAAAGCTTTATTACTATTATTTTTTTTTTAACATTTAAGAGGCTTACAGTATTGGAAGTATTGCTTTTGTTTCTTTATTGTGACTACTTTTTTAGGCTCGCTATGATAACATTCAAGTGCCAAGTTTTGACACTTTGATATATTTTTCTCTCTTTGCAACAAAAATAAAAGCAATAGTTGCTTATGTCTGGCGTACCAAATGTAGGAAAAAAAAACAAAAAACATGGCTTTTTTTTTCTTGCTCCCTACAAGTGGCCTTGTAGTTTGAGTATCTGCCTCATATGTAGTAAGTGCCGGGTTTCAATCCCCAGTACTGCTAGGGCACCATTGGCTCCCTGATGAGCTTTTACCTGGCGTGGTGCTTGGCTTCTTTCGGATGAAATGCCTGGAAAAATTTGAACTTTCGGCCCGCATCATGCTGACCAAAGTATGCTTGTCATACTCTTTGGCCAAACTGCCCTTGATTGATTAAAATTAAATAGTTGTTTCTTTTGCTTTATATTGGTTTAAACCTCTGCACGATTCCTGTAAATGCTGCACTAAGATCCTATCAAAAGCTATTACTGCATGTGAGCCTGAGTCACTGCTCTTTTGTGCAGGTGACTAGGCAGAAGAGCTGCCAGAAAGGGGACCATCTGGGGACAAGTGGTCGTCCTATTATACTTATGGTGAGACACTGCTATGTTCTCCACGCTCAGGTTTTATCTATTAAGCTGCAGGCTCAGCAGTCATTATCAGGTTGTGCACAAAAGTGGCATTCATTAGCTCTAGAAGTCCCCTTGAGCTTTCAGGCAAGTGTGGACTAATCAGCTGATTGGAGCCAACTGGGATCTGAGTAAAACTCACACCTTCCACTCTCTTCTTGTTCGACAGCTTGTGGTGGCATTTTATTGTTGGGGCATGATTAATACAACATTTGGGTGTTGTTCCGGCCTGTTTGATAGAAATAAATTGATGTATGTATAGTCTTTGGTAGTGCATAACCGAAGCAGGCTGGATGTGCATGGAATTTCAGAAAGAATGGGCCAGTAGCTGAGTTTAAGTAATACAACACTCGAGTATTTGCTTTCTTGAGCAAGCACGGGCATGTTATAGCAATAGCTGTGCTCCTAAATAGCGGGAACACAATACCACCTAAATTCTGCAAACACTTTCAAAAATTCCTAAATATAGGGAGTCCTAAATAGAATTTTTTTTTTTTCGAAAACGAACTTCCAGCTGTGACGAACATAACTCTCTGTGAGAACTTTCATAATTATGAAGCTAACTGACCAAAACTTACTAATTCATATTTTGATTAACTTAGTTCATTGGCTTGTGCTAACCTGGAGTTGAAAGCGATAGAAAAGCATAGCTGAAAACCATCCGCAGAACAGAAAAAAAAACAGAAATTGCATACAGAACAGGACAAAAGAACATGAGCCCTCATTTTGTGCTATGTTTTTTGATCCTGTTATGCATGCAGTTTTCAGTTATGCTGAACCAAAACCAAGTAGCCCAACTTCATGCCACGGAACCATGGACAGGACTATGCTTGTGTCAGTTTTTGAAAAAGCCCGCAGCCCGAGGAAATCCTGCTCTTTTTTTTTTTTTCTGAACAGTACCGAAACTGAGCGCATCAGACGCACAGGAAGCTGTGTGGAAACATGACATCCGCTGATTACAGGTTGCAGTGACTGTGGAGCTCAGTTCAAACTGTTTGAGCTATTGTGCCTTGTCGTTTTCATTCTTTTGCCCCACAGCTTGACACAAGAAAAAGGGCAGTCATTGCCAATTGTGTGGTCATATGTTAGAACGACAAAGTGAAATGTACGGCATAAAATGGCATGGTAGAGCAGGCAGTTTAAATTTGGTGCTGTAGTTACTGCTACATGTCACCAGCGATTTTAGTTTTGTGTGGAAAAATGTACTGTATGTTCTTATGCTACATTTCAAAATATGGTGTGGAATCGTCTTGTCCACAGCTTCGGACTTCTCTTGAGTGCTAACCAGCAGGCTAGGCTAATTTAAAAGTTAATTAGTGATTTTAGTTTATTACCTACACAGTTAGATACATCTTTGCAGTAAATTACATTTTCTGTGGCTAAGAGTTTGTTACCCCCCACCCAAAATTTTTTTTTTCTATTTCAAACTTATCAATGTACAAAGTGTCTGCTAAAGCACCCAGTACACTGGAAGCCCAAAAAAAGACTTATTTATTTATTTATTGATACCTCAAAGGCCCCATTTAAGGGGTATTACATTGGTGAAGACAAAATTCTAGGATGCTGTAAACTCAGATTTTGCTTTCAAGCTCATGAATAAATTCTCTCAGTGTATTGTTTGCAGCAGAGACTGTGGCAGGATGTTTGTAGCATGGTGACAAGAAGAAAAGGGGGATTCAGATTTCGGAAAGGGATACTGCCCTAATGACATTGGCGCGTTATGAAGACAAAATAAACTGACTTTTCAGAATGCAGCTGTTGTAGCTTCACACACCGGGAGGGGTTCGCTGCGTTATCAGCAACATACTCCCCGTGCAGTTCTGAATGAAGCAGGAAAGCGGTGTAGTCCGCAGAATTGAGGGTGGTGGCTACCGCCTCCTCTAGTATAATACATAATGCATGGAAATTACAATTCTTAAACTGCTGTGCAGTTGCACTCTCCGGATTGCATATGTATGATGCTTATGTTTTATTATATGCTGTTAGCCTTTGATCATTCATAAAACTTCTGGTGTGGAGGTCGCTGGCAAGGAGCGACCACATCCACATTTATTGCAGAGAGTTGGAGGAGCAGTGGCCAAGCGGCCGGCTGAGGCTAAAGTCCCGAGCGTTCTGAATCGGTCGTGCCGGTGCCGGCTTGTTCTCTTGGGCACGTGGCCGGTGCCAGCCACACGCGTTGCTACACTGGGACTTTCTTTTATGTTAGTGGCTAAATGTGACCTCTATCACTGCTGTCGAACTGGGCGAGTGATTTCAGAATATGACCAGAAAGGACCAAAGTGACATAAGTAGGGAATATTTCAGCTTATATAAAGTTTCATCATGTTCATGTTTTAAGCTTAAAACAATGATGCAACACGATACTTAGGAAGGCAGCATATTTCGTAATTGTCAATGTTGTGATTGTTATCCCATCTCTGATAGTGCGTTTGAGTGTGATGCACAACTCTTCTAACACTGCATTAAGGGCCTGTGCCACATATACTGGCCCTTGACTATATGAAGAAAGGGTAGGTTAACTTGCGGGACGAGTGCAGGATACTGCTCTTTGGAAATGCCGCAATTTTTAAATGCCTGCCCTGTTTTTGTAAGTCCAAAACTGGAATTTAACATTTATTTGAATCTACCACACAAGCGTTCAATTATTAATTTATTGTATTTTGTGTGATTTGGCAACTTAGGCGGTCAAGTTTTAAAGGACTGTTAGAGCCACGAATGCTTTTTCTCAGTGTGTTTTCTCTTAGTACACAAACTTGAGTGCTTTTAAAATGGCTGTCTATTGCAGCACTTCCCCTTGTATAGGAGCTCTGATGGTGCATGCTCAGAACCGGATGCTGCATCCCCAGCAGAGAAACAGGAATTGTTTCGTGAAAACTGGGAGTGCTTATCACGAGAGGCTACAGCATTGGTAAGCAACCTTTTCATGGATTTCTATGGTTGCACATAGACCTTATGCAAAAATTCTGCCATCTACCTGAAGGAAATCGAAACGAGCAAGTGACGCCATGTTGGGGGATTGGGATCGCAGGATTGCCTGGTGCAGAGCATATCAGCGGCTTTCTTGATTTGGTGATCTTTTTACTTTAAGGTTTAAGAGAGAAATGATAGCTACAGGTGACCCATGGCCCTTTCTGATTTGTCCACATTGCTGAGCAACTTTGCAGGTACCAGTTGTGGTTATAAATATATGTCAAAAATGCAGCGTAAGGGCACCAGCAGCGAAGAAATTCACAATGGTGTCATATGTGAGCCTGTCGACTTTAGAGACTAGGAAATGTACTGGGCAGTTTTCTTTTTTCTTTTTTCATTTTGAAATGTAAGACTCAACCTTATCTGCACTTGTTGGGCTGTGTTCGTTCGCAGTCTTATTGCGTTGGCGATCACATCATTGAGATTAAGGTAATTACGGTGCACACATTGCGTAGACGACGGCATACCACGATCACACACTATGTTATAAGTACACCTTGGTGAAACTTGCAGATTGCTAAAATTTTTAAGGCCATCCAATGTCTTTCTACTGCTGAGCCAGAGGACACGGGCTCAATTCCAGGTGCGGCGGCAGTTTTTCTGATGGTGAAAAACGAAAACGCCCTTGTGTCGAGATTTCAGCACACAGTAAAGATTCCTAGGTTCTCGAAATTATTTCTTAGCCCTTCACTGCTTAGCACCTCATAGTCCTGGTGTAGTTTCGAGAAGTTAAAGTGGCCTGATATTTTGCGTTGCTGCTTGCATTTCTGTGCTGCACGATAGCAGCCGTTTGGCGGAGTGACGGCCAAACCATCACTGCCAATGCTGCACTGTGGGTGCACGCTATCGCTTGGGCAATTCCTCTTTGAAAATTTAATCTTCGCAAAGTATGCCAAGACCGAACAGCTGACCACGAGCGGTAGATGACTGATTTACGCGGCCTAGTGTGTGCTTCCATACACTGGGGCTATGTCAAGATCCAGCGTGAACCCGTTCGCTTGTCACACTTCGGAAACGAAGGAGTGCAGAAGACTTGCATTAAAACAGAGCAAACATTAAGGATAAAAAATGCGCACGTGAAGCCGAGAGGCAGATGAAAAACTAATCCTGCGTGAGAAACTACTAGGTGATCTACTTAGTGTGCCAGCTGGCAGGATTGCTTCTTGACCAAAATAAGCAAACAGCTCATTTTTGGGTCTTTTTCTGCAATGCAACTTTTGTGACATTATTACCTGTCGAAAGAAACTGAAAATCCATAAGCGGCTTTCCACCTGCCTAGCATTGAGCTCCCGGCGAGAAATAGAAAACAGTGTACTAAGCTAGTTAGCAGCTTCATCTTATTTCCCTGGGTATAATAGGTTCTTTTTTGTTGAGCGAGGTAGAGGAGTATTTGGGTACCTTAGATGACAATAAATGCCAACTTGTGCATCGCTAACCTTGCACTACCATATACTGCGGTATCCTGAATCCCCCAACATGGCAGAAACGTGAGTTGGGTGCCAGTTTTTGCATCAGGTCTTTTGTAGCTCTCATTGCCTACATAAATGAGAGGTGTTATATTTTTTCCGCTTCGTGCAACTCGGAGAAGGAAGCTCTAGCTGCGGCATGTGCTAAGCAGTTAGTTCAATTCAGGAGTGGAAAGGCCTGCAAAATGTATCGAGCGTTCTTCGTGTTAAATATTTTTATATATCATAGCTCCTATCTGTAAGTCATTCTTGTGAAGAAAAACTGATAAAAAATCAAAGTAAATGTTGAATGCCTGTGCACTGGTCTTTTCTCCTTTCTGAGGTGCCCACTTATTAGGAGAATCGTTATATGACTCCAGGATTCCTTTATAAATATTGTTCATGCTGAAAATGTAAGCAGAGACCAGCGAGTCTATGCCATGGTGTACTGCCCTCTGTGCTCATTCTGTTCTTGTTAGTTCCTTATATCAGTGGTTCTCAGCCATGGATGTGTGGCGGACTTTTGGCAACTGGTGCAAGTTATGTGGGATTCGTACAAGGGACAATTCTACCCCTCTATGAGGGGGTGTGTGCACATGTCACAAAAGACATCATTTCTCTGGGTGTCAGTGTGGGCCTACACTCTGTCTCAAAAGCTACTTGCAGCACTAGGATGAACATAGACCAGGTGAGACTGCACAGCACGGCTACTGATGCCAGTCATAAATCGGAATATGCACTATACAAATGTGGGACATTGGAGGCACATAGTCTGGTGGGGTGTCGGAAAGAGGGAAAGGTGGGGGCTAGACCAACCGTGGCGATCTTGTGTGGATTGCTGCTACTGTTCTGGGAGCAAGTTCTGGAACTGGGAATAAATCAAGGCTAAACTGGCTTCCAGAAAGTTGTGTGTGTGTGTGTGTGTGTGTGTGTGTGTGTGTGTGTGTGTGTGTGTGTGTGTGTGTGTGTGTGTGTGTGTGTGTGTGTGTGTGTGTGTGTGTGTGTGTGTGTGTGTGAGAGAGAGAGAGAGAGAGAGAGAGAGAGAGAGAGAGAGAGAGAGAGAGAGACTAGCATAATATTATTTTAGCACCCGACACTTGCGCCATTGTTCCCACGTATTACTTCATCTGTGCTGTCCTTTGCCTGCAAGTGAATTTCACAGCAGCCAGAGAATCTTCACAGTCTTCTGCATTTTGGGCTTGTTAAAGTTCACAAGAAATGGTAATGCTTCCACATTGTTGTCACATTTTAGGCGGTTTTGACTGCAAGTAAGAATTATAGCAGTTTGTGAATATTGATGTTACCAGAGGATATTACTCTGATTGCTATGTAAAGTGTACCAGTTTCATTGTCTCATTGGAAATTATAGCTAGCACTTTATAGAGTGGTTTGGCTGTACAGGAAGGAGATCGAGAATGGTTGTTACAGCTATTTCTGCCACTTTGACAATAGCAAACTTACAAGCTTTACACTGAAGCTGCTCAGAGTGCTAGCTGTTGAATGTCCCCAAATTTCATAGATGTGGCAGCAGTGCTAGTTAGTGACATCATTACGATAGCATTGCTTCATTCCTGTTCCACAGATTCTGTAGATGATGCAGATGACATGAAAAAAATTTTTGTGATTTCGGGCCTCTTTGCAACCATTGTTGGAGATTGCAGGATCAAATCTTGGCCATGGCAGCTGCATGTCGACGGAGGCAAAATGCTGCAGTGTCCATGTACTGTGCTTTGTTGTTTGTTTTCACACATTACTGAACCCCAGCTGGCCTAACTTAATGTGGAGCCTTCCACTAAAGCACCCCATAACCCATGCATTGCTTCGAAACATTAAGCATAATATGTACATATACTCTTGCACATGTATTATAATAATCATTATCATTTTCCACTGTTGCTGAGTTAAGTTCACTGGAGCACAAATGTCCATCCCAGTGGCCTCTAGTTACTCCTGTCTTGTGTCAGCCTTGGCTACACTGTCCCTGCACTTTTCCTGGACTTGTCTGTTTATCTTACTCTCTGCCATCCTTCAACTATGTTTTTGTGCCCTGCTCATTTCAAATTTCTCTTTTGAAAGGACCGTAAAACAATTTAAATGTTTTTTTTTTTTCTTTTCAATTTCTGGAAATGTTAGGGGAAGCTTTTAACCCTACTGTGCCCTATCTGCCTAAATACTTTCTTGCTCTGCCTATCTATAGTACTTCTAATTGCTGCCTTCATTCATTCACTGGTGAATTTTAACAACTGTCTGGTGCCTTTTAGTGAAGTCCATTGTTTTCCACTAAACGATGCTTATGCTTTGTACAATTTCCTTGCCTTTCGCTTTTCCCTTGCAACTCTGTGACTATTTTGGTCTGCTTTGTTTTCACTACGTTTTTGTCCTGCTGGTCTTCTTCAATGAAAATTTTGTGTTACTTCTCTTCAACCAGTTCTAGAGCTTGTGCCCTAGCTTCTAACCGCCTTCTTGCTTACTGACTTCTGCGCACCCACAAAAATACTTTTTAGTGTGTGTTTACTGTCATTACTGTTTTGAAATCATAGAAACTATTGAATATTTTGTCACTGTGCTTACTGACTTCTGCACACCCACAAAAATACTTTTTAGTGTGTGTTTACTGTCATTACTGTTTTGACATCATAGAAACTATTGAATATTTTGTCACTGTGGTTTGATGCTGGTGCACAGACGTACACATCTGCATCCATCTCTCATTGAGCTTTACTATAATGAATTTTTTTAATCCTGGGCCATGACCCGGCCCAACGATAAAAGAACTTGAGCCCAGCGTAACCTGCTATAATTGCAGTTTAAGTGGCGACGCAGAAAGAAATAATTTCAGTCGCCACAACAGACATGCATGAGAGGCAACAGTGCACTACGGATCATGGAATGGATACTGAATCATCTGGGCTCGTGTTATCGGAGTGGGAGGTGTGAAAATCAAAACTCAATAGCCCACAGGTGACCCTTTCTGTTCGGTTGTTGGCGGCTAGCAGATATCCGTTGACAAAGAGGGGGATTGGAGGGATGGACAGAGAAATTAGACGCTCACACACGGAGAGGATGCAGAAAAACACTGTTGCTGTGCATTCAAGGCACCTAGGGCACCATGGCCATATTCACATGTATCCAGGATTAGGGAGCTCGACCCGCCCAAGGCGTATACCCTTGCTCAGGCCTAACCTGGTCCGTGGGCAAGGCCATGTACGGGTTTCGGGCTGGCCTGAGCGCATGCTCAGCTCTTTGTTGCTGTAGGTGGGATGAGGCCAAACAAAGGCCCAATGCATAATTTACGTTTAGCTAATGTAACAGTAAGCTCACTCTGAGGAA
This sequence comes from Amblyomma maculatum, assembly GCF_055883805.1. Classification (NCBI taxonomy): domain Eukaryota; kingdom Metazoa; phylum Arthropoda; class Arachnida; order Ixodida; family Ixodidae; genus Amblyomma; species Amblyomma maculatum. The sequence goes on from NC_139344.1 coordinate 209,982,108, forward strand.
AGACATCTTGCTTTGAGGTGGGTCCACTATGTTAGCAATGCTATTCGTACCCAAGAATTGCACATGCTTAACTCTGGAAATAGCATGTGTAACTTAAACGTACATTAAGTTTCAATTTGAAATGAAGTTTGGCAATTGGACACACTACAGCACGCAATCTCATGGGCCTATATGCCCATATTGCCATTTTATACTGACACTAGATTCCTCAGCATCAGAATGTTGCCTCTGCACTCTTCTCAGCTTTGGTAGTGCTGCATGGGACTACCGAGATAGAGTACATGTGCTCACTAGTCATAGCTTTTTAGCTGAAATGATGCCATAACCTCCTAGTGTTCACTTAGGCTTCTGGAATGTTTTATTACAGGGCTCAAAACAGTTTTGCCTTGATCTTATGGAATCTGACTGAGCTGTGGTGCATTGCTGATAATTTGGTTCATTTTCAGAGTAATGTTCATTCTGCCAGCAACTGCTTGGCAGTGTTGCCTTGCTGTTCATTGCAGATACTGTTACTTCTGTGAATGATTAAGCTAATTGTGGTATTCTTTTGCAAATACAAATTTGTTTCAGTTTTCATGAGGGAGTAACAAATATGTCTTTTACGGCCAGCAGTCTAGAGTTATTACCTAAAGCAGCATATTTTGTTACCATTAATCTATGACTAGTTTTCGCTGAAAATGCTTTTTCAGCTCTTGCATACAGAAGCAGACTGTGTGGTACATGTTAGAACATGACTGCTATTTATTTATTGTTTGTACAATAGGTATATGTGATTTTTGTGCATTACTTTGTTTAGCTTTTGGATGCCCTAAATCCTCGTGCTGTCTTCACTGGCCATACCCATCATGGCTGTCTGACAGTTCACCGCCAGTCCATCCCAGAATGGACATTGCCATCAATCAGCTGGAGAAACAAGCGGGCCCCCAGCTTTGCTCTCGTAAGGAAATGTAAATTTTATTTAACTTTCGCAAACGAACTGGTAGCTTGTGTGATTCAGTTAACCAGTAACTAGAGATATCTGCAACCTTCAATCATATCTAGTTGTACGCGAGCTGTCAGAGGGTTACAAAAATTAAACGGACTAGTTTATGTGAAATTAAATTCATATGCTAGTGTTAGTGGGTGTTGATAATGTGAACTTGAAAGGTGCGGAAAGTTTGTTTCAATTAGCCATCATTTGTACTAAAGGGAGCCCTGTCAAAAGGAGGAAGTAGGTTAAGCAAGTAACTGTTGTGCACACGCGTCAACCCGCACTAGGCCATTTCACACTTGTTCGGTAGCTGGTCTCTGCAAACAGATGACGGTTATGTAGCAGCGGCCTACACATGTCGGCATCATGTTAGTGCTACTCGGCTGCTGCTTCCTTCATCTGCTCCAGCTGCTCAGGAAAAGAAAGAACTTGGAGAAGGTCTTGGAGGTTATAGTGAAATGTGCATAGTGCACGCTGGATGTGAAGTAGAGTGGTCTGCTGAAATGCAACTGAAAATAGAATTCCTAGCCCGCACCGCCTAAAGCACACGGATAGTGAAAACATGTTGTGCCGCCGCCCAAAAGCCGTACTACTGTTCCTGCATATGCATTCTCAGAGAGCAGAGTTGCTTGACACTTTATGCAGATTTTCTTTCCTACTAAACTTTGCACAACGTCCTGTCCGAAAGCTGCTTCTCATGTGGCTGAAACGGCAATTAGAACGCTGCCAGCAGGGTTTTGTGTTTCGCCTGCCTGTTTCTTAGCCCACAGGTTACAATGGAACAGATACAAGGTGTTTTCTTTGTGCTGCTTCTGCTTGCAGCCACTGATGAAACTGTAATGAGCATCTGTAAAGTTTCCACCTGGGCCCGTATTCCGAGTTTGTGTCATTATCGAAAGTGTCGCTATCTCCCCGACCTCGAGTCATCTGATTGGTGGAAACGCCGGAATATGATGTTGCCGCCTCTTCTGGTTCTGTAGTGGTACCGGCTTTTCGACCAATCAGATCACTCGAGGTCACTTGAGATAGCGACACTTCGATAACGATGCAAACTCGGAATACGGGCCCTGCTCACCACTCCAAACTGGACGTTACAAAATGAGACCATAGGATAGGCACAGTGCTGTGCGACGTACGCTCATAGGCATGGCAAGTGCTTCCCCCGGTCACTTAGTTTTGTTTTCACCCGAGTGAGGCCTCGAAATTCCTCTCGGTACAGCAGCAAAGAAGACTACAACTTTAGAATTCTAAAAATGATAAGGATATTACTTACAGTGCGCTACAAGCCTCTAAAAAATAAGGAGCCTAATGGTATTAAGTTAACCAGCCCACTCTTGGAACATCTTAGCTGTATTGGGACGCACTGTACCACTGCCAGTGCTATGCCGTAGAATGCACTTTTTTAATTCAGGAAGTCTTTGTTCAAAACTTGTTGTCACCCTGTTGACTGAACCACAGGTTAGTTAAGGATTATATAATAGTCAGCTTGTCTGTTCACCTCCGCCATATTCTGTGGTTCTCACTGCACATGCTTTCCCTCTGTCGGACAGGCTAACTGGGTGCAGAAAACACAGCAGCTACGTTGACGAGCAGCCGGAATATTTTCGTACGTAGTGGCAGGTGGCTGCCCCACATCCCCAAAGTAAAAAATTCTCTTGGAAAACCATGCAAAGCCCCAATTTTTCGGTACTGAGAGACGTATATATACTCTGCGCAAGTATAGGTCAGCTGCGTGTCATGCAAGAATTAACTGTTGTGTTAAACTTACAATCAAACAATTGGGCTTTTCCTCTCATTGAGATCAATATGAATGTGTCGTGACTTTTGTGTTTGCATTATTTTTGTCATTTTTATTCAATTTATTCTTACTTCTGAAATCAAGGGGTATATGAATATTGAATTCATATTGATAATGAATTCAAAGTGGGGAAGGGCTCAAAACAATTTGCTGTATTGGATGGGGTTGGGGATGCCTAACAAGAGCACTGCCCGTATAGAATGAAGGTTGGGAAGAGCTCTCCCTTGTATATATGCCAGCTTTGGTTGTTAATGACGTACAGACACCAAACTGTCAGTTCCATATATTCCTTGTTGGAGTGGTGCATAAATAGATTGAATGCCACGTGCAATTTGTTTATTGAATTTTTGATGTCACACTTTCTTGGTGTCAGCAGCTGAATGGTGCCACTGATGTCAAGGTTGACTCTAGATCAAGTGAGGTAAACGTAAAGAAACTGTGATGTAATCATTGCTTCATAATCTTAATTAGTTTCACTATTATAGTACCCTGTTCCAAGAGCCGGAATGACAACAAATGAACGAGGAGTGACAATATAGCAAATTTTTTATGCTGCACACGACCTACAATGAACTTGACTCCACAGCCACTGTATGGCTGTTGAAGTCGAAAGTGATAAAACACGCAAATAAATTCAGGTAGAAATTATTTGTGAGCACAGGTGAATTTCATATATTGATCTATGTTTACTAATGTTTTCTGCATTATTACAAAGAAAGACCACACAACCAAAATTTAGCGTTGTAATCTTTGAAGAGTGATAGATGTTCCTGCAAGCATTCACTTTTTTTCTTATGGGGTGTTTTTTCTTGCTTTTGTCATTTCACAGGCAGTTCTTACACCAAATGACATGGCAGTATCAAAGTGCTACATACCAAGAGAGACAACTGTGATCTTTTTGTACATTATAGCAACCATTGTGCTGATTGTGTTTTCACTACATGGCCGTCAAAGATTTTAATTAAATAAATTGTGTATGTTTGTTTTCATTCTGGATTGTAGCTTTACATTATGGTGCTGTGCCAGTTTTACATACTCTTTGCTTTGTGCCCTTGTAAATATACTTGAAGCTAATTTTAAAAGCTTTTTGTTATGAGATTTATGGAGCGGCTGTGAAGATACACCTTGCAGCAGTCATTAGGGTGCCTATGACAGCGAACAAGGTCGCCCTTTCTGCCAAAATCTAGTGCTCACACCGGTTTCGTGCCATCCGAACCGTCAATACCGCACTTTAGAAACTTTGCAGCTGGGGTGTGTAAAGGTGTAGTGGAAAAGAATTTTCCTGAAAATAGGCCTGGTTTCTCCCATGGCGCTGAAATCCTGTCCGCATCATATCAGTTAAACTGCTCGACTTATCAGCACTGGAATTTCCCCCCTTCGCTGTGTCCTGTAATGAAGTTAAGGCTCATCCTGCTCAAGAAAGTTTTCTTCGAAGAAAATTCATGGACCTCACACCCGAAGTCTGAGGCAGGAATCCTGCTCAAGTTCGCAAGTCAATGGTACTGTTTAGAACTGTGAGGTTTTAAGTTGTAAATATGTGTACTGCTACATTTCTTTTTTGAGACGTGGTACTATTAAATTTAACATCAAGGCCATTTTGTGTTTTTTTTTCATATCCATAGTGCTATAATGCGCCAAGGCCTGTTTCGTTTTGAAGGATTTTCGTCATGCTTATAAATGTTGCAGGATGTTACTGTTCACCAGCAATTGCCTGACAAACTGGTGGACAATAAATATTGGTGGCTGATTGGCCTGTGGCACTTTTGAAAAATGCACATACAATGCAGTGAATTTGAGTATACTGCCTCTTTGTTAAATGTTTATGGGGGGGGGGGGGGGGGGGGGGGGGGCTCCTGTCTTGCTTTTTCTCTAGGTGGGTGAAGAACATTTGTTTCTTGTATTTTGCGCCTTGATTCTTTTTAGGACACGCAATTGGCCTCAAGATCACTGTGTGGCGCAGTGGTGAATCTTACTTCAAGTGGATGCGTGCTCGCGTCGTCTGCTAGCCAGCAGTGCTTACATGCACAGGCACAGCCAGGTGTCGGCTGTTTGTTTTGCGACTCCAGTGTGCTTTTATTTACCTGTCTGCCTCTTATGAACGAAATATGAGCAGGCTATCTTCTCATACTACAATGAAGGCAATAATTGCCCTTATCGAGTACGTCATACTGGATGATGACACCCTCTTTCGGTCTTTGGCGCTTGATATTCTTTGCCGCGCGGCATAGCATACACAGCAACAATGTAATTAGGTGTCATGTTAAAGCAATATGAACAGGTAGCTGATGTCTGTACAACTTATGTAATCGCCCAAAAATTATATACTCTCATTTCTGTTCGGAATGCAACAGCTACTGAATCATGAGCTGGCCTAATACTTTTTGCCGAGCAGATGCAGTTTCACGGGCCATTCTGTGCCCTCTGTACAGACGATCAAGTTGAATAGTTTCTTCTCGCCATGTGAATCATTTTGGTAAAGTCTCTATTCGGCAAGGTGCTGCTGCTCACTTCTGGGCAAAGCCGTTGCTGAGAAAAGCAGAAAACACCAAATTTCATATGGGCTTGACTATCTCGCTTTCCTTCTAGCTTGACCGTGTTTACTTTGGGGATATAAATAGATTTGACAGTCGCAAGAATGCGTAGAGAATCCATTTCTTTCAAAACAGTTTAATATCTGGCCCTTGTTCAGATAATAATCCTAAACTTTTGAGGTGCATAAGACTGGAGATCACTGCTCTATATTTACAGCACCAAAGAAATAATTCTCTCAGAGCGTCTTGCCCGAGCAAAACCATACCCACGCACAGTTATTTTCAGTGTATTCGCTGCGACTAATATTCGTGGCTTGCTCTTCATTGAAAAAAATAATTCCAGAGGGTACTACATTTTCGCTAATGTGCAGTATATTCTTGTCATAAAACCATATTTAGTCTCATCTCCAAAAATTATTGCACTGATAATTTATCAATTATTAACGCCACATACACAAAAAGTTCCGATATGCTTTATTCGGTTTCGGTGAATGCTAGCGTTCTTTTTATAATCAGTTTTATATCCATCGGCGCAGCGTTGCAATTTCAAATTTGCTGACATCTGCAAAAGGTATTCGCCTCATAGAGTTGGACGAACTCACTCCATTCAGCGCGCTACACATGCATTAACAGTCAGCTTTCCTGTGCAGCCAGATTTCCTGTAGACTGTCGCAGCAGTGCCAGTGTTGTTTAGCCAACTGATGTGCGGTTAGTCTGTGGCAAACTCACCGGGCAGTATGCTGTCTGAACTGTATTAATCCTGTAGATACTGAAAATATAGGAAACCATGCTGTACCGATCCTTTCTTAAGCCAGGTCAGAACAAAGTTTGCATCAACATGGGCTTAGAAGATGCTACCACAGCAACTGGCATATTGTTCTGCATTCCATCATGCCCTGCAGTGCACCAGTCATGGAAAATGGCAACGGCTACGCCATACAAAAATAGAGGAGGATGAGGGAAAGCGCATGTGTTGTATGTTACTCACAAAAAGTAAATTTTCAGTGGCAATTTTCTTCCCTACATAGAACCGTGACGCCACAGTGAGATCTTATGACGTGAAATGCACTTGCTGGAACTGACACTGAATTTGCCTGCCCAACACCAGTATTAGGCGTGCGCACGCTGGTGATAAAGCGAAGAAAAAACTAATCTGATACCTGTCAACGAAAATATCAGTCCCTTGAGCACGATACAACGCAAAATATGTGCGAAATGTCACCAATAACTCCAAAAGAGAGGTGGTTGTGTGCCATTCTTTTCCTGTATTCCACGCTTATTTTCCGGAGCATTGGCATATTCTATTGTTTTTCCTTCAAAATTGGAACACTGTAAGTAGTAACTCATTCATTCCATCGTAGAGGTCACATTTTGTTTGCCAGAAAACCCACCTTCAACTTGAAAACAAACGCGCCACGTACGTTTCTGCAAATGCTGCCGACTGTCAATCTACATTATCAGAGTGACGGCGGCATTACCTCTAGGGCAGTCTCGTGGCAAATATATTTTGAAGAAATAGTGAAATAGGTTTTATTGTATATGCAGATGAGGTGGTGCACATAAACAGTTCTAAACAGATTTCACAATTTTCTTGCAAATGCTTTAATAAATAGATAAAAGTAGGACTTATATGTCCTATTGACTCTCGGAGGTTTTAGCACTGAATTATTTTCCAAAAGCTGTAATCATGAAATGGTCCCAAATGTGGCACAAATGTGGCACAAAGCGGTACTGAGCATTTCTTGCACAAAAAATTTGTTCATAGTGCCCTTTCTTGACTCGCATGGTTGTAGTCCTTTCCAGCAAACCAAACTATATAGCACATGCAAACCAGTTCTTGGCCATTCTTCTTACCTGCCTTATTCGTAACCGTTTGTATTGGCAACTTGATATATATTATCTCTACATAAGGTTGCATCCAAGGTCACCCTTTCAACATAACAGTTATCCAAGTCTATGCACCGACCACTGCTGCTGAAGAAGCTGACGTTGAGAGATTTTATGCGGACCTACAATGCCTTTTAGACCGCACCCCATCATCAGACGTCGTTTTTCTCGTAGGAGACTGGAATGCTAAGGTCGGGAGTGAAGAAATATCCGGAATTATAGGCAAGTTCGGTCTTGGCGAGCCAAATGAAGCTGGGCGGAGGCTAGTAGAGTTTTGTCAAGAAAACAACCTGATCATAGCGAATACTCATTTTCAACAACCCAAGAGGCGCCTGTACACATGGACTTCACCCGACGGTCTGTACAGGAATCAGATCGATTATATTCTTTGCCGGCAGAGATGGAGAAGCGCTATACAAGCAGTAAAAACAAGGCCTGGGGCTGATTGTGGCACCGATCATCAGCTTCTTGTTGCCAAAATTAAGCTTCGATTGAGGAAAACGCAGAAAACTAGAAGGACTTTCAGGTATGATCTGGATCAAATTCCATTAGAATATGTTGTGGAAGTGAGGAATCGATTTCAAGAATTAGATCTGGAAGACAGAGAGCCCGAAGAGATGTGGACTGATGTTCGTGATATAATACAAGAAGTTGCTACTAAGGTAGTTCCAAAGCAAAAGAAATGCAAGAAAGCAAACTGGTTATCTGAAGAGGCTTTGCAAATAGCTGAGGAAAGGAGGATGGCAAAAGTTATGGGGGAAAGAGAAAGATACAAGGTTCTCAATGCGGATTTTCAGAAAATAGCAAGGAGAGATAAGAATGCCTTCCTGAACATAAGTGCTAAGCAGTTGAGGACAACAGCCAATTAAGGAACACTGGAGCTCTGTATAAGACAATCAAAGATATCAAAGGAAGCTTCTGTGCTAAGCTTGGCGTGATAAAGGACAAACAAGGCAAGGACCTCACTGAAGCCTCAGAGATAAAGAAGAGGTGGCAGGAATACACAGAAGAACTGTACAAGAAGGACCCGAATGTGCAAACCCAACATAAGACGGCTGTGATTACTGATCTCGAGCCGGGCATCCTGAAGAGTGAAGTTGAATGGGCCTTAGCCAGCCTTGCTAAGAACAAAGCTAGCGGAATTGATGGCATTCCAGCTGAGTTGCTTCAAAACCTCAACAATGACGCTGTTAACATTCTGCATACATTATGTCAGAAGATTTGGACAACCCTGCAGTGGCCACAGGATTGGAGGAGGTCAGTTTATATCCCCATTCCAAAGAAAGGCAGTGCCAAAGATTGTTCCAACTACCGCACCATCGCGCTTATTTCGCATGCTAGCAAGGTGATGTTGAAAATCCTCCAAGGTAGGCTGCAGCAGTATGTGGATTGGGAGCTTCCGGACGTGCAAGCTCGGTTTCGCAACGGCAGAGGAACTAGAGACCAAATTGCTAACCTTCGCTGGATCATGGAAAAAGCAAGAGAGTTCCAGAAACCCATCTACTTCTGCTTTATTGATTATGCGAAAGCGTTTGACTGCGTAGATCACAGCAGATTGTGGCAAGCTCTCCAAGAGATGGGAGTTCCAATTCACCTCATCTGTCTCCTCAGGAACCTGTATGAAGGGCAAGAGGCCACAGTCAGAACTGGACATGGTCTTACTGATTGGTTTCCGATCGAGAAAGGAGTGAGGCAAGGCTGCATACTGTCGCCCTGCCTATTTAACCTATATGCAGAGTGCATCATAAGGAAGGCCGGTCTGGACAAGTCTTCAGCTGAAGTGAAGATTGCTGGAAAACGTATCAACAACCTTAGATATGCGGATGATACCACTTTAATGGCAGAAAGTGAAGTGTAACTCAAGAGACTTCTGATGCGCATACAAGAAGAGAGTGAGAAGTTTGGGCTTAAACTGAACATTAAAAAGACAAAGATCATGGCGTCTTGCCCTATCAAGTCCTGGAGCATCAATGGACAAGAAGTGGAAGCTGTGACAGATTTTCTGTTCTTGGGCTCCAAGATTACCTCGGAAGGAGACTGCAGCCATGAAATTAGGAGACGCCTGCTTCTGGGAAAGAGAGCAATGGTTAGCCTTGACCGCCTAGTAAAGAGCAGAGACATTAGTCTGCCAACCAAGATCCGTATAACTCGTGCTATGGTCTTTCCAGTTGTGATGTATGGATGCGAGAGTTGGACTGTGAAAAAGGCTGACCGCCGAAGAATTGACGCGTTTGAATTGTTGTGCTGGTGAAGACTCTTGAGAGTTCCTTGGACTGCCAGAAGATCATATCAGTCGATATTGTCGACCATAAACCCTGACTGCTCATTGGAGGGTCAAATTTTAAAGTTAAAGCTCAGCTACTTTGGTCATCTGATGAGAAGAGAGGAGTCGCTGGAGAAAGATTTGATGTTGGGAAAGGTTGAGGGTCGCCGGAGAAGGGGTAGGCAGCGAACGCGTTGGTTAGATGGCATCCTCGAGGCACTGCAGATGAAGTTATGTGATGTTAGGGAGGTAGTGAGAGACCGGAAAGCGTGGCGTGACATAGTCCATATTGTCACGAAGAGTCGGACACGACTGAACGACTAAACTGAACTGAACATAAGGTTATAACCGTTTAAGATATTTGATAGTTACCGCACAAAATTCAGTAGGTAGGCCTAGCGAAATGTCCAGTTATTTTCCACGTAATCAAAAAAATTGCTTTTCTGCTATTACTTAGCACGTCAGGTCTTAAAACCTTGAGCTCCATGCGATCTAGTGTTCTTGTCCTCTGCAGAAAGTTAAAAAGCCCAAAACATTATTCCTTTTTTCTCTATGTAGAAAAAAGGAATAATGTTTTGGGCTTTTGAACTTTCGGTTCTGCTGTCTTGTGTATAGTCAAAAATATGCAACACCTCTGAAAAAAAAACAGTTTTAAGCTGTGGACTCTATACCACATCTAATGAATGTGGCCGAATCCATTTAAAAAAAAGTAGTTGAACCTCTAGATAGATGACAGCACAGCATTAATGAGACTCCTGCCTCTTGCTGCCTTTTACTAGCCATTGAATTAGGAGAACAAAATGGGACTTATATGCCCCAATGTCATACGAAGAGGTAAATGGCATTGCATGTCTTATCGCACAATGAGCTGATACGTTCGAGTGACTAATGCATGGTACACCGATAGGGTAGACAACTAAATTAATTTCAGACTGAAGCTATCATTAAAGAGAAAGTCAACAAAAGCAACAAGCTACAACTTTTTTTCGGTGCATATTTAGAAAATCGAAAATCAAGCCCCTGATTTTTTCCATTTACAGCTTTGCGAAATGCTGGCGTTGTGCATCATATCCCTCCGGTAAATTGAACAAAAAGGCGATTGAGAATCTATGAAAGCAACTGAAAACAAAACTGGTGCTTTTATCCGCAATTCACACAAAACTCATTGGTTGCAAGGATGACATAAGGCCTGATCACTCCGACCTTTGTTACAATATTTATTAGATGGTGCCACCATATTTGCTTGCCTTGAGGCCTGTTATATAGGACCTCACCGGAAGGAAAGGGCTCATACGACCTTGAGGGCTTGTGCCTGGCTTGCATTTTGCTGTGCACGATGTTTCACGAAGGCCAAATGCATGGCATGCAAAACGAGTGACGTTTCGTATTTCAACTTCTTTTCCTGTCGAAGTCCTGTCGCATGCGAAAGACTCGAACCAGTCGGCATCTCTGCAGTCATTTGCTGCTTTTGCATTTATGCAATCATTTGAGTTATCGAACTTTTGTTCGAACACTGTGTGTTTGACGTCAAAGGGGCATATTTGTAATATTGTAACACTAATCTTTCAGTCAAGCTAAATTTATGGCATATTCTGATTGCAGACCCGTAGCAAGTTTTCTTTGCTGTGCGAAACCGAACACTATGTTTTGTTCGGATTGGACCACAGAAGTAGGACCCTTGGACTGCTTAGATATCGTGTTTCACAGAATTAGGAGGGCTGCTCCAGATCGCTCGTTGGAATTCGAAATCGCTGTTCATATTTAGCATACCTTTAAAACCTGACCTCTTGAGCCCTGTTGCCGCGAATTCCAATCGGCGATCCGAGCGCTCCGAGTCCGGGCCGGAGCAAACGACATACGGACCGTCCTGTCGCGGTCCATCAGAGCTTAAGATCAGAGTTCAAATCGGTCGTTGAAAAAGTTCATTAATTTCTGGGGGGGGGGGGGACTTGCTCTAAATCACTTGACGCTCGGAATGCGCCAATAGACCAGATAATCACCTGTTTCTGTTATAGAGACGTCATTGAAAGGCCTTTGAAACTCTACTTGAGGGAATATTCTAATGCAAGAAATCCATAGAGATGGCCATCGTGAGTATATGAGTCAAATTTAAAAGCTGTGCATGGAGCCTATAATTTCCAATAATTTTTGGAAAGTGCTCCTTATGACAGCTCGAAACCAGTTTGGGCGACACTTTCCTGCGCGCAAACCTCCCTGATGACGTCATCGGGGCTTACTGGATTTGCCCATTCATTGGACACCCTCAAGTGACGCGGACGGGGCGGGACGGAGCGCCGTTTGTTCTCTTCATTTTTTCTTGCGCGCCGACGTTCTCCGGGTAAAAAAATTTTGTGTTGCGGAGTTGTCTGATGGGAGGCCTATTGCTCGTGAGAATTTTCTAACTTTAGTAACTAGTTTTCATAGGCCCTTTAGACCTTTGTATCTCAGTGATCGCACACGTCATCAGCTGGAAAACCAGACATTCTTTGGAAATTTTTGTTTACCTGAAAAAATAGGGATTTATCTGATAACATCAGAAAAAGTGGCCTAGTCATCGAAAAGAACCGATTGAAATTAGCGCAATAGTCTGTTGGGAAATTTGACGGTTTTTTGAAGGCCCAGAATGTGGTCTGCTGATATTTAGGGCGTTTAGGGTGCTTCCGAAGTGTATAAGGTGCAACATCCTGTCCATTTTGTCTTTTTTTTTGCATCCACAGAGTAAGCACTGAGTGCCACACGTCTCATTAAGGTTTGGATGGTAATTTATAAATGTGGCTGCATTTAGGAGAAATTTCTTTGGTATATGTCAAACAGGAATGTGTGAAATTCGCACACTTTTGATGTTCTCCTGTAAGGCACTGCATTGTCCTAGCGGGACATCGGAACCAACTGGAACGCTTACTCGCGGTGCGAGGCCACGCTGAAACTGAAACAGGCTAGTTGCTCTACGATTCGAGTTATGATGACCAGATCAGAAGAAGCTGCTGCTTTTTGTGCAAATCTCCTTGTTCTTGTCCTTCACCACTGCTGCTGCCCAAAGGGGCGTCAGAGGGAACAAAGGGTGTTTTCATCGAAAGGTGAGAAGAAAAAATTGTGTTTTGCAATAAGGGTGAACCAACCTATCTGTGCCCTTTTCTCCAAGAGCTCTTTGCTGAAATCTCTTGTAGAAATCCGCCTATAGGGACCGGACCCTTCACCCGCTAGGCGCCGCCACCGTAGAGGCTGCGTTCAGCGCCCCATGTGGCCGGTTCCTCGTCCCTGTCGTGGAGGCGCCCTCCACGTCTCCGCAGGGATGTCGTCTCCTAGCGATGTGCCACTGATTGTAGAGGCGGGATTTGGAGCTGTTAATGAGGTTGAAACATTCTTTCAAGGCACAAACATCAGGAAAGGAACGAAGCTTTTTGAAGCAGGCCGTGCACACGATGTGAAGGAGATAATTTCGTGTGATGAGGTCCAAGTAATATCTCAATGCGTTGTGCAGACAAGCATCAGTGCGCCATCAAAAACTATCAAAAGTAAATATATCTACTGGCGTTTAGCATGCTGACTGTTGCGCTGCTAGCTTTATGCAATGTATCAGCTGAGCCGGATTACCGCTACATTCTTGCAATCCGCCTTTTGCGGGAGGATGTGGCGCCATCATGCGGGAGCGGGCGAGAAACATTGGACGGCAGTGCAACAGACGACGCGAAAGCGCACCATACGAAAAGGCCACGCCAACGCAGGTAGAAAGCGAAAGCTTCCCCCCTTTTTTGGCCTCGGGGCAGAAAGTAGTGACAGTGAAGTATATCATGTTCACGCAGTATGGGGGAATGTCATTGTCAAAGGTCATTGTCCCGGCCGGAATGCACACCTGCAGGAAACGCACGGCATTTTTCTGGCAACGAATGATTCAGCGCTGTAGCAGCTGTAGCCGGTTTCTGCCCTCAGGAATTAGAACGGATGTGGTCGCAGTGGTGAAAAGGTTCTCAGTGCACAGCGAATGGTCATTCTGTTGTGAAGGGATCCACAACCTTTCTGCCTCCGCCGCGATTTCTGCGGAATCAACGACTTGGTGACACATGTGCATCTCCTACATATCGGATGCGCATCTCGGTCAGGAATCAACCCTGTTCTACGTTCTGAGCGATCCACTCTGCAAGTGAACGAGCATGAACCCTCCAGGAGACTCATCGCGGTTTCCTTGTCGTTGCAAACGGTTGGACGAAGACGACGATAGCTTCCTAACGAAGTGCATCTGATTGCGTACGCCAAAGGAACAAAATCCGAATGCTTTGGCGTGCACAAAGGCGAGCCTCTAAGGTAAAAAAAAAAAAAAAAATACTGTGCTTCATGCAAGAGTGTCAAGTGCATCATATGCTCCGAGCGGCAAAAACACAGATACTACAGGTATGTATGCATCTAAAGGAAATATGCATGATGAAAAGTACCTACTGGAATTTGCACCCAGCCTGTAACGCACCAGTGATAGCTGCAATGAGGATTTCTTCGGTGCGTGATTGCTTTAGTTGCGCCGGGGCCTGAAGGCGATGTATTTTGTCGCTTCTTTTCTGTATGTGCGAAAGGGCTAGGCAGCTTAGATATATCACAGGCGGCTGTGTGCGCTAGGCCGTAATATTTAGCATGTTTTATCGTGACTGCCACCTGACTAACAAGAAAAAAAAAATTTGGAGGACGCTTAAGCTTCGCCTTCAAGAGTGGAACGCGATAGCGTTATTGCACCTCGTCGAGAAAACTTATTAAACGCAAGGGTATTGGGGCATCCTCGCACCGGTACCCTCGCGGCCCGAAGGGCAGAAGCGGGTGAGCGAAGATAGTGATCTAAAGAAAGGAAAGACGCGTGATTCTACAACCCGTGAGGGTGCACGGCGAAACGTCAGGGGCGAGTGGCGCGCCACGTGTCGGGGCAGCGCCGCACATTGCGAGGAGGGGTTCTGTGTTTGCCGCAAGATGGCTCTGCATGTGCGCAGAGCGCAGAAGAAATGTAGCGGAAACGTACTTCGCTACTCGTGTAACTGCGACTTCTGTAAGTAACATGCTCATAATTACCGATATACACCGCAGTATAACGTTCTAGGGCACGTTTCTAAGGCAACACTGCATTCACTAGAAGCGCTTTTGTACCGCTTTCAAGCATCGAACTCGTGGCTGAGTGGTAGAGTCTCCGTCTCACACTGCGGAGACCCTGGTTCGATTTCCACTCAGCCCATCTTGGAAGTTGCTTTTTATTTATGAAGTGCATGCCGGGATTTATCGCTCACGGCCAACGCCGCCGACGACACCGGCTTTTATGCGACACGAGCTCCTTTACGCTGCCGCGTTAATACGGCGTTTTAATGCACTGCCGTTCGCGAGCCTCATGACCAGCCCAACCAATCGGCTCGCGAACGGCGACGCATCACAACAAACGCCCTATTTTTTTCTTCTTTTTAGTCAGGCGGCAGTCATGATAAAACACGCTAAATATTACGGTGTGGCGCACACAGCCACCTGTGATATCTGCGCTACCCGGCCCCTTCACACATAAAGAAAACAAACGACAAAATACATCGCTATCAGGCGCGCCGAACAAATGCTCATTGCGGCTATCACTACTGGGTTACAGGCTTGGTGCAAACTCCGGTAGATACTTTTCAGCATGCACATTTCCTTTAGATGCATACATGACTGTAACGAGGTGTTTTTCGCACAGTCGAGCGTACGCAGTCGGTTGCTAAGGTCGGCATTCACATCTTGACGCTTGGTGGCCCTAATTCAAGCTTCACGTCGTTGTTGGTCGCGGCTCGCCGAAAGAAACCTGAAGAACCGCGTCTTGCATCTCGGCACGTTTAGAGAGTGGCAACCGTACGCGGCAGGTGTGGTTGGCATCGCTTTTGCCAAGCCTATGACGGTCACCGTGCCGCCCGGCGCCGCCAGCCAAAGTCTAGAGGGTGTTGCGCCAGCCCCCGTGCACTGGCGGCGCGGCGCCGAGAAACGCCGTCGACGCCGTCCAATGTGTTTCCATCGGTCGCCGCTACAACTTTGCGCATGCGCAGAAAACTCGCGCAAAAGGCGGATTTAACGTGTGATAGACAAGAACGGCTACAAGAAGCGTAAGAAAAACGACGTTTCGGAACCTACTCGGTTCCTTCATCAGGTGTAACTGCAAGTGAGTTCTTGGTAGGGGTGGTTTATTAAAAATAAAGAGGAAGTAACGGAATGTTGCCGGCCGCGGCAATTGGTATCTAATATCTTAAGCACCGGAGCTGCGGACGGCGGAAATTAAAGGGACAGGGTGCGGGAGTTGCAGCTTACCTTTTTTTATTTTTATTCCGCGATCAGTCATCCGCTAGTTCACCGAACGTAGCCCGTGGATGTATGATTGGGGGGGGGGGGGTGCTTGGAGGGATTAGTACAGGACCTGTATTTCGAGTTTACGTCGTTATCAAAGTGTCGCTATCTCACGTGACCTCGAGTCATCTGATTGGTGGATACGCCGGAACATGATGTTGCCACCTCTTCCGGTTCCAGCGTTTCAGCCAATCAGACGGCTCGAGGTCGAGTACGTGAGATAGCAATACTTAGATAGCGACTTAAACTCAAAATACGGGCCCAGGTTTATGTTTTCTTGCGCCTACTATGATTCCAGCAAGAGTATCCTGTGTGAGCGCGGCTCTTTGTCCAGCACAGTGGGGTTTTTTTCCAAGCCATTTTTGCGTTGGAATATCTCGCAGTGTACAGCCCTCGCGCCACGGTCTCTGCTCGTTTGTAAAACGTCCGCCTTGTGCTGTTCCATGCTTTGGGGGAATTGCGCTCTTTTGTAGACGGGAAAATACTTGTGTCGCATGACGGGTGCCCTTCTTCGCTTTTGCATTTCCCACGAAATGGCTGCTGCATATCTTGGACTTCGGCGAAGACGCCCAATCCGTGCCATCTTCGCTGCAGAGGTAAAAGTGAAGTTCCGATGGTGGTTCTTTTTACCTTGTGCGCCGCCAGAGACGGTATATACGTGTTACAGCGGAGGTTCCTTGCGCCAGAGACGGTAAGAGCGAAGACTTGAGAGCAGGAGTTGACGAGAAGAAAACTGAATTTTATACACACACAGCAAATATTTACAACATTTACGACAGAGATGTAAGGTTGAACCGGCTAAAAGGGAAATATTCCCACCTCGGCATAGCCGACGATGCCGAGCATCAAAACCTAGTCCGGAACGCCGGACCGTGCCCTCGGGCTTGGTTTTAACCCCCTTAGGTCCAGTCCTAAATTCCGTCACAACCAATTCCGTCCGACGCTTGACTGTACTATGTTTAGCTATGGCTTTACATACTCTGGAAGAAAGGCGCAGTATCTGACACACTTTCTCCGACAAGTGTGCGTTTGGATTGTAGGCCATCGCTCCTGTCGCGTGGCGTTCCTTGGCGCGCGTTTAAGTGTGGGATTGGCAGGAACGCTAGGCAAGGTGAGACTTCTCAGGCTTTCGCCTTTCACTACTTTAGTCGCCGAACTGGTAGTGCTGCTAGTAGATGCACGTTCCAAACTATCGAACAAATTCGTACCTTCCTCTCCTGCTTCTGTCGTCGATTCTGCTACCGAAGACATTGACCGCCTTTTCCGCCTAGCTGCTTCTTGCGCTCGTCGTTTGTAAAGCCGTTCTTCTCGCTCTTCTTCTGTCTCTGTGGCTCGCTTTTGCTTCCTCTTTGCAGCCTGCCTAAGCGCTTTGACTGTAGGCGGCATCTCATGGCTTGACGAGAGGAGCAGAGTCAGGCCGTAACTGCCACCGCGCAAGACGACGGTGAGCCCCCGCTCTTACACAGATGGTATGACGTCACGCAGCGCCACTGGTGAGAGGAACGGAGTCAGGCCGTAACTGCCACCGCGCAAGGCGACGGTGCGAGTTGAGCCCCCACTCTTACACAGATGGTATGACGTCATACAGCCAGGTCACGCTAAAGGTCAAGCGTGGCTGCCACCGCCGCGCCTTTTGACAGGCTGAGGTGGTAGCTAAAGTAGTATTGCTTCGCAATAAAAAGAACGGAGCTTAAAGGGCCACTGTCCAGGGAAGGCCCTTTTAAGCAAAGGAGCCCAGTGTTTCGATCAGGTGCCGGAGATAGTCTGTGCAAAATGCTACAGTGACACGCGCGCCGCAAAGCATCGAAAATACAATTCAAAGCTCTCTCATGCTCTCCTTTGGGAAGCCAGTTTTCCCGTTTCCTGCGCTGGCCCGACGGGCCACAATAATGACGTACGTACCGCGAACGACGTCCATTGGTCCGTCTCGCTGACTGACGGGAGAAGGATGGGTGTCTACCGCTCGCTGCGCGCTTTTCCCTCGCCACAGCCAGACTGAATCCAGCGGCGCGCGCTCCCTCGGCCGTTTTTTTTTTCGCGCTCGCGGAGTGCCACGCCCCACCTCCCGCCAAACGCGGAGGAGGAAGGGGAATTTGTCTTGCGGAGGCTAGACGACCTCGGGCAGGAGAGTGAAAAACCTTTGCGAGGGAACGGAAAGAGAGAAGCATGACAGAATCGGGTGATTGCGGTGGCTGTAACTGCGTTATTAGTTACTCTTTTCAAAAACATTTTGCGGCCTTGCGTTCTAAGGGCGAAGTCTCACAGTTACCGGGGAAGAAAATATTTTCGACCGGAGGGTGGACAGTGGGCCTTTAAACTTACTTTTCGCGACGGACAAGGCGAATCCAACGCTGCAGTCGTTCCGTCTCCCAATGCCGCGTTGGGAAGTCGTAAAATTTTGTTCCAGCAGACGAATTTATGTAAGCATTGCTGCAGCCTTCAACACAGCAGTGTTTCCGGCTGTTTTTATGCAGCATTTGTGATCGGGAAAGAGGCGCAGAGCTCATTCGTGACGACGCGCACAGCACTGCGGGCGCTGTCGCCTGCTCTAGCCTTCAAGACAGGGACGCGCTCGCCACCGCGAGTGGCGCGCATGTCGCGCCACTGAAAGCCGCCTAGCAGTCGTTTTCAAAAGTACTTCCGGGATACGAGTTGCCGCTGCTCATGCATCGCTGCGAGAATTTCCGACTACGCGCGCTAAGGCATAAAATTGAGGTAACCCTTTGTGTTGCAACAAAAACATTGATAATGCTAGAACCGCCTGGGAGAAACTAATGCGTACACGAGCCGGATGTCTCATACAAAAAATCTCTAAATGTCCAGCTGCAATGTTGAGCCCTGTATGTTGCATCGACTGATCAATTACTTCAGCAGATTATTCGCTGTTTTCTTTATTTTGACCCTGCCTTGCTTTGCAATTAAAGGTCCACGGAAACGGCCCCCAAGAAGCCACTGATAAACGTGTGCAGTGTGTAGAACACATTCCTTTGAGGATTAACGCAAAGTATAACTCCTTGGAACAAAGCCAGCGATTTATTATTAATTTAAAAAAACAGCGTTTTTTGAAATTCGCGGGCAGAGGGAATGTCGCTTGGCGGTGTCGCATGGAACTATTTCCTTGACCCGTGACGTCACGGGTCAGTTGACTGGCAAGGCTTGCTAGAAGCTGCCATTGGCTGCGGTCACTGCAACCATGACGTCACGGACACACTTCCGGTAGCTGCGAAAGTCGTCTGCTCGTGCGCTGCTCGAACTCTGTGCGGGCTGTCACACAGCTCGCCGCCCTTATCGGTTAGGTGGCCATTGCCCATTAAGTGCAACAACCGAAGCGACGCAGGGATCGGCAGAACGAAGCTGCATTTACAAATATCTTATTTATATAACGTGGTTTCAGGAGTATGGAGTGTCGTCCGACGAGGCGTCAACAGCACGGTCAAGCACCGCACGATGGCAGCACCTCCTCGACCGCCGTAAACACCGCCTCTGTGGCCCCTCCTTCCGCATACCGTTCGCGAACGACATGGCAGTTCGTTAGCACCGATGTCCGAAATAAAGCGTGATAAAATTTGGTGGCGTCTGGAATACTGAGCCGAATATCAAGTATGAAGCCCTCGTGAGGATCGCTGACCAGCAGCAAATTGCTGGTAAGAGCGATAGCCGTGATACAAGCTAGTTTCTGCTCAAGCCAGCTGCCGCTGGTGCATTTCGGCTGATCCGATCTGCTCGTACTATCTCTGCGATTAATGCGTCGGCAGAGTTAATCCTGTAATTATTTTACTATGGCAGGATAGGAATCACTATAAGGCAGTTTCATAAGTAGACGATTTACGACAGCGTTGATGATGTTCCAAAGCGTCGACCGCCGCGGCTTCGAAGCGAAACAATTTAGGCCTAGCGACGACTAGGGACGGTCACGCACGGCGCCGTCGTTCGCCGCGCTCGCGCGTTCCACCCCCGCGGTAATTGTGTAACGTACCCCAGCCTGCTCGTGGCATGCAAACTAGTGTACTTTCATAGCTAAGGCCGCGTATTTTTTGACGTTCTGCTCAGCAACAAGCCGTTCAAACGATACTGTAGGCAAGACAGTACGCAGTCGCTGCGCTGTCGGCCGTAATCGAAGACGTCGGGCGGCACCATAATCTATACATCGATCTTTAAACGTGATACAGTGGGCAAATGAATAACTTTGTGAAGCAGACCCGCTCGTATACGTTTCGCGCACTCGGGCGCCGACGAGTAGCTTCCGTCAACAGACGCCGTCATAACCTCGGTTAACGACGCAAACCGAAGTCGTCAAGCTCGGTTTGCGGTAACCGCGGTTCGTGGTGCAACCATGGTTTGGTCCGCCGTGAAACATAGGATAACCACGGGTTCGCGGTTGCACTAAAGGGCTTGTCACACTAGCACGACATGACGCCGATTTAGTCTGCCAACAGCGCGTCTTCCTGATGTCTGCGTCTATGTCACACTGCGCCGACAGTCGGTATCGGCGGCGCGTCGCTCGCAAGACGGCTGTCAGCCGACGGTCGCCCAACTCCTATGTCACACTAGCCAGACAACCTGCGAAACCTCCCCACCGACTAGGCCCTTTCATTCTCTCTCTTCTCGTGTCATTATACGTTCCTTTTCTTAATCCTTTTATTTTTTTTCTACCATTCGAAATTCTCCTTTCTGTAGCTACTCCATATCTTATTTTTCTTGGTTTATTCTCGGAACTACTAAATTAAGGAACGCTTAATTTTAATTCTATTTCATATATTCGACCATACCAAAACAAGCGCCTCAACAGTCGTGATTATGGGCCGAGACTGAATAGTGCCCAGTATTTTACGGCTATGGTTGCCGGATCAGAACGTCAGTGTTCGAAAAATAAAAGCTGTCCACGGTGAATAAGAGACAGTGTATATTAAAAGCTGAAAAAAAAAAGAAAAAAAATTTCTACTCTGGGATCGAACTCACGACAGCTGCGCTAACCACTGCACCACAAAAGTTAGGCCTAACCAGTGCTTTCAGAGGTTGAGATAGCTAATATGCTGTCTTGCTGTGAGAAAGTTGCGAAGGCAGTAGGAGCGTTTACCGCTTAACTGACTGTACAGCTTGCTGAGAGTAAACTACGGATAATTTGAATCATGCCGTGTTGTGCAGTAACAGATAAAACTTTCGGCGGATTTCGTAAAACCTTAGGTGGATTTCACAGGGCTGGCCGCGGGACCACGACTGCTGTTGGTTCTGTTGTAAAGTGTAAACGCAAGTTCTGCGCTTTTTCGCACACAATTCTTGAAACACATTGAATTATGGAACAAGAATTTATTGCGTGATGCGTAATATAGCGTTGAAATAGGCTTGTGAGGTAGCGACGCAGCGACTAGACGTTATGACTAAACACAACGGTCGAAGTGCGCAGGAGGATCGGCAGCTCTAGGCTGGCTTCAGGAAAATAATCGCTTCTTTTGATAATTTCTTTGCCACGCACTATGTTCATTTTGCACTATTCTGTGCTGTTCGAAAACGCGGAAAGATTGCTCACAGTCCCAACGCGTGCCGCAAATATATGCGCCCCGAATTCACTGCCGTTGATATTCCACGCGCATTCGGCGGTCCCGAGGATACTTTGGCGGCTCACGCTTGCGTTTTGGTCAGGGATTAGGCGTTGATTCTTCTTTTTTTACGTATATTAGTGCTGAAAGATATTCGCCGTCGACGTGGTGTACAGAGTCGGCTTTGCGTTTCGAGAAAGTTTTTGCTCGGCGGCCGATCTCGGAAAGACTCAGTTACCGACAGTCGGCAGACTGGTTTTGTCGGTGTCTCCAGCCTCAAAGCCTGTCACACTGGGAAGACATTTGGTTTTCGGTCGTGTTGGTGTCGTCGTCGACCTAGTGTGACAGCTTGGTCGGCCGCAGACACGGTCGGTCGACGAGTTGGCCGACCGTCGGTGTTGTTGTCGGGTCTGCGTCGGCGTCGTGTCGTGCTAGTGTGACAGGCCCTTAACCGTCGCTGCGCGAACTGGCGAACTCCGCAGGCGTGTGCGAGCGAGGATGGGTTGGCGCGAGTACGCCAGCGAGCGAGCGCACGGCAACCGGAAGTTCGTCGAAGTGACGTATGTCTGGGCGGAGCTTTGAACTTGCTTGTATTCTTTGTTTTTTTTATGACTCCCTTTGGCGGACGAGTTGAGAGGGAAAATTGGAAGGGTCATTTTTAATCGCCGATATCTCTGGTGTTGCAGAAGCTAGATCGAAAATTTTTGCGGGAAAATGATGGGTGGTTCAATAACTATCAGTGTTATGGCGTTGTTTACCCTTCTTTGTGACCCCTTTCAGGGGACCTTTAACGCTTTTCATATGTGTTCATGCGGCGACGCCACGCGCCGTTACATCGGGCTAACACTGCTCTCTTGTGAGTATATCGCTTCATTGGCTGAATGTACAAGACATGCTATTTCGCCAAAGTACTATAAACGGCAAAATTTGGCGGCATTTTTCTTCTTGATGATGCGTAAGTCATCCTGAATATCGCACGCAGTTTTCGCCTACGACCGCTAAATAATTTATAATTGAATTTTTTTTTCTCACCAGTTTCGGTTTCGACATCTGAGAGAAGGCTGTGACGTCACAATAATGTCTTGATGCGCAGCATGAAAAATAATAGCGATATAATTGCTCATTCTTCACTTGTCGGGATTCCTTTTCTTGAGGCAGGCTGGCTTTATCATTGTAGTGAATTCAGATGACGCAGCAATGATTATATGGCTGTATTTTTCTTCCCTTGCATGACCTAGACTTGAATTTGACGTCACAGTCATCGCTCGGCTGTTGAAATCGAAACAGGTGAGAAACGAAATTCGATTATAAATTATTCAGCAGTCGTTAGCGAATGTGACGTGGTGATCCGTGCACAGCAATGCCATAGGCATCATTACAAATGATAAAACACGAACCCCAAAGTTAGGTGTCTAAATCCTCTAAGGATCCCGTGTTGCAGGGAATCCGGCGTCGTCATCGCTAGCCATGAACGAAAAATCCCGAGCGAAAATTCAGGAGCAGTTGTAAGTATTCAGGTTGACACTAAATTTCTGAAGGAATTTCCGTAACGGAAGCAAAATAATTCAGCGGAAATGGAAACTGAGTCAACTTTGAGTGGGGGCGAAAGTCGAACTCAGGACTTTCATGTTGCCAGACAGATACACGCTCATAAGTCGCAAAGGCTCGTTGGTTGAAGGTAGACTTACTGAATTTATGACGTGGACGGAGTCCGACAACGCAATGGCATTCTGATCGTAATAGGTGGTGCTTAATTAAGCGCCGTCGTGTACAGTCGGAAATGAGTGAAACTCGATAAAGCGAGCGCTTACAACTTTCGGTAAACCTACGCTTCGAAAAGCTTATGCGCTTAGGTAAAAAGAACCGAATGCTTAGACATGCGGCTCTTAACAAGCACCGCTTATAGGCCATTAAATGTATGCACCACACGCTTGGAGCACCGTGTTTAAATCACTAGTACCTGAAGCTCATCATGTCCGTCTACTTCGCACTCAGGGCGTATATGATATGACTTGAAAAATTAAGCACCACAAATATATGCAGCACTGCACTGAATAATTGAACTATTACAATTAACTTTACGCAGTAACTAACATATATTGTTTTCTGTACATAAAAGCGAATGAGTGATCGTCAGAAAATTCACGATGACGCGCCGATATTCTTTCAAGTGCTTTCATACCGAAAATAAGACAGGAATGGCATGTGGCTTGTTGACGCGATGTGAACTCGAACAGCACGCTCTCGGTAGTATTGCTTGCCAAGCTGGGACGAGTAAAAACAGTCTCCAGCTCGTTTGTTATTGGCCTCGAGATCGAGCAGAGTCGCCACCTTGCGGCTCAGCGGCGAAACCTACTCAGTGTGGATGCGTTTTCGCGTCGCGTGCCAGCCCGCAGTGATTTACGCGCGCGTGCGCCGTGTACAGGAGTGTTTTTGTTTGTTTCGCAGTTCCTGTGAGCTTTTGCTTACCTATAAGCCTCTTGCAAAATAAATATGAACAGTCTATAACCCCACGCTTCATTAAAAAAATATATATACTTGTCCGTATATCGAGCATGTCATGCTTGGATAAGGACATCATCCATCGCGGTCTTCGGCGCTTGAGATCCATTGACATGCAATGTCTCAAACGAAGTGGTACTGTCGTTACCGCCGTGTCAAAGCAAAAAAGGTCATTGCCGTCAATAAAAGTTAATGCAAACGCTCGGGAATCGCATATTCCCGTTTCTGTTTGGAATACCGCAGCTACTAAAACATATGCCACCGCAAACTGCTTCTGCTTCATATAGCAGAATGCAGTTTGAACAGACCACTCTATGCCTACTATGCCGTCTGTATGCACGATAGAGTTGTGTGAGTACTTTTTTTTTTTTTTTAAACCTCTGTCGCGGTGTCTCAATGGTAAGGGCGCTCGACTGCTGATTTCGAGAACGGGGGATTCAATCACAACCGTTTCGAAAGGCGTTCCCCTGCTGTGGGATTTGACTGCACAATAAACAATCTCACTTGGTAAATGTGGTGGGTATAATGAAAAAAAAAAAAAAAAACGTACCAAAACCAGCCTCTGCAATCATCCGTCATAGCCAATGCCGCTTTCATGCGTTACACCCGGGCGAATATGCATTTCTTTTCTTTTTTTTTTTTTTTGTTGAAAGCTTCAGTGCATCCGTAAAAGTTTTAGTGAGCACATTTTGCTTTAGAGAAAGCCTCGAATGTTTCGTAAACATATTCCCTGCACCTAATTGTTACCCTAAATATTACATAATACACCTAGATCAATGTACTTAATACTGGTAGCCTATTATGATCATTATAATCCCTTTTCGTCCAAGTGCTGTCTTCCGACAAAACTCGTCATTTCTGACAAGGGGAGTAAAACAGCTTCATGCGGGCTTAAATATCAGAGTTTAGTTCGGGGATAAATACATTTTTATAGTCGCATGATAAGATGGCCTCCATTTCTTTCGGAATAGTTTTATATCCGGCATCTGTTTTGGAAGGAACCCTTATATTTTACTTCGCATAATATTTAGTCCCTGCTAAATAACAAGTGATAAAGAAATTTTCAGCCTGTAAAATTGCTTCCCAGAACATGAGAGTGCCCATGCGCAGTTTATAACGATATCTTCGCAGCGAGTAATTCGTAGCTTGCACTTTAACGTTACTGAAAATTAATCGCTGATTATTGTAAATTCTGTCAAGTGTGTAAAAGTTCTCTCACACGGTGAAATTTATTCGCATTGCAAAACAAAATAATTACACTACTAATTTACCGTTATATATTAACATCACACACATCAGAAACCCCTTATACTTTCCTCGGATTCAGGAAATCATTTACAGTTAGTGGCGCATGCAGTAATACACTATCACATTCTATGACAGTGGCCGCAAAAAGCATCTCGGCAAATTCAATCCACTCAGCGCTGTACACGTGAACAATCAACTTTCCTGTGCGGCGAGGTTTCCTGTATAGTGTTGGCGTGATCTCATTTTTGGGGAATACTTGTGCGTGGTTGTCTGGGGCCAGAGTGGATGTGCACTCAGTCTAAAGCAACTCGCCATGCAGTGCGCTGCCAATGCTACATTAACCTGCTTAATCCTCGAGTCAAGTACGATATAATCAACCAGGCTTTCTCGATCCAATCTAAATTACTGCAGGTCAGAGCACGAACCTTGTATCTGCGTGGGCTTGACACTAAATTCGCCGGTCTCACTCGCATGAGACACGCGCAAACTGTTTAAAAGTCGATAAGAAAAACAAAGCTGTCATTAGGCAGGCCCAAGCATTAGGCGCGTGAGCACGGTACAGCGCAAGAAAAGTGCAAAGTAAATCTAGAAGACTGGTGGTTGCGTGCTTTGTTTTCCTAAAATCCGCTCTTCTTCTACTGCATTGGCGAAATCCTCGGATTTCTTTCTGCAATATTGCAGAAATACTGCACAAGACACGCTTTCATCGTCAACAAACCCACCGTAAACTCGGAAGCAGACCTACGCCGCGTGCGTTTCTGCGAGCGCCGCCGGCTGCCGATCCACACTACCGGAGTGACGGTGGCGCCACCTCTAGGACCCTAGGAAAAACTATTACTGGAGATGTCATGTAGTCTGGGTCGCAGTGCATTGGCAGCGGATGCTGTTTATGCAACGATCCAAACGCCACTGGAAAACAAATTTATGACGCGATTAGGTTTACTCGATTTGGCTGAACTAGCTGCACTTGATCATGAGTGCAGCACCTTCGTAATCATTTTTCCAGTACAGCGCGCGACCTCTGCACCTTGCTATTTCTTTTGCAAAGGTGCGGGCCTATAGTTCAGCGCGAGTTCACCGAACCTCTGAACTGGCACACTGCACTCTGAACTGTCCGGTTGCCAGGTTATTCTAGCCACTGTAGCCAAGTTACAGTGTCCTAGCCAACTGCAGCAAACTCGCTGCGCCAGCGGCGCTAAGTGCGCTAAGGTCACGCTGCACTTGAACTAAACCTGAACTAACTATAACCAGCGCTGAAAGCGCTGAAAGCCATTTGCACGCTCGCCGCACCCCCTTGGATAAAATGAACCTTGGATCCTGCTAGAACTCCGCTTCCGGATTTACTTATCAACGCCGCCACCAGCGGCGTGGCCGTCGCTTTGCACGAGGCGTTCGTAATGCATGAAGCCCCTCTGTATTTAGCTGTGTACTTTACGAGTTTTAATCAACTGGCGGGATGATTTTTAATCCAGTTTTGTCGGCGATAAATGTCTGGACAAACGTCGGCATAGCCAGAAAGAACCAGAATGTGAATTCTTACTGATAACTATCTCAGTGGAGTGTATACCGTTGTCCCTTTAAAGGAGCATAGACGATGAATTTCGGTGGCATTTTTCTTGCGTTGTTGTATATTAATAACCACCTGTGTACCGCCTACGAGCACTAAATAATTTATAATAAAATTTTCTTTTCTCGCCGGTTTTGGCTTTAACAGCCAAAGGATGGCTACGACATCAAAAGGGAGTCTGCATGACATTACAGTGGTTTCGTCTAGCCACTGCTGTCTCTTTAGGGATGAAAGCCGATATAATAGATGCTTCTGCACTTGCGATTCCTGTTCTCGGGACAGGCTGGCTTCTGCTATGTGGTGAATTGGAGCGGCGAAGGAGCGATAAAAACAGTTTTTGCTCTCCTCACCTGACCTAGACTTGGCGCAGCAGCCTGTCTGTTGAAACCGGAACCGAAACAGGTGAGGGAAAAAAAAAAAAAAAAAACATCGATTATAAAGTATTTAGTGGTGGTAAGCAAATAGCTCGAGATGATTCGTGTATAGTAACACATTAATCATCGTTATAAAGCATAAAACATGCAATCCAAAGTACGTGTCTATGTCACACTCTTTTAAGTGCTATTGCACAAAAATGTTTTATGCCGTCAGTCCTGCTCGCTGAAGCCGCCGTGCACAGGTGAGCAGCTCTCAGGCGCTTGCAATGTTGATGAGACCCTGTACCTGTCCAGTATTCGCCGGTAGTGAGCGACGACAAGTATTTTCTTCATCTATGGACAGGGATTCTGGGACAGCTCTTTTTTTTTTTTTTTTTTTAAAGAAAGTTTGCCACAAGGCATAAGTTGAGAAAGGGGGAATGGGATGAAGGAGATAGAAAGTTAAAAGACGGAGTAAAGTCCAGTTGCACTTAGGTATTAGCAGAGGTCGGCAGTGTAGTGATTGTTCATTGTCCATTTCTCGTAATCACAATCGCGGTTCCACCGCAGGCCCACCTTTATGAGTAGCCGTTGTCTAACTGGAGCCGTTGCTGGACACGTCCACAACAAGTGACGCACATCACAGATCTCAGGGACAGCTTTTAATTGCGAGGCAATTGCGGGATTTCGTCAGATAATGTTATTATCGCGTTGATAGGAATGGTCTAAAATATCGATGCATGGCAAAAATGGTATTCTTAAAGTTCTTCCTGCGCTCGAAGCGAGTATTTAAAACTGCCTTAGAAAGCCAACTGGTCACGTTTTTGAAAATGGCGAAAAGCTAGAAGTTTGCGGATATATTTATTGTTATCGGGATTTTAAAATATGTGGAAAAAAAAAGTTATGGGGGGCACATAAGCTCCGCCGTTAATGGTAAGACGCGATAGCGTACGCTACCACTTGACCTATTTAAGCCCCACTTTAACCGAGCCGCATGAACGCGCCTGCATGCGTGGCCTAGGGGTTAAGTGAATGCATGGATCCTGACAGGCTAATTCTGATGTTACCCTCACATACGAAAGGAGAGACCCGAGTTGGGAGTTCCTGCCGAACGTGAGGTCGGGCAACCCTACGTTCACCCATTGCGCGTCCATGTCAGCTGTCAGCTACTGCCTGCCATGCTTATGATTTTTCGCCCACAACGCCGGCGCCGGATTTCAACGCGATAGCGTTGAAATACGCTCAAATGTTTTTTTTTTTTATAAAAATATAGAAATTTACGGAAATGTACAAATTTC
This sequence comes from Amblyomma maculatum, assembly GCF_055883805.1. Taxonomy (NCBI): domain Eukaryota; kingdom Metazoa; phylum Arthropoda; class Arachnida; order Ixodida; family Ixodidae; genus Amblyomma; species Amblyomma maculatum. Next base: position 210,010,395 of record NC_139344.1, read on the forward strand.
AAGGCAGAATACTCCGTAGACACTCACCCTTATGAAGTAAGACAACCTCCCTGGCTGTTTTTCGCGTGTGCATTACGTCGCACAAACTACTCCGCGGCCTCCCTTTTTTTTTTTTTTTTTTCGGCAGATGGTACGCAGAGCATTTTGCATATACTGAGTCCATCCGCGCAGTTTTTTGCACGCCGAGCTTCATTCCTTCGCTTGCGTATCTCGCCCGCGTCTGCGTATTTACCTAACTGCGCCCGCTGTTGTGATGCGCCAGAGGACGGTGCGATGCGCCATCTTTTCGGGGCCATCCCGGCATCAACTATAACAACGGTCGCCGACGGAGTTTCGTTTAATGGGGCTATAGTGAGGCATTCGTCTTGAAAACAATGCAAATGTTGAAGCAGCGCTCGGCTGTTTGCGTGTCAGATTTGCTTCAATAAATCCGCTCGATGGCAAACCCTGATGCTGTAACAAGGAATATTTGCCACTTAATTTCACTGCGCCATATCACGCTCCCGGGAGCTTGCCGAACCGTTGCTGTTCAAATTTCACTGCCCATCAAAAAATGCACTGCTTATTGTTTTGAAAGACGCGATAAACAACTCATTTAGTGCTTGAAAGAGCACTGCACCCAATTGTCTCCTGAGCTTCCCTACAGCTTTCGAAGTCTCTGTATCGGCTGTGTCCGTTTTTACCCAGCGTAGTTGTGTACACACGAGCCACAGTTGATGGCAAATGGTGTAAATGTCGTGAGAAATCCTAGAAGAAATCTGCCGCCGCACACGTGACACGTCATCTTAAGTGCGATTAACTATACGACATGCACGCGCGGCTTGGTATGCACTCACGAGCAAACGTAGATGCGATATATGTGGGCAATAACTGATTCGAATACGGTCTTATATTATTATCGCATTATTATTTATTGTCGTTATCACAGGTTTCAGTAGCAAAGCTAATCTGGGGTGATTTCAGTTACAAGCGACTGAAATACATTTTTTAGATGCATGGAGTTTTCGAGTTCGAGTAAGGGCGAAAGAAAAATAAACAATGCCCGAAAAAAATTCATTGCAACTCGGGCGCCGACGACTCTTGTGCTTCAGAATACCCCACCTAAATTTTTACCCATATAGGTATGGGCGAATATGCGAGAAATTGAAGAACATTACATGTCTCCTTGCGGTACGAACTTCAGGGGAAAACTTACCTTGAAATATCCCTCGCAAGGATAGGGGTTACTTTATCGGTTCTAGTTCTCTCCTGCCCTTTTACCCATTCGTCATTGCAAACGACAGATTTCCTTCATAAGTATACTTTAAACTGTTCCACATTATGTCATGTCTCTGTTTTTTTTTTATTTTATTTCGGACGTTTTATAATCTTCTATGCCCTTGCAGTTGTTTTCCTTGTTTTAGTCGTGCTCATATACGCGTAAAGCCTGCCTTTGCCTTTAAATGTATGCCGTAATTTTCTTCGGAACCCGTAAATATACATTTCCCTCTCCCTCTCTTCTCCTAGGTATGTGCCATGCCAAAATAGGCAGCTACTGAATCGGAGTTTTCGAGTTCGAACCCGACCGCGGCGGCCGCGTTTCGATGGAGGCCAAACGCAAAGGCGTCCGTGTGCTCCGTCTACTACCGGTACCTCTTTCTCTCTTCTTTCAATGCCACCTTTTTCCCTTCCCTTACGGCGCGGTTCAGGTGTCCGCCGAGAAGTGTGACAGATACTGCGCCTTTGCCTTCTTATGAACCAATTTACCTTTTTTTTTTTTTTTTCACCGAGATTTATCTCCATGACGTAGCCCGAGTATATTACTCACCTCCCTTCGAACACATTCACGACTGCAGGACGTACCAGCTAGCTCAAGTTTCGCTGAGGACAGCTTTGTTTCTCTTAAGCATTCATTGCATGCAGCTTAATGAGGGAGAAGCGAAGTCTGTTAATTTCAAGTTTTTCTGCAACGCTGCGTAGGTGTGTACGCATATGCGAGGGTAATTTCAGAAAGCGAAAGAAGAGTGCGCGTTGCGAAAAAGTACATGTTTTATTGGTTTTTTCTTATGTCACAGTGTTTCTGCTCCATGTTGTCAACAGGTGCCTAAAAAATGCTTATACCTTGACATGAAAAACAGACTGCGCGCCTGTAATGTCCGTATGCTTCCATAATCGGAAAAGACGGCACATCTACAAACACTATTCACAAAATATAATATTTTACAAATGCATCCATTGTCGCTGACTGTGGTTTGCGGCGAAAAGAGAAGCCAGTTTCGATACCACCGCGTGACACCACCGATAACGCATAAAAACGCGTGTACAGAATACAGTCCCCGTTTTTACACTCTTTAGTTCCTCTCAGTACACTGACCTTCAAGTAGTTGTTCGAAAACGTCTTACGAGCGTTCTTTGCTCTAGTTACTGTGTTTATTTCCAGTTCCGCTTCATCGGGTGTAATATAGTCTATTTTTCCTTATATTGCATTTGGGGACACTACTTGTCTGATATTTCCGCGAAAAGTAATCAAAAGCGCTATGGACGTGCTCGATGTCTCATTAGAGCCCTGCCACGGCCCTTTATTGAATCGCCATGTTTCATGCCGCGCATTTGTTCTTCCCTGCGCAAACCAGGTGCGGTATATGTTGGTGAGCGTGACAAGAAAATAATAATCTCAGTGCGATCGGTGCTCGACAGGCTTCGCGGTCCGCGCAAATGTTTTTTTTTTTTTTGCTTTCTACCAAACCTTTACTTAATATCGCCAGATCCGGAATGCAAAGTAATCTTATTTACTATCACTAACAGCGTAAATTTCAGATGCCACTCAGTTTGGGATGATTTGCTTCGCATGCGTGCACTACGGTCGCAGGCGTAGGGTTGGCTGCATTTGCTTCATTGAGATACTGACCCTTGTCGTCTTTTGTCTTATTTAAAAAAAAAAAACAAAAAAAAAAAACGAAGAGAACGTCCACGTGGAGATTGACGAAGATGTTCAGAAGCAAAGGCAGTGGTCGACGATTTTCTATGAAAAGAGTTAGTGCACGCAGGCAGAAAGGAGAAAAAAAAAAAAAAAGCCGCATGCGAGACAGTTGCTCCGAAAAACACTATAACAGACGTGCGTCCCGTCGGCGAGCCATATCGCCGAGAAACTGCCCTCGTGTATGTATATATATATATGTATTTATATATTTGCATTAACCTATATGGGGATTCTGCTTAAGTACAGCGCAAGTGATGCGACTGACTGTGGCACAGCTTGAGCATGTCGTCTCACCGTTCGCGCTTAACATTTTTGATTTTCCTGGAATGTTTCCTTCCCGCGGCTACCGGCGCCGCCGGTCATTATGTGTGAACAGGACGAAACTTTGCTATTAAGTGTGACGACATAAAAGCGGCGCAGCCACGTCGCATTTCGTGCGTTCCCGGGAAGCGGTCTTTTGCGCGACCAACTACATGTTGACTAGTGAAAGGAGAATGTCCCCCTCCGCACGCTATATCGAATACCGAGCTTGACGGCTGGCACAAGCAAAACTGTGTTACAGTGCCGGTTAGATAGCTGGAGTATACTCCCGTGTATACCTGGTATTCATTTGTACGCCTTCCTTGTTGACAAACTGGTGGGAGCTGAACTTAGACGTGACTCGGGATTTGTGCATGCGACTCAGACCTTTCGAAGTGATGTACACCTGTACTGTCGGCGACAAGCCGGTGCCCCTTCCGAGCTCCTCTCGTATATGAGGATGTACACCGTCAATGTGGCACCCTTATTATCATTTGACCTTGGAAACTAAAGCCTTACTGATCAGTAAGATGGATTGGAGGTCAAGCGGTGAAACTTATTTGCCCAAGTTAGATGATCTGACTCGTACGGGAAGCGTCATTATAAATTACCGCGCAAAGCAAGGTTTAAAGTCGTTTTCATGGGGGAGGGGGGGGGGAGAAAGAAATTAATGAGCATAAGTTTAGAGATTAGCCTGATTAATGGAGGCCCAGCTGTCGCTAATCATGCATAAATGTATGCATAAGGAAATCAAGTGCTATAGCGATAGCGCATGGTTGACTGCAAAATGAAAAACGCAGCTATTAAATCGTTTCCTAAAAAAAAAAAAAAAAAAAACAAAATAAAACTGAAAGGCAGCGCAACCAGGTTCGGAAAACTTGTTAATAAAGTGGTAATTTTGTCGCTTCCAGCACTGCCGAGCGCGAAGAGGGCTAGTAACTGGGATAGAGTAACGCCTCCTCTGCTCTTGTCTTATGAATTTGGTGGACCCCACCTATAACTCAGCAGCTTCACCTGAAGCATTTCCTGCCGACGGCAGAATACATCTCTGCAGCTGCAGGAATAAAAGTTAGGACAGTTCTTGATACGGCTGCTGTTGACGTCAGGTATGCACTGTTTTAGGAAATAGCTCACAGACGGCGCCTTCAGTGGCTAACCCTGATTGTGAAAAGGTAGTAGAATCTATTTCTTGACAACAACTCTGTACGCACTCCATTTTTCGAGCTATTCGCCTAACTGAAACTACTTTTGCTTTGGACTTACAAATGAGAAGCGACGACTACTCAGCCCATGTATCAGCCGCTTGAATTAACAGCCACAGTTTGCTGTTCATCACTTGTAGCACCACTCTCCACCATATTGATTTTAACAAGTAGGCAACGCAATAAACACGCAGGCAAAGAAGATCCGAAAACTCCATGCTAAGCTAAAGCAAGAGAAGGATTGTGATTTCGATTTCCTCCCAAACATTCGGCTTTGAGCAGGCAGCGAAGACGCCCGAGCGAAATAAATTGAAGATGGAAGCCAGGACATTCTGTTGACGTAAAACAAGACATGCAGACATTGTTAATAAAAACAGCGCGAACAGGAAGACACGCTGTTTTGATTAACAATGGATGTTTACCAACTCGCCCAACAAAGTATCTTGGTAGGACATGCAGAGCTCCTTCAGTGCTTCTCTCTTCCCCGACGTAGGAAGCTACGGCAGCTGGAAAGTGTGCGCCACACTGGCATGGACATCCCAGCAGGCATCTACATCGCGACCTCCACCGCTCAAGAAGAGAAATTAATCCAATGTCCACCAGCTCTGGTCTCTAAAGGTCTTTGAGAAGTTAATAGTTCGAGACGCTACATCGGCGTTCCTTCAGGCAGGACGCATAACAAGCACGCACTTTTTGTGCCGGCAGTCAAGCATCAAGCATCATTTTCAGGGACAAACAAGGAAATGTCATCACAAAGTCAAATTTAAAACGGCGCGTGAGCCGATAATAGTCCACCCGTAACAGTGCCAAGCTATCAGAAGCCGAGGCATAAAAACGCGACATTACTTTGTGCACAAAAGACAGTAAAAAAAAAAAAAATCGAGGTGATTCCAGCCGACGACGCCAGGTTCTGGATATCGGCAAACTCGGAAACAGCGGCGTATCGTTAGCATCATTTTACATCACGCCGTGTCTGCGAGCTGGGAAACACGTCGTACATCATGTATGTACCATTGTCAAGGGCAGTTCAGTTCCAAGTTCTTGACAAGGGCATGGCTGTACAGATGCGGAACTATCGTTTGTTCATTGCACTGGCACACATTGGCGCACACCGGGCACACTTGATTGCTGTAGCCGCACACCGTTCACACTTGCGGTGCGGCGGCGTCGTACTCGACGGGGCTGCCTTCGCGTGGTCCCGCGGCGGCGCCGAGCAGCCTCGGGTGGAAGTAGGGGTGGAACTTGAGGCCCGGGTAAGCGGCGGAGGCCGCCGTGCGCGGTGGGTACAGCGGCGGCCCAGGTGAGCTGGCGCTGGGCGCTGCACGGCCCGTCGCCGAGGGCGACGTGGGCGGCGGCGGACATGGGGAGCGCGCCGGCGGCACGGGCACCGTCGTCGCCGCGCCGGCCATCGGGAAGGGCGGGAACAGCGTGCGCGGGAAGCCCAGGTAGAGGCCAGGGAGCGCGTGCAGCTGCTGCTGCTGGGCGTTCATGAGCGCCGTCAGGTCGGCCATGGCCATGGGCATGGGGGGCATCTTCCAAGGGGACGCGCCGTTGGCCAACAACAGCAGCTCGCTGCCCGTCGGCAATCGACCCAGTGCTGCTGCACGCACGCGCGCACGCTCAGTGCCACATTGCAACTTGGCTCTCAAGGCACCGCAGTAATCGTGTGCGTGTTTCTGGGGGAAGGGGGAGGGGGGCAAGAAAGACCATACCGCCACAGAAGACTGGGCGGCTGTTGAAAACCAAGGGCAGGCTACAACAGTGACATATCTGTCGTATACGATGCGCGCCTGTGTTCCTTGGGAGAGCAGAAGCCCGACAGAACGAGACCCTGCAGCTTTAAAGTGGGCGAAGCAAAGCGGCCGCTCTCATTTTTATACGGCAGCATTGCCACTTATGAGGAGAGAGAGGGGATATCAGTGACAGAAAAGGTGGAGAAGTCGATCGGAGAAACATTCCTCCGAACGCAAACGTATAAGATTGGTGATGACATAAAACCTAAGGTGCATGCAGTGTTCAAGACGACATCGAAAGCTTATGTGCTCTTGGGAAAGCAGACATCTGAACCTTGCATTTGAATGTAGCATATTTCTCAGCTCCTTTACTTAGAAATGACACTCACTAATAATCATAAGCTGTACATGCGCGCTTGACGTCCTGTCCTTTCTCCCTATTGCTACCCTCTTTTTATTTCCCCTCACTATTTACTCGCTGTCGCTTTGCTTCAGCTGGCCGCAGCTCAGGAGCTTCAGTATACGATAGCAGATGTCACGGTTGGCAAAAACATTTTGGGTCCTTTCTGGTTTGTAAAAAGGCCGCTTATTACTACTTGGAAAAGTTGCAGCTCGGAAGGGCAAACTTGATGAGAGTTACTCGTATTTGGTCTCTTTTTTTTTTTTTTTTTTTACTTCGTTCTTGTATGAATCACATGCCCGAGCGTTTCAATGATATGGTGAAAACGCGAGCAATGAGGTGGGTGGAGGAAAGAGCTTTACCAAAAGCAACAAGACGCACTGCTTGAATGTCCCTAAGCCTCCTTTCGTTAAATCTGTCGTTTGTCTGCCTCTGAATACTGTGAAAAAAATTCCTAAAATCATCGAGTTCAGCCCATTAGATATCTAAATGAAATTATCGACCAGAAAGTTATTCACGCTAACACTGTCCTTTTAACAATCATCATCATCGTCGTCATCATAATCGTTATCATCATCAGCCGGACTATACCACTGCAGGACGACGGCCTCTCCCATTTTCTCCCAATTAACCCGGTCCTGTGCTAGCTGCATCGACCTTTCAACAATGTACCGGCGAAAATGCAATAAAACTAAACGTCTTCATCGCGAAAGAAATTATGACATGAATAATAATGAGCCTAATGCTTTTTTTTTTTCCTTTTTTTAGTCTTTGCTTCAAGTTCTAATTCCTGAATCGTTCGAGAAAATTTCTAGACTAATCAGTCCTCTGGTAAAGTAGACACATGCCGAAGCAGAAAGCGCCGTACGTTTTTAATTCGCCTTCAGAACTGCCGAGCAATGGAGCCAGACGACAGGACGGCGCCGTTACCGATTTCATGCTTACACTTGCTCTCGCTTATGGGAGAGGGTGCGATTTCTGTTGTTTCCCCCCCCCCCCCCCCCCTCATAGTGTAACTAGTTTGACGCTTTCGAAGTTTCTTGTAATGGACATACCGTCCGAGGTGGATCAGTGCGTTGTGTTCGATTCGCGAACTCGTAAGTCGAGCATAAGCGGTTCACGTACCTCCAGCAGTTGCAAGGAATTGGTGCTCTGGCGGCAGGTCTCCGGTCATAAAGGCCCTGAACGGCGAATGTCGAAAAGCATGTTCCCGGAGCAAAGTCTCCACAGATTCCCTGAAAAAACAAAACAAAAAAGAGGTATATTGGTGATTCTTTTTATTAACCTCCGATAAATGTACGTTCAAATATGACGCTGTTATTATTTGCTTCAGTGACGTTCCATTCACAAAATCTTCCCTTTTTTCGGGAATATTGGGTCAAAGATTCGGACTAAAGAGAATTTTGAGACTATTTTTATAATGGAGTTTTTTTTTTTTTTCTTTTGAAGGCGATACAAACTGCCTCGGTAAGCTCCTGCCTTTAATGCGCGACATAGATGATGATGCGGGCACGTTTAGGCTGTTTTCTGGGCAGAACAGAATGAAGGCAGTTCTATGTACTTTGGTCATCCTATCGGAGCCTCGGGCGTCCTTGTCTTTGCCTAGCCCTGTCTTTGGTGGCGCGTTTCTCATGGCGCTACTGCACCAACCAGATTCAATACGTTGCGCCAATTACCGCACCATTCGCAAGTTTGCGGCTTACCACTTTCGTTCAGCGACCTATATATATGACACTGGTACCTTTATTATATATATTTTTTTCCAGTTCGTAAAGTTAGAATGTCGACCTGTGCGATGCACCGACCACTTTCAGAGCTTTGATAAGAAGGGCATTATGGATTGATGAAGTTCGAAAGTGGATGGCTAACAACTTCTCTCACGGTTCGCCATTGACTATTTAAATACGTGGTCGAGCGCAGAAAAGAAAACACAAACATGCGCAACCGGTAGTACTTTGCGAATTCCTGAACTTTGGCCTTTAACCTGACAGAGACAAAAAGCGCGGAATAATAAAAAAAAAAGCCATAATATAACGCAAGGAAACGCGCAGAAATTTTCTAAATTGCGGCAGGGTTAAATGTTTTCAGGCTTTCTCTAGCCTTATAGCAAGATAATTTTCAGCTATATGCATGGAACAGCACCGACTTGCTTCTCGAGCAGCATTCTCGAAGCATACGCTCATCACTTCCACGACCACGAATGTCGTGCACGTGGTTCTGACCCTCCGCCCTCCTTCCTATGATCGTCGTGAACCGACAGTGCAGGCGAGCCATCAGTCACACATGTAAGGCTCCTAACAAACGCATTGTAGCCGCGCTGGCCACGGCTGCCAGAGTCTATAAACTATAAACAGTTTAGTGGCTCAGAATTTCTCTCCGCGCCCTGCCGATATATTTGCGTCTATGAGGTTTGATGGGAACGCATTGTTTGTCATTTTATAGTTAATATTTTCTACCCTGTTCCCGCACCGAAATGAATAAGCGGCTCGTAGTCCCCACAGTAATTTTCTTCCCCATTCCTTCTTACCTCGTCTTTGGGTGCTCTGTCTTTGCGATCGTTTGAGTGATATCTAACTGTGAGAAAAATAAAATGAATGTGCATTGCGTTGTTTACGCCTGGGTCTCTTTGCCAGAGGCATTGAATTCAAAACCTGAGATGAGCTTTCTTCAGGGAAAAAAAAAATTTACAAGAGTTAAACGCTGCTGAACCAAATATTGAGCGAAAGCATCAGCTGCAGGGGACCGAACGTTCTTCTCTTTTTCTGCTTCCTCAGCCCACGTATAAAGCCCCGCTTTAACCGAGCCGTATGAACGCACCTTAGTGGCCTATAGGGGTAGCGTGAATGCTAGGGTCCTAGCAGGCTGATTCTGACTCGTATGGCTGACCCGAGCCAGGGCCTGATTTATCCAACTGTATGACGTCACTCCGTCTGTAGCGCTCCTCGCGGAAGGAGCGGGAGTTAGGCCGCCGTTGGTGTGCACCGCCTCGCATGGCTGACGGCGCGAGTTGGGCCCCCGGTTTTTGCGGCAGATGGCATGACGTCACTCCGTCTGCAGCGCTCCTCGCGGAAGGAGCGGGAGTTAGGCCGCGTTGGTATGCACCGCCTCGCTACGCTGAAGGCTTGAAAGTGCAAGCAGTATTGCTTTCGCAATAAAAATAGCATTAACGTTAAGATCAACATAATTCCATTTCCCCCTGAGTATGAAGACCGCGCAAGAGCGCCCTAAAAAGGTATGCATTGCTAAAGAAACGAAGTATAAACTTGTTCAAGCCAAACAACATGCACTGCATGGGAGCACCTTCACAGGAATGAATGTTTGTGCAGCTTACCCTTCTAGGTCCGTCAGTCTTGACGAATCTCTGAAGCCCTTTGCAAATGGATTGCTGTCTATTTTTAGCTTAGTTATCTGAAAAACAGAACAAAACGCAGGAGCGCTGTTTTATTACATGTCCCAAAAGGCGTGAGAAATTTGGGTGGGTCATCGCGAAATATCGCTGCCACGACACCGAAAGAGTCATTTTCTCAATTCCACCCATCTCTCGCGCGAGTTTTTCCGAACCACCGCGTTATGTGCAGTTGTCGTCGCACACGAAGGACGACTCTACTGAACTCAAGCTTCGTCACATGTCGGCTATATATAGCTGGCACACATCAGAAAAGTGAATTCGAAATGAGGGCCTCGTTATGATACATGAATGAAAGAAGCCAACGGTCGGCGAGACCAAACAAAGCGGTAGGGATTGTTTCATTTCTCTCTCTCTCTCACTCTCTCTCTCTCTCTCTCTATATATATATATATATATATATATATATATATATATATATATATATATATATGCGCATGATTATAGATCGACTGCTATAGCACTATTTGCGGTTTGTGTGGTGTGTTAGAAGAAGCCGCAGCAAAATGCCGCTCGACACAATATGAATTGAATTACTTTTCCGGAAATGAAGACGCTAATGATTATATGAACTTATTGCGAGAAAGACTCAAATTTAATTATTCGAAATGGGTTCCAAGTCCAGAGTGGTTTGCAGCCATTTTCTGTATGCTTTAATATCCAACACAGCAACTGTGAAACCGTCGCATTTGCCTCTTTAGCGCCACCAATTAATGCCATAGGACGAAAAAAGGAGCGCACTTACTAGTTGATTTTGATAAGCTGTGACGGCGGTGAATACTGTTTCCGGGAAGATGTACGTGCGAAACTGCTCAGCTTCGAGGTCTGTTATGACTGGCGGATTTGAGCAGCAATCCGGCCGCAGCTTGACCAAGTGGATCCGTGGTTGGTACTTGTGCATCGAGTTCAGTACGATCTAGAACGGACAAAAGCACGAATTCACATATAGCTGCGACGAAAGGATATAACTGCGTTAATACTCTGCGAAGGCCCACTCCGGAGACCTTCTTCTGAAGAGCGTGCCTGGTGAACGTTCTTGAGATCATATTTGTTGTGGTGTGCATGACCCAGACGTGAAAGTTATGCCCCATACCTGAGGTTTGCTGTCGTGTTATACGTATTGTACTGTGGGACCCGGCCTTCTCAGTGGTGCATGCTCACTAACCCACGGAAGCGAGGCGATATGTTCCACAAGCGTATATTTTCACAAGATAGCATGTCTGGGCGCAGAAGGCTCTCGGCAGCTATACTTCAATGCCAAATAAAATTTCTCGTCGAAAACAGTCTGTTTCTTAAGAATGGAGCAAGCTATTGAGCGAATAGACCGTATACGCCAATAAGAAAAAAAAAACTGTGAAAAACAAACATTTTAGAGACGGGGACAGGGCAGGCGCAGACTCGCAACTGATTTTACCTGACAAGAAACTGTTTTCTTTACGACACATGATGGCACACGTATCGCTTCACATACCATCCTCTCTCTTGCGTATAAAACAGGCCTCGGCAACGCCATGCGCCAATTGGTCACGGCTCTTCCTGAGGATTTTTGTCCTCTTCACCAAATGCAGGCATGACTTGTTATGAGCCCCCCTCGAGCAGTCGCTGCAATGCAGGGCTAAATTAGGTCCTGTTTTATTTGTTATCGAACGCTAGTGTTTCCTTAGCCGTTCTTTTACACAAACGACTCATTTGGCCAATACATTCAGCCCCTAGTCTGTTCTCTGTGTGATTTCTTCCGCGATACAACCATTTCCCGAATGAGGACAGCCTTGCATATTCACCAGAGCAAGTGTCGCGCATTTAACCTTTCTTAGTGTGAGCGCATGTGCTATAATGTCGGTGTCGCGTCAAGTCGCTGACGTTATTAATGTGCAAGCATATATAAGGCCCACCGCAACAAAAGTCCGCCATCGCAGAAAAAAAAAAAAAAGGCGTCACAAAGTCTGCGAGTTCAAGACAAGGTCAACCAAGATATAACTAATAACAAAATGTACTGACAACCGGTGCCGATACTTATTTATTTATTTATTTATTTATTTATTTATTTATTTATTTATTTATTTATTTATTTATACTGCTATCCCAGTGTAGGGATTTTAGAAGGGTGGGAATACAAACTAAGCAGTTTAACAAAACAGGCAAAAATCACCAATAATTACAGTGCAAGAGAAAGCTCTTCTGCAAAATTAGGAATAGAACCAAACATATACAACACAGTGAAATAACAAATGCAATAAAAAGAAACTAGGTGATATGTTGCGAGAACAACGTCAGTGATGGCTGCAGCACCTCATTGTTATTGAGGTTATTCCAATCGGAAATAGTTCGTGGAAGGAATGAGTATTTAAAGCAGTTATTTCGAACGCGAAAAGGAGTTAAAGTTAGCTGGTGTCGTTGTCGGGTCACTAATTAAATCCAGTCACTAATTAAAACCGATTAATACCTGAAATAGTTAATAATTGACAAACGAAGCAATAAAACATAATTACCACAATTAGCATTACTACTATTTGTAATTATTATTAATTATGAACGCTAAATGGATACCAGTTATAACACTGACAGCGTTATTTGACTTCACAACAAAATGCTTTCTAGTTAACCGCACGAAGTCCCTGAAGTGCCCCAGCAATTTTTGAGTGAGGGCGTAAATCACTCACGTGTCCCTGCTTGTCCATTTCGTTGTTGGTGAGTTTGACCTTCTCGAAGGAGACGACTTGCTTGCGCAGCTGGTCCCCCGTGAAGGGGCAGTCGGGGTGCGCGTAGAGACGCGCCGGAGACGGCGGGTCCGCCTTGCCGGCCACCAGCCACGACGAGCGGTGGTACGCGTACCGGTACCGCTTGTTGTCCACCGGGACGATGTCCAAGAGTACCACGTAGCGCCCGTCAGGATGCAGGCCGTTGAAAGAAACGCGTAGCGTGGGAAACATCCTCCTGCAGCAGAACCAAGGTATGTGCGAAAAATTCAGGATGCAAAACGTCTAACACGTTGAACACGTCGAACACATTAGGAAGAGCGTTATGCGAAGTCCCACACCGCACAATAACCTGCAGGTGTATGTAAACCGTCCGTCGAGGTTATGGGCCCCAGCAGAGTTGTTTCGCGGTAGAGTGTCTCTGCCGGGCAAAAAAAAAAAAAAAAAAAAAAAGAAATAAAGGCCAGCGCTATTGCGGATACAAAGGGCCGATGGGGTCGACTTTCCTCTTTTTTTTTTTTTTTTTTTTTGCGTCAGTAGGACTGCATGCTCGATCCAAAGATATAAGCCGGCAACACAGTCCTTTTTAGTATGTATAGCTATTGATTTCTTCACCTGCATTCACCGCGTCAGAACCAGGTGCCATACTCATATTTCAGGAGCGAAATTAAAGAAGAGATCCACTCCGGTGAGAAATTTTACACAAGAAAACCATGTTGAGCCCAATTTTGTTTTTTCGAAAAAATGTTCTGGAATTCCACAGTTCAAATGGAACTGCCCCCCTCCTAAAATAACCTATAAATAAGTGCCTCCAGGGTCACTATATAAACCGCTTTCAGCACGGCGCGAGGCCACCTTGTGCGTGTGGGAAACCTTAACCGAACCGCTCATGACGCAGCCTGACCGCTCGACGACCACGGGCCTATACGGTATCTTCAGAAGGTGCAAAGTTGAACCGATATTTTTTGGACAGGTGTGGGCTATGCGAACGAATACGCCTCCAATTGTGCCCACGTCACGCATACAGGGAAAATGCGTCTGGATGCTTCTTATTTTCCCCGGACCCTCAGCAAGGAGTCGGGTTCACTGAAGCCCCGCCATATTCACGATCTCGCGCAGCATGCCCAACTCAACTTCGATAATGGCTGTGCAGTGCGCGCAGTTTTGATGCTGGTCGCTTGCTCTGGATGAATGCCCACGCTATATGGCTGCAGGGTATACGGCGCGCGAATATGAAACGTGTATAAGAAAAATATCTCCTTTCCCTGCAGCAGGCTTCTGGACGCCCGCAAATGCGTTGTGTGTGTTCTTGTTTCGAATTCCGGCTCCGCAGGTCTACGCTAATACGTCTCCGGCAAGCTAAAATGGCTCCCGTTTGCACCTCCCATTCCGGATCCTCGTTCACGCACATGCACTTTGCTACTCAATCACTAATTCATTAATCTGTACATCGATTGTTTCGCACATACTCACTTGCGCACAGAGACAAACCTTATATTTATGAACCGCTGATGATTGTTCAGGGAGATGTTAATAAACATCGAAGGTGCTTTCCCCTTAAATTCAAATGAACGTTATCCATTTTTTGATCACCTTAGATTTCGGCAAATTTTTAAGCGCTGTACAGAAAAAAAAAATAATGGTCTGGACCTGCCAATTTTGCCTGAAATAAAGACTTACATAAACTGAAAAGTACCGAGGAAAAGATTCACCGGCAAGACCTTAATATATCTTGTCAGAATTGATAAGACTGAATATTTACTTATTTTTGCAGCGCTTAACTTATGAACCAATCAATTTTCCCCGAAAAAACCACCGCGAAGAAAGTTGTTTTCAGTTTTCTGAGAGTAGCAGTCTACTGTACGTAATGCGTAAATGCTGATGACGTGCGACAAAATTTTAGCGTTCATGCAGCAGCGCTCAAAACTTTAAACTTTACGAAATTTTCAAAAACGACTTCTTCTATCTCTTGTAATATACGATTTGTTTTTTTCCTCGTGAAAACATTTCTTCCCATAAATTCCCCTCCCTTTTCCGTTCGATAAAACGTTTTCCTCATCATCCGCATTTAATATAAAAATTCCATTGGATATATATGCATGCATGCATACGTCCGTACATACATACATACATACATACATACATACATACATACATACATACATACATACATACATACATACATACATACATACATACATACATACATACATACATACATACATACATACATACATACATACGCACGTCCGCGCACGCGCACACACACACACACACACGCACATACATACATACATACATACATACATACATACATACATACATACATACATACATACATACATACATACATACATACATACATACATACATACATACATACATACATACATACGTACGTACGTACGTACGTACGTACGTACGTACGTACATACATACATACATACATTGCTCACAACGCCTATGCCGGATTTTCTGAAGGATACGGCGTTAACACTTTCCGCGTTAGTAATGTAATCATGAGATAATTGATTAGAGATTTGAAGAAAAAATAACCACATGCCGCCGGTGGGACCATAATCCGCGATCTACGAATTTCGCGTCCGGTGCTCTACCAACTGGGCTACGGCGATGGCTGTTCAGTCTTCTACTCCCGCAGATGCTCATGTTGCGTGTGACCTGTCCGTGAGAATGTTCACGCGGCGCTCTTAATTGTTCATGGCGGTGTGGGCCCGTATTCCGAGTTTGCGTAGTTTCCAGAAGTGTCGTTATCCCTGAGCTCGGTCGTCTGATAGGTGAAAACGCCAGAACCGGACGTCACTACAAGTTCTAGTTTAGGCGTTTCCACCAATCAGGTGACACGAAGATAACGACACTTCTGAAAGGCAGGCCAACTCGGAGAAACTTGATCTGACGGGGAGGACTTGAGCTATGCGATGAGCATGGCGATAAGCCTCTTATGCCTATGACGTCATGCATGCTGTCATATTCGGGGTGCTTGTCAGGCTGATAAGCAAACAAATATAGGGAAATGAGGAGCATACACATGAAGAGCGTCAGAGACTAACGCCAAGGAAATCATAGGGGATTGTGTGTGTGTGTGTGTGTGTGTGTGTGTGTGTGTGTGTGTGTGTGTGTGTGTGTGTGTGTGTGTGTGTGTGTGTGTGTGTGTGTGTGTGTGTGTGTGTGTGTGTGTGTGTGTGTGTGTGTGTGTGTGTGTGTGTGTGTGTGTGTGTGTGTGTGTGTGTGTGTGTGTGTGTGTGTGTGTGTGTGTGTGTGTGTGTGTGTGTGTGTGTGTGTGTGTGTGTGTGTGTGTGTGTGTGTGTGTGTGTGTGTGTGTGTGTGTGTGTGTGTTTTTGCGTGCGTGCGTGCGCGTGCGCGCCGGTTGCATGGCGCCACAAAACAGTGCAAACTTTAGGATATTAACAATGTTATCTCGTCGTGATGACAAATAGGTAGGTCAGCAATATTTGTATAAATTAAAATAAATGGTTCTGGTGCTCAGTAGCGGGTCTGAATGCTCTTGATAACGTTTAGTATGTAGTATGCGCATCGCAAAATGTGCGGATTATAAAAACATGCGAAAATCTGGATGGAAGGCTAGGGCAATTAGACAGACGAGCAAATCGTTATGCAGAAACAAAGCACGTACGAGAGACGGCGAGGCACAACAAGCAGAGATACAGGACGCTGCTTATCGTTTCTCCTCGTGTGTGGGCGCTGTTCCTCGCTCCGTGTCCCATAATTCAGCAACTTTTCCCAACTCTTCCGTTGTACACTACATGTACGTGCATACTGACGTCGCCAAGCACAATGGACATATCGCCATGAATCTAAAAGAGATTGTGAAAAGAGCACTCAGTGCGTCCGTAAACTACCCCCCCCCCCCCCCCCCCCCCCACTCCCCCGCTGCAGATGTTGCTGTCGTCTTTGTGATCCACGGCGTTTCTACAGAAGTTGTTGCTAGCGTTTCGATAGGATAATCAAGGGGCACTGACTCGTTAAGCGAGAGAAACGCAGCACGTTTACAGCAAAAGCCAAAAGTAAACAAGCACAAGGTGATTGACGGCTTCGACTTATAGTATAAATGTGCTGCTGATTCCGTAAAACATATTAGGGCTTAAATATAATTAGGCTCGGTTGTGTCTGTAAAATTCTATTTGCACATCTCGTTGGAACGTACCGCAGAGCTTTGTACACTGACTCCCACGATTCTATGGGGATGTCGAGAAAACGTATACGAGATACAGAAATGTGAAATATATAGGCCCCGGTTAATGGCCGGGGCTCGTTTTGAAGAGAGGAATCGGGGGAGCAGAGCCGAAGATGAGTATTAGGAAGTGCCCGCATGTGCGTCTGTCAAGAAAGAAATTGATTTTGACGTTTTCAGTGTAATCAAATGTGAAATGGTAAATTTTGCTTTGTTCTTGATTTCTTCCGCGTATGTCCCATCCGTGCGCTTAATTCGCGTCGGACGCACAAATAAATATCTGCAATTGGCGAATCTCTTCGCAGCACTGTCGTCGCGGTTCAGAATAGACGCACTGTAAAAAAAAAAAAAAAAAAAAAAAAAAAAAGATGTCACTGCAGAAACTGCATCGGGAGAAAGCGAAAGCATTAGCGTTGCCGCGAAGCTTTTGTAATTTCTGTTATTTTACTTATTATTTCTTTACTTTTAATTTTTATTAATTTATTTTATTTGTTACTTTTGTTCTTGTTTTTACGCTATTGTTATTATTATTAATTACCATCATCACTTATTGTCATTACTTATTTTTACATAGCCTACTGATGCTTTAGTAATTGGTTTAGAGTAACGAAAAGGGGTATACCATCTGTCACACTTTCTCGGTGGACACCCGAGTGCGTATTCCGAGTCATCATTTTCATGTGCCGTTATCTCCTTGGTCTCCAGTTATGTGATTGGTGGAAACACTGGAACCGGATAACAGTTACACTTCCGGCTCCGATGCTTCCACCAATCAGGTGACCTGAGGTAAACGAGATAATGGCACTAAAACGATGCAAACTCGGAATACAGATCATGTACCGTCGTGGCTTCACATTTAGCGTCCACATTTGGCCTTGCCAACAGTATCGGGATGTTTAGCGCGGCAGTGCTGTTTTGTGCAATCCTTGTTACAGTTATACTGAGAGCCAAGGCCATCCTGCTGTGCTTGCTGCAGAGTCCCGTGTTATCGCGTAGGCGGCGGGAGTTGCCACTGTCCGTGCTTGTTTGCTTTCGTTCGATGCGTCCGCTCTGGAATTCGCGTGTCACTAGGCGTCCGCGCGCTCACACGACTATATTATATGTACTGCTACCTTAAGCAGTTAGTTGTACTTTACAATTTTCATTCATTGTTTCCATTCTAATATACGCTTCGTCTTTCAGTAATGTTATTTGTGCGTCATATTTATCCTGCTGTTTCCTTTGTAGCAGCATTGTGTTTTTTTTTTTCTTCCGCATATATGTAGTACTGATTTTTCACGCTGAAATCAGGGTTCCATAAAGACATCAACGAGCACACATGGATATATTTAACAATCCAGTTATCAAACTAGCAGAACAAAACAAAGCTACTTTGTTTTCATTAATCGCCACATATTGTTACTTCTAAAATTATCCACTGGCGCTGGTCTTTCTTGTATGGCTGAGCTTTGCTTAAGCGGGCGAGACGTGGTGACGACGAAGTTGGGCTCGAGGCGAGTGCTGGCTCGTGTTCTCGGAGCGCGAGAGCGGGCGTTCGATCGAGCCGAACGGTGACGGGGACCATGAGCTGCCGGAGGTGGACCGCGCTGTCGGCGCTGGTGATTCTTTTCGCCGCGGTGGCCGTGCCCGTACTGCTGGCGGGCAGCGATGCACCGGACGAGGAGCAGCCGGGGCAGCCGGGACAACCGGCCGTCGCCTCGGAGCCGACAGCCGCTGGGGCCAACATGGACGAGAACGAGCGGCCAGAGGAGCAGCAGCCTCCTGACCAGCAGCAGCAGGAGCAGGCAGGCGAGCCCTTGGCCAGGGGCGAGGGGATGCAGGAGCCTGCTGCCGCCCGCGCCGCCGGCGTTGCGGACAGCTGTGGGGACTGCTCCGGGTTTTGCGAGGCCAAGAGCGTCGACGACGACGACAAGTATGTCTGCTATCTAGGACTCGCTGGGGGCCCCAAGATGCCCAAGCGCTGGTAGTCGCGACCTTTCGATGCTCATGCGGGTGGCACACTTAGGCCAGTCAAAACGCAGTTCGACTTGGTCGAGGTGCTAAGAGGGCTCTGTACGACGTAACTGGTGTCGCCTGTCGTAACCGAAATCTCCATCCTTCACTTATGAGCAACGCTGGAAAGATGATTGGCTTGAACCGTAATGGTTTGGTTTGTGGGGTTTAACGTCCCAAAGCGACTCAGGCTATGAGAGACGCCGTAGTGGAGGACTCCGGAAATTTCGACCACCTGGGGTTCTTTAACGTGCACTGACATCGCACAGCACACGGGCGCCTTGCTTTTCGCCTCCATCGAAAAGCGGCCGCCGAGGCCGGGATTCGATCCCGCGTCCTTGGGAACAGTAGTCTAGCGCCGTAACCACTGCGCCACCCCGGCGGGGTCTTGAACCGTAATGAAAGCGTGGTTATGACGGTTGTGGTAGTGGCTTGGCTTTCGCTTTCGAAAGTGGCGGTCACAGCTCACGTGTCCTAGCCGGGAGTTACATTATAGTTATAAACGTAGCGAAAAGAAAATCGATGTTCCAATCATCTTGAGACAGGACTGGCATCTGTTGCGTAGCCCTTGAGTTGCAGGACGCTAACCAATCGCGCCGCCCTGGGAGTGAAACCATGCCTATCACTGCAGGTTACAGTAGAGATCGAAAACTCGCGTTATGAACGAGACCAGTTCGGAAAGCGAACTGCAGGTCGCCCTTAAAAGTGTAAACGGCGAGCGCCGTTCGCATGCCCTTCGCTACTCGCAAAGAGAACTCCGGGCAAGAAATTAATTTAATACCGAGTAGTATAATTTTAAGGTTTGTTTATGGTGTTTCATGCGCAAAGCGACTCAGGCTATGACAGACGCCGTAGTGGAGGGCTCTGGAAGTTTCGACCACTCGGAGTTCATTAACGTGTACTGAGCTTAATTTTCGTCTCCATCGAAAAGCGGCCGCCGCCGCATCCTTGGGTAAACCAGTCGAGTGCCTTAACCACTGCGCCATCGCGGCGGGGCAGTGTCGTTTTAAAACAAAAACAGCAAACCGAAACTTTACCTGTCCGTGGCCAGGGACGATGCTTTGCTTGACTTGTAGATGACGTCACAAAAATTACCAGGAAACATTCGTAAGCTCTATGCACGGTTGAAGTAGAGACTGAAAACGAGTCATTTCATGAATTGCACGAAAACTCCTATAACAAGTGTCAGCGAAGCGGGGAACGATTCTCAACGTGCGGGCAATGCTTGTAATAGCGTCGAAAATGCAGTGTTGTTAGAAATAAGATGAACTCAGGCCACGATAGAACGAAACTTAAAAGTCATTTGCGGCAGAATTCAATTTCGGTTCCCAAACTTTGTGGGAGTAGTCGAGAATAAAAGCAGAAAATAGCAGAATACCCTTACACAGTAGCAGAAAAGTCTCTACCATTAGTATTAGCAATGTTTACTATTCGATTCTGCCGTCAGCATTGCTGCTATGTCGCACACTCCATCCTCCATCTTTACTTCACAAGCACTTCACACGAGTGCTTGATTTCGTAATGATGCCTTACTCTCTGCTTCCCCCTCTTTTTATTACAGGTGATTGGACAATGTTACAAAGTCACTGCCGGTTGCTGGGCGTCTCTCATCAAACTGGCCCGTAGATACGTGGCCACCGGCTGCCCGCAACGGCGTCAAAAATTGTTCTCCGGCTCATTCACGACCCCGTCCGATCCCGGCCTGTGCAAAATCCACAAAACTGTTATTTGTCAAGGAGCCGTTTAAAACTCGAGAAAATAAACTAATTAAGCTTCCCATTTTCGGACCAGAGCGTAACTGTGTTGTCGGGCCTCATTCGCATCGCGCATTCCCTGGGTCTTCTTTTATTCAGCTTGAACCAGCGAGCTTTCGTGGGCCTATGAGTGTTTGTCTCGTAACCCTCAAGTCCTGGGATCGACTTCCACCCCCACTGAAAACTAACTCAATTTTCATTTACGATCAACTAGTTTCCTTTCGTTACAGGAACTTCCTTGAAAAAATTAACATCAATTTCGAGCATTTCGACCTGTTACCCGAATTTTAATGTTCCATCGGGATTTTTCGCTCACAGTCCAATAACGACGCTGACGCCGCCGGATTTTCTGCAACGCTTAACGACATTGCATTAGTCAGTGAATTTGGAGGATGAAGCAATATATAAAGAACTTGCTGGAACGATGTATTGACGGACGGCCGAAAATGGCTCACTGAGTGGAGGCGGGTCAGTATGCGCACATTAAATGTGCTTGAAAAGCAAAGGCAAGGGTGAATAAAAAAAAAAAGAATACAAAACGAACACCCAATTCTCCTGCTGAATTATATTCATCAGCGCCAGTGAACCATATCCATGCACAATGAAGCTGGGTTCAACATTGCAGCTGGTCATTGAGCTCTGGTTCGATGACTGCAGCGTCATCAATGTTTCAGTTTCTACACAAAGGGTACGAGGCCACCGTAGAAGGTATCGTTAGGAGCGGAAAAACAATCAAACTTGCCGCCGCGAACGTCGGCATGAGGAGCCAGGGAAACTCTTATCAAGGAAAGACTTTCGAAAACGACTGCTGGGCGGCTTTCACCGCCTGGTGTTCTTTAATGTGGACTTATATTACACAACGTCCCGCTAGTAGTTTTGCACGTTGCCTTTGTTGAAATTCGGCCGTCGCGGCCAGGATTCGGTGCCGTGTTCGGGGCTCATGGAACGCCACTAAGCCACCGTGGCAGATTTCCCGAATGGCGCATTTTCAGTGCCTGAACCGCGCGCTGAGGTTGCCGGCGCTCTACAGTGGTGGCGTTGAAGCGGTGTAGTATAATACAGAGCACTGGGTCGGCCTTTTCTTTTTCCTTTTTGCTTATTGCTTAGCCGCAAACATGCTGTATTTCCTAGCGAAACCGCACTGACACAAATTTTGCAGCAGGGAACCACGGCGAAAAGGCTCGCCTTTCGAGGTGTGCCACTTAATTGAGACTTTGGCTCCTTGCGCGTTATTGCAGTGCAGGTATACGCAGGTAAGAGCGACGCCAACGCGAACCAGGAGTTTGGCATAGAAGCAGCGCCTCTTTTGTTTCTCCCCGCCACGGTTCGCTCCTTTCGCTGCTGTTTGGCAGCGCGGTGTGCAAACGAATTCTGACACTCTGCTGAGAGACAAGGCCTTTCGACAGCGTACCCGTGCTATCATCATGAAGAGCAAGTGGCCAGCGTGCCTCGGAAGGTGCGGGAGAAGCCATTAAATGGCACACAAGCAGAACAAAGCGGCAAAGGAAAAAAGAAAGAACACCCGGCCGGTGGATCTTCCAACAATAACAAAAGCAGGCACCCAGTGCAGCCAGGCGCGCGAGCAGGGCACGTCAACCGTGATCTCTTCACGTCGTCCATCAGCGCCAATTTTTGCTTAAGTGTTGCTTTCGCTTCGTCGCTTGTGTTTTCATTGCGGGCGAGCCGCCCTTCTTGCCCGCGCTTATTCCCCCGAGTCGTCGTTTGTGCGCACGATGTTATATGCATATCCGTCACATTGCGTTTGCCGAAAAAAAAAAGTATAAATAAAGAGAGTGCTCGCGCCGTACGGCGTCCCGCGCGCTTTCGTCCCCCGTCCTATACTGCGCGCGCTTTTATTTTATCTCGCCACGAAGAAAAAGCAGCCTTTGACGCTGAGTGCTCGCTGGAGACCTGCGGAGTTTAACGCACACGTGTTGCGGCCGCGCGCGCGCACACACACACGCTGGCGCGTGCCTTGGGACGCATGGCTGCAGCATGCGCGCGTTTCCTCGGCTGCACGCGTTTTCGCTGCGAACGCTTTCTTGTGGTCGGCGGTTGCGGGCGCCTTCTTTGTCTTCTCTCTCTTCGTGTGCATTATTCAGGGCGGGCAGCTTTTGACGATGACACTGTGTAGAAGTGAGTGCGCATGCGCCATGCGCCGGCGAACACGAGCGGCCTCTTAGTTTAGTTCGCAGGGATGCCGTTGGTGTGGGGCGAATGAAGAGGGCTCAGATGGTGCCTGAACTCAAGCGCCCTGCGTCAGTGGCCAGTATTGAAGCCATCTCTCCGTATACGAGTTGAAAGCGAAATAGTATACAACATACAAAAACAATGCAGCCGCATCATTTTGATGATTGAGTTTCATAACTGAGGCGGCCCTAATCAACGTGAAAAAAAAAAAAAAGCGCGTAATAGTTTGTAAATAAACCGACCTGGACTCTGTCAAACAGAACCTCTACGCCTCCCTCCTACAAAGTGTCGCACCCAAACGAACCCCGTCTCACTGAGGACCGGTATCGCGGAACGGCAACACAACTCAACGTCCCGAAAGATTAGCTGCACTTACGTGGTATTATAGTCGAAGGCGTCATTGTACGAGAAGGAAGTGGAAAAGAAATCCCTGTGTTCCAGTAACGAGCGATGCTTATTGCTAAACACGGGTGGGGTAGTAGACTCGGATAAGAACGAATCGCTGGCTGGAATTAGTAAGCTGCTTATTTCTTTCGTGCACTTTTCAGACGGTGCTTCGTTATTGTATAGTGCTCATTAACAGAGGCTACAAACATGTTCACCAAGAACGCATCTATCATACCATTACGATCCAATGCCGTTATTTTGCCCCTGAGAGCTAGGGGAAGACGAAATGACGCGACTTCGTTTTCAGTCGTCTTACGCTCTCAGACAGACTCAAGTTTACGCCGCTAGTACTAGGTTATATATAAAAACAAACGCTCTCCTTAGGCTTCTATTTTGACAACACAGCTTGTCGAGTAAGTTGACGATAATAAGCATGTCTAACTAAGCGTCAAAAAAAAAAAAAAAAAAAGACACGAAATATGCATGCAGCTGCATGTGTGGTTTGGTTTGGTTTATGGGGTTTAAAGTCCCAAAGCGACTTGGGCTATCGAGACTCCGTAGTGGAGGGCTCCGGAAATTTCGACCCCCTGCGGCTCTTTAACGTGTACTGACGTCGCACAGCGCACGGGCGCCTTACTTTTCGCCTCCATCGAGAAGCTGCCGACGCGGCCGGGATTCGATCCCTCGTCCTTGCGTTCAGCATTCGAGCGCAGTACTCAGCTATCGCGGCGGGGCACATCAGCATTTATATTCGTTATGCACAGGACATCTAACAAAAAATAGTTAATCAGTTTAAACTAAACGCGTAATTTGAATCACTCTGAACAAGTTCTAGTGATCCATCGCGGGACAATACGTATTTGTCAAGACGCTTTTTTAACGTTCCTGCAAACTTAGTTTAATTTATAATAGGCGTAATTTTAGTATTGCGATTGCACATAACAGAGAAAAGATATGAAACAAGCTGTCTCTATTTTTTTCTCGCTCGTTCACGGCGAGTATGGGATTCGCTTAGGACGGGGACCATTGACCGCAAGGAAATATTTGATTCAATTGGGAATATTCGCAACAAATGGGGTAAGTAAATGTGCCGTAACACTGAGAAGTAATACCTGACCCCCTCCCCCCCCCCCCCACTCCCCGCCCCTTTCCCTCCACCAACCGCGCCCCTTATTTCCTGCTAAACTTACGCTGAACAACACTATATAAAGCAGCCAGATACGAACTTTTCACACAGGTATATTTAATAATGTTTTTTCGGCAAGCAGTGCGTGATTGCGGCTACGCCAAATGCGATTTTTCTAAACTTCCGAATATCAAATCACGCTTTGTTCCATTTGACTCTCGAACGATGAGTCAGTGGATGCTCCAGATGATTCGAATTGAATTTGTTGTCAAGTTTTTGAATAAGTTTCTGATAATTACCAGAAATTTCGAATAAATCATGACGACCTTTGCGGACGATGTTAGAAAAAAAAAAAATGAGGGGTTCATTGTTGCTTAACAGAATGTCGTGCAATAGCTCTGTTGAAACCAGCCTTGTGAATTTTTCATTTATTCCTTTCGCGCGTAACGATTACGAAAGAGCCCTGTGATCACTGTAGTAAACAGCCGCGATTTCTATGTTGATTAGTAAAATTGTGAATTGGCCTTGAAGAAAGGAAAGGCGCAGTACCTGTCACACATCTGGGTGGACACCTGACCCATTCCGTAAAAGGAAGGGGGAAGGAGGGACTGAAAGAAGAGACAGAAAGCAACCATATTGGAGGGCTCCGGAAAATCGCAGCGGCCTGATAAATTTAGCGGCCGCTGTGCGCTCAAAGTGTGGCTGGCACATAAAATCTCTTATGACACGGTTCAGGTGTCCGCTCAGAAATGTGACAGATACTATGCCTTTCCTTTGCACCACCCATAGCAAACCTATATATTGCTTTCAAAACTGATTGTTGAGCTAGTTGGTGCATAGTGTGTCTTTTTGTTGCGCTATTAACCTTCCCTTCATGTGACTATATATTGCTATGCAATGGATTCTCGCCGTTGCCATGGTGACCGCCGTTCGTTTACGATTCGCGGAAAAACGCGACCTTGACGCAAGTGAACAGGGCCCATATTCCGAGTTTGCGTCGTTATCGATGTGTCGCTATCTCACGTGACCTCGAGTGATCTGATTGGTCAAAACGCCGAAACCGGGTGTTGCCTCTACGGAACCGGAAGAGGTGGCAACATCATGTTCCGGCGTTTCCACTAATCAGAGGACTCTAGGTCACGTCAGATAGCGACACTCTGATAACGACGCAAACTCAGAATACGGTCCAGTAGAGCTAACGCTCTAAAAGAAAATAGGAGGGACATTTAAGAATACGCCTTAAGGGTATGGCGCGACAGAGTTAATGGGTCCTGTTTGCTTCCCCCCCCCCCCCCACACACACACACTTATTCACCCACATTCAAATTTTTAACTATATGCGGTTTGCACTAGATCTCATTTGTCGATGACATAAGGAAGAGCTCATTATATATTTCAAAAGCATTTGACAAATCTTTAAAACGCTCGCGGGACCGAAGTTTTTCTCCAGAGTGCGCTTTTTTAGTCCACGCACCCTATATGCCGACATACGAGCACGTCACGATACTAGACACGATGCTGAAGCGCCCCGTGAGACTGCCGACAACGAATGCGCATGCGCGAAGCACTACACACTTGCCACGACGATAGGATGAACCCGCCAACAAGACGCACACAGGAAAAAACAAACAAACAAACAAACAAACAAACACAGAAGTAGACAGGATTCCTGTGTGCGTCTTTTTGGCTGGTTCATCCTATATCCTCTCGCAATGCACCAGCTATAGCCCAACAACGTGTTTTACATTCAGACCAGTGAAAAAAAAAAAAAAAAAAAGAAGAACGGCGACAGACGATCGCATTCTATACAGCCTAGAAAGAAAAAAAAGCGGCGAGGTAGACCGAGTTAACTCGCCTGCAAAGGGAAAGTTTACACGCTCGGCACGGTAAATCTCACTTCACCCGTTCCACGCCATGAAGTCGGATTACCGGCAAGTGAAAGCAGGAGAAGAAGCCCACGTTTACTACTGGGGCCGTCGCACCTTCACGAAGAGACGCCCCAAAGTTCGCGTCGCAACTCACAGGCGCGAGCAAGCTTGTCTCGAAGCACTATAGCAGCGGTCATCTGCAGAACAAACGAAGCGATATTTTACAGCTGGTGCTGAGTTTCACGATCTCTGATCGCTCCGAAGCGGTACTGCGTAGAAACAGAAGCGAGGAACGAACACACTGCCCTGAACGCACCAGTTGCGCGCTAAGAAGATTGTTCCGCATCACACCGCATCAGCGCCCTGAAGGAGCCTCATCACGAATGTACATAAGAGGACGCCACCTACTCCACTGACGTGATATGGTCACACGTGAATGATACTTAGGTTCGGCCTGCCTAATTAAAATCCAAGCATATTACAGAAGAAAGCGAAGCAATGCAGCTTTCAGCGTCATGCTATGACTTCGGAGGACCTTACTTGCCTGCAACAACGCATCATTAAAACCGAGACGCCCGCATTTTCCCGACTTTGCGACGTGCAGGACACTCAGCGCTGCCGATTTTTACGTGGCTAAAAACGCACTGGAGGCTAGCGTCGTTCGTGTGCGTTTTCGGTCGCACGGCGGACATTATATGCCGACGATCTCCAGCTGGCTATATATATATATATATATATATATATGCACCATTTTCTCTTGGATAACTTTTGCACACTAATACGTGGTATTCATAACAAAAATCCTGGACGCTCCAGGCAGTGCGCAAAGTGAGCCACTGCCCGCTGCTGCGTCGCAACAGACTCACTTTCTCTCATCTCCCCACGCTTTCATCCTCATTTCCACCTCTCCTCGCTCGGTTGTTCTAGAAGCGACCACCGAAGTGGCGCTATAGAGTGAGCGGAATCATACTGCAGCAGATCTTTTTTCGACCTTAAGTTTGTACATCCAGCTAGTGTGCTTCTTTTCAAAAGTGAGTTTAACGTCTAAAAACTGTAGACTGCCGTCTAGAGGGAGCTCGTGGGTAAAAAATGGGATTTTTCCATGCTGTCTAAAAATTGTTAGCACACAACCACATTTGACCTACCTCGACAAGGTGGAACTTGTGCTAACAATCTTTCTGAATAAAGGAACAAGATTCTCACAAAAGAAAGGTTTTAGGCAATAAGGAGACACGATCTCCCCAGTACTATTCACAGCTTGCTTAGAGGAAGTATTCAGAGACTTGAAATGGGAGCAGTTAGGGTTGTCTTGCTAAGTAACTCAGGGGATGAACTGCAAATAATGATTGACGACCTAGACAGGAAAAGTAGAAAGGTAGGCTTGAAAATCAATATGTAGAAGACTAAGGTCATGTTCAACAGCCTCGGGAAGGAACAGCAGTTTACAATAGGTAGCGAAGCACTGGAAGTAGTGTGGGAATATGTCTACTTAGGACAGGTAGTAACCGTGGATTCAGGGCATGAAAGGGAAATAATTAGTAAAATAAGATTGGGATGGAGTGCATTTGGTAAGAACTCGCAGATTATGACTAGCAGCTTACCGGTATCGCTCAAGAGGAAAGTATACAACAGTTGCATCTTGCCTGTACTCACCTATGGGGCTGAAACGTGGAGGCTAACTAAGAGAGTTCTACTTAAGTTGAGGACAACCCAGAGGGCTATGGAACGAAAAATGGCAGGGGTAACATTAAGAAATAGGAAGCGTGCAGAGTGGGTCAGAGAAATAACTCAAGTTACCGACATTCTAGTGGAAATTAAGAAGACGAAATGGATATGGGCAGGACATGTAGTGCGAAGAGAGGATAACCGATGGTCGCTGAGGGTAACAAACTGGATTCCAAGGGAAGGAAAGCGTAGCAGGGGGCGGCAGAAAGTAAGGCGGGCGGATGAGGTTAAGAAGTTCGCAGGGGCCAGGTGGATGCATCTAGCACAGGACCAGGTTAATTGGAGGGATGTGGGAGAGGTCGCCCTACAGTGGGTATAGTCCGGGTGATGATGATGACATCTGTTCCTACTGCCAGCGCATGTCACTGTCAAGTGCCTCGGCAAGCTGCACTATGAGCACATCCATTATGCATCACATCATCCAAAATTGTAGCAAACTTGGTATGCAGTATAGTTCTCAGCTCTGATTGTGATTTTCAGTATGTATGTCAGTGGTACTATAAGCAAAGCGCAGTAGTTGTGGGTCCGCGCAAAAGAAGAGGTGATGTTGGCGCGCGGTTTAAAATCAACGCAATTTCCCGTGTGCTACCGAAACCGGATGGCTTGTGACGACAGCAATGATGTAGCGCAACAAAAGCGACCGTATACAGATCAGAAAAACACTTAATCCGATGCTTAATTCAGTGCAGGTAAGCGTTCGATCCATACCAGACACGGTGCCCAGGAATAAGATGCGCTTAATTTAAGGCTATCAAGACAACAAGGAAGGTTCAGGAAATCCGAGCTCTAGAGACACCATTCGAGCAGCCGACCCGTTCTCGCCGCTGGTACGCCGCCGCTGCCGTGCTGACGTACATCGACGGCTCCCCGCAATGAGCATGCCTCTGCCTCGCATCGAACAAGGGCGACTTTGATATCAACAAGTTTGGCAGTTCCGCTCTTCGCATACCGTCGTCTTCCACTCTGAATGGCTGAGACGCAGCGACGCTCTAAGCCAAGAGGAACAAGGCGCGCGACTCCGTAACTCTTTCATTGCGCCTATAAAAAATGCAGCTTTTCTTGGAGAAAAGCCATGGCGCGTTAAAATGCATGCCGTCATCCCCGGCGACGGCGCGCGTACAGCGAGGCGAAGTGCAGCGCTTCGGCGCCCAATAAGCAGCATGGAACCGACGAAACTACAGAAACAAAAGCCCGAACACGCGCAGAAGAAAAAGGCTCCGTTCACGCTTTAAATATTCATAACGCTTATCGCTTGCCTCGTTCACACGTCAGCTCCAATTGAGTCGCGCTGTAACCTGTCGTCGCAGGCACTGGCGAAAGCAGAAACCGGTTGAAAAGAGAAAAGGAAGAAAGACAGAAAAAAAAAAAAAAAGTTTCTGCACGTTGCTGCATATTTGAGCAATATCGAAGATATTTTTTCTATCCTTTTTGTACAGTTCTGCGTGGCTCGAATAAAAAAGGAAGCACAGTGCAGAACTATCTTGTACTAAGGTTAATTACCCATTAGGAGCACGAAAAACATAATGTTGCTCGGGAAAGCTATGAAAGCAAACGCGATGGGCGAACAACTCGAAACATACCAAAACACCAATGCGTTCAGTGACGCTTTCTTCCGATCAGCTTAGAGGGTATACCGACTTAGTTTTAGGCTAGGGAGCAAGAATTGATATACTGAATGAAGTATTTGCGATTTTTTTTTTCGGCTGTGCATACCGCAAAGCAGCGTATTGCACACACGTCACTCTTTTAATATTAGAACGAATTTTTAGCGGCGCCCGGGCCAAGGCATACGAATAAATTAGTCACGCCACTACAGTTCACTGACGATAGGAAAGACTGTGATACGAGAGAGATGCAATCGGCTTTACCTTTAGCGTGATTACGTAAATGATTTCACTGATAAAAAGCTTACATTACCAAGGGGGTGAGATACCAAGACTGGCAGAATATAAATATCTCGGGGTATGAATAAACGAAGGATAGGTATACATGGAAAAACGTGAACAGGCCACCAGGCCGAAGGGACGAAGGGATTCCGCGATAGTGAAGCCCAGGGTATTATGGGGGTACAACAGATATGAAGTACTTAAAGGCACTTGGAAAGGAATAATGATACAAGGGCTTATCTTCGGGAACACGGTTTTGTGCTTAAGGGCAGAAGTCCAGTCGGGGTTAGAAATGAATCAGAGATCTGTGGAAAGGTCAGCACTTGGAGCCTACGGCAAAACTACAAACGAAGCAGTACAGGGAGACATGGGCTGGGCGTCATTCGAGGCACGAGAGACTCGGAGCAAAATATTTTACGAAGACCGCCTCAGGAAAATGGACAATAGATGGGCAGCTAAAATATTTAAGTACTTATACCGAAATGAAATTGACTGACAGTGGCGCAAAAGGACCAAAAAATTAACTAGTAAGTATTTAGGAATGCAGGACGGAGAAATAAAGAACATTAAAAGACAGGTAAAGGACATAGAGGCTAAAAACTGGAATAATTCAGTGGTAAAGTAGACGACCCTAGGCATATATAGAAAAGGAAAAACTCGGATTAAGAAGGAAATTTCCTATGACAACTCAAAAGGCAGCGGCCTTCTCTTTGAAGTTATAATGAGGATGTCTTAGAACCCGAAGCTACAGAAGGAAATCTAATGAAGAAGATGGAACTTGTGCTATGTGCGGTAGATGCCCAGAAACAATTGAACATCTTATCCTGGATTGTGGCAGTATCCATCCAGATGTCGATGCGGACATAGTCACTCTAGCCGAAGCCCTAGGGTTTAGAGGTAACAAAGGAAGCGTGAACGACTCGGTGGTATAGAAGTTAGCAAGAGACGTTTGGAAGATTTGTGGATAAATAGCAGGAAGGGGCGCATGGAAGCGAAATCGAAATTAAACAATGATATTTAAAGATAACCTGTATCTAAAAGTAAAGTCGTTGAAGTTGAAGGGCTATCTGAGTTAAAAAGCATAGAAAAGAAAGGTTGAGCTTGTGATGACTGCCACCACCCCGTTCCAAAGGGGACGCTCATAACATCCGTCCGTCCATATCCATTCACATCCATCCGTCTGTCCGTCCGTCCATCCATTCCTCCAACGGATATGTGGGGGACTAAATACGGCGTCGATATTCAAGCCGATCTCTGCACCTGCACTCATCACCTGAACGCAGAAAGGCGCGTCTACACCGGCAAATCGCAAAGATCGCGCGACCGGTTTTGTTCGATTCGCTACTGTATCGGAGTCAAATTTAGCTCGCTTGAGACGAAGTATAGTGTAGACGTATACCGGTTTGCTGGACCCCTTCTGCGCACGTGCATTGACAGGGGTGAGTGCAGCTGCGGTCACTGCGCCTGCGTGACTACGTCTCCGGCAAGCTAAATCTGAACAAGCTTTTCGACTCCGTGACTGTGACTTCGCTCACTTTTTCCGAAGTCATATGTCGCTAAACTTGCTGTCCAACCCACCTGCACCGAGAAATCATCCAGCGCCACATCACGCTTCCCATGTATACCGGAGGCCTCCATAGCCAGCAGCTGCCATTAGAAAGAATACTGTGTTTATGCATGGGTAATGATTTCGGAACCAATTGGCGTGGCGGCGACAGGGCGTGGCGTTATTTACCATTACTTTGCCCTCAAACAGAGCGCGCATGTTAATGTCGCGCTCGTCTTCTAAACTTAATCTTGTTTCTCCACACGTTATTCCTGGACCTAGTACCTCATGCGTTCCACAGATGAAGCAACGTATTCCTGCGCTGCATGTTGTTTCGGAGTACGCCAAATCGTACACCGAAATTCTAGAGCACTATCAAATAGGTAAGCAGGTGGCTGCTGGGCCAGCCCCTACCCTAAATTGCAGGAAGGCTGTCGCCTGGCGCCGCCTCCAGATTGGGACATTCCCACGCTCGCTCCTGGTCAGAATTCTATATAAACTGTGACTCGAAAGCGACCCTCGAACACATCATCTGTGACTGCCTCTTTCCTCTCGGGAAGAGCCTAATGACGCCGCAACTCTGGAAGACCGTGCTGCGCTGCTCAGACCCTGGGCTCGAGCTAGCCGCCGTCTAGCTGTCCTTACGAGAGATTTAAGAGAGCCAAGATCGAAGCGGCCGCAGCGACTGCGGCCGCGGCCGATGGTTAACGTGCGTAAAACTTGGTTGAAGGATGATAGCTGGACCTATAACGAACCTCTACGTAACAAAGATGCATGCATATCACATGATCTCGGATGTAACAAAAAACCTCGGTTATAGGAAGATGCATGCATACCAGGTGTCTTCGCGTGTGACGAACACCAACATGTGAGTTCGGTTATTACGAAGATGCATGCGTCTTCGTCATAACCGAGGTCAACTAACGCTCGATATCCATGTTCGGTATCGGAGAATTGCTCAATGCTTTTTTTTTTTTTTTCGCAAGGCGACTTCAGGTCGTAAATCTCCTCATCTAGTCAGCGGTTGCGCTGGGAATGACGCCTGGCTCATAACATTGTTTACACCCGGCTTCTTGTATTATGAGAGGTATATTTTGCTAGCATTTCCTCTGGCATCGTTGGAAAGAAGGCCATAAATATTGTATTTTTTAATGGTCAACGCCGTTGTGCGTACACACACACAGGCACACACGCACGCACACACACACAGGCACACACGCATGCACGCATGCACGCACACGCGCACGCGCGCAAACACACACACACACACACACACACACACACACACACACACACACACACACACACACACACACACACACACACACACACACACACACACACACACACACACACACACACACACACACACACACACACACACACACACACACACACACACACAACACACACACACACACACACACACACACACACACACACACACACACACACACACACACACACACACACACACACACAAGCGCGCGCGGTCAGACAGCTATAGGGGCACGCTGCAGACCGCAGCTGAACCAATGCCACTGATGCCATGCCACCTTGGTAAGAAGACCTGTTGACCTGGTCTGTACGTCGGTAACGACAGGAGTGTGCTAGGGGAAATTCGAGCCGCATCTAGGGAACGACATGACGGTCGCGCTTGCCAGCAACTTTCTGCTGTGGGTCGTGTTTCGTGCTCGCACGCTCTTATACATGCCTTTTTTTTTTTTTTTTTTTTTTTTTTCACACCGGAAAGCTTCGGTCGCCGAAACTGTGCTTGTTACCTTGGACGGACAAAGATTCTGCGCATATTTTAAAACCACCTGCCTGAATATTTTTATCGGCATTTCCTCACAGCAAGCAACGGAGCGATCAGTATAGGCCTAATTTTCGCCGACGGTAGGCAGCGTTGGGATATGTGCGAGTGATGGTCAGATATCCACGAATCACTGAGTTGTGAATTGTGCTAGGTAACATTCCCTTCTAGGTTAGATTGTGTGCAATGTTTGAGGCTTTGAAACCACCCAGATGTGTTCATGAAGCATGCGACGAAATACAACAGAGTACGCCACCATGAGCCGCTCACGGTGCGTTGCATTGGGAAATGTGAAATCCGGGAGTACATTTTCTCTCACCTGTGTGAAAAACTTGCGAATAAATGTAGTCGCTGCGATAATTGAAACATGTATATTTGCTCGTATTTGTGCGTTTGTAGTCCGGTTAAGGATAATATTAAGCACTCATTGGATTTGTTTACAGTATAGTTTGCAGGTTCTGGCCTTTAATCATTCACAGCCCTTATATTGACACCGCGAAACACTACGTACGCGTGCGTCCTAAAGAGACTTCAACTTGTCATACATACAGTTATTTGTAAAGCTTTGGGTGGCAAGCGTGCTTTTTGGATAATTAAAAAATGCAGCCAAGCATAGATAATTCTGTCAGTTTGGGAACTGGCGTTCACAAAACTGACAGAATTAAAATTCTTTTAACAGTCAAGAATGAACTGGTTCCTCGCTCTAGATTTTGCATTAAAGGTCCATTATATATAGAGCTGTTGAGCTATATAGATGATTGAATAGGTTGGTTTTACACACCTTTATAATTGCACATGAGACGTAGATGGTGAAATGTGCGGTTGGATGCACAAGCGGGGCAACAAGTCAATAACTTTCTGCAGCTGCTTAGTGAGAGTAGTAATTCTTGAAGCTCCGTACTAGCTTTATAGTCTGATTACTCTGTGTGCCCTCGTGCTTAAAAAAAAAAAGAACGAACTTGCTTACTTTATTTTGTGGTAGACCCATTGCTTATGCTTGTATTTGAGTTAGAGCGCAATAAATCTCTATTCGAGGCGTTTTTTTTATTTATTTATTTTTACTTGAACCTCTAGTCGCCTTGTTGGCAACGTTGCAGGGCTATCAATGCGTGGGTGTACTTCTTTCCCGGATTTCAGGTTTTTGTTTCCTTGTCATTTTTTTTTTTTCATGAAAGCTGCTGGCTGTATAATTATGAGTGGTCATTCGAATTAGTTCCCATCTGTAAACCACCGCTCTATTGTATTCTTTGTTCTCGCCCCGTTGCGCCTTTTCCTCGCAAAAGGATTCTTTCACTTTGTGTCTGTCAGATTGATTCGCCTGGTAGGAGCACGACAGTAGGTTGACATTCTCCGTTGTCGTTCAGCCACTTCAATGTGTTTAGCGTGCCGGGAAAAAAAATGTGCGAGGGAAACTTTTGTGGTCTGCGAGAGTGATGTCATTGGCGTCTGAGTAAACCAGAGACAGCGAGTGACCTTGCTCCGAATCTGGCGACAAGGACGATCGTGGTTGCATTTCTTTAGAGCCGCAACGAGCAATTGCGAAGACGTGACAAGAAGCATTTGGCGTGAAAAGATGGAAGAAGTTGCTAATGTTAATTTTCGCGTCTGAGGCAAGTCACACAACCGTCCACAGCCACCGCAGCGGAGACGCCGGCCACCTGTGTCAAGTCAGTCGTGTGGAGAGAGACCATGAGCAGGTCTTGTTTACCAAGGTGACATTGGCTGAAAGCGGTTCGCTGAAGGGGCGGACCTCTAGCGACCGTTTAGGACAAGATTGGTACCAGAAAAGCCGTGCTGCTCGCTCCTAATGGTTAAAAAAAAAAAAAAAGGGCGTTGCCTAGTTTGTCTGATATTTTTGGCTTTCTAAAATCGAAAAAAAAAAATGTTTCGGCGCTAAAAAGCGGTGTAGCACGACTGGTGTGTTATACTTGCGTTTTAAAGCAGACTACTAGTACACTCCGCAACCACCTCTTACATTGCAATACTTACAACGGCAAGTTCAGGCAAGCCAGAAAATGGAAATAAATAAATTTAAGCAAGTTAAGGCAATTGTATACGGCAGAATTAAAAAGTATCAACAAAAAAAAAAGCATAATCTGGAAAAGCTCCCTCGTATACATACATAGATGCAGTGAAGGCAAAATTTACAGAGCTTACACAAGACAGTAGCATCACATTGCCTTATCCTCTTTATTTATTTATTTATTTATTTATTTATTTATTTATTTATTTATTTATTTATTTATTTATTTATTTATTTATTTATTTATTTATTTATTTATTTGCGCCGAGTTTGCCACACGGCATAAAAGGTGGTGGTGGAGTCACAGAAATGTGTGGAGCGCAGCCATGTGCAAGAAGTCACATAAACTGCGTGCGTAAATGTTGTTCGTTATCCATAAGTGGAAATTAAGAGCCATTAGTCGGTGAAAGTCCAGCTTGTTGTAAAATGGTGTTGCGCATATGCGAAGTTCCTGGGCGCGTCCATATTAGATGCCGGACAGTGGTGTCGCAAGCGGGTTCTTCGCAGTGTATGTGTGTGTGAGGGGGGGGGGGGGGGGGGTTAACGAACGCAAGCTTATGTGTGTGTCTTCCGAGGAAGTTGTGTTTCCGGGGAAGGATGGCGAAATAAGGTGCGTGCTATGAATGCCGTTTTTAGAATTTTGCAGGGACACAGTGCAGATACGTTAGCTGTAGAAATCCTGCGTGTATGACGGTCACGGTCGTCAGTGTGAATCCAACTTTCCGACATGTTTTGCGACCATCGCGACTCGCCGTATATACGACCATGAAAGAGGCGCTTTTGCGGCGACCGGCACGAAACTGTCGACAGGGATCGAACCCATCTGATTTTGCACGATTGCTTCGTCAACGACGCTTACGCTTCTGTTCGCACGTGACCGGGGTGTCAAGCGTAAACACAACTTAAAAACAGGCACGAGCTCCCGCTCACCTTCCTGTCTTGGTGATAATCATCTCGGTGCCAAGCTCGTGAAACTTCTCCCACAGATCTTTGGTCTCGAGGTGCGCGTCGGCGTTCCTCAGCTCGTCGCAGTTGCAGCGGGGCAAGGTTTGCGGGTTCTCTACCCTGGCCGAGCCCTTGGAGGCGCCTTCGCGCTGTTTGACGCCGGGTCGCGGCGCAACCGGAGTGCTGGACTCACAGCCAGGCTCACTCTCTGAGCGGCGCACAGCGGGGGTAAAGTCGCTAGGCGCGTCTGGCAGCTCGTCGTCAGCCAAGGACGAGACGCTCGACGGTGGCGACGATTCGAGCCGCGCTGCCGCCGAGCCTGGGCCGAAGCGGCCCAGGAACTGCAAGCCGGGTGCCCCAGTCTCTGGAGAGGACGCCGCACGCCTCTGGGAGCGAAGCAGCAGCGGACTGCTCGGCTCGCACAGCTTGTCTGCGAAAGGGACGAAACCACGGGTCAGGCATATGCCACACTTTCAAGAACAAAGACATGGCGACAAACTGTGAGAGTGTTAACAGTCTACGCTGAATGCAAGTATGCACCGCAACGGTGGCCTATTGTGGTTTCAGCATCTGCCCCCAGTGCTAGAGGTGCGCGGTTTCATGTCAATGCCTCTCAGCTTTCTTGGAAGAAAATTCTTAGAAAAACTGACCTTTCACCCAAACTCGCGCAAACCAAAGAACACATCAGCCTTGACACTATTTGACCCAGGCTGCCCTTGTGACAATAAAAATCAAAACGCCGCGATCTCCAAGCCTAAGCAGTCGGGTATGCAGTCTGGTGCAGCTGTTAATATCAAATCAAGTATACTCGATAATGGGGCGGTAAGTGGCGATGCCGAAGGCTACTAGACTCTTATGGCTGGATGTGCGAGCAACATGGCGACTACTTATCACATATGATCTCAGTTTCACGCGACTCTCGGCGCAGGTTCCAGGTGTCACTAAAGGGAGAGCATCGTTTCAGCGATGCATCGTAAAGGAGGACGCAATGCTTGGGCACAATCAAAGCATGTAGAGATAAAGGGTAAAAACGTCTTCGGAAGATACGGTCCCGGAAAAAACGCGCTCGGAAGAAAAAGGCCCCTAAGGAAGCGGTCAATAGGAAAATTTTCAGAGAGCACTGCAGAATCTTCACTGGAGAAATGCGAAAGCCTGAGCGCCGCTGCTGCTGCTGCTGCTGCACATTTTATATCACGCGCCCCTTGTGGACCTTTTGCTAGCCTCGTAAGTGGAAATTTCCTTTCCTTGGCGCGCATTCGTTGCAGTGTTATATATAATTATAATTGGTTTACAGGAAAGGAAAGGCGGGATTATCTGTCACTTTCTCCAGCCAGTGTGAATTTGGACGGTACACTGTCGCGCCTGTCGCGTGGCGTTTCTTAGAGCGCGTTCAAGTGTTGGATTGCAGATGGTAGGAACAGAACACATTTTACGAACAGATCGTACGCGCGAGATTTTGACCATGAGCCAAGGAAGGTTTTTGCTTTAAAAAACGTCCGTCCCCAATGCGAGAAATGTCTGAAAGAATAAATTATTCCGGAACTCCCTTCGCAAAAAACTGCACTTTTTATCGGATACTTTCTTGACTTTTAGAACAAATGCAACCATTCTTTGGGATCGGGCCCTCTGTGTGCCTGACATGTCTACACAGGCACTGCAGAAGGCGTTGGGAAAAAGAATGCTGAAAGCCCGCTACAACATACCATCTGCCTCTTTCTGTGCAGTGCATCTTCCCCAGTTTCGTAGCTCATTAAGCACTTGTTAAGAAAGGTCTGATCGGATTAGTAATATTATAGTGCGGTCATGGCCAATAATCTAAACTATCGCTCCAAGCGTCCGGCCCACCGAAGGCGAGTCTAGCGCGGCCTTTCTCCCGCAAACAAAGCGAAGACGAGGCGCTGT
This sequence comes from Amblyomma maculatum, assembly GCF_055883805.1. Lineage (NCBI taxonomy): Eukaryota > Metazoa > Arthropoda > Arachnida > Ixodida > Ixodidae > Amblyomma > Amblyomma maculatum. The sequence goes on from NC_139344.1 coordinate 210,048,458, forward strand.
AACTATGTGCAGCCAGCATTTTTTTTATTTTTTTAATATGGAGGCCAGACAGCAGTTCAGCGTTTGGTCATCCAAGCCGATAGGTGGAAGGGCGGTAGCATACATTGTTGCAGCTCGCCAAAGGGAAACGTAATCTACGCCTTACCGCACAAGGAAGAATTGTAGCCCGTGGAAAGAAGAACAAACAAACAAACAAACAAACAAACAAACAAACAAACAAACAAAAAACGGCGGGAAACAGGAAATACAAATAAGGTTCAAGTAAAACCATAAAAGAAGACGTAAGGTACAATTCTTCAAAGTCGGTGAAACTAAAACGATTCGCCGCAGATAGGCAGGGCATCAGGCGAGGCGTTTAGGGGCAGTTTTTCTGTCTTTGCCACTGAGGACATATTTTCTGGGGATTTTTTTTTTTTTTTCAGGGCCGTTTTTTCCGGTGAAGTTTTTACCGGAGCCGAGAGAGAAACTACGGTGAACGAAGAAAAAGTGAAGAACTTAGAGGGCACTTAAGACCACTTACGTGCTGTAAATGCGAAATCATCCACCTTACCCGATGGCCTTCCGCCTAAAGGTCTTTTATTCAAGCCTTCAACCTAAAGGCCTTAACATCAAAGCCTTCACCCTAAAGGTCATTATCTAAAGGCTTTCAATCTAAAGCCTTTCAGATTTCATTAATGACCCTCAGAACCTCCTTTTCCATTTCATTAATGCCCGTTATGATTAACAATTGTTAATGATTACCCACTGACTCTGATGAGTACTGGCAACGTCACCGATTTCTGGACGTCATTTTTATTGGATGACTCCGGGTTTCGTGATTTCGCATTAATAAATGTGACTCATTGCACGGTCATCGCAGCTATGTTGTGGAGCCGGCATTATCGTGGTCCGCACCATGTGGCCAGCGTTATAGCAGCTTTCGTGTATACGCTGTTTGCACGACTTAAGGTCGTTGCAAGGTATCGCGTCGTTGAACCAGCGATGAGCAGCTTCCGATCACGAGGGTTATTTGCCACAATGGTCCGCGCGTATTTGTCAGCTTTGACATGAAAAAATGGAGCGAATCAGACTGCAAGTGCATAATTTACTGCGCGGGATGAACAAATCGCTACGGACGATGTCGTTTTATTCTGACAGTTTCAGCACTTCAGTCCTATTCCACGCACTTTCGTACTTCCAATGCAACGTATCGAAATAATACGGGTGCTAACGGGGAAGTTTCGTTCGTGACAGAGCGACAACCGACCAGCTGCGTAGAAGCATTCCGCACTGTCATATTTAGGCCTCAACCGAGTCACCGCCGTCACGTACGGAATATACGAAGTGCTCCCCGCACTCTCAAGATGTCGTCGCAACATTCATCCCGCTACATTAAACTCAACATCATAGCACAAATAGCACGTATCCGTCTCAAGAAGGCGCGCAAAGGAACTATCCTGTTGAAAACAGCAATATATGTGTATTTATACTACTATGGAGAGTTTCGTTTATACGAGCTGGTGCGCAGGGTGTTCATATTTTATAGTATATATACTTCTTCCTTGCATTGAGAGAGTGTTAGGTGCAGCTTCTGATATCTTGAAGAGGAAACGTGGAAAAATTAGCGACAACACTGAAGAACTACCTTTTGAAAATTAAATGGTAATAAAATGCCAAGAAATCCCTAGTAAAAAATCCCTATGAGTTACAATAATCTCATACAAATTCTCATACTAAACTTGTACTAAACTCATACAAATCTCATATAATCTCATACTACACTCATTTATCATATGAGAAATATATGAGAATTATTGAGATATGTTTAAGTTTAGTATGAGAAGTCTGTATGAGGTTATTGTGACTCATACAATTTTTTTATAGTCAATTCTTGTCCGAGTACACCTGTGTTATATCAATAAAAATTTGGTGAAAATAAACGCAATAGTAACTGATTACTTAATTATAATTGTTTGTTTAATTTTCGGGGGCTTTACTTGACCACTGTAATCAATTACATTTCACGTGTAGTAATAAAAAATCGGTCACTTAATTTCTGTAACGCGCACAACACTGCTGATATGGTGCTCGGTGCCACGTCGTTTTCCAATATGGCGTACCCGCCGCGGTGGCTGTATGGGAGTCTGCAGCATATAGATGTGGTCTTAATAAATGAAAATTTCTGCGTGGATGCTATAGTTCGCAAATATTTTCTTTTGTTAACTTGCTCCTCGCAACCGACCAAGGTCTCGCTCGCATTGCTTTTGCATCGAGTACAGGCGTCTGTGTATGAAAAAGAACTGAACAAGGGCTGAGGGGGAGTCTCAGTGCCCAAAGCCAAGTCAATGTTTCGATAAGGAGGCCTGCCTTCGTATGACAAAGACAAGTCCCAGCTTGTCTTGTGGGTTGGATTGGATTGGATTGGTACTGAGGCTTCCCTTTTTTACCAGGTGGACCAGAATGGTCCTAGTCAAGTCAATTCGCTACTGCTGCTGATGATGATGACGATGACTGCAACGTGTCTCGATGGTTGTGGCGTTCAGCCCGGTCGTCTGTGTGTTGTAACCCCAACGCGGTCGAAATTAATCTGGCGCCCTCTGTTGCGGCGTCCTGTTGTGCTGATGCGTTGCTTCGGCACGTCAAACCCCGCAATATTCAATTTAGAATTAAGTTTCATTTGTAGTGAAAAAGAGAAAACAATGGAAGGGCGACTACAATACTCCCTAATGCAAAATTTGACTTAAGGTTTTTAAACGTTTATTTTTGGATATATTGCGGTCATTAATTTTAGAATCTTGCATTCACTGTACAGTTATAAAGCACTCTTAATTTTTCTCACGAGCTAGGGAGAATTTCCCAGAAGAAGAGAAAGTAGGGCCACGAGCGAGCGGCTCTTCTTTCTCTTTCGCTCGGTTACACTGGCATCGACACAGCTCAACAGCCAAACGGGAGTATGAGAGTTGCGCTCTAAAAACATTTTGGGGGATTTACGCTTTATGCCGGAGAGACTATGTCTCATTGCCGAAAAGATCTATACAGTATGGCCCCTTGTATGCACTTCCCTACTTGCAGTGTTGCAAAATGCAACCATGCTGAGTGCGCCAGGAAAAACGCCGACAGGCGAGGATTTTAGCTATACTTTTTATGCCACATTGTGGCTAGACTAGGTACCTCGCTTAAGGTTACCTGTAAGGGACCGATGGGCTCAACGGTTAGCGCAGGAGCCAAGGAGATGCCTCGTGGCAGTTTTGGCTATAGTGTGAATGGAGGCTCGTAGGAATGCTGACAGGAATGTGCAGCGAATCGCCGGAACCGACCGGCGCAACGTGTTAGCTCGGGAGGCCTGGAAAAGTCGTCAGCAAGCGGGAAGCAGTCCGCTGCATGGGAAATGAAGCTGCTCATTTACTTTGGCCTTAGCGTGAGTCTCAAATGGTACAGTAGAATATGAGCAGCATGCGGCATTTGGTGTTTTGCGTTTTTTTTCTCTCATTCAGTAAAAAAGAGTCTTATTCACACTGCCAAAGTGTGAATCCTGCCAGACAGTCCAATCACTTTGGTTATACTCTTTCCACCTTTGGCAATTATGTGATCAATTTGATGATTTTTCGACTGTGCGAATTTTGTGGAGAGAGGGTTTAGCACTGTCAAAGTTGAAGGGGAAAGTTGCCCACAGCCACGAATCAATTAAGTTAGCTGTCATGGCGATTAGACCTTATCCACTGGACCCCGGTGGCTTAAATTTAACCAAGCCCAAGATCAATTCGCCGTTCTGGGCTAGGTTGAGATGCTCCGCATCTTCGGCTATGCCAAGGAAGAAATATTTCCTTTTTAGCCAGTTCCATCATATATCTCTGACGTAAATACTGTAAATCTTCTTTGTATAAAGCTTCAGTTTCTTCTAGTAACCTTCTGTAGTCGTCTTCGCTACACCGTCTCGCAAGGAACCTCCGCGGCATCGTACACCGTCCCTGAGGCGCACCCCAAGTGCAATCGGATCATCACTATTATCTGTCGAGCATAAGGGAATGCTGAACGTCTAGCTTTGGCACAGCTCAAAAGGTGGCACAGCACCTGAGGAGCGACGAACGAATTTCCGAATAAATTCGCTGCACCATGGCTTAGTGGCGTTAAGAACCGCAAAACACATATATCATAACCATGACCCTGAAGCTTCGTGGTACAAACGGTGGCGCAATAAGCACGCATACACTGCCATCAACCGATGATAGTAACAACTGTGGGCAAGTTGTTCTCAAGACAATGCAGTTAGCAGCTCTCTAAATGATGCACCATTTGCGCCATGCAAAAAGGCGCGGACATCTTCAGCGTCACATGGTCAGGCGAGAAGCACTGAATTGCAAGTCTGGATTTTAACGCAAAACAGTGTTCACAGACATGAGAGCGCATTTTAAGCAATAAAATCCTGTTTCTTATAAAGATGTCAGAGGTAGAGAAAGTTGATCTCAGTAACGATAAGTGGATTGAAGATGTGCTAATCTTTAAGAAAACTTCACTCCTTGTAATTGCGGTCTTACAGACTGTTCATAAGCTCAAAACGAAAAAAAAAAAAGTAAATTCGGGCAGGACGACGTCGCAGTTATGCTTTAAATACTGATGACCCATAACGAAGCAACTCCTTGTTGCCGAAGCTCTCTTTTTTTTTTTTTTTTTTTTTTCAAACTGGGACATGTGATTTTGCTGACCTGTATATTAGTGCTAAAGCGCTCGCACGATCGTCATAGCTCAACAAAAACCTTGCTTCTGCCTAGCTAGTTGCTACAGCAACTGTAAAGCCAGGCGTTGTCGAGCCAGTGAGGCGTCGAATGGGACGACTGCATGCACTACAGATGCCACTGTGTAGGGCCCCCTTCCCTTACCACCTCCCACATGCCATTTGGTCGTGCGGCGTTGAGGTCCAGGTCCGTTAACCAACCTCTATTTGACTTAAGAGTTCGCTATGCAGCGTTCAGGGTGGTGTCATACCATTTGTCTTCCCATTTGGCATCCATATGGTATAGTTACGTTGGAGTCTATTATTTTGCGATAGAGATTAGAACCGATGACATATGTATCCCCACTTGTATGCCGTGCAATATAAGGCAACACTGCCAATCTCTGTGCCAGTCTCTGCTCAGCCACCAAAAATCATGCTAAACAGTGCTTTCGCACCTTTTAATTGGTGTTAAAACCTGGCTAATTTTCTTCTTTTTTTTTTTATCAAATTGGGCATATCTTTTTGAGCAGATGGTCGGGGAAGAAGCCCCCTCCCCCAGAACTGCGCGCTGGCTTCCTTTATCATGTCCCACTATCGGGTCGGAACAAGGGAGCTGCCTAAGCGCACGTGCCTACTCGGAAGCAGAGTGTCGATTTCGGCTCGTGCTCCCAATGAGTGGCACGCGAAATACAGCATCACGCTCATGCGCTTAGCGAACGTTCATTTCGAGCGGAGTGCTTCGATTATTCAAGAAGAGCTCCTCCCAACTTCCTGATATGCCCCCGGCGGCGAAGCCACACAAATACCCCCCTCCCCCTGGACGAGCGGTTCCCGCGTATAATTCACCCGAGCGATTAACGACAGATCCACGGCGCTCGCGAAGTTCCAGACGAACCAAGAGCGCCAGTCGTACGCGCGCACTCGCCAACAATCGTCTGATCAGTTCCACTGATGGCGGTTATTAATGGACCCCGAAGAGTTTGTTATTCGCTACCCGCCGGGCTCCCTCTCTATCGACAGAGAGCGCGGGGCCGTCTGTCATGATTCAGACATGATTGGACAGTTGTTCGGCCGAGCTTCGAGACGGCACTCCGAAACCGTCGTCATCGTTTTGCGCAGTCTGCCGGGCCGGATCGATAATTTATGTTTCGTTTGGAGCTCCAATCTGACAAGCCGGCTACACGGGGACGCTTGGCAGCACGTTGCGGCGCTCGCTGTAGCGCGTTCGCGTATATGCGCGCGCAGCCGTCAACGCGCTCTCTTTTCTCCACAGCCATTCGACCCGGCAATTCCAGTCGACGCTCGACGCCGACGCAAACATCTCGCGCGTTCGGGCGCGGCGATGGGCTCCGTTGAGATGCAGGGCGTAGCACCGTATCTGCCGTGTAAGCAGCGCCACTTCGACACTCTATTCCCCGCGTATAATGCGCGCGTTGCGGGTGCCGAACATTATCAGCGTAGCCAGAGAGGAAGCGCAAAAACGGAAGTAATGGACACAAAACGAGCTGGAAGAAACAAAACGAATCCCGGGCGCGAACAGAAAACCGCGCCGCTGCAGAAAATGACACGGCGGCCAACGCCGCAGCTCGCCGTTGGCAGCCATTGCGCGCGGCACTGGGCTATGTCTCGGGGGAATTAAACGTTCCCTGATAGCGTTTGCACGCCCGTCTCCGTGCGGGGGTGAGCCTCGACGGCTTTGAAATTTAATAATGCCAGACCGCGCGCGTTTTCAGCGAACGGCGGAATCAATCGGCCAAAAATCGGATTACCAACAGTGCGACTGCGGCCCGAGAGGCGCGCTTTCGACGCTTCGTGCGAGGGGGGCGGCGAGGGCCGCCGCATAAAACAGGTCCGTTTACAGACCATCAGGGTAAAGTGATACGCTGATGGGGATCATCCCGCGCCGCTCCTCTTCTTTGCTGCTTTCGCGGGCGCGCTCCCGAAATTAGGTTAGCCGACGCGATATGTCCGGGCCCTTGTGTAATATACAGGCGTAGACGTGATAGTGAAATCTCGGAAGGCGCGAAGGGGTTGAACCGCGCCCGGGTGCCGCGGGTGCTGCAGGCGCGCACGCTGCTCTTGTTTGGCGCGCCGATTACGCCGCTGCGCGCTCCCGCGCGGCACTCCGAAAAATGAGCGCCGGGCGCCTGCGGCCGTATCGCGCTTCCTGGCCGAGGGGGGCCGCCCGCTGGAGGAGATACCTTGCCAGAGCGGCGGTGCAACAGGGCGGCTGTACCTGCTTCTCCGCTCACTTTAATTGAAGTGCCGGCCAATTTGCGCGCCTTGAGGGGGCGCTCTTTTGTGGACGCTTTTGCAATCGAGCTTACGCGGAAAAATCAGCCCCGACCAGGGTAACTATACACGTGCGGTGCTCTGGGCACCAGACCCACTGACAGCGATCGCAAGTTCACGAACTCGTTGATACGACGAACAGAGAGGTAGCGACATGACTGAGGCCTATCTTGCCTGCCGACACGAGAGGGCGCGTCAGCGCTGCCGAACTAGCACATCCCTTCTGCCCTGCTCTTTTTTTTTTTTTTAACGCACATAGATGGCTGAAAGAGAGAAACGCGAAATAATTTTCGAAACTGTCCAGGGCGATGCTGCCTATTATAGCATGTTATATAGCCTACCAGGGGAGTAACCTTCGCTTCTATTGCGAGCTCAATTTCGACGTCTTTCGTGTGCCATTAGATCTCTCAAGCTTATCAAGAATCGCAGTACTGCCATGGTGTGCTCGGAACTGAACTACAGAGCCGACTACAGGGAAAGAGGCGTGCCTTCAATTTGGGAGAAAGTTCCGCGTGCGGGAATCTCTTGATTGCCGAAGGCTAAGTTGTAGCTGACTGAACTATATATAGGCGACATTAAGATGCGCGACAAGGAATAAAGTATATTCCGAGCACTTGGAAGCTCTGATCTAATGCCTGTCAAGCGTAGAAGCAATTCTCACCATCACACACAGGTTCGATTGAATTTGGTTTATAGCTGCTTCAGTGACACCAAACAAGCTCCACAATCTAAGCGCCGCCCTTTGTTCGGGTGTTCACGTAAAAAAAAAAATGAAAAAAAAAAAATGTGTGTGTATATATATATATATATATATATATATATATATATATATATATATATATATATATATATATATATATATATATATATATATGGGCTTTAACTCCACCTAAACCGATTAAGATGTTTTGGCATGGTTTTTCCTGGCTAAGCATTGATAGTGGCACAGAGTTCGGCACAACGTTAAACGTCTTTAGTTGGTTTGGTTTTTTCGCGAAAGGAAGGCACGGTATGTGTCTCCTATCTCGATGGACACCTGCATTTACAATTAGCGGCACACAATGAAGGTAACTATGTCGTCGGTTGGTATCCCTGTAGAAAATTAACTTGACTAGCAGATGGATGCTATGTGGGAAGCGAAATGGTATATGGCACCACCCTGAACGCAGCACAAAGAATGATTGCGTCACAATTTTGGTACGAAAGCACGCGACATTTTTGTTGCCACTTCCTGCCCACACTTTATGATCACGCCACTCATGAAGCAAGTAAAGCCTTAAAAGACTATAGACACCAAAATTTGGTGGCATTTTTCTTGTTAATGATGCGTAAGTCATTCCTGTATATAGATCCGCACGCAGTTTTCGCCTACGACAGCTAAATAATTTATAATTGAATTTTCTTTTCTCACCAGTTTCGGTTTAGACAGCCGAGAGAAGGCTGTGACATCACAATCATGTCTTTATGCGCGCAACAAAAACAGCGATATAATCGCTTATTCTTCACTTCCTGTTCTTGAGGCAGGCTGGCTTTATCATTGTAGTGAAATCAAATGACACAGCAATGATTATATTGCTGTGTATTCCTCCCTCGCGTGACCTAGACTTGACTGTGACGCCTCCGCCATCGCTCGGCTGTTGAAAGCGAAACCGAAACAGGCGAGAAAAGAAATTCGATTATAAAATATTGAGGAGTCGTAGGCGAATGTGACGTGGTGATCCGTGTACAGTAACGTCCTCATCATCATTACAAATGATAATACACGAACTCATAAATTAGATGTCTATAGTCCTTTAATAAGCAGTGGGCATTTGCTTTCACTGTTGTAAATTCGCTTTACTCTAAAACTTTTTTTCATTTTTTTTTCATGTCTATATCTAAAACGCAATGAGCATATTTTAATCGGAGTAATCCACGTAGTGCGGTGGCAGTGCACGCAGCCTATGCTAGAGGCATTTTGAGCTAGAGCTGTGCACGGGCTCGGGCTGCTCAGAAGCTCTCTACCTGGGCCCTGAGCCGGGACCGGGCAAATGTATATTTGTCTCGGGCGGACCGGGCCGGGCCGGACACCCTGATCACGCACACATGCAACTTTTTCGAAAGCTCGAATGCGGCCATAGTGCGATAAGCATCTAGAATGCACAGCATTTTCCTGCGTTCTCCCCCCGCGAGAGCTTCCGAGTTCTTTCCCGGCGTCGAATCGCCTTTCCTCCCCGCCTCCTCGCCGCGAACGGACCTTTGGTAGCCGTCAGTGACCGAGCAGAGGGGCCGCTTGTGGGCCATTTATTGTATAGTTCCTGTCTTTTCTGACGAAATAAATGTTTTGCAATCCAATCGCATCTCCGCTTTGTTAACACAGGCGCTGATGTTTAGGTGAAAGGCATACGGTGAGCCAGGCGAGCTCACCGAGTACTTGGTCACAAAATCAATCATTTGTTTAGGTTTAGAGCTAGCGCACTCTTAGTTATTCAAGCCACAAGTTGTAGCAAGGAACTTCGGCGCTACCGGGTTCATTATCCAGGAACGCCGCATATTCCTCAGTTCAATGTAAACTTGTTTTTACACAATAACTTAATTCTACGTATGCGCTGTGCCTCTATACATTCAGCAAATTGGTCATTTCAAACTTAAGAACTCAATATTTCAAGATCTTGGATAAACGGGTCATTTTCTTCTCTTTCATCTCGTCAACTGAAATTATATAGCATGTCTGGCCGGGCCGGGCTTAGTCACTTTCAGAGTCGGGCCGGGCTCGGATCTGTAGCATGGGGACGGGCTGGGCTCGGACTCAAAATTTCGGCCCGTGCACACCTCTATTTTGAGCCAACTAAATCCCGAGAAGCCGCACATAGATTATGAGCTGCCAGCGCGGCCTTTCTCAACTGCAACTTCAAAACGGGAGCCAGCTTCACTGAAATGTCAGCAACAACGGGTAACGGTGGTAAATAATAGCTCGCAACTAAACTGAGTGTCAAACTATAGCAACGTATTCTAGCGTGCGAATATCGCCTCGGATCGCAAGAAGACCTCCTTCATGACTGTGTCACACGCGCACTGTTGCGGTGCGCAAAAATACCCTCGCCTCGCTGTTGGGCGCTGTGTGTCCCGTCGCTCGGGTGGTGCGCTGTGCTTCGAATTCCCTCAGCCCATAATCCGTTGTCATCGCTAATAGGTTTTGTTGACTGTGTTAAGAACGCTGATGCAGCTGGGATTCGTGTGATGTTGAACAGCGAAATGCGGAATGCCAACGGGCATTTTGCAAAGCCGGCAAGGTTCGCGCGCCAAGAGCTGAACTTAGCGCCAGGTTTCGAGCCGTTGCGTGGTCCCGGCAGAGGCCACGCTTGACCTTGAACAGCCGTGGAGGAAAAGGAGGAGGAGGAGCAGAAGAAGAAGAAGACTGGTAACTTACGCTCTCGAGTCATACTCTTAAAGGATGAGCTTACGTGTCCCCAGTAATGTAGCACCTTACATTGATAGGGCGTGATAGGGGAATAATGTAGCAGGCAAAAGAAGCTTCCGCAGTTGCTATCGCAGTTTAACTAGAGTTACCAGAGGTAAACCACAACTATTTTTTTTTTTTTTAACCAGACCCGATGTCGACGCTATAGCGCACCACCACCTCTGCGACGCCGCAGCGTTATAACGGAGATCCGTACGATGCCCCTGGCTAAGACAGCAAGGATAGAAAAGGAGGAGGCAAAGAAGAAAGAGAAAGCGCGCATCACACCCCCATTTCTCGTTCAGATGTGCAAACTGAGCGCAGAAAAAAAGGCCGCCGGTGATGGAGGCGGCCGAGCAGCAGCATCAGAAAAGCGCAGGCAGCCAGCGCACGCGTGAGAGCGCCGACGAGGCGCGTTGGACACGCTCGGCCGCCGCCTCCCATACCACAGCCGCGGTGCTCTAGCAGGCGTGGTTTTGTTGTGCTAATCGCGAACCCTCTCCCTTCCGCCAGCGTACGCACAAAGTTTTTTTCTGCGTGTGTGATTTTCTGCTCGATTCACTTCTCGCCTTATTTCGCACATTTTATCCATAAAAGTAGTGCGTGTGTGTTGTGGCAGCTGCCGTAAAATCAGCTTGGAACGAAGCTAAGGCTTCGATGGTCTACACAGAGACTGATTACTGAATGTGTGTGGTGTTGCCGATTCTCTTCGCAGTGGCAGAAAAAAGAAAAAAAAGAAAAAGGGGGGGGGGGGGGAGCTGCCTTTCGTGTCCGCGTCGACTAAAATGAATCTTGGGATGCAGATTCTTCATCTCAGCATGCACCATGCAGCATCCTCTTCAGACCGCTCTTTGTTCCTCGGAGTGAACTGGAGCTGTATGACTCGAGCAGCAGCGATTATTGTAATGTATTATAGAAGGCTACAGCATAACTGAACTCTTCAAAAATGAAAGCACCTGACCGATGTATCCTGCCACAACTCGCTAGCGAGGCCACTTCTTGCAGGCTGAAAAAAAACAACAAAAAAGCCTAGAAAGCCGAATAGAAGCAGTACAACCAACGATGGAAAGGAAAATAGCAGATGTGACATTAACAGAGAGAGAGAGAGAACAGCATGATTAGAGGGAGGAAGCCCGAGTTAGGGGGATATTGTGGTAAAACGAGCTTTGGGAAAAAACTGCAGCGCTATGGAATCTCGTTCATATTATGCAGCATTCGTCTTGTGTGTACACGAGGCTTCCTAATGTGAATGTGTTTTTAGAGCCGCAGTTATGGCTGATGGGGATGTTTTAGCTGAAATTAAAGAACAAAAGTGCACTGACCAGCAGGGAATGCACTGTGTATAATTGACAGTAGCTATACCAAAAAGGAGGAAAACGTGACGGCCGAAGGTGGGGCGTAGTAGTCCGTTCCGGGAATCAGTTTGCATAACGAGCATTCGGCAAGCGCAAGGAAGAAATAATTAGTGGCCATTAGGAGTTATATTCAACTCGGATGATGGTGATATAAATTACTTCTTCAGTTTTGCGTAGCTTGAAGTGTATTCCGTCCGTTGGTTCAGTTTATTTCCTTTCGTGTTATCAAACACTGCACGAATCCCATCTCATACCTTGGGGACACTTCGGGGAATTAACAGAGCAGCTAGGAATGCCGTAGATTTTGCGGCTAGTATTTAATTAGGAATCGTAGTTATGAGGCTACCGGCTATTTATTGCACCGTAACTCGTTATTTCACTCGAAACAGCCTTGGATGGCAAATACAAAAGTAAACTGCAGCCTGTCAGCGTCACTCTGTTGAAATTTAGAGCGAAAATAACAGCCCGATGGCCGTATATAAATAGCGATACCTCAGTTCAGCACGACAAAGAGTTGTGCGCACGCGATGTTTGTGAACAGTGGGATGGCCCCGAGCGTTCTTTCGTCAAACACGACCAATGGCCGCGATTGAAGAGGAAAACGGGAGAGCGGAATTTGATGCCCGATAGATTTACTGCGCGCGTGTAATGAAGTGCCGCGCGGTCTGGAGCCGGCCTCGCGGAATTCCGCCTCAATGCCATTCCCAACAGCATTCTTAGTATTCAGCGCTTGAGGAGATGTCTCCGAAAACCCTTTTAGACGCTGAGGGCGAGCTGCTGAATCGGGACGTCGAAATTACAGGCGGCGAGGCGGCAGCTCCTGCCAGGCCGCCCTGTAATTTGGTCGCCTCTCATATCTCAGCCGCACGTTCGGCAAAACGGCCGCTTTGCGACGCTCCACCGAGTGCCGTTGGGACGGAGAGCGAAAAAATGGGCGCCCAAATGGAAAAGGAGGATTCCCACGATCCGCGCGACGTTGTCACTCAGGGCCTGACAAGCCGTGGAATCGGAGCTGCCCGGTGCGACTTCTCCCCGCGCCCTGTGTCGCGCGCGATGCTCACCGAAGAGAATCCTCCGTGGCTACTGGATGCGCGCCGGAATGCATGCGTGTCTGCGGAGCGCGCAAAAGATGGTGGTCACGGAAATCTTTCCCAGTGTCGAGTGGCTCCGCACTTGGCTCGAGGGACGTGCAGAACGCGATTTTTTGCCCCAACGATGCAATGTGAAACAATTGTATGCCTCGGGCCTAACGCATCGCGAGATGTGCTACATCGAGACGAGGCGGAATCCGCCACGGGACGCTCGCCGTGGGAACAGGGCGGCTGAAGGTTATCGGGATCACTGACCGCTGTTTTTCTTTGTGAAAGGTTCTCTTCCTTGCTATACCCTCTTCCTTCTTTTTTTTTTTTTTTTAATCCTAAAAAAAGCTAGCATTTTCCACCACTACTGTTCGGACGGATCTTGAAATATTTGTACCTTGCTCGCGTTATTTTTATGGGCTTGCCAAGACTGCGGTTGCTCGGAGAATATATGCCTTCTCGCGATTCATTGAAAATGCCAATTTCCTTCAAAGTGAGCAGCGCGAGAACAGTTTGTCGAGGTGAAACATGAAAGTGAAGCAGTTTCTTTTTTTACGTTGTCCCCATCATTGGCAGTGCATTTTTTCCAGCCTCTGTGCTTCACTGATGATAGTCTGAGTCAACGTAAGCCAACGTAATCAACGTAAGTGGCCTGCTGCTTACCGTGCACGAAAAGAGATCGTGGGAAAAAAAAAGGAAGGAATTAACGAACGCCACGTGAGCACCAGCTTGTTATATGTGGAATTCCGAGTAGGTTTTATTGAATCATGCATACAAAGAAAGAGTCTTCGGGTTTCCACGCACCTCCTCCTCGCAAGCGCGAAATTCTATAGGTTCTGGTGGGCCTCGCGCTGCAAACCACGAAAGCGGTAACGGACAGGCTGATATGTAGACCCTCAAATCTCGAGCCTCAGTGTTTTCGTTATGACTGCATGCACTGAAAAGTTGGCGCACTGGGTCTTTGAACTGGTTCAAATAATTTGGCATGCCGGCGGGCCGTGCGGTATATAGCGCGTCTTTTTGCGCCAATGCCGCACGCGTGCTATTGGTTGTCGACGACATCAGTGGCATGCGTGTGATAGCACACGACGTTTCAGCCTGCTGATCCGCCTCAACTACTGGCACTTCACTCACGTCTGTCTCCTCCTGCCCTGATCCCCCTTTTTTTACCACATATGGTGATGTTCACATTATAGCGGACGCACTGGTGTAGACGTATACGTGGACATCGTGAAACAATGGGAGCTTGCTTTTCAGAGCTATATAGCGCCTAGAAAGGTTTCATGACTGAGACCATTTTTCATCGTTCCGAAGAAGTACTTGTCACAAGGTGCCACATCCAGGTAGTGTGGTCGGTGCAGTAAAATGGCCTGATCAAGGCTGACGTTGTTCTGCGAGGTCTTCAAACTGGAGCAGGTTTGTGCGTTATTGGACTGCTACAAATGTTTTCTTCAGTGAACTTAATCTGTAAATTTGGACCTTTTCTTTCAGAGCTGATAGCCTTTCCAAGTTCAAGAAATCATTTCATTCCTGTTTCCGAGGAAGAGCGCGTCGCTTTTTTGCTGTCGTAGTTATCAACGACTGCGGCGCCACGGTCCTCGCTGACATCAGTGCAGACCATGTATACCGTTGTGGATGAAGGGCTAACTCACCGACTTCGCCATATTACCACGCAGTGGGATGGCCCACAAATTCTAACCGCAGCAGGTCACCTCTGTCGGCCGATCTACTGCTGAGATTAACGGTCTCAGTGACACCGTCACCTCCGTCGCCTTCATCACTGCTCCAGAGATATTATTCCCTGTAGGGACTGCTTGAGCCTGTTTTGCGCTGTGATCACTAATGGAACCGGCAATGCCGAATTCGGATAAGATATATACACCATGCAGGTATGGTAGATAAATTCGTTACATTCTAATAATAAAGCTTGTAGCTTGAAAACCCCGTAGGCAGATATCATGACACTTGTAGTTGTGCATAATTATGCCTGAAAGATCCTTGAAGAAGTTTTACATGGAAAACTTTTCTTGTATTTACTGCGTTTCGGGCATTAAGTGCGTTTAAAAGGCAACTTCGTTGATTTTTATACCTTTCCGAGCTAGCTGCAGTTTAGCGTTTTCATAAGAACCTGCCTTTTAATCTTTGCAATTCCGAAATTTCTAAAGCAACGAGGTAATAATTTTAAAACGCCAAAATGCTCAAATCCGAAACCGCGATATCGAAACTTCAGAGGTTGCTTGGTGTATAACATCAGCTGCGGCGTCATGGGTTGGTTCGCCAAGCTGCGAAGGTCTCTGATGCCAGAACCCTCGAAGCCGCGCTATGCGCTTCTGTGAACATTGACTCGGAGTGCAGAAAGCGGCTGGTGTCATCAAGCGGACATGGCACTCACGTCATTTAGTCGGCACTGACATTTTACACGACAGTTGGAACGAAAGTCAAAGTGGTGCTCCCGTTTATAGCTGTTAATGCTGCCTTCAAGTTGTTCATCGCGCAGCTGCGCTTCTCTGGGCGCTGTTTAAAACAGGAGATGGAGGGACAACGCCAGCAATATGCGAAATAAAACAGCATGCATGCAAATATGCTTCACAAAAAAAAAGAATAAATAAATAAAAAATTCAAACTTGCTTGCAAAAAAAGAAAAAAAAAAACGAAAAAGAATGCAAAGCCCACTGCAGGAAAGCAATGAATTGAATTATCCACAGTTGAAGAAATCGTGCTTTGCATATACGTAACAGACGCCACGTATTGATTCCGCTACAAGTAGCATTTCATTCGGCTTCTCAGAACGCTAGCATGAGCCGATTTAACCGCGCGGCTTATAAGTGAGTTGTTTTTGCACTAATGTCCGCGGCGAACTGTTACCGTATGACAGTTACTCACTTAGCTGGCAAGGCGTTTGAGACTTCTTGAGTTACGCCGTGACCTGCTTCCTCTTGACGGCCGCACCGCGTTCACATGACTTATAGATGGATCGGCGTTTGTGTCGAACACGGTGCAGAACCTGAGTGTAGTCTCAGTCCAAAAGGTTCGCTAAGGAACACACAGTCTTCATAACACTATTGTGCATGATTTTCCGAGCACATGCGGACTTGTTGCTGACGCGGCGGACGGGTTTTACCTATACCTGTTGCGAAGGTTGTTGCCGATAGGAAATTGATGATAAAGCACGCCCGTTGTCTCCGTTAAAGAATTTCTTCACGCCACAGCACAGAAAAGGTTTCCGTGACCATGAGTGCAGAAAACCGGAGGGGTGTTTTAACATACCATCCTCAGCCTTTGACCCTGGAAGGTAGATATGCAGATGGGAAAGGTGCACGGCACAGGCATGGCCAGCGACTAGTCGCTGACCCACCAAATATTGTGACATACACACGTGTGCACCATCCACTGATATACGAGTGTATAGTTAATTGGAAGCCAGAGAAAAATGAAATATGCAGAAGACGAAGCCGAGGGCGGTACGGAGCCGGAATCCATGTACCTGAAAGTTGGGATGATAGACTGGTTTTGAAGGCAAGGCATACTCCACCGGTGCAAGGTGGGAGACAACTGATGGCTTGGTATCCGCAGCAACTCTGCTTTCATTAGCACGTCGAGCAGCTCACCTGTGTGATATATAACTTTCACTTTGTTGCCCCAGTGTAATCGACGTGCTCTTCTGGTTAAAGTCGATTGAACGCAGCAGATTTTATTTTGCGACTAAATGGCCTTTAAACCTTGATAGTGCTGGAGTCGAGGCTATAAACAAACAAAAAAAAAAGGGGGGGGGGGGCTTTAGACTCGCAGATTATCTGTTTCACAAAATACATCTTTTTACTTGAGGTTACGAAGGGGAACAAAAAAAAAAAAAAAAAAAAAAAAAACTGTGGGACACTGAAGTTCACATTACTAATGTTACGGACCAGCGTTTCCTGGTGGCCAAGCGCCCGGCTCGTGACCAGGGAACATAGAGGTTCGATTGGAGCACCTGACCAATAGGTTTTTTCTATTCAGTAAATTTGTTTTGCTCTGAGCTCACGCTCCTCTCAACCAGTCAAGATTTTTCTCAACACGGCCCCGACGCTACATTTTCCACCAAACAGGACCTTCACCGCAGTTGTTTTAATATGACACTTTTGAAAGAACATGATATAGAAAAAAAAATAGAAAAACGAAAGCAAAGCCATTGCGCAGCTATTTCATAGCAGGTGCTCAGTCAACGCTTGCCTCGCCACTATGACGTTCGCTTCGACCGTCGAAGCTCATTGCCCTGCATGTGAATGTCACCATGCGCTGCCATGACTGTAAGATGCGTGCCTGACCACGCACGCGGCGTCTGGATCACTTGCAGAAAAGAATCTATAGCGTAGCGGCATGACGCTCCCGTCACCAGACGTGGAAGCATCCGCCGACGCGGCGGTTGATGCGATTTGGGACGTGCTCAGGCGAGAAGCATGCCGGCGAGCAGAAGGCTCCGCGGTGGCATTTCCTCTGGCCACTGCCAAGGACAGCGGACGGCGGCGTTTAACGCTTCCGTGATGTCCGCGGGATGCGCCAGCCAAGCACGGCGAGCGGACCAGCTGGGTATGTGGTCAGCCTGAGTTCTCCCTTTTGTCAGCGCCTTACTTTTCCCACAGCGGACCGTTAGGGCCGTTCCGCTCTCGCGCCCATTGTGGCCGAGGCATCCGCCGAGCATGCCTCTTTCAGACGCTGGCACATCCCTGGTGCTGGATGCATCTGGCGCCACTGAACGCCATGCCTCTTTCGCACTCCACGTGCACGCTTCTCCCTCGTGCGCACCCCCTCCTTCCCGATGGGCAGAAAAAGCAGCCACGAGGACGAGAATTGCTTGAAAAAGAGTTCTGTTTGACGAGTGTCGGGGTCCTCCACGCACTGTATGCCGAGATAAGCCGTTATCTATACTGTCTTCCTGTTAACGGCACGGCGCAAGAATGTTTGGAGCGCGGCTCCACGTTCTGGGAGCCATCTGACGCACTTTTTCTCATGTTCTGTACCAGTTATTTTCTCGCAGATACAGGCAGGTAAAGAATTATTGCAGCGGATGCTGAGCGTGTGCCGATTCCGAGACGGCTAGGAGGCGGCAACTCTTTGGGACGCGCCGGTTCCCATGCACCACTTCCGTCGAGCGCGTCACGCACGCGGCGCTACGACGAAGGCGCGGTTCCACCTGACGAGCGGCAGCTGCCGGCGTGCGTGATGCTTCCACGATGCCCGCTAATCTCCATGCAAACATGGGAACGCAGCAAGATCGAGGCCGCCGTTGGGCTCGGCCGCTGTTGTGCGCGATCGATGGCTCGCCTCGCGTGCCGGCTTCGCCTGGTGACATCCCGGCAATGGGCAGCTCGCCCGTTGTGGCCACGCAGATAAGCGATTATGCGTCGACAACGCACAACTGCGCCCACCGCGCGGTTGGCGTGTGCGCGCCGCGCGGTTCTGCCGCGCTGGCTCGGAATAATTGACGAGCTAGACGGACGCTCGCCCCTTCGTTTGCGCTAGCTAGCAGATCGGGGCGCGCGCTGAGCCTTCGATTCGCCCGGCGGACCGCGAAACGGTTCGCGAAGTCGGAAAACGACGACGGTACAACAAAGCGTGACGATCATTCGTCGTGACGTCAGGATAGAATACCCGTTCACCTCTTGCTCGTGCCAGAGCCACCAGAGCTGCGATAAACGGTGCCGAAGTTCGATGATGGCCAGTCAGAAACGCACATTCACATCGGCGTTGCCAGCAGTGATATTTTCGGTGTATCTTTTCTGAATATGCTATGGGTCTCGACTACACGTTCGTGTCGTGAAAATTTGTTTCTTAACCGCTTCTGTCCTGTGTACAGAGCAACTAACTTCACGAAGCATCAATGCACACTGCGGCCTTAGATGTTCACAATCGCTGTTAAAACAAAAACAGTCAGACACGACGATGACTGCTTCTGTCACTTCGTGTGTATCTGTCATCAAAAGGAAATCAATGCAGGCAACAAATCGCGTGTTCATTCGATACGGTCAACAAGCGTCACAACGTGATAAACGCCAAAGAAATGGACCGGGAAATTGTTTAGTATGTTACAATTGTACTTAAGCCTGGTGTGAAGTAAAAAAAAAAAATGGAGCAGAAAGGAGACAGGCAAGAAATTAACGATAAGAATAGGGAAATGCTGGGGAATAGAGTAAATAAATATCGAAGTATAATTTACCACAGCCAAGTGACGCAAGCTAGATTATAGTTAGGAAATGCACAAACAATGTGAATGTCATTGGGGTAAATAATAGTCGACCCCACTGTGTAATTTTCTCTACCAAGGCAGAAAAAATTCTTATGGGTGACACTGGTTTTTGAGAAACCGACCAATAGATGGATCCTGTGACAGCGGAGACGACGTTATTTGCTTGTCGATGTGGAAATTGCAGGCTCTCGTTATTTTCCCTTTGTTTGCATGTATTGTGAAACCATGAAACGGGAGAATTCTTTGTATGCAAGGAAAAGAGAAAAAAGATGTGCGATACGCGCCAGAACTGCATACCCGGACCTTTATGGGGGCGTCGTAGCGAAGGGCGCCAGATTAATCGCCGTGAATTCCTCTGCCAGGAATCGAACCTATGACCTCGCACTTAAATGCATAGGATCAGGAGAGTATTTCGCGAGGATAGAAAAGTAAAACCTCGTTTACAAAATTTTTGGAATAACAGAGGGACGGGACGTGGTGAATTGAGACAAGTGGATGCTTTTGTGATAGCGTACACAGACCAAAAAAGGGTGTGCTGTTTTCATATTTCCTCCCTTTGAACCCAAATGGCCTTTATGCGACTTTTTTTATCCCAGCGGTAACGTTCTGTACTGCTTACAATTGTTACCCGAATGGTACACTGACGAGCCCAACAACAAGTTGTAGTAGATTACCTTGTAGGAGGATGTTCAAGTGCCAAGGACAACTGCTTCGGCAACTTACTTGCTTATGAAAACATGCAGCGATGGCCGACTATGTGTGTCAACAGGTCGATGCTGGAACCTGAAGGGGGGAAGCCCCGGCGGCAGCGGTTGAGTGAGTGAATAAACTTTGATTCGCACACTGGGTCGCCGTGCAATTATCAGCCGCAGTGCTATCTCGGAGCAAAGGAAAGCAGGGGCGCCAGGAACAGAGGCCGCGTAAGAGGCCGTCCCTATCACCCCTCTCCGGTCTCCTTTTCTCTCGGCAGGCGCCGTCGCGGCGAAAACGTGCTTTATGACTGTGAGGAAAACAGGGCTTCCGCGCCGGAGCCGGCTGCGGACCCACGGGCCGCTGGGCTTATCGGCAGCTCTATCGTCTTGCTTCCGACGCCAGAGTGAACGTCCTCGGCTCGTGCAAACTGCGTCCCCGGGTGCCGTGAATGAAGCCCATTCAAAAGAGCACTAGAACCCAAGTTCCGGAGAGAGGGCTTTCGCCTCAAGAGTCGCTTTCTGTATACGCTACTATCGAGTGACTCTAACGCTATACCGTACCGCGCCACTCACTCGAGAAGCAAACGGTCCCGGTGCGATTATAGCTTGCGGAACCGGCTGTTTCAAACTTGGCCATGCCAGCGAGAGGGATGACCCGAGTTTCACCGTGCATACGACTTCTTTCATTCCTTAAGATGTTGTATAGTGAGCGCACGAACTGGGCTTTCAATCTACGAGCCGCTGTATTTAGCACTAAAATTCGTTCGCATAATTATATTAGCTCCCTACAAGCTCGATGCACCAAAACGCTCGACAGGCACGCATGCAATATGTGTGTGCAGAAAAGTTCACGATTACTTCAAGGCTTCCTCGTGAAGTCCGAAAAAGCCCATGGAGCAGCGGCCCATCGGTATATACTCATCGATCGACCCAAAAATGCATCGGCGTTTTTGCAATGGGCATCGAGGCTTTGCGCTTGGTATGAGAAGTATCTATACAAGATCAGAACCTCAAAGTTACAATTCTATAATGCGCCTATCAAAAATTCTCCAATTGAATACTTTTGTTTTTTTTTTTTTCGCGATGAACTCACTGCCTTGGTTTGTAGCCAATGTCCGAGGGAAACTGCGTGCTTATGAAGACATCTCTTTGGGGCACTGATTGCATATTTTCTTACCCCGGCCTCAATCTGATAACCACCGTCGCATAAAAAATAAAAATAATAATGAGTTCGTTGACGTTTTCACTAGTTGCTTGTTTAAATCAAACAAGGAGAGGAGTAGAAAAGGAGGACGGAAGGCAGGGATGTTAACCAGAAAGAATGAATTCCGGTTGGCTACCCTGCACTGGGGAAGCGGAATTAAAGGGAAGATCTTGGGACCATGGCCACAAAAATCATCTGCGCTCAAAGCCTACAAAGCACTTCTTCTCTTTTTAAGAGAGACTAACTAGCCTAATTGACAGACTGTGACTTTCTCACCTCCTCAAACAAAGCTTACCTGTTTTATGCCTATAGTGGTTCCTGTAGTCAAAAGAATATTCGTTTCGTGCCCCTTTTCTGAATTGTTGCATTCTGATGTCCTTTTTGCACACCTTTAACAATTCCAGTTGTCCTGACGCTAGTTTATAATTGAATTGCGAAAGGCGATAAAAAGCTGTCTTATGACAGCTCGAAAAGTGCCTGGAGGCCCATACAAGGCAACAGTTGTCACAGTATAAACTTCGGTATAAGTTCGCATTTTCGAACAAAATCATAAACAAAGCCCGAACACAACACATTAACAAAACATTTATCATATACATCAGACGTCCAAGAAATTAACATTGTTGTATTTCATCATAAAGAAGGGAAAACATGACAGCTCTCAGCGTGAATTTCATGAGTGATAATGGAAATGTGAACATAATTGTGTATATAAGCCGTTCGTAATTAATAATTGCACCTCTATTCTCATGAAGCAGTTATAAAATAAAACATACATGTTTGCAGGTGTTTTATTGTGCTTGAGAAAACGCCAAGTGGTCGAAATTAGCGCGGCATACCCCAGCGCGGCATCACTTACAGCCAAACTTTCTACTGGCCCAATATGAGGCTCCATTAATCACATCACCAACGTGTTTTCGGAACAGGGTATCACTTTCCGAATGCCACCGTGTCACAAAACACAATTATCGGCGACGACCTCACTGAAGCAGCTACCAGACGCACCAATATGCGAGCGCGGACTTAATCCACCTGTAAAAAGCACTCAGCCGCACGTACTCTGCTGCGCTTGACCCTTCTGAAAACTCGGGTCGTCGCTTGTGCATTCTTGACCTTAGTTGCAACCTCTATTGCTGACTTTAGCGGCCTGAATCGCGGAAAATCCGAGACCTCATCCGGGGAGATCTGTTGAGGCATAGGTTTGGATGACAACATCAATTACTTGCCTCTCGACGCAGCCCAGTTATAGCTGGTGGAAGCCACGTGTTACTTGACAGAGCGTGGAATCTTATACATATATAAGCGCAGACAGGTGGCGCAGAAAAGTCATATACAGTGTATACGAGTGCAAAAATGCTTGGGCCTTTCCCGTTATAGGTTAGGGGCTGTGGCGCAGTTATCCTCTCGGCAAACTTCATATCGCAGGTTGCGCATTGGCCACACTATAGACTGCATACGGACCCAAGATTCTGGGAATGGTGCCCACATTTCATCAGCCGCGGAAAGCCACGAAACACTCCTATGCGACACTTGACGTCAACAGTATTGAGCGGGAGCCGCTTGTATAGAAAGGTTCTCGGTTCTTCTGGGTAGGTGAAATTCATGTGCATCCTTCTCACTCTAAGTCCTTATCCGTCCTGACGCAATAGATTCAGACCAGAAGTGATTGCGGTACTCCAGAAACGTGTCAGAAAAAAAAAAAAGCAATTCAATGCAATACATTTGTCGGAATAGGCAGCAAGGTAGGCGGGCAATCACCGCATAGGCCACGAAGGGCCGTTGCCACCAGACGTGTTAGAGGGGCACTGTAGTGAACGCATTGTGGTGCATACACTAACGTGCGTTTGGGATGTGTACTGATGTTAGACTAATAATAAGTTTAAAAGTACAAAAATTTAAGCAAGATTTATTTCATAATTCGGTTTTGTTTATGGTGTTTAACGTCCCAGAGCGACACATGCTATGAGAGACGGCTTAGTGGAGGTCTCCGGAAATCTCGACCACCTGGGGTTCTTTAACGCGCACTGACATCGCACAGCACACGGGCGCCTTGCTTTCTGCCTCCATCGAAAAGCGGCCGCCGAGACCGGGATTCGATCCCGCATCCTTGGGAACAGTAGTCGAGCGCCGTAACCACTGAACCACCAATTCGTAGAACTAAAGTGCGGCGTTAAAGGCGCTATCGCGTATAATCTTAAGACGAATCTTAAGCGTCCTCCTAATTGAAATTATGCACAACAGGGCTGCGGCGTGTTAACCTCCTGCTTTTCGCGTACTCTTTGTCTAGCCTGGCGTGTTCTTCTGCACAAAACAGTGTACTGCAGGGCTTATTGTCGGCGTTATGTGAGAGCACCAAATAATAACGAAAATGTCTTAGCGATACCTTATTATTTATTTTGCTTCGTGTATAGCCAAGGTCGGTGTAAAGTGCTGCTATTCGATAATTTCGCACCAAGCAGCAGCCACTATACACGCCCCATGCATGATGCCGTCTCCGCTTTATTTTTCCAGACGGTCCACTGTTCACGACGCTGCATGCATGGATAATGCATGATTTTTTTTTGTTGTTGTTGTTCAGCGCATCGAGGCATTCCTACATACATATATGTTGGTCGCCACGTTCACACAAGGGAATATACTTCTGTGCAGATTTTCCCAACCAGCAACGCCTTGTGTGTACGAAAACTTGAATTTAGCCTTTTCGTTTCAAGCGCGCATAGTTTTTACGGCGTATAGCTGTAGATAACTATTTAACTCTCAGTCGATTACGAACAAAACTGACGAAATAGATTCACGGTCGTTCAGTATATAATATGCATAAACGTTGAACGCATGGCTTCCCATGAAACAGCCAAGCCAATTTCATAATATTTCAGTGACATTTAAGTAATTTTTGGCCTTCCCACTAAAACTTAAAAAAAAAAAAAAAAACAATCTACCTCCTGCTAATTATTATATCTAATAAAATTTTCATCTTTCTAGCTATCGCTATCACATGCGTTGCATGAACGACTGTCGCTTCGTTTGTGTAATACGCTGCGCGGTGGTCACGCATTGTCTATACAGCGATGCCCGTTTCTTCCCTTGACATCTGTCTAAATGTGACGACGAGGACGAAGGGGTGTAGAGAGGGTTGCGGTTGCCTCTGTATGTGTTTCTTATCTCTCCCCTCTTGCCGCCCTCAACGCCAGCAGGACGGTAGCTCCGCTTTCCCGGCATTTATCTTAGTGGCGACACTCTGGCCCGATGTTATGATAATACCGGGACCCTTTGCTGGAGGGCGACGCTTTCGTGCGAACAGTTTCCAATGATACCGAGGCGACGACAGGCTCACGAGCAGCGCAAACACGAGCCCGAGACGAAGTGCTCGTCCCTTTTGTCGCAGTCTGCCAGCGTTGGCCAAGCCCCCTCTCTGCGATAAGCCGACGCGCTGACGACGAGCCATCGCTATGAACGGATTCACCAGCGCCGCGAGACGAGCGAGACATAATGACGGACGCATCGCGGGAGCACCGCTAACCGCGCTGAACGCGGCAAGTAACACTATACAGGTGCTGCAGGCGCTGGATGTGCCCGCAACCGCGTCTGGCGACACGCGGATACCGGCAGCAGCTTTCTGGTGTACGATTCCGTGATTCCGCCCTCTCAATTTACCGCACAAGAAAGGAGCTCAGGGAAGCGTCGCAGTGCGCACATTGCGTCTTTTAAAGGCTTCTCTTTTGTATCTGTAGAGTTACTTTTCTATTTGACGAAAGGTAAAAGCGCACAGGAAGACACACACTCGAGTGAAGGCGACACAGGACACAGCGCGCCGTCTTCACTCGAGTGTGTGTCTTCCTGCGCGCTTTTACCTTTCGTCAAGTTGAAATGCACCATCTAGTCCATCTTCAAGTTTTGTTAAATTACTTTTCTATAGTTGATGGTTTTGAGAGACAGGAGTTCTTCGATGATACAGGACCAAGCACTTGCTGAACGCGAGGTTTCTTCAAACGAACAGCTATGCGCCTTATCAAGACGGTGTAAACACGTGGATACCGTTTCATTTACACCCTTACACCGTTGTAGAAGAAAAACTCCCTCGAACAAGCTACTCGCAAATGCCAAGAAATTTTCATCGATGGAACTTGGAACGTATTAAAGAGCTGAGCAGATGGGAAATGACACTGCAGCTGTTTCCTCCCTGCGAAGTTATCTGCCGCGCAGTATTGACTCTGTTGTCGAGTTTCGCTTCTGAACCATATATGGCGCACATAGTGAAAAACCAGTTGCGTCGTTGTTACTGCAGCTTATACGGCCGCGCGCAGTTAGCGACATATATGTCCAGTGCTTGGGTGAGCATGGCCAACAGTTCCCAGCGCGTGCACGAAACTAGTTCCCTTCGTTTACCAACAGCAGTCCTAACGACGAACTCTGGTCGTTTTCGGAAGATAAAGCCTGTTTAGCATATGCCAGTTGACAATAAGAAAAAATGCCTGCCACCATACACTTAACACCTAATCTAGCACTGCAATCTGCAGCCCCAGGCAAAAGCCGCTGAAGTGCTATGCATTGCCGGAGAGGAAAAGCGAGTCCCGCTGCGCCTTTTCACCTACTCGAACGCGATAAATTCTGCTAGCGGAGATACCGTTCGTATCATTCAAAGAGGCGCGTTACTTCACGCGCGAACACATGCGCGAAAGAGGAAAGCAAAAAAAAAAAAAAAAAAAAGAATTCTCCCGATCGATTGTTGGGAGGATCGCCAAGATATATATATATGGGCCGTTCGGGCGTCTCTCGAGGCCAACTGCGGCCGCTAATTGCTTCTCGGTCAACTAGCGTGCGCGATATTCGTTCGGCGCGCTATCTCCCCGTATCTTGCGCAAACGTTTTCTTTTTTCTTCTTCTCCGGCGCCTCTCCTCCTCCACCGCCGCCGCCGAAAAGTCGAGAACAACAACGACTTGGGGCAGCACTCGACGGACAGGCCGGTTGTGTGCTGAAGCCCTCGTCGCTGGCGCCTCAGCTTATCGTGAGCAGCCGGCAGACACGCGACCTGCAGGCGTCAAGCCCGCGGCGCTGGCGCTTATGCAGCGCGGAGGGCGCGACTCCCGTCGGCGCCTGGGCACCGCTCACGAGCCCCGCGGACGAACAATGTGGCGCCGCGACCTGCAGTTTCGCTCGGGGCGCTTGTCGCGAAGACATCTGCATGACCGCCTTCAGAGGGGAGTTGTTCTTCGTATGCAGACGATGGATCGTTTGCGTGCGGATTTTTTTATCGACAGACTTCGTTCAGGCTAAGGGCCCGAGGAGGGACGCCTGGAAAGACTCGCCAGATAGAGTACTTCAAAATACTCAAAAGCCTCGGTAGTAGACTGATGCGTGAATGCTGGGTAGCCAGCTAATTTTTATAATAATAATAATAATAATAATAATAATAATAATAATAATAATAATAATAATAATAATAATAATAATAATAATAATAATAATAATAATAATAATAATAATAATAATGATGATGATAATAATAATAAACTCTTGCTGATATACTGGAAGCATAGCAGCCACCTGGTTCAACGATGCTATTAAAATGTGTGTGTGTGTCTTCGCGCTTTTTGTGCAACTGGCCAAGAACTGCACCACTGAGCGATAACAGAACCGGCATTTTTCGGTTGCTCATTGCCAATTCCACTCATTTTCAAATTATTTTCGCTTGTCTTCGTTCGAGCCGTTTGTAAACCATGTGCGCACTTCAGTATAGAAAAGAAAAAAAAAACATTAGACTTCTCCGTCCCGCCTTGCGCTCTGTTTTTGTTTCAATTATTTTTCCATGCTTCTCTTCAGTTTATCTCATCTTGCAAACTTTTTCTTAAGACCTCGTTGGCCACCCCTCCGCGGTGGCTCAGTGGTCAGGGCACTAGACTTTACTGAGCCACGGGGGAACCAGGTTGTATCCCGGCCGCGGCGTCCGCGTTTTGTTGGAGGAGAGAAGCAAGGCTCAAGTGTAATGTGCGGTGTCAGCGCACGTTAAAGATCCTCTGGTGGTCGAAATTACCTTAACCCCTCCAATACGGCGCCCCTCATATTGAACCCCATAAACCGAACCAAACCATTTCATATCGGTGCTTCTCGGATGGAGGTGCCCTCAGCGGGCGAAAAAAACAGTAACCCTGCAAAATTTCGATTACCTGCGTCCAGTCACAGACAAAATTTCAGCTTGGATGCGGGTTCGCGAAAAGCAAAAATAACTCTGCGTTGCCCAGTCAGTCAGCTGTTATTCATTTCGGCAGACGGTGTACGCATGTCTCTCATGCTTTTATGCTTTATATTGATTTGATTTGTCACACTGCGCAGAAACAAATTTCCTTCCGTCAGCCTGCATCTCGTCAGTTTTTGTCAATGCCTGTTCGTTCTAAACGCGAACTATGCAATCCCCGCGCACCCGCGAGGTGCCGCCAGATTTGCGTCCAGAGCAGGAAGGTGCCCCATAGGAATACATGTAGACAAAAGTTTTAAAGCCACTTTTTTTTTTTTTTTTCATGATTTCACAGTGTACATGTGATATGATCCCTTTGAGAAGAAAATCCGAGTGCACCATATACAATCGGATACAACGTTTGTCGGAACAATTCAACAGTACAATAACCGCCTTACACAATTCCTCCGCGACAGAAAGTAGTCCGCTGTTGAAGCTTTTCTGGTTGCCTAAATGCGAAGCTACCATCGTAACAAACTGTAACCACAAAAATTTCGATGCGCCTGGCTTGTTTGGTATAGCCAAATATCAAAAACTTTTTTTTTTTTTTTTTTTTTTTTTTTTTTTTTTTTTTTTTTTTTTTTTACGGCGCAGTGCCCCTTGTGTTTCTAAACGCAGCGGAGTTTCGTCCAGTCAGTGGCCTGACAAGTTTCTTTAGAGGTGAAATCTTGACTTATGGCTTTAAGCTTTTTGAATCCAGCCATGCCTACAACTGGAGCTTAATCTAGACAAAGATCGGACAAGTTGAGTTCAGCGTCTCCGACGTTCTGATCTCATTTTCTTGGTCCACAGCGAAATACGATAAGCGTTGTAAAAAGCAGCAACACAGCAGTTAGATAGTTTTATTTGGGGGCCATAGGTACCCGAAAAAACCTCCGTGACGAACTTCACTATACTCACTGTAGCATGCTCAAAATTCCACCAGTTACCCAACTCTGGACGTCCGCGCCGCCGATAGGGTGGCCGCTAGGGAGATCACGTCGCCTTTATAAGTTAGGTGCGCAGTACAGGGTTTCCCAGTAACATGGACTGATATTTTAATAAAAAACTAACGCTTCTTCTCAACAGAACTCAAGCGAATGTTGGTATGATTTATCGAAAGTACCGGCTCTATTTTTTAGTTACACCCAATGGACAATTAGCCGTCGTTAAGTAATTAACACTTTAAACATGACTGTAAACGCTGTAGTTGCAATAGGAAAGCTGTCGAGCGCCACGAAAATGGTGTGACCCAGGCGCTTCCAAATTAGTAGCCTTAGCAAGCCCTTTTTTTCCTCAAAAGTGAATGCCCGCAAAGTTTAAAAAATGCCACCTGAAAGCGCAATCCATGCGCTGTAATGGGCCGCTAAACATTTCTGAGCAGAATGCTGGATTGGACACGTTCAATGAATGCAGTATAAGCACCGTGGCGCCGCGATATTTCTGATCAAGTCTGGCCCAGCTGCGACTAAGCTCTTCTGAAGACACGAATAAAAGTATCACCAAGTATTATTGACACGCTTGCTTGCATAATTTCCATAACGCTATAGTTCCTAATAAATAAATAAATAAATAAATAAATAAATAAATAAATAAATAAATAAATAAATAAATAAATAAATAAATAAATAAATAAATAAATAAATAAATAAATAAATAAATAAATGGCCAGAAATCGTGACAGGTAATAGGTAATATAGTTCGCTATCAGCATTGCAATCCTGTGGGTAATTGTGGCATGCTTTGGACGACGTGAAATCTCCGTGCTCTGATGCGTTTCTAGTACTTTTGACCTAATGTACTTGAATTTTAGTATTAATAACATGTTCTAATAAATAGAAAAGACAATATCTAACACAATCTGTGCTGTATTTCTGAAAGAGAGAGAGTAATACGCATTTTTTTTTCTTAACAGCACTTCAACAATTCTTTGGCCCTTTCATTTTTCACACACCTGCATCAGGACGCTATATATTACGAAGACAGGATATCCTGTGTGTTCTTATTGAGAGCGTATCGATCTCCCAACCATAACCCCAAGCATGCATAGGAATTTTATCCCAATTTCATAAGCGTAACGATCATTTGCTCTTTTTCGTTGATCAAAACTTATACTAAAGTTGCGCCAGGAACAGCTGCATGGCTTTTAAAAGAATGACCTCCTGTAGTCAGTTCTTCTCTATCAATCAGTTTCATCTGCTGAGCAGGAGTTAGCAAATTAAATCCCGGCCGCTGAGGCTCCATTTCAGCCAAATGAAAAAATGCAATTGTAACGAGACTTCCCTTGTGCATTAAAAAAAAGTAATAATAAAAATGAAGAACTACGGGCCCCGAAATTCTTCATTTCCATTATGGCTTGCCTTTCTTTTGGCACGTGAGAATTATCTCAGAGAAATACATCTGCGCGGTCTTGCTCGTTTTTTTTTTTTGTTTTTTTCGTTGTATGGTACACATTTGGTACCACCACGCACTGGTATTCGACTTCGGCCCGCCGTGGCGACTGTTCATCCCAAGAGGCGGGTTCAATCCCATCCATGGCGGCCACTTTTCGATGGAGGCGAAAAACAAGACGCCCGTGTACTGTGCGATATTCAGGGCAGGGTAAATAACCTTAGATGGCCGAAGTTTCCGGAGCCCTCCACTGCGGCGTCTCTCATATAGGCTGAGTCACTTTGGGACGATAAACCTCATAAACCGACCAATTCGGCTTTTCTTGAAGCTGAGTTATGTGTTGGAGCTTGGAGCTGTGTTATGGCTCAAAGAGGGATCGAGGTATATGTTACACATCGTATACAATTAATGATGCTCACTTAGATATTCCGTAAGGCGTGACATTCAATTCTTTTTGGCCATTTTCTGACTGCTCGGGAATGCTCGTGCCGGTATTAATTTTACAGTTAATTCTGCAGGTATACATGAAGAATAGGTTGAGAATTGAGCTGCCACGCCAGAAGAACAAAACCGCATGGCACAAGACCTCACACTTCCTAAGATTACACATTCAATTGTTTATTTTCGTAAATATATAGAGGGGCGACAAAAAAAAAATAAATAAAGCTGCATGGAAGCAGCTTGAGAGAGAGAGGAAAGGCTTTAATGAAAAACAGGCAATTTATCCGGCGTTTAGAATTCGCTTACACGTTACTCTGCGTGGGAAAGGGAATCAAAAAGAGAAAGACGGAAACACAGCGGCGTGGAAAAGAACTGAAATAAAGAAGGGGGATTTAGATTGCTGTCATTAAATGCGTACTAGGGTGCATCATCGAGTAATGTCATAACATGGAATGATGAGATGCATCGTCCGACAAATGGGCTGACGAAGTTCAAGGCGTGAAAAATGCCTGCATTGCAAGGTGAAATTAGAGCTTGTGGAGGCGGGGACCTCCACCCCCCTTACAAGTAACACTACGGAAGCGATGTACGCATGGTCTTGGAGGGTGGTGAGGACAATGTTTTTGTTATTTTACATGGCTATTTCTAACCATGTACACCCAGTAAATTTAGGCTATAATACATAATGATAAATTACAGCACTGAAACATTCACGCCGAAGAAAGAAACGAGATTATCGGTTTTTATTCGAAAACATCCCGGGACTGTTGCTCTCCACACAAGAGTGAAGTTTAAAAAAAAAAAGTGAAAAAGCATCAGACATTCACTTCTTACGACAGACTGTTGGAGAAATGATTTGAGTGTAAAGGAAGAATTTCAACTATACGTCACTGTTGAGTTCAGAATACCTGTGCCTATAGAGTTTCAAGAGATTGTAGGAATGTAGGCAAGCTGTAGCGAAGCATTTGTCGCCCATAGTTTGTTCTAGTTCGAGGCATTTGTCAGAATTCCGTGTGTCGTGTGCAATGCGAATGCACTGTGTGGTGTATATCTGAAATGCTTGTTAACTATAGACATATGCGTATATGCTCTCAAAACATCATATAGCATCTGCTTGTTCGGCAGAAAAAGGAATTGGGAGTTTGGAAAGGCAGAAATACATGGATACGCGGAACTACAATGGAGCCATTCTCACACGCTTTTTGGTTCGTTGCTCCGCATATTCCGCTATAGAGATTGTGCATTCATTCACGGACCAAAAAGGCCTATGAATGCCTGTCTCGATTTACCCCGAGCCAAATTGTTACGTTACTAGCCGTATTCAGCATCGATTATGCACTTGTAACAACGGTCGTGAGCTGTAAATTTCGCGTCATTCGAGACAGCCATGGATTCTGAATATATATATATATATATATATATATATATATATATATATATATACCGTCGGCACGTTACGTTGTTTTTTGTTTTTTCTTCTACTTTGTGTTTTATTATCTTCCCCCTAAGTAGATTACATTACTAATTTCTGTGATTATCCAAGTAAAAATTAAAAATAAAAGACATAAAATACAATCTCCAACGCTTTCCTTGGCCGCGCCGACTGTTGGCTTCTTTTCTTCATGTATTATAACGAGCACCCTCATTCCCCCTTCATTTATCTGCTTGTAGCTTACGGGGGTCTCGGTTCTGGCAGTCTTGAAGCCATAGGTAGCGTAAGAGGGTTCTAGCACAGCTTTCGCCCTCGCTCTTGATCACGTTCTACGTGACGCTGGCGGTAACACAGGACGTTCCACGTCCGCCGCTATGGCTGAGGGTGGCGCTGGTGAACACTCTCAAGGTTCGTATACAGACAAACATTAATACCCAAGAAAGTAGCAGGGGGGACAGCGGCCGATGTAGCTCAGTTGGAAGAGCACCGGACGCGATATTCGGAGGTCGTGGGTTCGGTCCCCACCGTCGGCACGTTGTTTTTTCTTCTACTTTGTGTTTAATTATCTTCCCCCTAAGTAGATTACATTACTAATTTCTGTGATTATCCAAGTAAAAATAAAAAAAGACATAAAATACAATCCCCAACGCTTTCCTTGGCCGCGCCGACTGTTGGCTTCTTTTCTTCACACACACACACACACACACACACACACACACACACACACACACACACACACACACACACACACACACACACACACACACACACACACACACACATACACACATATATATATATATATATATATAGGCTACGGCACGGAACTTCAACGTCTCTGCATACGACCTCGACAATCGGCGCTTTCAGCCTGTTGGAGGTGGCGATGATGCACTTCTTCCATTTTTCCTCCACAACGTCGCACCTTGCAGTGACAATAAAACTATCAATTTTAGACTGGAAAGAGGCACCAAAAATGATTTTTTCACAAAGTAGCAAAAAAATTAACTTACAAAGAGCGTTACAGTACTTTTTGGTCACCCTGTAGTCTACACCCTTACAAAAATGGATATTGAATTTCTGTTACCCAAGTAATGTGTTTTTGATGAGTCATCAACCACTCAAAGGAGATTCAAGATTAGATGTGTTTTAACATCATATCCGCGGCAGACTTTCCTTTGAGATCACACATGAAGTTTTGTGCTTGGAAAACGCAACAGTATTTTTGGGTAGGATCTAATGTGGAAATACATTGACTTTTTCAAATGAGGAAATGTATACATCACTAAGTGAATATATATTATTTCTTTGTTAACTGCACACTTTCAGAGCCCTATGTTTTAGTTTCTGATTAGCATATGTAGGATGTTGCCTAAGAAACAATTTTTATGTGTTTTAACATGAGATCCGCAACAGACTTTCATTTGAGATTACGCAAGAAGTTTTGTACTTGGAAAACACAACAGTATTTTTGTATAGGAGCTAATGTAGAAATGCATTGACTTTCTCAAATGAGGGAAATTATACATCACTAAGCGAATGTATATTTTTTACTATGTTTTCATTTCTGTTTAGCATGCACTGTAAAAACAAAAACAACTTTTTGGACATTTGTTTTATTCAAAACACGCTTACACCCGGCGTCTTGGGTGTTTCCCTTACAAAAATGGATATTGAATTTCTGTTACCCACGTAATGTGTTTTTGATGAGTCATCAACCACTCAAAGGAGATTCAAGATTAGAGTGTTTTAACATCATATCCGCAGCAGACTTTCCTTTGAGATCACACATGAAGTTTTGTGCTTGGAAAACGCAACAGTATTTTTGGGTAGGATCTAATGTGGAAATACACTGACTTTCTCAAATGAGGAAATGTATACATCACTAAGTGAATATATATTATTTCCTTGTTAACTGCACACTTTCAGAGCCCTATGTTTTCATTTCTGATTAGCATATGTAGGATGTTGCCTAAGAAACAATTTTTATGTGTTTTAACATGAGATCCGCAACAGACTTTCATTTGAGATTACGCAAGAAGTTTTGTACTTGGAAAACACAACAGTATTTTTGTATAGGAGCTAATGTGGAAATACATTGACTTTCTCAAATGAGGGAAATTATACATCACTAAGCAAATGTATATTCTTTACTATGTTTTCATTTCTGTTTAGCATGCACTGTAAAAACAAAAACAACTTTTTGGACATTTGTTTCATTCAAAACACGCTTACACCCTGCGTCTTGGGTGTTTGTGCCATTGCAAATCACTTCTTGCCAAGCGAATAGGTGCTGTGGTTGGACAATATGCTTGAGGGTGTTACGGGCAAGGATATTGTTGTGTACGCGAACCGACGCACTGCCACACCGCCTCCAAGCAAACGGACGCAAGGCCGCTCCATTTCCAATGCCTCCTCGCACCTGCGAGCAGGCCGTTTTGGAGAGGCCTGCGCCGACGACGACGCGCGGACGTAGCCCGAGCCGTTCGTTGACTCGGAACTGGACCGTCCTGGGAGCATGTGCGCGACCAGGGCACGAGAAGCAATGCCTTCTTTATAATGCATGATATTTTGCGTGTTTCTTAAGCTTTCGAGCTCCTTCTTGCTCTGCGCGTATAGATTAGCCGAGCCCTCAGTCATCGCATCGCTTCCCGAAATGTTTAGATACAAATAAGATTTAGTTACCAGTGAAATAGTGTTGGCGCTGCTGCGCTTGCCGGTATTGAAGCTTGGTCGCACTTTTTTTCCTTAAAGGTTCGTGCTACAGCTCCGTGTTCAGCGAAAATTACGCCCAAGGTAGCAACCACCGAAGAGCCAGCGCTGATAAATTTACCAGCGATGCCAAACTCGACATGTTAAAATGACTGCAGTGGACAAAATAGTGCGCATAGGTATCTAGAACATTAGATGCAAGTTCTAATGGTCAAGAAGTTGTAATTGTTAGAGCAGCCGCAATGGCCTGTACGCTTCGAAACATGCTTCATAACATTAAGTCCCAATCTTATGAATGCAGTCCAGACATGAGAAGCAAATATGTTGCCGACGTAATCAGTAAAAAAAAAAAAAAAAAATCCCCGAGTGGCCGAGTGGTTAGCGTAGAAATTTGCTACGGAGTAAGAGGTACCGAGTTCGAATCGCGCCAGAGGTGCAGTTTTTTTTTTCGCTTAGTTTTAATTTTTTTTTTATTTTTTAGCTTTTTTAATGTAGTTGAGGTGCTTCGCTACGTTTTAGCTTTTACTTTTTATCCAAAAGTGCTCATTGGTCAACACTCATGAACAACACACAAGAAATGCACACATTAGGTACCAACCAGAAACACGGTGGCCAACTTTCTTGTGAAACTCATCAAAAATGCATCAAGAAAATGTATAGAAATGTTAATGTGCATGATGAGGAATGTAATTAACATTTAATCAGAAACTCATTAAGCATTTTTGTAAGGGTTGTGCCATTGCAAATCACTTCTTGCCAAGCGAATGGGTGCTGTGGTTGGACAATATGCTTGAGGGTGTTACGGGCAAGGATATTGTTGTGTACGCGAACCGACGCACTGCCACACCGCCTCCAAGCAAACGGACGCAAGGCCGCTCCATTTCCAATGCCTCCTCGCACCTGCGAGCAGGCCGTTTTGGAGAGGCCTGCGCCGACGACGACGCGCGGACGTAGCCCGAGCCGTTCGTTGACTCGGAACTGGACCGTCCTGGGAGCATGTGCGCGACCAGGGCACGAGAAGCAATGCCTTCTTTATAATGCATGATATTTTGCGTGTTTCTTAAGCTTTCGAGCTCCTTCTTGCTCTGCGTATAGATTAGCCGAGCCCTCAGTCATCGCATCGCTTCCCGAAATGTTTAGATACAAATAAGATTTAGTTACCAGTAAAATAGTGTTGGCGCTGCTGCGCTTGCCGGTATTGAAGCTTGGTCGCACTTTTTTTCCTTAAAGGTTCGTGCTACAGCTCCGTGTTCAGCGAAAATTACGCCCAAGGTAGCAACCACCGAAGAGCCAGCGCTGATAAATTTGCCAGCGATGCCAAACTCGACATGTTAAAATGACTCCAGTGGACAAAATAGTACGCATAGGTATCCAGAACATTAGATGCAAGTTCTAATGGTCAAGAAGTTGTAATTGTTAGAGCAGCCCCAATGGCCTGTACACTTCGAAACATGCTTCGAAACATTAAGTCCCAATCTTATGAATGCAGTCCAGACATAAGAAGCAAGTACGGTACCAACGTCACCAGTTCTCGAGTGGCCGAGTGGTTAGCGTAGAAAGCAACGGAGTAAGAGGTACCAAGTTCGAATCGCGCCTTAGGTGCAGTTATTTTTTTTTTTCACTTAGTTTTCATTTTTTTTTATTTTTTAGCTTTTTTTAATGTAGTTGAGGGGCTTCGCTATGTTTTAGCTTTTACTTTTTATCCAAAAGTGAAAGCCATGAGGCGCTCATTGGTCAACACACAAGAAATGCACACATTAGGTACCAACCAGAAGCACGGTGGCCAACTTTCTTGTGAAACTCATTAAATATGCATCAAGAAAATGTATAGAAATGTTAATGTGCATGATGAGAAATGTAATTAACATTTAATCAGAAACTCATTAAGCTTTTTTGTAAGGGCAGTATTCTTTTCGTTCGCGAAAATCATTTAGTAAATACCAATTACCTAAGTTTTTTATTTATTGACTTGAGGAAAAGCTGTAAATGTTAACTTTATAGACCTCGAAAAACGGCTAGCGTCGTTGTTTCCATTATGTTAACATTTACGCAAAATATTTAAAGGAAAAAAGCTTCCCCCTGACAGCAGTGCCCCTTCAAAGTCGCGAGACGAGTCCCAGATTACAAAATCCGTGTTTCTTTGGGTCGCTCTCTCCGATGAAGCTTTGCGTGTGCACTGGAAGAGTGATTTTAACTAGTAACTGTTTACGTGGCAGCGTTTTGTGAAGGCCGCTACGTAAATCATATAAAGTGATGGAAACAACATAGCTAGCAGTTTCTCGAGGCCATCTACAACCCTTTCATTCGCACTTTCTTCCTCAATACAGTGTTTAAAAAGTTAGTGAATTAGTCTGTACTAATTAATGAAATTTGGCAAACAAAACAAAAAACACACAGATTATGGTAGGCGACTCTGAACAGCACGTTTCACTGGGGCAAGGGCTCAACTTATACACAATCTTTAAAAACTTGGTTATTATTCAGCTGCGACACCATATATATACCTAAACGGAAATGGTAACGAACGTCTGGATCATGGCAACGCACCGATTGTTTGAAATAGGTACTTTTTGATATGAATATACGAGATATTAATAAAATGGCTCTTTAACAAGGAAAGTGATTAAACAGTATGCATTCGGTCATGTTGCCTGCCGAGCTGGGCGCACGTAAATCCGGTTTGAGGCGCTTTCTTGAGCGTAGATGACCCGAAGTTTGTTTCACGGAGCGTCAACAACAGATGCTTGTGTCGCGATGTAAGCGCCGTCGATAAACAAAATTCAAGAAACGACGAGCGACAGGCGCGCTGGCTCCACTCCCGGGTCTACTTCCTCCACGTAAGGCGCGGCCGTCGCTTTGCTCGCCGGCGCTTCAGATCCAGACCATGCTCCCAAAAAGCCTAGAACAGCAGCAGGACGGCGTCAGTCCATAACCGCTTTCAACAACACCTGCAGCAGTCATGCACGATTTCATCCACTTCGCCGAGGCTGCCTTGTGGCCAGGCCACGTAAACCGAAAAGTTCCTCTCTCTACGATGGGGTGGCTTCACCGTTTGACTTTCCGCACTTTGGGACAGCAGCGTCCCCCACTCGCGAGCAAGGCAGTGTAGCTGCACTTATACCTCGGCTCAGCGGTGCTCCGTCGAACGACGAGTGGCCTTTGCAGACTGCGCACCGAGAATCCACGGAGCCATCGCAGCGGCTATCAGTCAGGTAGGTGCGCGATCTGACCGGGAAGGCGTTTCTTGGGCGGCACGTGACGAGTTTCTGGGACACGGAGGAGGGGCCTTTGTCTACGCCGTGGGCGGGCGGCCTGCGCCGTCAGCCGCCTTAATTGCGGGCACCTCCTGGCGGCCGCCGGATTGACGCCGCAGGCCCTTATCGACGCCGATAGCCAGGCGGCCGGCCCGCTTGACTGCGCGATAAGCGGGTTTTAGCTCCCGACGCGTGCTCTCCGCTTTACTTGTTATTTTCTGGAATGTGGCCAATGAGCGGCTGTGGCCCACCGACGCCACCTGGGTGCCCTCAGCGTCCTCTCAT
Organism: Amblyomma maculatum; assembly: GCF_055883805.1. Classification (NCBI taxonomy): domain Eukaryota; kingdom Metazoa; phylum Arthropoda; class Arachnida; order Ixodida; family Ixodidae; genus Amblyomma; species Amblyomma maculatum. The sequence continues at coordinate 210,086,162 of NC_139344.1, forward strand.
ACGCCGCGCGCCTATGTTTTGTCTCGTAACGAGCGCCCCGGACGCCTCCAGCGACGACTGATACATGGGCCTGACGGGTGTAGAGCACTGCTCGTTAGGGGCCCCAGCGCTTGTAAGGGCGCTGCGCCGAGATAAATCAGCGCTGCCTTTTATTCCTCGGCGCGCGCGCTTATTTGGGGCCGACGCACGTATCCGCATGCCGAGCCCCGGCGCTTTTGATGCTCTCTGTTTGCGCGCGCAGCGCCGCCGTTGGATGGTGCGGAGCGCTTTCCTCCTCGCAGGAACTGCATGCAGCCGCTTCACGACGCGGCAGGGGCGCCGCCGAGGACGGCACTTTCGCAGAACATCAACTTTGTACTGTGTCGCAGTTTGTGCCTGCGCTCATTTCTTTTTGCTGTTAAAAAGCGAAATCATAGCACGCATGAACTGGCCGATTTCTCTTATCACTGAGCGAAATCGCCAGACGAAAAGACGAAGAAATAGAAATTTTCATGGCCCTCGGGGTAGCTGGGATTTTAGGGCTATGCATGGGGAGAGCGTGCGAAGCTTTACGCTTCAACTCTCCTCTGTTTTATGAGCAGGTGCTAACAGGTGTCACCCGCAGCTTGTGTCGAATAGGGCGGCGCCCTCCGGCCTCTTCTTGTCAAGGTCTACAGTTCATCGCTTCCTGATACCGCGGGTATTGTCAACACAAAAACCTCAGGAAGGCCTATCTTGTGCGCCAGCTATCGAAGATAAATTCGTTGTTAACAAGACTGTAGGCCATTATGCTAAGGATGTCTTTTGTTCAGTAACAGATAAAGGCAATCACTCCAATCAAAACGGCAAGATTAAATACTCAAGCAACCGTTTCAGCGCTGTCCCCCTTCCCCAAAAATTCGTAAAAAAAAAAGAGAAGAAAAACCGTTACATTTGTGTAAGAAGAGAGAACGGGTCATAATACCGGCTTATCTCCAGCCCGACGCATACACTAATAAAGAGTTACGAAACCAGCTAGCTTCTGGTTGCAGTAAAAGGAGATCAGCTAAATATTGTGTTCATTTATGTCGGTGTATATGAATGGGGAATGACAGAAAACAAAGGTTAAAATGTTACGACAGCCTTTGATATACATCATACCTTAACGGAAACTGGCTAAACTGGAATTTTTAAATGCACAACGCGAGTGAATATACTAGTTGGTTTACTATGGGGTCGACGAACGTCAGGCACGTACTCCTCAACGCAAAAAAAGCTAGGCAGAGTATACAGAGCAAAGAGAAAGAGGCGGCAGATCGAGCGAACTGACTGAAAGGGGGAAAAAAAAATCAAAATGTGATTTCCACGCACCATTTATCCTTTGAAGACAAGAACTACGGCAGTACAGATTTCACTGAGCAGTGCCCTTGAATAATTTTACTAGTGCTTCTTGTTAAACCTTTCTAACCCGAGCGAGTAGGGAGCCGTCAATCTAGGAATTATTTCGTCATGCCTTGAATACGCATTGTGCGATAAGCTTAGTCAAATTGGACGCATTGTGCATCCCACAATGAGGGACACTATAGCCTCGTTTTTTCCTCCATATATACGGGGCACAGACTGCAGGTACTACGCAACGTCAAGATGCGTCGGTCGACAGCGCCACATCCCTCTCTAGTGGACGAGGCCATCTCGCGCAGCTTTTCGGCGGCGGCGCACATGCAGCCACGGGAGCGTGGCCCTAAGCTCAGTGGCCCCGCGGCGCGCAGGATGTTCGCTTGTTTCCGCCAGCCCACGATTCGGCAAGCACCTGCGTCACGCCATCGGCCCATCCCGCTTTCCACGCTCGAATCTTTGTGTTTCGTGACATTACGCCAATTGCTCCGGAACAAACCAGCAGAATGGATGAGCGTGCGGTCGGCGCTGCGACTGCCGCTCGCGGCCGAGGCGCGTGCGCGCCGCCGGAACACGCCGCGTGCGCGCGCAGCGTCACTCCCATGGGCATGCAGGCGCCGCTCTTCATCGACTGGAGGGATTCACTTTGTCCACGCAGTGCACCGCGAAGGAAGCGCACAAATATGCGGAGAACTGTATCTGCACGCGGGAATCCGGGTGCGGGGATTGAATTCGGAGGGCAGGTAATTCGAGAGGTGCTTCACGAAAGATTTCAGCATACAGTACTGGATGTGTGCGAACGCTCTGTAACGCCTCATTTATCGTCTGCCGTCAATGAATGACCTGTTCTCAGGCCGTGAGTGTCCTAGCTAAAAAAATAAATAAATAAATAAAAAATAAAAGAAGACGACTACGAAATGATCGTACAGCTGATGCGGCATTTCTGCGAAAGCAATTGGGTAGAGATTTACTGCGAGCCGACTCTTTTTTTGTATTTTTTTCATTTTTTTTTTCAGGGAAGTGGAGGTGGAGCGGGCTGAAAAGACAGTCAATTTTCGGAAAAGGAAATGGATTTCGATTATTTCTCTTCATTCTCGCTCTACCATGGGTAACTTATGCCGGATTGCTGCATAACACGCTTCGTAAGAAAGTGGGGGGATGCACGAATCGGTGCTAATTAGGCTGGGCTGCATGTAAAAGGGAGCGGCATCCTTGGCCGAGATATATAGGAAATGGTCCAAGATGGCCCAAAAAGGGCTGGTTGCCCCGCGGGACGGCATTTATGATGCGGGGATGCATGGTATATATACTGCTCGCTCTATAGGTGCGCGTCCGCCATCCAACTCGTATCACTACCAATAATTACGCATCAGAATACGTACGTAATAAAAAAGGCACTCGCATACAAGCACGTGCATTGCTATCACCATGCTGCCAAGTAAGAGACCTCTTGGTGAGAGACAGAAAGCGGCTCATAAAATGGCAAGGAGAAAATTGAATGTGGACATTCGCTGGATGTCAGACTTGTATACTGCAACACAGACGGAAGCAACGTTTGTGGTGCGGTCAGAACTAGAGCTATATTAATTTGTACCTTTATATAATACTTCCCTAGTGCATGTTGATGTTCGCTTCTGCGTAGCACGGTTTTATACTGCGAAAGCATTTCTTGGCTTGTGAGTGGCGTGTGCAGCCCGTCATCAACCCCTGTCACCAGAGAGTGTCGGCAAGAAGCGACACTGAGAAAGAAAAACCGTGTCACCACCAAGAATCGAATCACCACCAGAATAGATCAGCTTCCTTAACTCTTAATCCAGATCCACGTACGTGTTAAAATGTTCCAGTTGTAAGTGGAAGTTCCACTTTTAACTTTTAACATGTATGTGGAATCAGATTAATAGTGTTGGCTCAGGCACGAGGCAACTATATTATCGCCGCAGCCGATCACGCCTCGTGTAAAACTGCAACACTATCTCTCTCTGTGTAGTAAGCATCGTCGTCAATTGTTCCAACTGCAAAACAGTCTCACGCTGTGCAGTGGACATCGTTGTCTTCATAAAGCTCTATCTGCGCCGAATTCCTTCATTTAGCCTAGGTAAATACGCCATACACATACGCTATCTGTCACGAGCGCGGTCAAGGTCCGCTAGCGTAGTGTCGGGCAAATCCACAGGCGGCGTGGCAGAATTCGCAATGCTCTCGCATTACTGCACCTAAGACGACTTAAGTGCACCCCTGAAATTTTTATTAATTTATGATATTTATTTATTTACAATACTGCGAACTCCTGAAGGAGCAGAGTGGGAAATACATTGTTACAAGACAAAAAAAAAAAAAAGAGAAATGAAAACAAATATATCAAAAGTGACAATATAGTAGTACTATAAGCAGCTGAGCACAAACTATCGTAAAATGTCATAAGGATCCAGCATGACATGAAAAAAGAAACACATATCATGCCATGCTACAATCGCAGAAACAAATTTTTCAAAGTTATTCAGGGAGACAACAGATTTATCAAACTGATTCCATACCACCAGTTTGCCTCTATAAACAGTTTCCCTCAGTATAAACGTATCTTTTTTTTTTTTTTTTTTTATAAAATACACGTTTCGGCCATCGAAAGGCACAGAAAATAAATAGAAATATATGCGCAGCCAATTTTCGTATGGAACTATATCTGCGCTTAACTTTATATAGCAGTAATGTGCTAACTTTCAGCACGCAGCTCAAAACATCTGGCTCCGCAAAAATTTTCTTGTATTGATATCATTGACTGCGCGCGCACACACACCGCACACACACACGTGCGCGCGTATCCAAACTTTTAAGACAAAGGTAATTTGATATATATAGATTTAGCCCAAGGAGTGTATTGGGGGTTACAGCGGACACCAGGTAAGAGGTAGAATGTTTGAATTAGTTTGCTAATACACTAAATGCGTTAGTTAACTTTTAATTTTCCTTTTAGGAGTTGTTGCTTTAGCAGAATTGGAGCTTGTCCTCCAAATTGGAAGCGCCGCGAAACGAAAATTAAAAAAAGAAGAAAAAAAAAACTTTTAGCGCTCGTTACAAGGCCCGAAAATGTCACCCTGCTAGGCGTTTTCATAGAGTAACACAGCGCCTGTGACGTCGATCGCTCCACCTAGCGATTTCGTCACACTGCTGGCATCACCTCAGTGCCAGACGGTCGCGCGGCGGCTTGCTGGCCAATTAGCTTCGACCGCGGTCTCGCTGATAGCCGCCGTGCCGGTACTCAATGCGTGCACACAGTCACTGCGCTTGCAGTCCGGCCTTAAAATCATTCATTGGCCGAGTGATTTACGCCAGGCGAGCCCTCTGGCGCTATTACTGTGCGGAGTTGCCTGTTTGGGTCACTTAAATGTCACCCAGACAGGCAACTCCACACAGTAACACAGTGTAACAGTAATAAATGAACCTTGTGATGCGCGTTACAGCGCTACATTTTTTTTTTTTTTTTTTACAATTTAGAGGACGAGCTCCAATTCTGCAAATACAACATGCGAACTAATTGAAGCCTTCTGTCTCTTGATGGTGTCCGCCGTAGCTACAGTATAGCCTCAGGGCTAAAACTGAACTATGACGTCAACAGTTTTGTGTGCGGTACAAAGCAGTAAGCAATTTTCGGACTCTTTCGAGGCGTATAGTATAGGTTCTTTTCGATCGATGATTCGAAGAAGTAGAAACTTGCACCAGAAGTGCGCCTCATCCGAGGTGGGGATGAGAGACGATGAAATAAGGATAGCGGCAGTTCTCGAGGAACAAAGACATTGACTGAAGTTTATGTGCAAATACAATATTTACAGCAAGGTTGTGCAAAATAAAACATGGTTCTGATAGCTCAGCATAGCCTATCATGTACACATCAAACCATGCAGAGCTCCAAACGGTCGACTGGGCTCTCGGGCGTAGTTTTCATGCCTCGGGACCCAGTCTGAGCACGTCCAGTTGCCGCAAGCATCAACGTGACAGGTCCTTGCTACTTGCCATACGTATCCCTTCGCCTTAACTAATACTACCAACTCTCTCCCAGGATCTACAGTCTTTGTCAAAAGTGTATAGCCCAGGGGGTCTGCTTCTGATGCACTTCTTGCGGCATGTAATGAATTTCCAGTGTTCAGAATCAGTTGATGGTAAGAAGAGTTTTTGTCCCACCCTTTCCATCTGGAAAGACCTCCACTAACGCTAAATCAGCGCCGCTACATTGCTCAAAAGCAGACCCCCCGGGCTCTACTGACAAAGGCTGTACATATAGCAAAAAGAGCGTCCAACTAGGTACGACGTACGAACGACATAGGGCCCCCAGATTAGCCATTCGGTGCCATAACCTTCACAGCATTTAATAATAATTGGTTCACAGGAAAGGAAAGGCGGAGTATCTGTCACACTTGTAGCTGTGGACACCTGAACCGCGCCGTAAGGGAAGGGAGGAAGGTGGGAGTGAAAGTGGAAAGAGAGAAAGAGGAGCCGTAGTGGAGGGCTACGGAGTAATTTCGACCACCTGGGGATCTTTAACGTGCGCTGACATCGCACAGCACACGGACGCCTCTTCGTTTCGCCATATGCAAAACCCTCTTTTGCAGAGAGGGGGAAATCACACACGAGAACACTGCATTCCCTTCCTCCGTGCACGTGTTACACCTATACCGTCTGACATCGCACCTGGTCATTTCAACGCTACGGTTGTCAACGTCAATTTGTAACTCTTTCGCGCCACCGCGATAAGTCGCCGTCGCCTTGGCACTCCGGTCCTCCCGAAATCTGTCATGTCGGTGACTTTCGCCCCAATGAGCCCGTTTTTGTTGCCGAAACGGCATGCAACGAACTCCGTCCCAGCAAGTGCATGCCTCTTCTTTCTTCTACACGGGCCTGGCCGGCAGCCTCGACGTGCCGTCTTGGGGCTCAAAGGCGTCACTAACTTGTCCGGTAGCGAAGTTCGAACGCTCATGGAACCTTCGGCAGGGGGGCCCATGCCCGCAGCGCGATTGTTTGCAGGCCTGCAACAAAGGCAATGTCGCCTCTGAAAACGCTCCAGTTACAGTGTACTAGAATACCAAAGTATTTTAGTACACTGTACTCCAGTCGTCACTCATCAACTTACGCCTGTTCACGGCTTCGGTCGATACCGTGAGCCTTTGTATTATCACAAGGAATCACCGCCACCGGGCGCTGGCACTATATCACTGACCTCTACACGATTATCTGAAAAGTTAAAAAAGAAATGAAGATTGCCTCTCTGCGCTTTGATATGGGATGCTGAGCACATGTGTACGGTGCGATAATATACTCGTATATGCATACTTATTCCAATCGCTGGCTCGATTCGACCGTCACGAATTAGTATTGCATCATGCAGGATAATAGAGCATGTCTTACATACACGTACGAGACGTCGAAGACTGAGGGACGACATCAAATCATCTAAAAATGTCGCCATCTTCGTGTTTGTTCAACGTAAGCAGAACGATAAGCTCTTGCAAGCACGTGAGATACCGAGCCTCAGACAGCTGAAAAAAAAAAAAAAAAAAAAGAGAGAGAGAGAGAGAGAAGAAAAAAAGAGAAAGGCTTTCTGTGCAGCTTTTCCAGCAGATTCTTCCGACTGAACTTTTTGGTATGGGCGCAAATAGCTCTCAGCTTTGCAAGTGGCTCAAGTTTCGGTTCGGTCTATGTAATCAAGTGCGGCTGTACTCAAAGGTTCGTGTGAATTAAATAAGCATGTACTTCAGACTCTGCGATCGACCCCTTTTTTCCCCCTTATCTTGGCTATCAGCTGCCAAGCTTAGGCTGTGTAACATTGGAATCTGTCTTCTCCACCTTCCAGTGTGAATCGCGCCAATCCGAGGACGGGCGTACAAATATGCGCGTGTAACGAGAACGGAAACTGTAGGCATATTATAAATGTATGCATTAAATACTAAAATACAAAGCTGCAGCAGAGATGGCGCCATTGCAGAGCCTCTGAACGGTGGTACTATTACCGTTTAAAATGACTGGCGTCAGTGACAATGATCGCGTTATATTTCAGTGGTGAAAAATGCAGTGTCGTGAGAGGGCCTTATGGGCAGTCTGATCTCGACAACAATTCAAACTGAAACATGAAAAAAAAAAAAAAAAGTTTGCTTGATTCATGTGGCTGCCAATTAAGCAAAAAGTATTTCAAACACTGGATGATAACGGGACCAAAGGATCAGTAAACATTGAACGAATATTCGAATTAAGCGAGTTCGAATAGACGAGAGTACATTGTATTAAGTACGAGAAGGTATAAGAACACTCGGTGGAGCCTTCTGCAAGGTTTACACGCGCGCGCTGCTGACCGTTGGAGAGCGAAAGAAGGCTGCGAGCATTCCCAGTGGCTGATTCATGGCCCGCGCTTGGCTAGCCCCTGAGCCGCCTTGTCCGCCTGACAGAGTTGAGACAAAGCCGAGTGGCGAGGCGGGCAGCAGCCAGCGCCCACCGTGCACGGGGTCAGCCGCCGCACAGAAGCAGGCCCCGCTAGGCGCTGTCAGTCTGACGGCCTGTCAGCGCGGCTGCAGTGACCGATCTGCGTCCATGACACCGTCCCGCGGACGACGAGAAAAGTGCGCGCAGGGACCCGTTGTTATGCTCGCCACAGAGATGCGCGGACCAAAGCGCGCGGCTTGTTTGCATCGTAGCTGAAACAACCGCCGAGTTCGGCTTCCCGTCCGTTTCTGTCCTGTTCTTTTCTTTTTTTTTTTTTCTATGCCCTTTGGGCGCGCGCGCTACAACGAAGGGTGCCTCGAAGGAGAAAGGAAATACGGTTGCCCTGCTCGCATGCAGTTGCCGTGCAAAGCTGTTCGTATGCAGGTGACCACTGACTGCATCAGTCAGTAAACGTGACACGAACACGCCAGTCTAAATGACCCTGGCTGCATATGCGTATACCCGTGCACCAGCTTCTTTCTGAAGGGGAGGGAGTTGTCACCTCAGCGGGAATCAGACTCGACAAGAGGGTCTTTGAGCTAGTTATCTTATAGCATCTCACTATACTGCTGGAGGACGACGTGCCTTCTCTCTGCCTTCCAACCCACAGAATGGAGCATGAAGCTGTTAAGAGACGAAAAACACTAAAGCAAGTTTCCTCCAAACGCTCTTTATCAAACTTTCTTCAGTTTGTTCTGAACATGACCATATACCGCACGAACACACAAATATTACCATCAATGAGTCGATCGCAGACTGAATAAGGAAAAGGGGGAAGCGGGTTATTTACTTTCTTTTATTCATCTGCCCTTTGTGTTCACAAAGGGCTTAACCTGGACTGACTTTTTTTTTTTTTTTTTGCCCCTGTCTTGGACGGGCCTCTGAAATAGCAGCGACTGAGTAGGCGGTTACGGGCATCAACCACACAGTTACGCCGCAGAAGGGGTGGTTTTCCAGAAAAAAAAAAGTAAAAAGAGATTGAGGGCTAATGGTGCGGTGCCGTTAGGAGGGCGTGTATAATTATTTGCTGTCCGCATTTCGTAATAAGTTATCTCCGCCTTTGCTCATGCTCTGTGTCCGGCGCTCCACAGAGCCTTGGCAGGAACGGAAAGTGAGCGATTCAGCCTCAGAAACTCAAGGCGGTAATTTGCGGGTCGTTAATCGGCGCAAAATGCACGCGCATACTCAAGTTTTTTGAAAGCAAACGCTGAAAATCTTGCACCTGTTCCAGAATATGACCAAATGTAAAGACACGAAGAGAAATTACGTCACTTCCTTTTCTTCAGCGCTATTTTTCCTTAATACGCACCCCACAGTACTTGACCGGCCTGGCTTCAGTTACTTCGGTCGAGGAACGTCGCCTGACGAGTGGTGCATCGGAGCGGTTAGTGTGGCAGCGTGGCGACAGGTGGCGCCACATACCACGTTGCTTAGCATTGCTTGCAGTTCAAAAGCGACGCGAGGCAGCGGTGGTCGGTCGCCGGCTCGGTGCGGTTCGATATTGGTGGGGAGCAAAACGGAGCCCGCTGCCAGGAGCACCCAGAAAGGAGGGGCGCGGCGCCTCCGCCGCAGATGGCTGGTAAGGAATTCCCTGCCTGCCGAGGGGTTCCGAATGAACAAAGCTCCCCTTATTTTCCGAGCATTTGCGCCAAACTGCGTTGGAAACGGAGCCGAGATATGCGGGCCTCTTGAGCTCGTGTTGTTGGGCGGTTATGAAAGTTACCTCCATGCTTCTGATGTGTTTGTTATGGACATCTTGTTTTTCTTGTGTGTGTGTGTGTGTGTGTGTGTGTGTGTGTGTGTGTGTGTGTGTGTTTTTATTCTTTTTTTCTGCTGCTAAACAGTTCAAAGTGCCGTATAATGGGGCAAGGGATTTCGTGGCATCCATAAGCGATACCGAGCGTGATGCCGAGCACCACTCTGCTTTAATCGCCGGACGCTTGTTTTTTATGCTCGCCCTAACATGGCCAAATGAGCCGTACTATGATTTAGTGAGTCAGTTGTCTGCCGATTAACATCTTCTACATATCATCTTCGTAAGGCGGTAAAAATTTACGATTGTGCGCTGTGGCCAACCACAAGGTATCGTATGTCGTTTACTAGATGGGCTCAGGTTATGCGGTTGAACTGTGCATCAGTGGTAATGGACGCAAAGCTACAACAGGTCAGCATTATGCGACAGACCCTGCAAAAGGGTGCGTTGAAACTTCGTGTACACGGTATCTTGGACCGGGCGCGCGCAGGCACCAACGGAATCATGCTTGGCGCTAACAGAAGCAAAAGCATACGAAAAAGAAATGCAAACACGCCTCATAACAAGTATGACTGGAAATAAAAATGCAAACAGTGCCCAAAGCAGCTATTGTGCAAGAGACCCGGAACGCACGCTTCTGTCAATGCGAATTAAGCCGAACTCAAATGCTTCATACTCCCGAAGCATTTTTTTACGTATATAATTAGCTACGATTGAGAAAATAGAAAAGAAGGTTTGGTTCATCGGGTTTAACGTTCCAAAGCGACACAGCTACTTAGGCTATGAGAGACGGCGTTGTGGAGTTTCGACCCCCTGGGGTTCTTTAACGTGCACTGACATAAAAGAGGCATTTCAATTTTACCCGATCGCTCCTCCGAGGAAACGATTTCTAGGAAACTGCGCTTAATGTGACCAGCGGCTGCTAATATCGGCGCCCACAGTGAACGCATAATTAAAGCGCACCCTCCACACTAACGGCGGAGACCTCACGCATGTTATGAGAACCGCGTCATACGCTTGCAGCCACATTTATTTCTCAGGCTGCCGAAAATAACAGCAGCTTTAGCGCGTCACATCGAAATACCGCTCACAGTTCAACACCATCACGCGATTGCGGGAGCGCGTTTTCCTTGCCGCTTATACGAGCTCGTAGATTTGCTTCGATGAGGCAGCTGCTCGGCCGGGACAACTGTCGATAGCCCTCGGTAGCGCCTCCCGAAGACGGCGGTCGCAGAAACTAGATGCTGCCGGGAGCGCAAAACACGAAAGGGCGGAATGGCAGACGAGGCGCGCAAGCCCAAAGGGGAAAGAAACGGAGGAGAAAAAGAAAAAAAAAAAAAAATGCCGAACGGGCTCTCCCTCTCGCCTTTTCTGCTGAGCGAGACCCAAGGCGCTCGCAGGTCAATAGCCGACAGAGTCGGCCTTTCTGCGAGACAACCCGGCGAAGCTTTTCGAGGCAATCGCAGACAGTTTTGTGAAATATACCACGCGGTCATCGCGGCGAGGCGGCTTCCAACGACAGGTTTCGCAGCGCGGCCCGGTGCAAGCCCGAAAAACAGTCATTTCGAACTGGGGTCAAGTCCAGCGGCCTGTCCGGCTGGCAGCGTCTTTTTGACACACGTTGCACTCTGTCGCAGGCGGCACGGCAGGCCAGGTCGCGCCCCGGCGCGCAATGTGTATCATCAAGAATCGCTCGCGTGCCAAAGCGGCTTCCTCGCACCGCTCGGTGCGCTGCCGTTTTCTTCCTCGAGCTGCCCTTCGCGCTGCTGGGAAGGTTTCGGCCCTCTATCGAAATTTACGCTGGGCGATGAAGGCTGACACGCTGAGACGCAGTTAATCGGCGAGTGGTTCTCGACTCTGCGGTCCTGAAAGTGGGCGGTGTTATCCCCTCGAACGTTCTGCTATATATGCCGGTTATAAAATTGCCTCACAAGTGTAGCCCCTTCCGCGTGGCATGGCACGCGCGACGTTAACCCTTTAATGCAGATATTATGAACGAATGGAAGAAAAAAATAAATAAATGCTGCCATAGTGTTCTAGCTGATATCCCCACATTCGAAAGGCATTATTAAAATTCTGTTCCAGCGTCCTTAAAATTTTATAAATCGGCATGTTACCAATTAGTTACACCACTAACAATCGGCCAGTTTTGAGCACAGTCTGAGTTGTGTAAAAAAAAAAAAAAAGATATCAAACTAACTCGGATGCATATATACAAGCCGAAAAACTTATTTTTATCCAACAGTTGTACTTTTGTGCCCCCAAAAGATTTCTCAGGAAATGAGAAGTCAATTTTGGGACGCTGGCTGGAAGCTTCCTCTTTTCTTTCACATATAGCTTCCTCACAGATTTTTAAGTCATACATTTTGACCAGAAACTGTTGGCTTTTCATAGCATATGTTGACATCATACTACATCCTATTACAGTTCCTTGCAGTAATATGTACACGGCTTGAGAACGGTATGCCACAATTTCTGCGGTGCAGTAAAGAAGCGTTAACCTTTTCAGAAACTGTCTACGGTTTCGGCATGCTGTCCCCATTGCTCACGCTAAAAGATAGCAACTTTCGATTTGTATGGGTACAAGAGCGTTTCCTATGTGGCGCAGTAACACGAGGAGCAAAAGTACGTTATTGATTTGAACAACTTGGACGGAGGCATGCTTCAGTCTGCTGGTCATATATTGGCGAGATGACGAAGACAAGCCCAATTCGCCTGAACGTTGGTCATCGGACTTCCCTCCTTACGAAGGTGACAGTTAAAAAAAAATCGATTCTCCTGCCTTTCTCCTAGCGTTCACCTGCACATTGCTTTTTCCTGCGTCCTTGCATGTATAGCGGCATGCACTCAAGTATGTTCACTCCATGGAGAGCGGCATGACGCGTATATGTTGAAGCGGCAACACGTCCGTGAAGTTCTGCCAGGATGATGTACTTCGGGTACTAGACTTTAATAAGGTAAGTGTATTCTGGGTTGGGTTCGCGCCCCCCTCCCCCTTCCCCCCCCCCCCCCCCCCGCCCTTACTAACAATCGAGCGTATAGTCCTTTACAGAGATTGTTGTTGGGGGGGGGGAGTTGAGGAGTTTACACCAGAGTTAGCGTGCATTTGATGAGAAAGATTAACAGTCCCCTCCCTCCTCCTAAGCGAGAAATTGTCCGTAGGAAAACCATATTGAAGCTCATTTTGCGGTTATAAAAGTTCAACGGAAACATAGTTGAAGTGGACACCCCTCAACCAGTCCCTCAAAGAGCGAGCGATGAATCCTCCTATGTTATGAGATCTCACTTTGACTCATCGGCCTCCCATCGGCTGTCCCTTTCGAGAAGAAAACGTGAGCCCATATACAGTTACTCCGTAAAGAGAGCCAAAGTATCGAATACTCTAGAAGATTTCTCTTTGTACGACGGACGCCTTCCAAAATATAGGGCACTGCAGCCGTACATTACTGTTAGTTCGATGTCGAAGTCAGAGATAAAAACAGATGAGGTTCTTAATCAGTTTCCAGAAAAGTTGGAAGAACGGACATTGCGGTCTCACTGCGTGACAAGGTCTATAGTGCGCCGTGGAAAACGTCACACTTCCTGTTGCCTGAGGGAGGTCGAAACGAGAGGGTGGAGTGGTAGCACTTCTTTTAGCTCACGAAACCTTCGACATGATGTTGCGCGAGGAACGGAGAGGCAGTAATCAGAAGCCCTGTAGTACGAGAGGCCTATTCCACAGTGTCAGTGTGTCGGTTTCAGCGCAGGCCGCGCATCTCCGGTGTCCTAATCCTTACACGCGCCATGGATGGACCTAGTTGAAGTTTGCCTACACTTCTTGCGTAAAGACACTCTACTATAAACAGCGTCAGTATGGTGACGTCATGAGCAGTACCGAAACATCGGAAGGATATATTTCTGTCAATGCAGCATTTTGAAGAAGATGCAATAACGGTAGACCTGCAGACGCTGTGTAAGACTTGTACCTTGCGCCAGTCAAACTCTCAGATCTTATGTTGAGCCCCATACTTTTTTTTTTGTCCATATGTTTCAGTACTGTACTGCTGTCAAAGTGGGGGCCCGTGGCTTTGTCGAGCTGTCAAACGACGGCTTTTACTCTGGGCTGGCGCCATAATTTGTACCACGATAGCAAATAAATTGAATTGAATCCTGTAACTCAGCTCATGCGACTTTATGCATTTGAAAGACACCTATAGAGAATACTGTGATAGCGACAAGACTAGTACAAAAAAAAAAAAAAAAAAGTCACTGCTGAAGAAACGCCTGAGAACATCTTCCATATTCATCCGTTGCCCAAAAATATATCCATTGTGCACACTTTCTCTTTCGGACAGCTTTCCAAATGAAAATCTCAACCTTAGCTTTCTTCAAGAGAGACGGGAACTGAGGAGTGGGGAAGTATGTGGTCCAATCTTAGTGAATAGCTAGAACGCATATATATACGCCCATCCTTTTCTACTTTCAACAACCGAGACGTCTCAATGGGAACGACAGAATGTCGAGCGCTTCTCGTTTCCCCACACAAATCTCTCGGTCTGTATGCGTTCTGCAAGAGATAGTGCTCAAGTATATGGTTCGGTGAGGACACTCAAAAGGCTTTAAAGCTATATATGGCGATATGGCATACATAAAGGGGCGGTTCACGTAACTCGCACGCGCCGATGTCACCGCCTCTGTGTTGCACGCGACTCGGACTCTGCATGTACTACCTGATTACATAGTGTATGTATACCCGGATGGCTGGATTGGCATCGCTGCCACCTGTACAAGCAGTCAAGGCCCGCTACTCCTCGCTGTGTATTCGGCGCCTGCGTGACTGTGGTAATAAATTTGCGCGCACGCCGCAGTGGCTGCCCGTTGTCTCGGAAGGCGGGATGAGCCGCACGCGACTCCTTGAGGTCCACGCACTTGGGCGTGAAGAGGCCGCGGAGGCGGCAGAGGTGAGATGATAGCGAGACACGCCATCGATGCCCCGATAGGTGGTGCACGCTCGGCAGCGCCCATTACGGGGGCGCCGTCATCGTTGTCCACGCTTCCCCAGCGTCCGTAATGAACGGCGCGCGAAACCCGTGTCAACAGGGCGCCGAAGCCGTGTCCGCGACTCGTTCTCGCCGCGTACACGCCTGTATCTGCATGCACGCCCCCGTGCGCGACATCCTGTTGTCTGCGCGATTGTCCCCGATCTGTAATCAGCCTGGGCGAGCTACGCATGCTTCACTAGGCGCGCAGCTGTACAGCGCGTGGCACCTGGCTAGATCAGCGCGTGCATATTCATGGGTTTCGGCGCCCCGGCGTTGGGAAACGGGCTTCCACGGGCGCGCGCCGCGGCGAAGCGCATTTCGCCAGCATCCCCCGAAAGATGTGAATACAGGCCTTATTAAGACACGACAGTTCCGGCATATATATGGGCTTCGCCAATCCCCGGCAAGCATTGTCCGCTGAGAAGAGGCGACAAACGGCTTCCTTTCGCCTTGACTCGTCACGGGGGCACACATGCATGCGGGTCGCCATTGTATCCCTCGAGCGTCCCCTCCGGTTTTCCCTCACTGCCTGTTTCCATTTTTTTCTTCTTTCTTTTCCCCTTTAACTCGGCACCAAAGGACTCGGCTGTACGCGCTCGGCGACGTTCGTCTACAAATGGTCCACGCGCGCAGGTGTATACGGTCCTCGACACCGCATCACCCACGGCGGCTAACATTACGTCAGATAAGCCATTTCGTAATCAACTTTGAGGAATCTGCATCGGTTCAAGCGCGTTCCGCCTTCACGGCGTTGCCAACCGATGAACAGACTGCATCTCATATTCGTTGTGCTGGAATGCAGGACATCCCCGTCTGAACTTCTCCACTGTGCTGATTCCCAGACCCGTGTGCGTCGAAGCGACGAAGACGTATACGCTGAAATTGGTCAAAAAGTATTATCTCTTCTGTTGCTTTGTCACCAATTGGTGTCTCTGCGTGCGTAAGATATAGATATACGGGAACGTGCGTGAGGCTGGAAGGCCTGCATTACCTTAATATGTATAGATATATATTGCTGCGAGCAAGAGATTGTACGAATAACTGGGAGCTTTTCTACTTGAATGAAATCTCACCGGGCTTATGCACGCAAGAATATCTGTATTGCGCTGCAGGAAATGTGTGAGGTGGCACTATATATAGCACAAGACAGAAAGGCGCGGATTTTTTCAAGAGCCACACTCTAAACGCCAAGTGCGGGTGAAATGGGGCTAACTGCAGTAGTTTAATCCTCGCGACAAACGACTTGTCCGCAGCAAGGAGAACTGTGGCTGATGACGTCCTTGTAGTTGTCTCTGGGGGAGTTTTTGTGACCGGAGGAGGGCGAAGTGTTTTATGCATAAATAGCACAGCCGCCATTTCCCAAGCCACCGACCGCTGAGTGCTTTTCAGTCTGTTCTGGCCCGTGGTGCCCAAGTTGCAAGTTTACCATTGCCAAGAGCACAGTATAGAAAGTGACATTTCATTTTACAGGTACAAAATAAACTAAGTATAGGTAATACAAGCATACACAATACACATTGAGAATATGCTTTGTGAAATATCAACAGGGTACACTGGGAGGTTTTGGGAGCCCTTATGTCCTTCTTATAGGCCATATTCGGTGTATGTTGGTTTTGCAACTGTAACTCTGTACGTACATGCTATTGTTATTATGTCCTGCCCTACTGAACCAAACACCTTTATCCTTACTCTTCGCGCCCTAGTGTTTTACTTTGGCCTTCATAAATTAGCTATGTGTTTAGGCTGCTTGTTATGTGCATTACAGCGCTGTAGAAAACAGCATGCGTGCGTGAAACACTGGAGGAGTTGCGTAACATAGTTAAGGTAAATTAGGGAGTGATTACCCGTTAGCGTGCACCTATAAGCGCAGCCATGCATGCGTAAAGGAAAGCTTCCCTTTTCTTTTGTACCCATATGACTGCTGAGAAGAACGCGAATTAGTAATTAGTTCCTGGTTGAAATCTACTCCACCTTGAAGGTTTTCTTTAAATACATTGGGATATTTGAAGTCAGTCACATCAAACGACCTACTCTGAGTGTTTGACATCGTGGATTTCGAGCTTATCCGTGATGATCTTGGAAACTTTCGTCTGTATACACAGGCCTTTCCAATACATAGTTCTGTAATACATAGTTCTGTAATACATATAGAGGCATATCGCCTTCGGAGGTGCTCTTCAGATGGCTTTTTTCGTATACCTTGGTTTGTTTGGTTTACGAAAAGCTTCTTTTACGCAGTATAAAACTGCGTTCGTTGGCTGTTTGTTTAAAAAAAAAAAGCATCTCTCGACTTACGCATGCAGTGCATATAAATATAGGGATCACTTTGCAAGCGCCCCTAAAATGCAGCACGGAATCGGGAATGAGATAAATGCATATCAATAGGTTATAAGCAAGCAGGATGCCCAGCCGTTCACAAGCTATAGCGCACCAGCGTTTCTGTGTAAGCGTCCAATGTGAGCAAGGTAGGACTTGCATTAATTACACTGATGCCCCACTCGATCATAACGACGACTGATTTAGGATGCATTGCGAACAGCTATAGCATGATGTTGAGAGATTTATCTTAAAATGGAAGCCATCTATTCATGTGACCGATTTGGTCATGGCAGAGTTCATGAAATTTTGAACAGCCGTCAGCTAACTTTTTACGAGTGTGCTCAGGTACTTCAGTGATAACTCGCGGCCAAGTCGCCTGATACTGATGCACGGAGCGGGCGCATTTGCATGAATTTAAGGCCATAGGAAAGGCGCCTTGGGTTTAAGGTCCCAATGCAACAACGGCTATGAGGAACCTGTACTAAAGGGCCCCGGTTATTTCGACCCCCTATAGTTCTTTAACGCGCACTGCCATCGCGTATACAGTACACGGGCGCCTTGCGTTTCTTCTCCATTGTGACACTGCCGCCGCGGCAAGAAGTGAATCCGGGTCGCTGCTGACTGCATCGTTCAAGGGAGCGCATTTCTACACAACGCTCTGCAATGTTTACATTAATAGAGCAAGCAACTGAGCAAGTATTGGACACAGAAGTCACCGAGTTGCAACACAACAGAGTAGCCGGAGCCCGCTGTGGTGCTGCATGGAATAGAGGCGACGTTTTGTGCACAATGCTCGGCTGCACCTTGCAACGCGGGCATGCATGCAGCAGCGACGACCGCACAAAAACGAAACTGTCTCGTTTGGCGTTTGTGGGTCGCCGGTAACAAACAGCACGCACAGAACAAATGTCCCTCATTCATGCCGCAGTATTCTTTCAAGTACACCGTATACAGAATGTCGTAGCAAGCTCGGATAGAGTGCACTGACGACAGCTATCGAAGTTTCGAGGCATCACAGAGGGACATCACACACAATGTGAACCAGATTCTCCTGACCGTCTGATTACAAGCGCGACAAATGCGAAATAACTTTTGGTCTCCTCCGATGTTTATGTGGTGCGAATAAGATCTTTGAAATCAGGCATTTTATGCTGAATAAGTTTCTTATGATTTTTCATGGGGCAGAACCGTCAGGGTAATAAAAATGACAAAAATGGCAGCGAAAAGCAAAAGAGGCGAGGTGGGTATATGTGGCATAAATATAAAACATACACTAAAATGGCAACTTCCCACAAAAGCACGTGTGCAGCACTAGGTCAGGCGTCAAAGTGGTTGAAATGGAAACTATACAACAATGGTGTAGTCACCCGTGCGATACCAGTGATATTCCATTCGGAAAACTTTAGAAGAAACAAATAAAAAAACATTGCTGAAAACGGAATGTTTATACAAAAATGCTCGTCTTTTTTTTTTTTTTTCAAATTGCTGGAGCTCCAGGGAAAGATCCATGCAATATATATATATATATATGTTTGGGTCTAAGGGAAAACATCATTATGGGAAAGGCCTCTGCCAGCCTGTGTGCGCAATGCATGCCTTCACGATACAATAAATACGATAAATGATACAACCCGCGTGAAGCGCAGATAAGGAGCAAGAAAAGTGCTTGAAGCATGAAGTGCAAAGTGGAATTTCTCAGATTTTTTTTTTTTAAACGTCGTCAAGAGCCCTGAGATGTCGAGATAAATCCGACAGACGGATATATTTATCAGCGTGAGTCCTGTTATAGTGCACTGTATGACAACTGATAGAGCCAGCTGGGTTGAGGAAGCCCCGATTATTCTTCAGATGTCTCTCAGAAAGAGCATTAAAAAAAAAAAAAAAAGATATCGTGTTTGATGGCACAGCATATGCCGAGTAATATGACCTCTTTCTTTATTACACCCATTTTGTTGTGCACCCGTATTGTATGCTGCAGTCAGTGAAAACAACAATGCATAGAGAAGGATGTATTGTGGCCCCGCCGGGGTGGCGCAGTGGTTACGGCGCTCGACTATTGTTCCCAAGGGTTCGGGATCGAACCCCGGCTTCGACGGCAGCTTTTCGATGGAGGCGAAAAGCAAGGCGCCCGTGTGCTGTGCGATATTAGTGCACGTTAAAGAACCTCAGGTAGTCGAAATTTCCGGAGTCCTCCACTACGGCGTCTCTCATAGCCTGAGTCGTTTTTAGACGTTAAACCACACAAACCAAACCGATGTATTGTGCAACCAACCTTCGATGGCTTCATGAAACATTGTTGTCTTAGAAGACAATGCACAAGCTGATTCCTTTGAACCAAGACTGTTCTGCATAAGCAGACATGGCAGTAATTGAATTACAGGAATGGTTGCCATGGGACAACCGCGCTAAGTGATGCTGCTGCACAGAAGGAGGGAATTACAGTAATGGAATTACTGTAATTTGATTACTTTTTCCGGTAATTTGTAATGTAATGAATTACTTTTTGACAGTAATTTCGCAGCAAAAGTAACTTTCGAAGTTACTAAAGTGCGCCACTACTCCTTCAATAGACAACAAAGTAGAGTGCCGCGAAAGCAGGAGTGACGTGCGGCAAACCGAAGCCAGCGTAACGGATCGGCAAAAGGAGACAGAATTGAGCAGAACAGTGCGTCTGAAACCTTCTGTGCAGCAGGGTCACTTAGTGCGGTTATCCCATGGCAACCATTCTCCAAGCAGCAGTATATACAGGGCGCCAAGGGAATACCGAAGGGGCAGATGGTGCAAAGAGGCCGGAGTTGAAAACTAGTTGGGAGCGCGGCGCAGGGGCACTCCCTGTTGCGTCGGCTATGGCACAGTGGTGCCTGGTTACACTCGTCACCACGGGGCGAGGGAGGGTGGCTGGGGGGAGACAGGCGGAAGGGTCCATGAAGTGAGCCACCGTGGCATGAACATTACTGAGTGCAAGGTGCCGACGTCGATTCTTGGGACTGCGGAATCAATAAATAACCTAGCTTCTTCGGGCCCTTCAAATGGTGAAGACAAATATATACGGGCCAGCAAGACGCTGGGATCGCCGCTCATTTCACGACCATTCGACTATGCTTCTGTTTTGTTGTTTTTTTGCGATTGTCTTATTTTTGTAATGGCAAGCGCTGTAGGAAAGACGGAAGGAATAGCTCTCTCAGACGGAATTTCGCGGGAAGATGAAAGAATGTGCGTGCTTCGCGTCTGGAGAACAAGTTTAGTTTACTAGCTTTACTTTGTTTTTGCATGGATGGAAACTAGAAAGTAATTTAAAAGCAGTTGAATTACTCAGCAGAAGCAATTGCAATGTAATTTCATTACTCTTTGGGAGCAGTAATGAGTAGTGTAATTTAATTACCTTCCTGCGTTTTTCAGCGAAGTAATTAGCAATATAACGTAATTCCTTTTCAAAAGTAATTTTGCCACGCATGTGCACGGGCAGACTTGTACAGGACCAGATAGCTTCATAGTTAGTACCCTGATTAACTGTTCAATGCTATGCGTTCCTTTAAACTACATAAAATTTCCCAGTGTTCTTTAATCTGGATTAGTACCCACACCAATTTTACCACTCAGTGCTGCTTTATCGTTAAAACGAAATTCACACAGATTAACGTTTTTCATCTTTTTTTAATCTGTCCCTTTCGCCTCATTTTGCACACCTGCAGGTGTGCCAACAGTATATAAAGGGCCCACCAGGTAAACTTTTTCACTTACCAGCGTGTAGTGAGTAAAACGTATTTTGCCCGTGACAATTAACAGCTACAATCATATATGGCAAAAAGTAACACACATAACTTGATCATTGACTGACCGGGCGCAACAAGACGGTAGTAAACACACCACGAAATCGCATCCTTTACCTATATAGGCAGAATTTCACCACGTGCAACGTTATTTTCACTGTAATTACAAAAAAAAAAAAAAAAGAAACCGCCGTATATATGCTTGTTGGACTGCATGCATATATAGACCATTCTCGTACGGTATGGATAACGAACGCCGAAATAAAAATGACAACAGAGGTTGTCATGTACAGCGCGTGCATACAATTTTGTGGCGTGTAATTATTGAGCGAATGCGCGTGAGCTGTGCCGCGGATGGATTGAACGGGGAAATATTCCAATGAACGGTAGCAAAGCGAACGCCTTGGAGAACGAGCTTCGAAACCTAAGCCATGCAGACTAGAATGACATCCTCCGTATACGGCCGAGTTTGGGAGAGAGGTTGTATGTGTAAACAAGGCAGCATCGTATAACAGCAGTGGGTGAGGAGGACAGTTCGCACGCGGCCCCGTTCATATATATATATATATATATATATATATATATATAGTATGTTCATAAAATAGTGCTCTTCGAAATTACACCCTCCGCATTACTTCTGATGCTCCATGGGCATTCAGAGACGACAAAGAATAAACACATGTTTCATACTCTACTTGCGCACATAATTCGCGCTTAAAGTTAGTATACTGCAGCTTCAATTTCGGGATTGAAAGAGCGATTTTATGTTTATCGGAGCCGACAGAAACGATGCTACCATAGTGAACTCACGAAAAGAAACTACGGTTCGAGCTGTATACCCGCGACACCCTAAGCCGATAAGCTGCATCATTGGCAAACTGCACGGGTAAAGCTTCGCGTCCCACCGCGAAACGAAATCCTCCCATGGATATAAACTAACGTCTCAAATCACCCGACATTAAGTTTGTACATTTTCTTTTCTCTACTAGGACGAAGCCCTCGTCTTGCATGCAACCCTCAGGGAGCCGGCAGAACATGCAAGCTTTATCAAATGCATTGCACGGTCTCTTCTATTTCTTGAGTCTGTCGTTCCACGCTTGTTGAACAAAAAGTATTCCTGTCGAGCGGTTCGGACGACCTGCCCGTAAGATAAGAGGGCAGCTCATGAACCATTTTAATGCGCGTTTTAGTCATTCATTGCGACAAATCAAGAATCGAGTACCACCAGCCCTTGAACGAGAAGTATACGCGATATTACAGCTGTCCATTTGTCAAGAAAAAGTGCCAAGAAATCTTTATCATGCTCGTATTGTCAGCCGACATACAAACGTCTCCTGTTGTCGAAACCGTAATGCACAAGTCCACGCCTGTGTAAACTGTGAAGTCCGCTGGCGAGTGTTTCGTTTTATTATTTCCTGCTGCTCTTTTCGTGAGGTAGGCATTGAGAGGCAGGCATACAAAAGCCAAGGCGGCGCGCGTTCGTACCACCGCGTATAAACTGACAGCGTCGGCGTAATGACACGCTGCTGTTGTTGACAATAAATAACACGACGCGTAAAACGCGTGGGGCCATCCAGCCTGCCTGCCTGTTGCGTTGAGAGGTCTTAATGACCCATACCGAGGCGTCATTAGCGCAATCCGATGGAGTGCTCCCAAGTGGGGGGTGCCAGTAGCGCTCCCCAGGCCCGCCGAGCGGGCTTTGTCGCAGGTGCCCGCGACCTGTCTTCAGACGACAGGTCGAGGTCACGTGGGAGAGGCCCTCCCGCAGGACCCGTGCGCGGGTGGTCTCCGGCGCGCGCGCCCCACTTGGGCCTCCATGACCCCGACGAGCCCCCAGCGGGGAGCGCGGTCACTGACAGCTGCTGCGTGTACTCACCGGCGTCGAGCAGTAGCGGCGGTCCGGGAGTATCGGCGTCCGAGCCGTCGTTGGAGCTGTCGCAGGGCCGGCGGCTGATGAGGGCGTCGATGGAGAAGTCCTTGGCCCGCGCCGACATGGGGCTGGCTCTGGCGGGTTCCATGTGCGCCGCCACCATAGAGTCCGGCGGCCGGCTGACTCGTATCCGTGCGCGGACGCCGCGGGGCTCGGCCGGGGTCCGCTTGTGGCGCCCCAAGCGGCTCTGGGCAACGCCTCCGGCCGGAGACCGAGGGGAGCGAGCTGGCGGGACGCGCGCGCCGCTCGCCCCTCCCCGCCGCCGGGGGCGGGCGGACCGCCGCGTACGCCCATTGGACCGACGATGGCGAGGGGCCCTTGGCCTGGCGGCAGGGGCAGCCGCAGCCACCCGCGCTCTATTGATCGAAGCCGCCGCCAGCGGTGCCCGGCGGCGATTCCGCCGCAGGCCGCGCGCGACCACGTGCGCGCGCGCGCCGGCGGTCTCTATCGTCGACCGCGGCTCTCTGGCACCGCGCGCCACCCGTGGTGCTCGAACTTGCTCCTTCCGCCTCCGCCCGGTGGGCGAACGGTCCCACTGCCATGCAGCTGCGAACGTTGTCACGAGCCCAGTATTGGCCATCAGCTTTGGCTTCAGACACCTACGCCCCCATTAACGTTAGTTTTTGTTTTGTATTTTTCATATGCTAAACCATCGGCTCTAGTAAGAAGCTACACGAAGTGCACTGTGGTGTTCAGTATTTAGCGGCCTTTTGTGTCCCACATCTGTCTTAACTTTCACAGTTCTGAATAAACTGCCAGGGTAGCAGTTTTCAAGCTGAAGAAAATGATGCAGCCAAACATGCGTCGGTGTAATGAACGTTGAGTGAACTCATATTTCATTACACTACCGCATTTTAGCTTCAGCATCGGTAATAATCGAATTTTGTTTACAAGACTGCTGGCTGCAAGGCTGAAACAATGTCTGGGTTTCGACTCCATTTTGCGGGTGTGCGTATGACATCTAAGGCGTTCCTACTGTGGCATTCACGTGAGTTAGAATTAATATTTCGTATTCTTTAAAACTCGCTGTCTCTTGCAAATGGAAACTCACCTGGAGATATACTCAACAGCATATTTTTTGTTATCTGACTGCGGTGTTTCACACCACCAGAACAGCATTAAAGTCTGCCAGTTATAGAGGGCAGTTCTTTTTTTTCACAACGATATGTGTTACACGACCCGTAATTTCACTTGTCTATTTTTTTCGTTCTGTTACTTCAATGCAAAATCAATTCTCGGTTTGTCGATGAAAAGTATACAAAGAAGGTTTACAGAGGGGATTTCAAGACGCACATTTGCAGTTTCATTCCCAGTCAGCTCCTTAACGATCTATACGTCTGTGCCGTATCGATTCGGAAGGCTCGCTCCATTGTTCTTTCGTGCTCAGTTGTTTGCTCCCGGAGGATTTTATTTTTCAGCTCGTTCCTCTTTTCTTTTACAATCTTATATATATATGTCTCTACCAAATTATTCGTGTCGCTTTGTTTTCTTTTTTTTTTTTTCCCTGGATTTCTTTCACCCTCCATGGTCGCATAGGGAACACTGAAAATCAATCATGCAAAGTTAATAATCGTTTGTTACCTTCTTCACATTTATCCAGACTGAGTGCTCTATTTTTTTTTTTTTTTTTGGCGTTCTGTAGTTTATATTCCCTGGTGTGCAATGGACACTTTCTGTACTGAGTCGCGTGAGGAGCGAGCGCACAGATTGGCGCTGTTGGCAGCTTTTTGTTGTTATATGCGCAATGACGACCCCACTTGCAAGTTGGAGCAACGTAAACTTAATCAACGCTAATGTTTCGCATTTGAAAAGTTCTGTAATTTTAAGCAGTGATTTACGATAGGCTTTTTTGGGCTATTCGTGTCTCAGAGTTCCTTCAGTGTTTACATAAATATGCATTTTATTATGCATGCACGAATCTGAAGCCAACATCACAATGCCTCTTTCACTTTGGCCGTACGCCGCCGCTTCGAAAGAAACTTTCAATTCCTTGCAGGGAGGACCTATGCGAGCACTTGTCCGTTTATTGTGCAACTTTAGGGGTGAAGAACAAAAACCATGTAAGGGCAGTATTGTGTTAGAGCGGAACAGTGTTAATTTTAATGCCTTGGAGGAGTTAGGCATAATTGATGTTCCCGAAGATGCAGCCTTAAGGAACTCCGTTTTTGCTGCATCGATACACGAACCGATTTATTCGTGCACAATAGCTTTGCCTTCGCGTTATGAATTAATTCAGCCCATTTTAACGACGCTTCCTTTGGTGGCTTCCACCGATAGTGGCCCGAAAAACACCTGCCTCAATCTTCATTCGCAACTAGAGCATGAGCTGCACATATGCGGAAGATTATCTATATGTTGGGCTGAGAAAAACAAACTAACGCTTTAATGCCAGTACAAATGTCCTGAAAGCTTTTCTTCAGTTGTTGACGTTCTAACGATCCGTAAGATACAGTGTTCATTTGGTTACTTTGCCTTTTTTCGAACAAAAACAGGAGCGTTCGTATCGCTCCAACTTTTTGCCTAAACTAGACGCGTGAAAGGAGTAAAACATATACCTTTTCTTAAAGACTTAAACAGTTTGGTGCTGGCCACATATACATTACTCACATTTGAAATTGTGTCACCTTCTAGGCTTCGAATGATAAAAAAAAAAAAGCAAGTTCTATGCGCTTTGACCTCTACGTTTTGAAAGAATAAACCATTGCATACAGTGGATGTACCAGCTGCAGGAATTAAAACTAAAGGTTTCGGGCCTAAGAAAAGCCTGCGGTGTTCTTTGGTATGCGCTACATTCTTGTTCTTATCATAAAGCGTTTATAAAGCTTTTTCTTGTTCTTGTTCATTATGATTTTTAACCGGGATGTTAGATGATTCCGAGAATTTTCGAAATTAACTGAAACTCTTCATTAAAGTGTAGAAGAATTTTATGTACAATTATTGCAAGCCGTGCCATCTTCTGCATTACCGCATGCATGCGTGCGCAGTTTCAGTGCAGCTAACTTAATCACAAATAATATTTTGTTAAGCATATGATTGAACTATAGGTAGGCCTACATTGGCTCGCGAACTGGTTTTGCAGTTGGTAAAATTAAATGCACAGCATTAGCCTCCCTCAGGCGTTGTTGCGCGTATTTCCTTTCGTGCTTCACAGGCACCATCGGCTTGTTTGCCTCAACAGGAAAAGTCTCGTTCATGCTTAAAAGCATTGGACATGGCCTGTGCAAAGATGTGTGCTGTGGCTTTTTTTTTAAATTTTTTTTTAAACAGGAATTGAGGACCACGTATTTACGTGTTTTGTGTTGTTTGTTTTGCTTCTACTTTTTTTTTTCTGCAATCAAGCTTATACGGTTGCAGTTTTATCAGAGGGCACATGTATACAGGCAACTATCAATTATGCAGTCTCTGAGAGTGCCTTGAGCCAAAGTCTTAGGAAAGAATATCCTAATTTGATATTAATTTGATAGAACGCCGTTCATCAATAGACGCCTGGGTAAATGATTGTTTTTCAGGGAGTGGTATAGCTCTATAGAGCTCTATAGCACCTCCCCAGGCACAAAGTCAGACATGCGCACACATGTGTCAGCCCCTGCATATAATTTCTTGCCATCTGTGAAAACCTCCCTTCTAAATGAACTGTCATACACGCACGAGAACTTCATACATTTTCTTTCGTTTCCTTTTTTTTTTTTTACATGCGCGACTCTGATATAATAAAGATTAATGCATTGGATAATATATTATTGGCTTGTAGACACAACCTGCTGCGCTTGCTTGCAATGTGGTACAGACTATTGTTTTTGAGAGATTTAACTTCACAGATGGGCTCAGTTTCCAAGCGTGTCTGTTATCGCATCGAATTTTGTTCATAATAAAAATCAGTTCGCTAGCAGCCACTATAATACTACCCTTCATGGTTGGTGTGGTTTACGGGGTTTAACGCCCCAAAGCGACTCGGGCTGTGAGAGGCGCCGTATAGTGGAGGGCTCCGGAAATTTCGACCACCTGGGGTTCTTCGTATAGCAGTGGCGCAGCGACAAATAATTTTCAGGGGGTGTTATGCATACACCGCGGGTCGAAAAAAAAAAAAAAAGGCGAAATAAAGGCCTTAAAGGTCAACTCCGGTGGTTTTTCCATCATTCTGTGTTTTTGGTTGAATTACATTCCTCGGCGCGTCCTGACTCGAACACAAAAAACCGTTTTTCGAAATTCCAATTACAAGTATTTTTAAAGAGAAAAAACATCAAATCGAAACCGAAACTGCTTTTACGGCCAGAAACGACGTCCCAGGTGGCGAAATGGTGACGTCACACTCAGTATTAGAGAAACACTCGTACGTGCGTTGGATGGTGAAAATAAAGTATGGACATCATGAAGCATTGCATAAAATGTCTGAGGTAGTTCAATATAAGCCTCACAATTTCATAATCATGCGGGAAGGGGACAGTAATGCTGGTATACTGTTTGTGACGTCAGAAACTCAGTGTTGCCGGCAGAAATAGTCTCAACTTAAGCCATAAAAACAGCATATTTTAAAGTCGTGTTGCGCGCGAACGGATTATCGTACGGCGCCCAAATTTTGTAGAATGCGTCAGGACGAAGAGGAGAATCTACAGTAAAATTTTTATTACAATATTCGAATGTGAAAAAACCCCCGGAGTTGCCCTTTAAGGGAGGGAGGAGAGGGAAGGGGATGCCGAACTACGAAAATATTATGGGTGTTCTGACACCGAAACAGCCTATTCTCTCATATCGAGTGATCAGGTCACAAATATTTAATGAAGACCGTCTCCATATTTGATGTGAGCGGCAACTTCTTTTTTTCTTTTTTTCTTTTATTTAGAGACCTCTCCTGAATGCTCGTGGTATCTATATATCTACAGGAAGTTTAAAAGTGTCGGTGCAAACGACATTTTAGTAGTTTTCTCAACTTGATTTCAGACGTAATAAGTGGTTATTACTATATATAGCGACGAGCCGCACGTGAAGGTGACATGAAATGCTGTAAGGGGCACGGATGATGTATAAAAGAGCGATATAGTGACGCTCAGGAATGACAAAGGCAGCACTGGTCTGACTCTGCATTTATTTGTTTATTTAATTATGTTGCTTACGTTCGTGGGCAGTGAATAGAGAGCAGCTTTGTTGCGAGGCGTGGTTATGGTTCCGAACAACGGTATTTGAGCGCCCTCTATTCATGTCTTATCTGACTACACATGAAAGCGCAGCTCATATCTTCAAGGGCTCCGTTTTTTGGCTGTTATGGATTTTGTGTAAACTGATAAGCCCTTCTTTGCTTATATTGGTGGCCCGTATCCTCATCGGGCAATAGCTCACGCAAACCGTTAGTTCTCCAAATAGGCTGCGCTCTTTAGGGTATACATAGCAATCTTTCGAAAATTTGATTATGCAGTTAAAGAGCAGATTTACTGTGCAAATAATCCTAATCGCCTCCTGGATCACTGGTATCCAAACTCGGGGGGAATGATAGCGGCATTCACCGTCAAAAAGGAACTCAAGAAGCGCGACATGCAGCGCCGAGCCAGCCCGAGAAGATGCCGGGCACGAGCTATCAACTCGATGTGATTTTATATTGAGGCGGCCACCACGAAGAAGTCGCTATATCAGGGCCGACGACTTCCTCGGATGAGCGCGACGTACGATGGCGCAAGCACCCAGAAGACAGGAAAGCGATCGTGCGGGATCGACTAGAAACCTTGCGAAGCGAAAAGGGGGAACGCAAACTCATCACAAAGAGCAGCCCGTAACTTCTCACGGCAAGTCCAAAGTATAGGCCTGCGCGAACGCTTGGCGGCCAAAATGGCGCTCGCCGCTTAGGGGAGCATGTTGACGTGAGGCTGGGCACAGTACACGACGAACAATCTCTCAAGGCAAGCCTCAGGAGCGTCATGGTATATTTCGGAATGCAAGCCTAGCGCATCATTTCTGCTGTATCGCCATCCACAACGCCAAGCGGCGCACGAGGTCATTGGAAGAAAGCCTGAAAGCAGCACTAACTTTATAAACCAGTGCCTCCATCAGACAAAGCGCGCGGCAAGGACGCCGACTGTAGTGAGCTGGAAGGGGAGAAATATTATGTTGAACGAGCCAGATATAAGCGGATAAAAATAGGTTCAGTAACACCCGTGTTCCAATATCTCACGTCGACAGCTATATGTGCGGCAACTTCCCACATAAATATTGAAAATACAAAAATATTCAGTGTTCTCTTACTGCAGAGCGATCCACCTATAAAATCGCGCTTTATCAATAAATGCACCGAATCCGCTGTCTACGCTCTTAAGTATACAACGAGATGAGTGTAAAACATTTGTTATATAAGATGGTATGCGATTGGCCAATACATGTTATTTTCTATGTGTAGATCTCTCTGAAGCAATAAATTGCAACTTGTCCAAAGGTACTTATACCTATCTATCATGGTTGTGAAAATATGGAATTCATAAGAGAAGCAAAAGCCTTAGGATTAGAATCCAGTTAGGGGTGGATTAGGGGGGGGGGGGGGAGACTATGGCAGGTCTGCCCTTTCTTTCTCAAGCGAGAAAGTTCACTTAGGAAAACTATACACTGAACCCATTTTTTCACCAAACATTCCGATAAATAGTTCAAGTGGGACTACCATGCATGCATGCATATGCTCAGGGCTGCATCCCTGAACATCTCCTCCAAGAGTAACCTATGAATCCGCCGATGCCTTCATTTAGCCTGTTATTGGCAAGCTCGCATATTCTATATCATCACAGATTAGCTTGTATTCCATCCTCTCGCGTCTGTGTGAGCCACAACTTTCTTTTAAAAAGTGCTGGTCTTCAAATTACACGATCGAAGCAAAATATATAAGCGTGCATGCGAACATATGAAAGGCAGATTCGATAGGCTTAAGAGCAGATATATAAAAGTTTCGCTTTTGACATATTTATTTAACATTCTTGAACATCGATATAGTACATCACAATAACGACTATTGGATACGTTGGTGCATATTGCTAGAGAACGGCGGCGTAACGAACACACACACACACACACACACACACACACACACACACACACACACACACACACACACACACACACACACACACACACACACACACACACACACACACACACACACACACACACACACACACACACACACACACACACACACACACACACACACACACACACACACACACACACACACACACACACACACACACACACACACACACACACACACACACACACACACACACACACACACACACACACACACACACACACACACACACACACACACACACACACACACACACACACACACACACACACACACACACACACACACACACACACACACACACACACACACACACACACACACACACACACACACACACACACACACACACACACACACACACACACACACACACACACACACACACACACACACACACACACACACACACACACACACACACACACACACACACACACACACACACACACACACACACACACACACACACACACACACACACACACACACACACACACACACACACACACACACACACACACACACACACACACACACACACACACACACACACACACACACACACACACACACACACACACACACACACACACACACACACACACACACACACACACACACACACACACACACACACACACACACACACACACACACACACACACACACACACACACACACACACACACACACACACACACACACACACACACACACACACACACACACACACACACACACACATACATACATACATACATACATACATACATACATACATACATACATACATACATACATACATACATACATACATACATACATACATACATACATACATACATACATACATACATACACGCGCGCGCGCACACGCGCGCACACACGCGCACACACACGCGCACACACGCACACATACACACACGCACACACGCACTCAAGATAACGCTTGCGCACACCACCGTCTGTTTATTTGGCACAAAAAGGCATAAATATACACAATAAGCTCCTACGCGTGAAATATCATATCTAATATCACAGCATGCCACAGTAAGAAAGGACAGGCAGTGAAGCCACCACAAAGAGTTGTGTTTTTGTGAGATTGGATCGCGTAGACATGTGCAACCAACTATAGCCTACCAGTTCCTCCTTCACAATATCCTTCCGAACTCCGCCGGGAACGCGATATCATTCGAACCCGTAGATAAAAAAAAAAAAAAAAAATCCGTTAACCCTTCATGTCCCCTGCGCTTATAAGGCACTGCTACCGTTTTCTGATCAAATATAATATAGATTTCTTAGCAAAAAAAGTGTCAGGCATGGCTAAGTAAAATACAGTATAATCAGTCAAACCAAAATCAGCTTTAAAATTAAATACAGAAACAAACAAAAAGAATAAAATTATGTAGCAGCAGAGAATAATCAGCAAAAAGCTCCAACTTAGCGGCGTCCGAGGCTTAAGAACGGCAAAAAATGATTTTTCTTTACTACATGTCTTCAAAAAGTTTCAAGAAAATAAATTTATTTTCTCTAAAGAGTTGCAGCCGCGTTGCTAATCCATGCGCTGTCTTTCTTCTTAATCGAAAAGGTCCCAAGTATTTCGCGCACCACTTGACCGCAACTGGTGCGTATAGGATCCTAACGCCACTGCTTTAAACAAGGACAGGTGACCCAGGGGATATCGAAGAATATTTTATTCCGGCGAGCGAGAAAGCCGGTAGTGTAATGTCAAGAGCCATTTCGTTGTACAAAACAACCTGCAAGTATCCAGACTGTTTGATGCGATCAGCACTTGAAGAAGGGTTTTTTTGGAAGGGTTTTTTTCGCTACCAAAACTTTCAAGCCGACATGGTTTCATATGCATCGTATAAGCTATAGCGTCACTGTTGGCAGCGCCAGGAATGGTTCTCTGCCAAACAACTTGAAATGGCTGGAAGTTGGTGATTCCTTCGCCCCCAAAATTCTACTGATGTGACAGTTTTTTTTTTTTTTTTTTTTTTTTAAGAGCAGGTTTCTTTTGGCGGTTCCTTTCTGCCTACGTTGAAGATTTATTTTAATCTGCGCCACATGCAGACCTGTTGAAACCTGTACGAGAGTGTACACCGAATGTAATTATTTTCGGAACTTAGCTGGACTAAGCGAAGTAAACTTACTTGAGTTCTACTCCGCTGTACATTCAAAGGAAATGAATCTGTATCTGATTATGCGTTGCCCTATGTAGTGTTCTGTAACGTCTTTATCATTCATTGATCAACCATACCTCCTTCCCTTGACAGTTACCTATGCCCTGCGAATTTTTCAACACGTTGGAGACGTCTTGGTCACATTGACAAGTACAGATTTTCGGGACGCCATTTATTTGTGAAGCAACTGTTGAGTATTGTCAGGTACTGTTATGCACATGTGGGTGGTAATGACCTTCCAATGAGTAGCAGAAATTTGTTTTTAAGGTTGTTCTGGCGCTCACACCGAGTAAATAAATCTGCCTTGAAAATTCATTGGGCTGCGATTTTAAAAATTATTGATAGGCAGCTGCGGAATATTGTAAGGTAATTTGATGAACATAATGATATAAATGGTCTAAGCTTCCGCGATAAGTAGCGAATTAAGTTTTACTTCTGAGCTTCTGCGCTCACACAGAGCAATTAAGACTGCTAGAAAAAATCAAAGGGCGCATTTTTAGCAATAAATTGAGGCACAATATCGTGAATTACTAATACGCTCTAAGTTTCCCATGCCCAGTAAAATTTCGATTCTGAAATTCGTCCTGTGCTCGCAACGAGTAATTAAGACGGCCATAAAAAATGGGGTCCGCTTTTAAAAATATCTAACAAAAAGCTACAGTTATGCCGAGGGAGGATCTAAAGATATATTGAATGGTATTGTGGAGCTACACCATATGTAAACAAATGCTGCTCAGAAACTCTTTCCTAGAATTTTCCCAAGAGTTTCTGGGGTTTATATCTCATGCTGCAACGACGCATCCCAGTAGAGTGGAAGGAATATTGTTCGTGCAGACAACAGCAACGAAGAAAATAACTTAATGACTAGAGCCATGAATACCTGAAATGCTGACAGCAGGGGCGGATTAACAGATATGGGGGTCCGGTTCCAAAAAGTTAAGAGGGACCTAAACCCTCCACCAAAGTTGACTATAGACTAATTCTACCTGCCCCCCCCCCCCCCCCCCCCCCCATTTGTTATGGATTGGAAGCACTTTAGAATGCCCTAGAGACACACGCCCCATTTTCTCGAAGATTCCGCGGGCCATTTATGAACATCACCTGAGCATATACTTGCCGTAGAGCACACGGGCAGACTGGCATCTATAGACTGAATGATTCAGGAAATTACAGGACACACAACATCCTCGTTCAAAAAATCAAACTGCGCATTCGTGATGGATACATTTCTTGAGTGATTTTTTTCTTTTTTTGGCTGAATCTGAATCCTTGTAGGTATGATTG
Source organism: Amblyomma maculatum (assembly GCF_055883805.1). Taxonomy (NCBI): domain Eukaryota; kingdom Metazoa; phylum Arthropoda; class Arachnida; order Ixodida; family Ixodidae; genus Amblyomma; species Amblyomma maculatum. The sequence continues at coordinate 210,119,303 of NC_139344.1, forward strand.
GCTACGTGTAAGATGGGTCTTGTTCGCAAGCTGTTTGAAAATTTTTATCGTAAATACGCTACCAATAATTTAATAGTTTTGTGAATTCACTCACCAAGACTAATCGAAGCTCACCTACGGTGGTGTTCATACAGAAACTGCGATATTATATTATATATGCTGACTTGAAGTACGGAAAATAATGCTTATTACTCCGAGCTCTGTCATACTGCGGGTTACTAAATCTTTTCGAAATGGTGGCGCCTGTACAAAATGACATCGCTGCCGAAATTTTGCAAAATTAGAATTCTAACAAGCTTAAAAGTCATGTTAAATATTCGCATTCATACAGATTGTCTCCCTTTACGAAGGCATTATGTATACATTTTACACATAATTTCCACATTTAAAACAAAAAGATGCACTTTTGCATTTACCGCGTTTTCCGCTTTCACTGTTCAGAATAAACTTACATTTTGCGAAATAACCTATAAAGCTCGTTCCCCCCGGAAGCCACCGCTGCCATCGACAGTGGTGGTTAAGTGTATTATGGGACAGCGTTTATGGCTTCCGTTTGCCGGCTCCCCTTGCGGATCCTCGTTCGTGTAAGTGCACGTTCCTTTAAAATAGGGTGAACACTTAAGCCGTACTATAGCGTCTAGTACAAGGCGAAGCTTAAGTGCCCTTCTAATTTTTAACAGGAACATCACACGTTTACACAATGATGAAAATAAATTTTAATATTTCACAGGAATTCAACTTCTGAGTGGGACGTGTATCCGCGTATAGCGCGTCAGCTAGTTTTTCCCCTCCACTTTTATGCGAGTCATTAAAGACATTTACGTTTCTCTAAGCTTTTTCGAGCCTTTAGCTGAGGGGGTTTCTTGATGAGATCAACATTGACCAACTTGAGAATCACGCGCCTCCACTCCCGGTGCGAAAAATTACTGAGTCGGCTGTCAGCTATGAGCAGTCAATCTTTAACTAAACATTTATTGCTTTCGTCACAGCTTTCACTGCTTACGCTTAGATTAATAAAACACAAAGCTGACCTCAACAGCATAAATGGCCGAGAAAGGTTGTTTTACCTGCTCGTACGAGCTGACTTACAACTGAAAGCCAGCTACAACCCGTTGATTCCACTCGACAACAAACTGACACCCGCTGACTTCTAACTGGTAGGCATCTGGAGCCAGTTAATGCCAGTTTAGTACCAGCTGGGACCAGGTGAAACCAACTGAAACCAGTTGGAACCAGCTAAAATCATTTGGGTTTTTTTTTCTTTCATTTATTGGCCGAATACAATGTCTTGTACTTTAACTGGTGAAATATGAGGCTGACGTTTTATTAAGCATACGAGCGACGAAGACCTTTTGAAGCATTGCAATACATAGGCTTCGACTTTAATCACGGGAAATAAGGAAGAAT